>NC_141873.1:413713542-414328042 GCF_056163025.1 Triticum urartu | reverse complement strand
TGAGGCCGCACAATAGGATTCCATGATTTTTTATAGACACTTATCACTTTATGATCATGAGAATCAACGAGTCATCTCCAAAAAGAAGGTTTGTGATAGTTGGACTTTTATGTATACCTTCACACTAGTAATATTTAATAAAGTAGTCAACCCCTCTGTTCACAATAAGAACAAATAGGGGGAGAATGCCTCTTCCCTCTGTCATAATCCCCTAGTGGGCTTGAAACTCTCACTTTCTTTAGAATGAAAGCGAACCTAATACTAAACTGTGGAAACACATCGAGTAACTAATTTTACCCAATTTTTATGAAAACAAAGCTTTGACGTGACCCCCTTCAAACAAATCCACTGCCATCCTGTTATTTTGTGTATGGTAGCTCTCGTAGGTCACAAGAACAATGTTCATAATCATCCTTCCGAGAAAAAATAAATACTTCGCGTCGGGCTAATCACTTCTAGCAAAATAATTTTCAAATGCGCTCATCTTTGATACCACCTTGTATACAACATTACATATACTCACAAGCTTTAATTGTGTCACTTTCACAAGATATTTAACTTTTGGTATCATGATAATCACCATATCAACCTGGTGGGGACCGCAAAAGTATTTATTACCTGGAGCACCTTCTACTCCCCTTAGGCAATCGATAACTAGACTGGTAATCATTCATGCAATTTTATATGAGGGAGAGGCATGAGCTAACACACTTTCTCTACTTGGATCATATGCACTTATGATTGGAAATATAGCAAGCATCCGCAACTACTAAAGATCATTAAGGTCGTGAAACCCAACCATAGCATTAAGTGTCAAGTCCTCTTTACTCCCATAAGCAACAACACACTTATCCGTGTTTAGGTTTCTGTCACTCCCGCAACCGAAAATAAGAGAATCATGAACATATTGCAACACCCTACAACGGAGATCCCTCCGTTTGCGCGACACGGAGGGCACCGTAGGACAACACCATAAATAAAATATACACTCATACCAACCAAGATCACGATTAACCCATAGGACAAAACGGATCTAATCAAACATCATAGGATAGCCAAATATCATTGGGAAATAATATATGGAGTTGAGCACCATGTTTAAGTAGAGATTACAGCGGGGAGAAGAGGTGTTACATCGCTGCATTGAGGGGGAGAGAGTTGGTGTTGACAGTAGCAAGATTGTTGATGTAGATCACCGTCATGATCCTTGCGCCGGCGACACTCTGGTGCCACCGGGAGAGAGGGGAGAGAGACCCCATCCTTCTTCTTCTTCTTCTTCCTTGGCCTCCCCCTAGATGAGAGGAGAGTTCCCCCTCTGGCCCATGGCCTCCATGGCGGCGGAGTGGCGGGAGCCCCTCCGAGATTGGATCTCCCTCTCTCTTCTCTTCTGTTTCGCGTTCCTGTTTTCTGGCTGAAAACCGTTTCTTATATTTCGGGAGATCCGTAACTCCGATTGCACTGAAATTTTAACACGATTTTTCCCCGGATATAAGCTTCCTTGCGCCCGAAGTAGAGACCCAACCGACATCCAAGGAGGGCACAACCCACCAGGGCGCGCATGGCCCCTTGGGCGCGCCCTGGTGTCTTGTGGGGGCTGTGGGCCTCCGTTTGCGTTGATTCCATGTCCCAAAAATCACATATATTCCAAAACAATTCTCCGTAAATTTTTATTGCATTTGGACTTCGTTTGATATGGATATTATGCGAAACAAAAAACATGCAAAAAATAGGAACTGGCACTGGGCACTGGATCAATAGGTTAGTCCAATAAATCATATAAAGTGTTGCCAAAAACATGTGAAAGTTGTATAATATTGACATGAAACAATCAAAAATTATAGATACATCGAGACGTATCAGTCCACCTGAAACTTCTTTTTATGCTGTTCAACATACAGTCCCGTGAGAAATTTCTTGTTGAAAAACTTAATCCTCACAGACAATAGTGCCCTCGCTGAAGGAAATATGCCCTAGAGGCAATAATAAAGTTGTTATTTATATTTCCTTATATCATCATAAATGTTTATTATTCATGCTAGAATTGTATTAACCGGAAACTTAGTACATTTCCGGATACATAGACAAACAGAGTGTTCCTAGTGTGCCTCTACTTGACTAGCTCGTTAAGCGAAGATGGTTAAGTTTCCTAGCCATAGACATGTGTTGTCATTTGATGAACGGGATCACATCATTAGAGAATGATGTGATGGACAAGACCCATCCATTTTCTTAGCATAATGATCGTTTAGTTTTTTGCTATTGCTTTCTTCATGACTTATACATGTTCCTATGACTATGAGATTATGCAACTCCCGAATACCGAAGGAACACTTAGTGTGCTATAAAACGTCACAACGTAACTGGGTGATTATAAAGATGCTCTACAGGTGTCTCCGATGGTGTTTGTTGAGTTGGCATAGATTGAGATTAGGATTTGTCACTCTGAATGTCGGAGAGGTATATCTGGGCCCTCTCAGTAATGCACATCACTATGAGCCTTGCAAGCAATGTGACTAATGAGTTAGTTACGAGATGATGCATTACGGAATGAGTAAAGAGACTTGCCGGTAACGAGATTGAACTAGGTATGATGATACCAACGTGTTGGGGAACGCAGTAATTTCAAAAAAATTCCTACGCACATGCAAGTTCTATCATGGTGATCCATAGCAACGAGAGGGGAAGAGTGTTGTCCACGTACCCTCGTAGACCGTAAGCGGAAGCGTTATGACAACACGGTTGATGTAGTCGAATGTCTTCATGATCCGACGGAACCTAGCACCGAAGGTACAACACCTCCGCGATCTGCACACGTTTAGCTCGGTGACGTCCCGCGAACTCTAGATCCAGCTGAATGTCGAGGGAGAGTTTCGTCAGCACGACGGCATGATGACGGTGATGATAAAGCTACCGGAACAGGGCTTCGTGTAAGCACTGCAACGATATGACCGAGGTGGATTATGGTGGAGGGGGGCACCGCACACGGCTAAGATAATTGTCAACTTGTGTGTCTTGGGGTTCCCCCTCCCCCGTATATAAAGGAGTGGAGGTGGGGGGATGGCCGGCCCTCTATGGCGCGCCCTGGAGGAGTCCTACTCCCACCGGGAGTAGGATTCCCCCCTTCCCTAGTTGGACTAGGAGAGGAAGGAAGGGGAAGGAAGGAGGAAGGAAAGGGCCCCCCCACCCAATTCGGATTGTGCTGGGGGGGGCGCCCCCTCCTAGGCTCCCTTCTCCTCTCTCCCACTATGGCCCAATAAGGCCCATATACTTCCCGGGGGGTTCCGGTAGCCTCCCAGTACTCCGGTATATTCCCGAACTCACCCGGAACCATTCCGATGTCCAAACATAGGCTTCCAATATATCGATGTTTATGTCTTGATCATTTTGAGACTCCTCGTCATGCCCGTGATCACATCCGGGACTCAACAACCTTCGGTACATCAAAACACATAAACTCATAATACCGACTGTGACCAAATGTTAAGCATGCGGACCCTACAGGCTCAAGAACTATGTAGACATGACGGAGACTCATATCCGGTCAATAACCAATAGCGGAACCTGGATGCTCATATTGGTTCCTACATATTCGACGAATATCTTTATCGGTCAAACCGCATAACAACATACGTTGTTCTCTTTGTCATCGGTATGTTACTTGCCCGATATTTGATCGTCGGTATCTCAATACCTAGTTCAATCTCGTTACCGGGAAGTCCCTTTACTCGTTACGTAACGCTACATCCCGTAAAGAACTCATTAGCTACATTGCTTGCAAGGCTTATAGTGATGTGCATTACCGAAAGGGCCCAGAGATACCTCTTTGATACACGGAGTGACAAATCCTAATCTTGATCTATGACAACTCAACAAACACCATCGGAGACACTTGTAGAGCATATTTATAGTCACCTAGCAACGTTGTGATGTTTGATAGCACACTAAGTGTTCCTCCGGTATTCGGGAGTTGCATAATCTCATAGTCATAGGAACATGTATAAGTTATGGAGAAAGCAATAGCAGTAAACTAAACGATCATTGTGCTAAGCTAACAGATGGGTCAAGTCAATCACATTATTCTCTAATGATGTGATCCCGTTTATCAAATGAAAACTCTTTGTCAATGGCTAGGAAACTTAACCATCTTTGATTAACGAGCTAGTCAAGTAGAGGCATACTAGTGACACTCTATTTGTCTATGTATTCACACATGTACTAAGTTTCCGGTTAATACAATTCTAGCATGAATAATAAACATTTATCATGATATAAGGAAATATAAATAACAACTTTATTATTGCATCTAGGGCATATTTCCTTCAGTCTCCCACTTGCACTAGAGTCAATAATCTTCATTACATTGTGATGATTCTAACACCCATGGAGTCTTGGTGCTGATCATATTTTGCTCGTGAGAGAGGCTTAGTCAAGGGTCTGCAACATTCAGATCCGTATGTATCTTGCAAATCTCTATGTCTCCCTCCTTGACTTGATCACGGATGGAATTGAAGCGTCTCTTGATGTGCTTGGTTCTCTTGTGAAATCTTGATTCCTTCGCCAAGGCAATTGCACTAGTATTGTCACAAAAGATTTTCATTGGACCCGATGCACTAGGTATGACACCTAGATCGGATATGAACTCCTTCATTTGCTGCTTCCGAAACAGCTATGTACTCCGCTTCGCATGTAGATCCCGCCATGACGCTCTGCTTGGAGCTGCACCAACTGACAGCTCCACCATTTAATAAAAATACGTATCCGGTTTGTGACTTAGAGTCATCCGGATCAGTGTCAAAGCTTGCATTGACGTAACCATTTATGATGAGCTCTTTGTCACCTCCATAAACGAGAAACATATCCTTAGTCCTTTTCAGGTATTTCAGGATGTTCTTGACCGCTGTCCAATGATCGACTCCTGGATTACTTTGGTACCTCCCTGCTAAACTAATAGCAAGGCACACATCAGGTCTGGTACACAACATTGCATACATGATAGAACCTATGGTCGAAGCATAGGGAAAGACTTTCATTTTTTCTCTATCTTCTGCAGTGGTCGGGCATTGAGTCTGACTCAACTTCACACCTTGTAACATAGGCAAGAACCCTTTCTTTGCTTACTCCACTGTGAACTTATTCAAAACTTTATCAAGGTATGTGCTTTGTGAAAGTCCAATTAAGCGTCTTGATCTATCTCTATAGATCTTGATGCCCAATATGTAAGCAGCTTCACCGAGGTCTTTCATTGAAGAATTCTTATTCAAGTATCCTTTTATGCTATTTAGAAATTCAGTATCATTTCTGATCAACAATATGTCATCCACATATAATATCAAAAATGCTACAGAGCTCCCACTCACTTTCTTGTAAATACAGGCTTCTCCAAAAGTCTGTATAAAACCATATGCTTTGATCACACTATCAAGGCGTATATTCCAACTCTGAGAGGCTTGCACCAGTCCATAAATGGATCGCTGGAGCTTGCACACTTTGTTAGCACCTTTTGGATCGACAAAACCTTCCGGTTGCATCATATACAACTCTTCTTTAGGATATCCATTAAGGAATGCAGTTTTGACATCCATTTACCAAATTTCATAATCATAAAATGCGGCAATTGCTAACATGATTCGGACCGACTTAAGCATCACTACAGGTGAGAAAGTCTCATCGTAGTCAACTCCTTGAACTTTGTCAAAAACCTTTCGCAACAAGTCGAGCTTTGTAGACAGTAACATTACCGTCAGTGTCAGTCTTCCTGAAGATCCATTTATTCTCTATGGCTTGCCGATCATTGGGCAAGTCAACCAAAGTCCACACTTTGTTCTCATACATGGATCCCATCTCAGATTTCATGGCCTCAATCCATTTTGCGGAATCTGGGCTCATTATCGCTTCCTCATAGTTCGTAGGTTCGTCATGGTCAAGTAACATGACCTCCAGAACAGGATTACCGTACCACTCTGGTGCGGATCTTACTCTGGTTGACCTACGAGGTTCGGTAGTAACTTGATCAGAAGTTTCATGATCATCATCATTAGCTTCCTCGCTTACTTGTGTAGGAATCACTGGAACTGATTTTAGTGATGAACTACTTTCCAATAAGGGAGTAGGTACAATTACCTCATCAAGTTCTACTTTCCTCCCACTCACTTCTTTCGAGAGAAACTCCTTCTCTAGAAAGGATCCATTCTTAACAACTAATATTTTGCCTTCGGATCTGTGACAGAAGGTGTACCCAACAGTCTCCTTTGGGTATCCTATGAAGACACATTTCTCCGACTTGGGTTCGAGCTTATCAGGTTGAAGCTTTTTCACATAAGCATCGCAACCTCAAACTTTAAGAAACGACAACTTGGGTTTCTTACCAAACCACAGTTCATAAGGTGTCGTCTCAACGGATTTTGATGGTGCCCTATTTAACGTGAATACAGCTGTCTCTAAAGCATAACCCCAAAACGATAGCGGTAAATCAGCGAGAGACATAATATATCGCATCATATGTAATAAAGTGCAGTTACGACGTTCAGACACACCATTACGCTGTGGTGTTCCAGGTGGCGTGAGTTGCGAAACTATTCCGCATTGTTTCAAATGAAGACCAAACTCATAACTCAAATATTCACCTCCACGATCAGATCGTAGAAATTTAATTTTCTTGTTACGATGATTTTCCACTTTACTATGAAATTCTTTGAACTTCTCAAATGTCTCAGACTTATGATTCATCAAGTAGATATACCCGTATCTGCTCAAATTATCTGTGAAGGTAAGAAAATAACGATACCCGCCGTGAGCATCAACACTCATCGGACCGCATACATCAGTATGTATTATTTCCAACCAAGTCTGTTGCGCGCTCCATTGTTCCGGAGAACGCAGTTTTAGTCATCTTGCCCATGAGGCATGGTTCGCAAGCATCAAGTGATCCATAATCAAGTGATTCCAAAAGTCCATCAGCATGGAGTTTCTTCATGCGCTTTACACCAATATGACCTAAACGACAATGCCAAAAATAAGTTGCACTATCATTATTAAACTTATATCTTTTGGCTTCAATACTATGAACATGTGTATCACTACTATCAAGATTTAGTAAAAACAGACCACTCATCAAGGGTGCATGACCATAAAAGATATTATTCATATAAATAGAACAACCGTTATTCTCTGATTTAAATTAATAACCGTCTCGCATCAAACAAGATCCATATATAATGTTCATGCTCAACGCTAGCACCAAATAACATTTATTTAGGTCTAAAACTAATCTCGAAGGTAGATGTAGAGGTAGCGTGCCAACGGCGATCACATCGACTTTGGAACCATTTCCCACACGCATCGTCACCTCGTCCTTAGCCAATCTTCGCTTAATCCGTAGCCCATGTTTCGAGTTGCAAATATTAGCAACAGAACCAGTATCAAATACCTAGGCGCTACTACGATCATTTAGTAAGGTACACATCAATAACATGTATATCAAATATACCTTTCACTTTGCCACCCTTCTTCTCCGCCAAATACTTGGGGCAGTTCCGCTTCCAGTGACCAGTCCCTTTGCAGTAGAAGCACCAGTCTCAGGCTTAGGTCCAGACTTGGGCTTCTTCACTTGAGCAGCAACTTGCTTGTCGTTCTTCTTGAAGTCCCCCTTCTTCCCTTTACCCTTTTTCTTGAAACTGGTGGTCTTGTTGACCATCAACACTTGATGCTCCTTCTTGATTTCTACCTCCGCAGCTCTTAGCATTGTGAAGAGCTCGGGAATCGTCTTATCCATCCCTTGCATATTATAGTTCATCACGAAGATCTTGTAGCTTGGTGGCAGTGATTGAAGAATTTTGTCAATGACACTATCATTAGGAAGATTAACTCCTAGTTGAGTCAAATGGTTGTGGTACCCAGGCATTCCGAGTATATGTTCACTGACAGAACTATTCTCCTCCATTTTGCAGTTGTAGAACTTATTGGAGACTTCATATCTCTCAATCCGGGCATTTGCTTGAAATATTAACTTCAACTCCTGGAACATCTCATATGCTGCATGACGTTCAAACGTCGTTGAAGTCCCGGTTCTAAGCCGTAAAGCATGGCACACTGAACTATCGAGTAGTCATCAGCTTTGCTCTGCCAGGTGTTCACAACATCTGGCGTTGCTCCTGCAACGGGTTTGTCACCTAGTGGTGCTTCCAGGACGTAATTCTTCTGTGTTGCAATGAGGATAATCCTCAAGTTATGGACCCTGTCCATGTAATTGCTACCATCATCTTTCAACTTAGCTTTCTCTAGGAACACATTAAAATTCAACGGAACAACAGCACAGGCCATCTATCTACAACAACATAGACATGCAAAATACTATCTGGTACTAAGTTCATGATAAATTAAGTTCAATTAATCAAATTACTTAAGAACTCCCACTTAGATAGACATCCCTCTAATCATCTAAGTGATCACGTGATCCATATCAACTAAACCATGTCCGATCATCACGTGAGATGGAGTAGTTTTCAATGGTGAACATCATTATGTTGATCATACCTACTATATGATTCATGCTCGACCTTACGGTCTCAGTGTTCCGAGGCCATATCTGCATATGCTAGGCTCGTCAAGTTTAACCCGAGTATTCTGCGTGTGCAAAACTGGCTTGCACCCGTTGTATGTGAACGTAGAGCTTATCACACCCGATTATCACGTGGTGTCTCAGCACGACGAACTGTAGCAACGGTGCATACTCAGGGAGAACACTTATACCTTGAAATTTAGTGAGAGATCATCTTATAATGCTACCGCCAAACTAAGAAAAATAAGATGCATAAAGGATAAACATCACATGCAATCAATATAAGTGATATGATATGGCCATCATCATCTTGTGCCTTTGATCTCCATCTTTAAAGCACCGTCATGATCACTATCGTCACCGTCTTGACACCTTGATCTCCATCGAAGCATCGGTGTCGTCTCGCCAACTATTGCTACTACGACTATCGCTACCGCTTAGTGATAAAGTAAATCAATTACATGGCGATTGCATTTCATACAATAAAGAGACAACCATATGGCTCCTGCCAGTTGCCGATAACTCTGTTACAAAACATGATCATCTCATACAATAAAATTTAGCATCATGTCTTGACCATATCACATCACAACATGACCTGCAAAAACAAGTTAGACGTCCTCTACTTTGTTGTTGCAAGTTTTATGTGGCTGCTACGGGCTGAGCAAGAACCGTTCCTACCTACGCATCAAAAACCACAACGCGGTATAGTGATTGCTTTTTGATCATCAGAAAGAACCCTATTCATTGAATCTGATTCAACTAAAGTTGGAGAAACTGACACCCACTAGCCACCTGTGTGCGAAGCACGTCGGTAGAACTAGTCTCGCATAAGCGTACACGTAATGTCGGTCTGAGCCGCTTCATCCAACAATACCGCTGAATCAAGAATCAACTAGTGATGGCAATCAATATGTATATACCTACGCCCACAACTCCTTTGTGTTCTACTCGTGCATATAACATCTACGCATTGACCTGGCTCTGATGCCACTGTTGGGGAAGGCAGTAATTTCAAAATTTTCCTACGCACATGCAAGATCTATCATGGTGATGCATAGAAACGAGAGGGGAAGAGTGTTGTCCACATAACCTCGTAGACCGTAAGCAGAAGCGTTATGACAACGCGGTTGATGTAGTCGAATGTCTTCACGATCCGACCGATCCTAGCACCGAAGGCACAGCACCTTCGCGATCTGCACATGTACAGCTTGGTAACGTCCCGCGAACTCTAGATCCAGCTGCATGTCGAGGGAGAGTTTCGTCAGCACGACGGCATGATGACAGTGATGATGAAGTTACCAGAACAGGGCTTCGTCTAAGCACTGCAATGATATGACCGAGGTGGATTATGGTGGAGGGGGGCACCGCACACGGCTAAGACAATTGTCAACTTGTGTGTCTATGGGGTGCCCCCTCCCCCGTATATAAAGGATTGGAGGAGGGGGGACAACCGACCCTCTATGGCACGCCCTGGAGGAGTCCTACTCCCACCGGGAGTAGGATTCCCCCCTTCCCTAGTTGGACTAGGAGAGGAAGGAAGGGGAAGGAAGGAGGAAGGAAAGGGGGGCCCGCCCCCCACCCAATTCGGATTGGGCTTGGGGAGGGGGCGCCCCCTCCTAGGCTCCCTTCTCCTCTCTCCCACTATGGCCCAATAAGGCCCATATACTTCCCCGGGGGGGGGGGGGGGGGGGGTTCCGGTAGCCTCCCGGTACTCCGGTATATTCCCGAACTCACCCGGAACCATTCTGATGTCCAAACATAGGCTTCCAATATATCAATCTTTATGTCTCGACCATTTCGAGACTCCTCATCATGCCTGTGATCACATCCGAGACTCCGAACAACCTTCAGTACAAGGACACACAAGGTGATCATTGATCTTTTAGCCGTGTGCGGTGCCCCCCTCCACCATAATCCACCTCGGTCATATCGTAGCGGTGCTTAGGCGAAGCCCTGCGTCGGTAGCTTCATCAACACCGTCATCACACCGTCGTGCTGACAGAACTCTCCCTCGAAGCTCTATTGGATCGTGAGTTCGTGGGACGTCACCGAGCTGAACGTGTGCAGATCGCGAAGGTGTCGTACATCCGGTACTAGGATCGGTCGATCGTGAAGACGTACGACTACATCAACCGCGTTGTCGTAATGCTTCCGCTTACAGTCTATGAGGGTACGTGGATGACACTCTCCCCTATCATTGCTATGCATCACCTAGATGGATCTTGCGTGTACGTAGGATTTTTTGTGGTATCCGAGCCAGGTTTATGCATGGATGTTATATGCACGAGTATAACACAAAGGAGTTGTGGGCGTGGGTATATACATATTGCTTGCCGTCACTAGTCGATTCTTGATTCAGCAGCATTGTTGGATGAAGCGGCCCAGACCGACATTACGCGTACACTCACGCGAGACTGGTTCTACCGACATGCTTCACACACAGGTGGCTAGTGGTTGTCTGTTTCTCCAACTTTAGTTGAATCAAATTCAATGAACAGGGTTCTTTTTGAAGATCAAAAAGCAATCACTATACCGCATTGTGGTTTTTGATGCATAGGTAAGAATGGTTCTTGCTCAGCTCGTAGCAGCCACGTAAAACTTGCAACAACAAAGTAGAGGACGTCTAACTTGTTTTTGCAGGGCATGTTGTGATGTGATATGGTCAAGACATGATGCTAAATTTTATTGTATGAGATGATCATGTTTTGTTAAAGTTATCGGCAACTGGCAGGAGCCTTATGGTTGTCTCTTCATTGCATAAGACGCAAGCACCATATAATTGCTTTACTTTATCGCTATGCGATAGCAATAGTTGCAAAAGCAATAGTTGGTGAGACGACCATGTGACAACACATTGATAGAGATCAAGATGATAGTGTCATGTCGGCGATGATAGAGATCATGACAGTTATTTGGAGATGGAGATCAAAGGTACAAGATGATGATGGAGATTTTCGTCAGCACGACGGCATGATGACGGTGATGATGAAGCTACCAGAATAGGGCTTCGTCTAAACACTGCAAGGATATGACCAAGGTGGATTATGGTGGAGGGGGGCACCGCACACGGCTAAGACAATTGTCAACTTGTGTGTCTATGGGGTGCCCCCTCCCGCGTATATTAAGGAGTGGAGGAGGGGGACGACCGCCCCTCTATGGAGCGCCCTGGAGGAGTCCTACTCCCACCGGGAGTAGGATTCCCCCCTTCCCTAGTTGGACTAGGAGAGGAAGGAAGGGGAAGGAAGGAGGAAGGAAAGGGGGGGGGGAACCCAATTCGGATTGGGCTTGGGGAGGGGGCGCCCCCTCCTAGGCTCCCTTCTCCTCTCTCCCACTATGGCCCAATAAGGCCCATATACTTCCCGGGGGGTTCCGGTAGCCTCCCGGTACTCCGGTATATTCCCGAACTCACACGGAACCATTTCGATGTCCAAACATAGGCTTCCAATATAGATCTTTATGTCTCGACCATTTCGATACTCCTCGTCATGCCCGTGATCACATCCGGGACTCCGAACAACCTTCGGTACATCAAAACACATAAACTCATAATACCGATCGTCACTGAATGTTAAGCGTGCGGACCCTATGGGTTCGAGAACTATGTAGACATGACCAAGACTCATCTCCAGTCAATAACCAATAGTGGAACCTGGATGCTCATATTGGTTCCTACATATTCTATGAAGATCTTTATCGGTCAAACCACATAACAACATACGTTGTTCCCTTTGTCATCGATATGTTACTTGCCCGAGATTCGATCGTCGGTATCTCAATACCTAGTTCGATATCGTTACCGGCTAGTCTCTTTACTCGTTACGTAAAGCTACCTCCCGTAACTAACTCATTAGTTACATTGCTTGAAAGGCTTATAGTGATGTGCATTACCGGGAGGGCCCAGAGATACCTCTCCGATACACGGAGTGACAAATCCTAATCTTGATCTATGCCAACTCAACAAACACCATCGGAGACACCTGTAGAGCATCTTTATAGTCACCCAGTTATGTTGTGACGTTTGATAGCACACTAAGTGTTCCTCCAATATTCGGGAGTTGCATAATCTCATAGTCATAGGAACATGTATAAGTTATGGAGAAAGCAATAGCAGTAAATTAAACGATCATCATGCTAAGCTAAAGGATGGGTCAAGTAAATCACATCATTCTCTAATGATGTGATCGCATTTATCAAATGACAACTCTTTGTCAATGGCTAGGAAACTTAACCATCTTTTATTAACGAGCTAGTCAAGTAGAGGCATACTAGTGACACTCTGTTTGTCTATGTATTCACACATGTACTAAGTTCCGGTTAATACAATTCTAGCATGAATAATAAACATTTATCATGATATAAGGAAATGTAAATAACAACTTTATTATTGCCTCTAGGGCATATTTCCTTCACGATGATCAAATCTCGGGCAAGTAACATACTGATGACAAAGGGAACAACGTATGTTGTTATGCGGTTTGACCGATAAAGATCTTTGTAGAATATGTAGGAGCCAACAGGAGCATCCAGGTTCTGCGATTGGTTATTGATTGGAGATGTGTCTCGTTCATGTCTACATAGTTCTCGAACCTGTAGGGTCCGCACGCTTAACGTTCGATGACGGTTTGTATTATGAGTTTTGTGTTTTGATGAACCATAGGTTGTTCGGAGTCCTGGATGAGATCACGTACATGACAAGGAGTCTCGAAATGGTCGATACATAAAGATTGATATATTGGAAGGCTATATTCGGACATCAGAAAGGTTCCAGAGAAGTTCGGGTATTTTCCGTAGTACCGGGAGGTTACCGGAACCCCCCGAGGAGTTGATGGGCCTTAGTGGGCCTTAGGGGGAAGGGGAGGCGGTAGCCAGGTGGTGGCGCCCCCAAGCCTAGCCCAAATTGGACAAGGGGTTGGGGGCATGGCTCCCCTCTCCCTTCCTTCCCTCTTCTCCTTTAGGTGGAAATCTACAAGGACTTGGAGTCCTAGTAGGATTCCCCTTCTCCCGGCGCGCCCTAGTCTGGCCGGCCGCCCCCCTCCTTTATATACGGGGGCAGGGGGCACCCTAGAACACACAAGTTGATCTTTTAGCCATGTGCGGTGCCCCCCTCCACAGTTACACACCTCGGTCATATCGTCGTAGTGCTTAGGCGAAGCCCTGCGCCGGTAACTTCATCATCACCATCGCCACATCGTCGTGCTAACAGAACTCTCCCTCGGCCTCAGCTGGACCAAGAGTATGAGGGACGTCACCGAGCTGGACATGTGCTGATCACGGAGGTGCCGTACGTTCGGTACTTGGATCGGTTGGATCGCGAAGACGTTGGACTACATCAACCTCGTTACTAAACGCTTCTGCTTTCGGTCTACGAGGGTACGTAGACACACTCTCCCCGCTCGTTGCTATGATTGTCCTAGATAGATCTTGCGTGATCGTAGGCAATTTTTTTGAAATACTACGTTCCCCAACAGTGGCATCCGAGCCAGGTCTATGGATAGATGTTATATGCACGAGTAGAACATAATGAGTTGTGGGCGATAATAGTCATACTGCTTACCAACATGTCTTACTTTGATTCAACACTATTGTTGGATGAAGTGGCCCAGACCGACATTACATGACCGCGTTCATGAGACTGATTCTACCGATGTGCTTTGTACATAGGTGGCTAGTGGGTGTCTGTTTCTTCAGCTTTAGTTGAATCAAGTTTGACTACGCCCGGTCCTTGTTTAAGGTTAAAACAACACACTTGACAAAAAATCGTTGTGGTTTTGATGCGTAGGTAAGAACGGTTCTTGCTAGAAGCCCGTAGCAGCCACGTAAAACTTGAAACAACAAAGTAGAGGAGGTCTAACTTGTTTTTGCAGGGCTTGTTGTGATGTGATATGGTCAAGACGTGATGATATATAAATTGTTGTATGAGATGATCATGTTTTGTAACAGTTATCGGCAACTGGCAGGAGCCATATGGTTGTTGCTTTATTGTATGAAATGCAATCGCCATGTAATTGCTTTACTTTATCACTAAGCGGTAGCGATAGTCATAGTAGCAATACTTGGCGAGACGACAACGATGCTTCGATGGGGAACAAGGTGTCAAGCCGGTGACGATGGTGATCATGGCAGTGCTTTGAAGATGGAGATCAAAGGCACAAGATGATGATGGACATAACATATCACTTATTTGATTGCATGTGATGTTTATCCTTTATGCATCTTATTTTTCTTAGTACGGCGGTAGAATTATAAGATGCTCTCTCACTAAATTTCAAGGTATAAGTGTTCTCCCCGAGTATGCACCGTTGCTACAGTTCATCGTGCCGAGACACCACATGATGATCGGGTGAGATAAGCTCTACGTTCACATACAACGGGTGCAAGCCAGTTTTGCACACGCAAAATACTCGGGTTAAACTTGATGAGCCTAGCATATGCAGATATGGCCACGGAACACTGAGACCGAAAGGTCGAGCGTGAATCATATAGTAGATATGATCAACATAGTGATGTTCACCATTGAAAACTTCTCCATCTCACGTGATGATCGGACATGGTTTAGTTGATATGGATCACGTGATCACTTAGCTGATTAGAAGGATGTCTATCTAAGTGGGAGTTCTTAAGTAATATGATTAATTGAACGTTAATTGATTATGAACTTAGTACCGGATAGTATTTTGCATGTCTATGTTGTTGTAGATAAATGGCCTGTGCTACTGTTCCTTTGAATTTTAATGCGTTCCTAGAGAAAGCTAAGTTGAAAGATGACGGTAGCAACTACATGGAGTGGGTCCTAACATGAGGATTATACTCATTGCTGCACAGAAAAATTACGTCTTGGAAGCACCGCTAGGAGCTAGGCCTGTTGCAGATGCTACTGATGACGTTACGGACGTCTGGCAGAGCAAAGCTGATGACTACTCGATAGTTTAGTGTGCCATGCTTTACGGCTTAGAACCGGGACTTCACTGACGTTTTGAACGTCATGGAGCATATGAAATGTGAAGGAAGTATGCCCTAGAGTCAATAATAAAGTAGCTTTTTATATTTCCTTGTATCATGATAAATGTTTATTATTCATGCTAGAATTGTAGTAACCGGAAACTTAGTACATGTGTGAATACATAGACAAACAGAGTGTCACTAGCTAGTATGCCTCTACTTGACTAGCTCGTTGAATCAAAGATGGTTAAGTTTCCTAGCCATAGACATGAGTTGTCATTTGATTAACGGGATCACATCATTAGAGAATGATGTGATTGACTTGACCCATCCATTAGCTTAGCACGATGATCGTTTAGTTTGTTGCTATTGCTTTCTTCATGACTTATACATGTTCCTATGACTATGAGATTATGCAACTCCCAAATACCGGAGGAACACTTTGTGTGCTACCAAACGTCACAATGTAACTGGGTGATTATAAAGGTGCTCTATAGGTGTCTCTGATGGTACTTGTTGAGTTGGCATAGATCAAGATTAGAATTTGTCACTCCGATTGTCGGAGAGGTATCTCTGGGCCCTCTCGGTAATGCACATCACTATAAGCCTTGCAAGCAATGTAACTAATGAGTTAGTTGCGGGATGATGCATTACGAAACGAGTAAAGAGACTTGCCGGTAATGAGATTAAACTAGGTATTGAGATACCGACGATGGAATCTCGGGCAAGTAACATACCGATGACAAAGGGAACAACGTATGTTATGCGATTTGACCGATAAAGGTCTTCGTAGAATATGTAGGAGCCAACATGAGCATCCAGGTTCCGCTGTTGGTTATTGACCGGAGATGAGTCTCGGTCATGTCTACATAGTTCTCAAACCCGTAGGGTCTGCACGCTTAACGTTCGGTGATGATCGGTATTATGAGTTTATGTGTTTTGATGTACCGAAGGTTGTTCGGATTCCCGGATGAGATCAGGGACATGACGAGGAGTCTCGAAATGTTCGAGACGTAAAGATCGATATATTGGAAGGCTATATTCGGACATCGGAAATGTTCTGAGTGGTTCGGGTATTTATCAGAGTACTAGAGAGTTACGAGAATTCGCCGGGGAGTATATGGGCCTTATTGGGATTAGGGGAGAGAGAGGGGCTTCCTAGGGCAGGCCGCGTGCCCCCCAAGTCCTAGTCCGAATTGGACTAGGGGGAGGGGAGGCACCCCCTCCTTCCTTCTCTTCTCTCTTTCCGTTCCTTCTCTCCTACTCCTACTACTTGGAAAGGGGGGAATCCTACTCCCGGTGGGAGTAAGACTCCCCAAGGTGCACCATAGTAGAGGGCCGGCCCTCCCCCTCCTCCACTCCTTTATATACAGGGGAGGGGGGCACCCCATGGACACACAAGTTGATCATTGACCTTTTAGCCGTGTGCGGTGCCCCCCTCCACCTAATCCACCTCGGTCATATCGTAGAGGTGCTTAGGCGAAGCCCTGCGTCAGTAGCTTCATCAACACCGTCATCATGCCGTCGTGCTGACAGAACTCGCCCTCGAAGCTCTACTGGATCGTGAGTTCGTGGGACGTCACCGAGTTGAACATGTGCAGATCACAGAGGTGCCGTACATTCGGAACTAGGATCGGTCGATCGTGAAGACGTACGACTACATCAACCGCGTTTTCATAACGCTTCCGCTTACGGTCTACGAGGGTACATGGATGACACTCTCCCCTGTCATTTCTATGCATCACCTAGATGGATCTTGCGTGTGCGTAGGAATTTTTTTGAAATTGCTGCGTTCCCCAACAGTGGTATCCAAGCCAGGTTTATGCGTAGATGTTATATGCACGAGTAGAACACAAAGGAGTTGTGGGCGTGGGTATATACAAATTGCTTGCCGTCACTAGTTGATTCTTGATTCAGCAGCATTGTTGGATGAAGCGGCCTAGACCGGCATTATGCGTACACTCACGCGAGACTGGTTCTACCGATGTGCTTCACACATAGGTGGCTAGTGGGTGTCTGTTTCTCCAACTTTAGTTGAATCGGATTCAATGAACAGGGTTCTTTCTGAAGATCAAAAAGCAATCACTATACCTCGTTGTGGTTTTTGATGCGTAGGTAAGAATGGTTCTTGCTTAGCTCGTAGCAGCCACGTAAAACTTGCAACAACAAAGTAGAGGACGTCTAACTTGTTTTTGTAGGGCATGTTGTGATGTGATATGGTCAAGCATGATGCTAAATTTTATTGTATTAGATGATCATGTTTTGTTAAAGTTATCGGCAATTGGCAGGAGCCTTATGGTTGTCTCTTCATTGCATAAGATGCAAGCACCATATAATTGCTTTACTTTATCGCTATGTGATAGCAATAGTTGCAAAAGCAATAGTTGGTGAGATGACCATGTGACAACACATTGACAGAGATCAAGATGATGGAGATCATGGTGTCATGCCGGTGATGATAGAGATCATGAAGGTGTTTTGGAGATGGAGATCAAAGGTACAAGATGATGATGGCCATATCATGTCACATATTTTGATTGCATGTGATGTTTATCCTTTATGTATCTTATTTTGCTTAATTCGATGGTAGCATTATAGGATGATCTCTCACTAAATTTCAAGGTATAAGTGTTCTCCCTGAGTATGCACTATTGCGACAGTTCGTCGTGCCGACACACCACGTGATGATCGGGTGTGATAAGCTCTACGTTCACATACAACGGGCGCAAGCCAGTTTTTCACACGCGGAGTACTCGGGTTAAACTTGATGAGCCTAGCATATGCAGATATGGCCTCGGAACATGGGCGACCGAAAGTTCGAGCATGAATCATATAGTAGATATGATCAACATAGTGATGTTCACCATTGAAAACTACTCCATCTCACGTGATGATCGGACATGGTTTAGTTGATTTGGATCACATGATCATTTAGATGACTAGAGGGATGTCTATCTAAGTGGGAGTTCTTAAGTAATATGATTAATTGAACTTTAATTTATCATGAACTTAGTCCTGATAGTATTTGCATATCTATGTTGTAGATCAATAGCTTGCGATGTAGCTCCCCGTTTATCTTTGATATGTTCCCAGAGAAAAATAAGTTGAAAGATGTTAGTAGCAATGATGCAGACTAGCTCCATGATCTAAGGATTATCCTCATTGCTGCACAGAAGTATTATGTCCTTGATGCACCGCTAGGTGACGGACCTATTGCAGGAGCAGATACAGACGTTATGAACGTTTGACAAAGCTCGGTATGATGACTACTTGATAGTTTAGTGCACCATGCTTTATGGCTTAGAATCGGGACTTCAATAATTTTTTGAATGTCATGGAACATATAAGATGTCCTAAGATTTTAAATTGGTATTTCATACTCATGCCCGTGTTGAGAGGTATGGGACCTCTGACAAGTACTTTGCCTACAAGATGGAGGAGAATAGCTCAACCAGTGAGCATGTGCTCAGATTGTCTGAGTACTACAATCACTTGAATCAAGTGGGAGTTAATCTTCCAGATAAGATAGTGATTGAAAGAGTTCTCTAGTCACTATCACCAAGTTACTAGTACTTCGTGATGAACTATAATATGCAAGGGATAACGAAAACGATTCCTAAGCTCTCCGTGATGCTGAAATCGATGAAGGTAGAAATCAAGAAAAGCATCAAGTGTTGATGGTTGACAAGACCACTAGTTTCAAGTAAAAGGGCAAGGGAAAGAAAGGGAACTTCAAGAATAATGGCAAGCAAGTTTCCACTCCCATGAAGAAGCCCAAAGCTAGACCTAAGCCTGAAACTGAGTGCTTCTACTGCAAAGGAAATGGTCACTGGAAGTGGAACTGCCCTAGATACTTGGCGGATAAGAAGGATGGAAAAGTGAACAAAGGTATATTTGATATACATGTTATGGATGTGTACTTTACTAGTGTTTATAGCAAACCCCTCGGTATTTGATACTGGTTCAGTTGCTAAAAGTAGTAACTCAAAACGGGAGTTCCAAAATAAACAAAGACTAGTTGAGGGCGAGGTGACGATGTGCGTTGGAAGTAATTCCAAGGTTGATAAGATCACCATCGCACACTCCCTTTACCTTCAGGATTAGTGTTAAACCTAAAATAAATGTTATTTGGTGTTTGCGTTGAGCATAATATTATTGGATCATGTTTATTGCAATAAGGTTATTCATTTAAGTCAAAGAATAATTGTTATTCTGTTTATATGAATAAAACCTTCTGTGGTCATACACCCAAGGTGAATGGTTTATTGAATCTCGATCGTAGTGATACACATATTTATAATATTGAAGCCAAAAGATGCAAAGTTAATAATGATAGTGCAACTTATTTGTGGCACTGCCGTTTAGGTCATATTGGTGTAAAGCACATGAAGAAACTCCATGCTGATGGGCTTTTGGAATCACTTGATGCTTGCGAACCTTGCCTCATGGGCAAGATGACTAAGACTCCGTTCTCCGGAACAATGGAGCAAGCAACTTACTTATTGGAAATAATACATACTGATGTATGGGGTCCGATGAGTGTTGAGGCTCGCGGCGGGTATCTTTATTTTTTGACCTTCACAGATGATTTGAGCAGATATGGGTATATCTACTTGATGAAACATAAGTCTGAAACATTTGAAAAGTTCAAAGAATTTCGGAGTGAAGTGGAAAATCATCGTAACAAGAAAATAAAGTTTCTACGATCTGATCGTAGAGGAGAATATTTGAGCTACGAGTTTGGTCTTCATTTGAAACAATGCGGAATAGTTTCGCAACTCACGCCACCTGGAACACCACAGCGTAATGGTGTGTCCGAACTTCGTAATCGCACTTTACTAGATATGGTGTGATCTATGATGTCTCTTACCGATTTACCGCTATCGTTTTGGGGTTATGCATTAGAGACAGATGCATTCACGTTAAATAGGGCACCATCTAAATCCGTTGAGATGACACCGTATGAACCATGGTTTGGCAAGAAACCAAAGCTATCATTTCTTAAAGTTTGGGGTTGCGATGCTTATGTGAAAAAGTTTCAAACTGATAAGCTCGAACCCAAATCGGAGTACCGCGTCTTCATAGGATACCCAAAAAGAAACTGTTGAGTACACCTTCTATAATAGATCCGAAGGCAAGATATTTTGTTGCTAAGAATGGATCCTTTCTAGAGAAGGAGTTTCTCTCGAAAGAAGTGAGTGGGAGGAAAGTAGAACTTGATAAGGTAATTGTACCTTCTCCCAAATTGGAAAGTAGTTCATCATAGAAATCAGTTCCAGTGATTCCTACACCAATTAGTGAGGAAGCTAATGATGATGATCATGAAACTTCAGATCAAGTTACTATAGAACCTTGTAGGTCAACCAGAGTACAGTCCGCACAAGAGTGGTACGGTCATCCTGTTCTGGAAGTCATGTTACTAGACCATGACGAACCTACAAACTAGGAGGAAGCGATGATGAGCCCAGATTATGCAAAATGGCTTGAGGCCATGAAATCTGAGATGGGATCCATGTATGAGAACAAAGTATGGACTTTGATTGACTTGCCCGTTGATCGGTGAGTCATTGAGAATAAATGGATCTTCAAGAGGAAGACGGACGCTGATAGTAGTGTTACTATCTACAAAGCTCGAATTGTCGCAAAATGTTTTCGACAAGTTCAAGGTGTTGACTACGATGAGATTTTCTCATTCGTATAGATGCTTAAAAGTCTGTCTGAATCATGTTCGCAGTTGCCGCATTTTATGAAATCTGGCAAATGGATGTCAAAATTGCATTCCTTAATGGATTTCTCAAAGAAGAGTTGTATATGATACAACCAGAAGGTTTTGTTGATCCTAAAGGTGCTAACAAAGTGAGCAAGCTCCAGTGATCTATCTATGGACTGGTGCAAGCATCTCGAAGTTGGAATATATGATTTGATAAAGTGACCAAAGCATATGGTTTTATACAGACTTGTGGTGAAGCCTGTATTTACAAGAAAGTGAGTGGTAGAACTACAACATTTCTGATAAGTATATGTGAATGACATATTGTTGATCGGAAATAATGTAGAATTTACTGGAAAGCATAAAGGAGTGTTTGAAAGGAGTTTTTCAAAGAAAGACCTCGGTGAAGCTACTTACATATTGAGCATCAAGATCTATAGAGATAGATCAAGACGCTTGATATATTTTCAATGAGTACATACCTTGACAAGATTTTGAAGTAGTTCAAAATGGAACAGTCAAAGAAGGAGTTCTTGCCTGTGTTGCAAGGTGTGAAGTTGAGTAAAGACTCAAAACCCAACCACGGTAGAAAATAGAAAGAGAATGAAAAGTCATTCCCTACGCCTCAGTCATAGGTTCTATAAAGTATGCTATGTTGTGTACCAGACCTATTCTGTACCTCACCATAAGTTTGGCAAGAGGGTGCAATAGTGATCCAGGAGTGGATCACTAGACAACAGTCAAAAATATCCTTAGTGGAATAAGAAAATGTTTCTCGGTTATGGAGGTGACAAAGAGTTCATCGTAAAGAGTTACGTCGATGCAAGCTTTGACACCGATCTGGATGACTCTAAGTCTCGATCTAGATACATATCGAAAGTGGGAGCAATTAGCTAGAGTAGCTCTGTGCAAAGCATTGTAGACACAAAAAATTTGGAAAATACATACGGCTCTGAATGTGGCAGACCCGTTGACTAAATTTCTCTCACAAGCAAAACATGATCATTCTTTGGGTGTTAATCACATAGCGATGTGAACTAGATTATCGACTCTAGTAAACCCTTTGGGTGTTAGTCACATGGAGATGTGAACTAATCACATAAAGATGTGAACAATTGGTGTTAAATCACATAATGATGTGAACTAGATTATTGACTCTAGTACAAGTGGGAGACTGAAGGAAATATGCCCTAGAGGCAATAATAAAGTTGTTATTTATATTTCCCTATATCATGATAAATGTTTATTATTCATGCTAAAATTGTATTAATCGGAAACTTAGTACATGTGTGAATACATAGACAAACAGAGTGTCACTAGTATGCCTCTACTTGACTAGCTCGTTGAATCAAAGATGGTTAAGTTTCCTAGCCCTAGACATGATTTGTCATTTGATTAATGGGATCACATCATTAGAGAATGATCTGATTGACTTGACCCATCCGTTAGCTTAGCATGATGATCATTTAGTTTGTTGCTATTGCTTTCTTCATGACTTATACATGTTCCTATGACTATGAGATTATGCAACTCCCGAATACCGGAGGAACACTTTGTGTGCTACCAAACATCACAATGTAACTGGGTGATTATAAAGGTGCTCTACAGGTGTCTCTGATGGTACTTGTTGAGTTGGCATAGATCAAGATTAGGATTTGTCACTCCGATTGTCGGAGAGGTATCTCTGGGCTCTCTCGGTAATGCACATCACTATAAGCCTTGCAAGCAATGTAATTAATGAGTTAGTTGCGGGATGATGCATTACAGAACGAGTAAAGAGACTTGCCGGTAACGAGATTAAACTAGGTATTGAGATACCGATGATCGAATCTCGGGCAAGTAACATACCGATGACAAAGGGAACAACGTATGTTGTTATGCGGTTTGACCGACAAAGATCTTCGTAGAATATGTAGGAGCCAATATGAGCATCCAGGTTCCGCTGTTGGTTATTGACCAGAGATGAGTCTCGGTCATGTCTACATAGTTCTCGAACCCGTAGGGTCCGCACGCTTAATGTTCGGTGACGATCGGTATTATGAGTTTATGTGTTTTGATGTACCGAAGGTTGTCCGGAGTCCCAAATGAGATCAGGGACATGACGAGGAGTCTTGAAATGTTCGAGACGTAAAGATCGATATATTGGAAGGATATATTCGGACATAGGAAAGGTTCTGAGTGGTTCGGGTATTTATCGGAGTACTAGAGAGTTACGCGAATTCGCCGGGGAGTATATGGGCCTTATTGGGCTTTAGGGGAGAGAGGGAGATGGGCTGCCTAGGGCAGGCCGCGCGCCCCCCAAGGCCTAGTCCGAACTGGACTAGGGGGAGGGGCGGCGCCCCCTCCTTTCTTCTCTTCTCTCTTCCCCTTCCTTCTCTGCTACTCCTACTACTTGGAAAGGGGGGAATCCTACTCCCGGTGGGAGTAGGACTCCCCAGGGCGCGCCATAGTAGAGGGCCGGATCTCCCCCTCCTCCACTCCTTTATGTACGGGGGAGGGGGGCACCCCATGGACACACAAGTTGATCATTGATCTTTTAGCCGTGTGCGGCGCCCCCTCCACCATAATCCACCTCGGTCATATCGTAGCGGTGCTTAGGTGAAGCCCTACGTCGGTAGCTTCATCAACACCATCATCACGCCGTCGTGCTGACGGAACTCTCCCTCGAAGCTCTACTGGATCATGAGTTCATGGGATGTCACCGAGCAGAACGTGTGCAGATCGCGGAGGTGCCGTATGTTCGGTACTAGGATCGGCCGATCATGAAGACGTGCGACTACATCAACCGCGTTGTCGTAACGCTTCCGCTTACGGTCTACGAGGGTACGTGGACCACACTCTCCCCTCTCGTTGCTATGCATCACCTAGATGGATCTTGCGTGTGCGTAGGAATTTTTTTGAAATTACCGCGTTCCCCAACAAGATGTTCCAAGAGTTGAAGTTAATATTTCAAGCAAATGCATGGATTGATATGAAGTCTCCAATAAGTTCTACAGCTGCAAAATGTAGGAGAATAGTTCTGTCAATGAACATATACTCAGAATGTCTGGGTACCACAACCACTTGACTCAACTAGGAGTTAATCTTCCTGATGATAGTGTCATTGATAGAGTTCTTCAATCACTGCCACCAAGCTACAAGAGCTTCATGATGAACTATAATATGCAAGGGATGGATATGACGATTCCCGAGCTCTTCGCAATGCTAAAGGCTGCGGAGGTAGAAATCAAGAAGGAGCATCAAGTGTTGATGGTTAACAAGACCACTAGTTTCAAGAAAAAGGGCAAAGGGAAGAAGGGGAACTTCAATAAGAACAACAAGCAAGTTGCTGCTCGAGTGAAGAAGCCCAAGTCTGGACCTAAGCCTGAGACTGAGTGCTTCTACTGCAAAGGGACTGGTCACTGGAAGCGAAACTGCCCCAAGTATTTGGCGGATAAGAAGGATGGAAAAGTGAAAGGTATATTTGATATACATGTTATTGATGTGTACCTTACTAATGCTCGTAGTAGCACCTGGGTATTTGATACTGGTTCTATTGCTCATATTTGCAACTCGAAATAGGGGCTGCGGATTAAATGAAGATTGGCTAAGGATGAGGTGACGATGCCCGTGGGAAATGGTTCCAAAGTTGATGTGATCGCGGTCGGCACGCTACCTCTACATCTACCTTCGAGATTAGTTTTAGACCTGAATAATTGTTATTTGGTGCCAGCGTTAAGCATGAACATTATATTTGGATCTTGTTTGATGCGAGACGGTTATTCATTTAAATTAGATAATAATGGTTGTTCTATTTATATGAGTAATATCTTTTATGGTCATGCACCCTTGATGAGTGGTTTATTTTTATTGAATCTCGACAGTAGTGATACACATATTCATAGTATTGAAGCCAAAAGATATATGTTTAATATTGATAGTGCAACTTATTTGTGGCACTACCATTTAGGTCATATTGGTGTAAAGCGCATGAAGAAACTCCATGCTGATGGGCTTTTGGAATCACTTGATTATGAATCACTTGATGCTTGCGAACCATGCCTCATGGGAAAGATGACTAAGACTCCGTTCTCCGAAACAATGGAGCGAGCAACATACTTATTGGAAATAATACATACTGATGTATGCGGTCCGATGAGTGTTGATGCTCGCGACGGGTATCGTTATTTTCTGACCTTCACAGATGATTTGAGCAGATATGGGTATATCTACTTGATGAATCATAAGTCTGAAACATTTGAAAAGTTCAAAGAATTTCAGAGTGAAGTGGAAAACCATCATAACAAGAAAATAAAGTTTCTATGATCTGATCGTGGAGGTGAATATTTTAGTTATGAGTTTGGTCTTCATTTGAAACAATGTGGAATAGTTTCACAACTTACGCCACGTGGAACACCACAGCGTAATGGTGTGTCCGAACATCGTAATCATACTTTATTAGATATGGTGAGATCTATGATGTCTCTTACCGATTTACCACTATCATTTTGGGGTTATGCTTTAGAGACGGCTGCATTCACATTAAATAGGGCACCATCGAAATCCGTTGAGACGACACCATATGAACCGTGGTTTGGCAAGAAACCCAAGTTGTCATTTCTTAAAGCTTCAACCTGATAATCTCGAACCCAAATGGGAGGAGACCGTTGGGTACACCTTCTATCACAGATCCGAAGGCAAGATATTCCTTGCTAAGAATGTATCCTTTCTAGAGAAGGAGTTTCTCTCAAAAGAAGTGAGTGGGAGGAAAGTAGAACTTGATGAGGTAACTGTACCTTCTCCCTTATTGGAAAGTAGTTCATTACAGAAATCAGTTCCAGTGATTCCTACACCAATTAGTGAGGAAGCTAATGATGATGATCATGAAACTTTTGATGAAGTTACTACCGAACCTCGTAGGTCAACCAGAGCAAGATCCACACCAGAGTGGTACGGTAATCCTGTTCTGGAAGTCATGTTACTTGACCATGACGAACCTACGAACTATGAGGAAGCGATGATGAGCCCAGATTCCGCAAAATGGCTTGAGGCCACGAAATCTGAGATGGGATCCATGTATGAGAACAAAATGTGGACTTTGGTTGACTTGCCCAATGATCGGCAAGCCATAGAGAATAAATGGATCTTCAACAAGACTGACGCTGACGGTAATGTTACTGTCTACAAAGCTCGACTTGTTGCGAAAGGTTTTCGACAAGTTCCAGGAGTTGACTATGATGAGACCTTCTCACCTGTAGCGATGCTTAAGTCTGTCCGAATCATGTTTGCAATTGCCACATTTTATGATTATGAAATTTGGCAAATGGATGTCAAAACTGCATTCCTTAATGGATATCTTAAGGAAGAGTTGTATATGATGCAACTAGAAGCTTTTGTCGGCCCAAAAGGTGCTAACAAAGTGTGCAAGCTCCAGTGATCCATTTATGGACTGGTGCAAGCCTCTCAGAGTTGGAATATACACCTTGATAGTGTGACCAAAGCATATGGTTTTATACAGACTTTTGGAGAAGCCTGTATTTACAAGAAAGTGAGTGGGAGCTTTGTAGCATTTCTGATATTATATGTGGATGACATATTGTTGATCGGAAATGATACTAAATTTCCGAATAGCATAAAAGGATACTTGAATAAGATTTTTTCAATGAAAGACCTCGGTGAAGCTGCTTACATATTGGGCATCAAGATCTATAGAGATAGATCAAGATGCTTAATTGGACTTTCACAAAGCACATACCTTGATAAAGTTTTGAAGAAGTTCAAAATGGACCAGGCAAAGAAAGGGTTCTTGCCTGTGTTACAAGGTGTGAAGTTGAGTCAGACTCAATGCCCGACCACTAAAGAAGATAGAGAAAAAATGAAAGTCATTCCCTATGCCTCAGCCATAGGTTCTATCATGTATGCAATGTTGTGTACCAGACCTGATGTGTGCCTTGCTATTAGTTTAGTAGGGAGGTACCAAAGTAATCCAAGAGTGGATCACTGGAGATCGGTCAAGAACATCCTGAAATACCTGAAAAGTACTAAGGATATGTTTATCGTTTATGAGGTGACAAAGAGCTCATTGTAAATGGTTACGTCGATGCAATCTTTGACACTAATTCGGATGACTCTAAGTCACAAAATGGATATGTATTTTTATTGAATGGTGGAGCTGTCAGTTGGTACAGTTCTAAGCAGAGCATCGTGGCGGGATCTACGTGTGAAGCAGAGCACATAGCTGCTCCGGAAGCAGCAAATGAAGGAGTGTGGATGAAGGAGTTCATATCCGATCTAGGTGTAATACCTAGTGCATCGGGTCCAATGAAAATATTTTGTGACAATACTAGTGCAATTGCCTTCGCAAAGGAATCCAGATTTCACAAGAGAACCAAGCACACCAAGAGACGCTTCAATTCCATCTGCGATCAAGTCAAGGAGGGAGACATAGAGATTTGCAAGATACATACAGATCTGAGTGTTGCAGACCCATTGACTAAGCCTCTCTCACGAGCAAAAGATGATCAACACCAAGACTCCATGGGTGTTAGAATCATTACTATGTAATCTAGATTATTGACTCTAGTGCAGGTGGGAGACTGAAGGAAATATGTCCTAGAGGCAATAATAAAGTTGTTATTTATATTTCCTTATATCATGATAAATGTTTATTATTCATGCTAGAATTGTATTAACCGGAAACTTAGTACCTGTGTGGATACATAGACAAACAGAGTGTCCCTAGTGTGCCCCTACTTGACTAGCTCATTAATCAAAGATGGTTAAGTTTCCTAGCCATACACATGTGTTGTCATTTGATGAACGGGATCACATCATTAGAGAATGATGTGATGGATAAGACCCATCCGTTAGCTTAGCATAATGATCATTTAGTTTTTCTGCTATTTCTTTCTTCATGACTTATACATGTTCCTATGACTATGAGATTATGCAACTCCTGAATACCGGAGGAACACTTAGTGTGCTATCAAACGTCACAACGTAACTAGGTGATTATAAAGATGCTCTACAGGTGTCTCCGATGGTGTTTGTTGAGTTGGCATAGATCGAGATTAGGATTTGTCACTCCGAATGTCAGAGAGGTATCTCTGGGCCCTCTCGGCTGTCGGATGTGGGGTTCCGGCAAACCCTTAAGGTTCGAACACTGGGGTGCGCGCGAAGTCTCTTCCTCCCACCGATCTACGCCCTAACTCGCTAAGATCTCGCGGACGAACTCGACAAACTCGCAACACAGAAAGACACAAGATTTATACTGGTTCAGGCCACCGTTGTGGTGTAATACTCTACTCCAGTGTGGTGCTGGTGGATTGCCTTTCGGGCTGATGATGAACAATACAATGGGAAGAGCAGCCTCCTGAGGTTGAGGTGTTCTTGTGCTTGGCTAACTTGTGTGGGTGAGAGTGATCTAAGATGTTGTCCCCCTGCCTATGGTGGTGGCTAGTCCTACTTATAGAGGCCCTGGTCCTCTACCCAAATCTTGACCGGGAAGGGAGCCAACAATGACGGGCAAATTTGAAGGGGGACAACTAGTACAAGCTATCCTGACAAAAGGTGGTCTCCGCCTGCGAAAGGCTATGGTGGTGACGCCGTCTAGGGCTCCACGATGACCTCTGTCTTGCCATCCTTCTGGTCCTGGTCTTGTTGCAGCAAAATGGCAACCTTTGCCTGATGCCTCGGTACTCCTCACTTGCGCTGGTTTCCTTAGCACCAAAGAGGAAACAAGGATGTTGTGCGCGCTGGCGCCCGCCTAGTGTCGATCGTCATGGCTCACGTCACGAGAGCCTCGTGAGGTTTGCCTCGCTTTGACATCTCTGCTCCTCGTGAGCCTGTCCAGCTAGGCCACTCCAGAGGAGGTCTTGTGTCATCCGCCTCGCGAGGCTTGGCCCCTCGCGAGGGTCTTGTATGCCTTGTTGATGAAGGTGGGCCGTACGGCCTGCTAGCTTAGCCATGCCGCGGGACGCAGGCAGGCAAGCCTGGGGACCCCCGTCCCCAGTGAAGGAAATATGCCCTAGAGGCAATAATAAAGTTATTATTTATTTCCTTATATCATGATAAATGTTTATTATTCATGCTAGAATTGTATTAACCGGAAACATAATACATGTGTGAATACATAGACAAACAGAGTGTCACTAGTATGCCTCTACTTGACTAGCTCGTTAATCGAAGATGGTTATGTTTCCTAACCATGGACAAAGAGTTGTTATTTGATTAACGGGATCACATCATTAGGTGAATGATCTGATTGACATGACCCATTGCATTAGCTTAGCACCCGATCGTTTAGTATGTTGCTATTGCTTTCTTCATGACTTATACATGTTCCTATGACTATGAGATTATGCAACTCCCGTTTGCCGGAGGAACACTTTGTGTGCTACCAAACGTCACAACGTAACTGGGTGATTATAAAGGTGCTCTACAGGTGTCTCCGAAGGTACTTGTTGGGTTGGCGTATTTCGAGATTAGGATTTGTCACTCCGATTGTCGGAGAGGTATCTCTGGGCCCTCTCGGTAATGCACATCACATAAGCCTTGCAAGCATTGCAACTAATGAGTTAGTTGTGAGATGATGTAGTACGGAACGAGTAAACAGACTTGCCGGTAACGAGATTGAACTAGGTATTGAGATACCGACGATCGAATCTCGGGCAAGGAACATACCGATGACAAAGGGAACAACGTATGTTGTTATGCGGTCTGACCGATAAAAGATCTTCGTAGAATATGTAGGAGCCAATATGAGCATCCAGGTTCCGCTATTGGTTATTGACCGGAGACGTGTCTCGGTCATGTCTACATTGTTCTCGAACCTGTAGGGTCCGCACGCTTAAGGTTTCGATGACAGTTATATTATGAGTTTATGAGTTTGATGTACCGAAGTTTGTTCGGAGTCTTGGATGTGATCACGGACATGATGAGGAGTCTCGAAATGGTCGAGACATAAAGATTGATATATTGGAAGCCTATATTTGGATATCGGAAGTGTTCCGGGTGAAATTGGGATTTTACCGGAGTACCGGGAGGTTACCGGAACCTCCCGGGAGGTATATGGGCCTTAGTGGGCTTTAGTGGAAGAGAGGAGAGGTGGCCAGGGCTGGGCCGCGCGCCCCTCCCCCCTTAGTCCGAATAGGACAAGGAGACTGGGCCGGCGCCCCCCTTCCTTCTCTCTCTCCTCTTTCCCCCCTCCCGAATCCTATTCCAACTAGGAAAGGGGGGAATCCTACTCCCGGTGGGAGTAGGACTCCTCCTGGCGCGCCCACTCCCTGGCAGGCCGCACCCCCCCCTTTGATCCTTTATATACGGAGGTAGGGGGCACCCCTAGACACAAATTGATCCATGTGATCATATTCTTAGCCGTGTGCGGTGCCCCCTTCCACCATAGTCCTCAATAATATTGTAGCGGTGCTTAGGCGAAGCCCTGCGACGGTAGTACATCAAGATCGTCACCACGCCGTCGTGCTGACGGAACTCTTCCCTAACACTTTGCTGGATCGGAGTCCGGGGATTGTCATCGAGCTGAACGTGTGCTTGAACTCGGAGGTGCCGTAGTTTCGGTGCTTGATCGGTCGGGCCGTGAAGACGTATGACTACATCAACCACATTGTGCTAACGCTTCCGTTGTCGATCTACAAGGGTACATAGATCACACTCTCCCCTCTCGTTTCTATGCATCACCATGATCTTGCGTTTGCGTAGGAATTTTTTTGAAATTACTACGAAACCCAACAGTGGTATCAGAGCCTAGGTTTTATATGTTGATGTTATATGCACGAGTAGAACACAAGTGAGTTGTGGGCGATATAAGTCATACTGCTTACCAGCATGTCATACTTTGGTTCAGCGGTATTGTTGGATGAAGCGGCCCGGACCGACATTACGCGTACGCTTATGCGAGACCGGTTCTCCCGACGTGCTTTGCACAAAGGTGGCTAGCGGGTGACAGTTTCTCCAACTTTAGTTGAACCGAGTGTGGCTACGCCTGGTCCTTGCGAAGGTTAAAACAGCACCAACTTGACAAACTATCGTTGTGGTTTTGATACGTAGGTAAGATTGGTTCTTGCTTAAGCCCGTAGCAGCCACGTAAAACTTGCAACAACAAAGTAGAGGACATCTAACTTGTTTTTGCAGGGCATGTTGTGATGTGATATGGTCAAGACATGATGCTAAATTTTATTGTATGAGATGATCATGTTTTGTAACCGAGTTATCGGCAACTGGCAGGAGCCATATGGTTGTCGCTTTATTGTATGCAATGCAATCGCGCTGTAATGCTTTACTTTATCACTAAGCGGTAGCGATAGTCGTGGAAGCATAAGATTGGCGAGACAACAACGATGCTACGATGGAGATCAAGGTGTCGCGCCGATGACGATGGTGATCATGATGGTGCTTCGAAGATGGAGATCACAAGCACAAGATGATGGTGGCCATATCATATCACTTATATTGATTGCATGTGATGTTTATCTTTTATGCATCTTATCTTGCTTTGATTGACGGTAGCATTATAAGATGATCTCTCACTAATTATCAAGAAGTGTTCTCCCTGAGTATGCACCATTGCGAAAGTTCTTCGTGCTGAGACACCACGTGATGATTGGGTGTGATAGGCTCTACGTTCAAATACAACGGGTGCAAAACAGTTGCACACGCGGAATACTCAGGTTATACTTGACGAGCCAAGCATATACAGATATGGCCTCGGAACACGGAGACCGAAAGGTCGAGCGTGAATCATATAGCAGATATGATCAACATAGTGATGTTCACCAATGAAACTACTCCATCTCACGTGATGATCGGACATGGTTTAGTTGATTTGGATCACGTAATCACTTAGAGGATTAGAGGGATGTCTATCTAAGTGGGAGTTCTTAAGTAATATGATTAATTGAACTTAAATTTATCATGAACTTAGTCCTGGTAGTATTTTGCAAATTATGTTGTAGATCAATAGCTCGCGTTGTTGCTTCCCTGTGTTTATTTTGATATGTTCCTAGAGAAAATTGTGTTGAAAGATGTTAGTAGCAATGATGCGGATTGGATCCGTGATCTGAGGTTTATCCTCATTGCTGCACAGAAGAATTATGTCCTTGATGCACCGCTAGGTGACGGACCTAGTGCAGGAGCAGACGCAGACGTTATGAATGTTTGGCTAGCTCAATATGATGACTACCTGATAGTTTAGTGCACCATGCTTAATGGCTTAGAATCGGGACTTCAAAGACGTTTTGAACGTCATGGAGCATATGAGATGTTCCAGGAGTTGAAGTTAATATTTCAAGCAAATACCCGAGTTGAGAGATACGAAGTCTCCAACAAGTTCTATAGCTAAAAGATGGAGGAGAATCGCTCAACTAGTGAGCATGTGCTCAGATTGTCTGAGTACTACAATCGCTTGAATCAAGTGGGAGTTAATCTTCCAGATAAGATAGTGATTGACAGAATTCTCTAGTCACAATCACCAAGTTAGTAGAACTTCATGATGAACTATGATATGCAAGGGATAACGGAAACGATTCCCAAGCTCTTCGTAATGCGGAAATTGACGAAGGTAGAAATCAAGAAAAACATCATGTGTTGATGGTAGACAAGACCACTAGTTTCAAGAAAAGGGCAGAGGGAAGAAGGGGAACTTCAAGAAGAACAGCAAGCAAGTTGCTGCTCAAGTGAAGAAGCCCAAGTCTGGTCCTAAGCCTGAGACTAAGTGTTTCTACTACAAAGGGACTGGTCACTGGAAGCGGAACTACCCCAAGTGATTGGTAGATAATAAGGATGGCAAAGTGAACATAAGTATATTTGATATACATGTTTTGATGTGTACTTTACTAGTGTTTATAGAAACCCCTCAGTATTTGATACTAGTTCAGTTGCTAAGATTAGTAACTCGAAACGGGAGTTGCAGAATAAACAGAGACTAGTTAAGGGTGAAGTGACGATGTGTGTTGGAAGTGGTTCCAAGATTGATATGATCATCATCGCACACTCCCTATACTTTCGGGATTAGTGTTGAACCTGAATAAGTGTTATTTGGTGTTTGCGTTGAGCATGAATATGATTTGATCATGTTTATTGTAATACGGTTATTCATTTTAGTAAGAGAATAAATTGTTGTTCTGTTTACATGAATGAAACCTTATATGGTTACACACCCAATGAAAATAGCTCGTTGGATCTCGATCGTAGTGATACACATAATCATAATAATGAAACCAAAAGATGCAAAGTTAATAATGATAGTGCAACTTATTTGTGGCACTGCCGTTTAGGTCATATTGGTGTAAAGCGCATGAAGAAACTCCATGCTAATGGGTTTTTGGAATCACTTGATTATGAATCACTTGGTACTTGTGAACCGTGCCTTATGGGTAAGATGACAAAAACACCGTTCTCCGGTACTATGGAGAGAGCAACAGATTTGTTAGAAATCATACATACAGATGTATGTGGACCGATGAATGTTGAGGCTCGTGGCAGATATCGTTATTTTCTCACCTTCACAGATGACTTAAGCAGATATGGGTATATATACTTAATGAAACACAAGTCTGAAACGTTTGAAAAGTACAAAGAATTTCAGAGTGAAGTTGAAAATCATCGTAACAAGAAAATAAAATTCCTACGATCTGATCGTGGAGGAGAATATTTGAGTTACGAGTTTGGTGTACATTTGAAACAATGTGGAATAGTTTCGCAACTCACGCCACCCGGAACACCACAGCGTAATGGTGTGTCCGAACGTCGTAATCGTACTTTACTAGATATGGTACGATCTATGATGTCTCTTACTGATTTACCGCTATCGTTTTGGGGTTATGCATTAAAGACATCTGCATTCACGTTTAAAAGGGCACCATCTAAGTCCGTTGGGACGACACAATCTGAACTGTGGTTTGGCAAGAAACCAAAGTTGTCATTTCTTAAAGTTTGGGATTGTGATGCTTATATGAAAAAGTTTCATCCTGATAAGCTCAAACCCAAATCGGAGAAATATGTCTTCATAGGATACCCAAAGGAGACTATTGGGTACACCTTCTATCACAGATCCGAAGGCAAGACATTCGTTGCTAAGAATGGATCCTTTCTAGAGAAGGAGTTTCTCTTGAAAGAAGTGAGTGGGAGGAAAGTAGAACTTGATAAGGTAATTGTACCTTCTCCCTCATTGAAAAGTAGTTCATCACAAGAAATCTGTTCCTGTGACTACTACACCAATTAGTGAGGAAGACTAATGATGATGATCATGTAACTTCAGATCAAGTTAATACCGAATCTCATAGGTAAACCAGAGTGAGATCCGCACCAAAGTGGTACGGTAATCCTGTTCTGGAAGTCATGTTACTAGACCACGATGAACTTGCGAACTATGAGGAAGCGATGATGAGCCTAGATTCCGCGAAATGGCTTGAGGCCATGAAATCTGAAATGGAGATCCATGTATGAGAACAAAGTATGGACTTTGATTGACTTGCCCAATGATCGGCGAGCCATTGAGATTAAATGGATCTTCAAGAGGAAGATGGACGCTGATAGTAGTGTTACTATCTACAAAGCTAGAATTGTCGCAAAAAGGTTTTCGACAAGTTCAAGGTGTTGACTATGATGAGAGTTTCTCACTCGTATCTATGCTTAAGTCTGTCCGAATCATGTTAGCAATTGCCGCATTTTATGAAATCCAGCAAATGGCTGTCAAAACTGCATTCCTGAATGGATTTCTGGAAGAAGAGTTGTATATGATGCAGCCGGAAGGTTTTGTCGATCCAAAAGGAGCTAACAAAGTGTGCAAGCTCCAGCGATCCATTTATGGATTGGTGCAAGCCTCTCGGAGTTGGAATAAACGCTTTGATAGTATGATCAAAGCATATAGTTTTATACAGACTTGCGGTGAAGCCTGTATTTACAAGAAAGTGAGTGGGAGCACTACAACATTTTTGATAAGTATATGTGAATGACATATTGTTGATCGGAAATAATGTAGAATTATTCTGCAAAGCATAAAGGAGTGTTTTTAAAGAAGTTTTTCAAAGAAAGACCTCGGTGAAGCTGCTTACATATTAAGCAACAAAATCTATAGAGATAGATCAAGACGCTTGATAAGTTTTTTTCAATGAGTACATACCTTGACAATATTTTGAAGTAGTTCAAAAATGGAACAGTCAAAGAAAGAGTTCTTGGTGGTGTTACAAGGTATGAAATTGAGTAAGACTCAAAGCTCGACCACGGCAGAAGATAGAAAGAGAATGAAAGTCATTCCCTATGCCTCAGCCATAGGTTCTATAAAGTATGCCATGATGTGTACCAGATCTATTGTATACCCTACACTGTGTTAAGCAAGGGAGTACAATAGTGATCTAAGATTAGATCACTGGACATTGGTCAAAATTATCCTTAGTGGAATAAGGAAATATTTCTCGATTATGGAGGGGACAAAAGGTTCGTCGTAAAAAGTTACGTCGATGCAAGTTTTGACACAGATCTGGATGACTCTAAGTCTCAATCTAGATACATATTGAAAGTGGGAGCAATTAGCTAGAGTAGCTCCGTGCAGAGCATTGTAGACATAGAATTCGCAAAATACTTACGGATCTGTATGTGACAGACCCGTTGACTAAAATTATCTCACAAGCAAAACATGATCACACCTCAGTATTCTTTGGGTCTTAATCACATAAATGATGTGAACTAGATTATTGACTCTAGTAAACCCTTTGGGTATAGGTCACATGACGATGTGAACTATGGGTGTTAATCACATGGTGATGTGAACTCTTAGTGTTGAATCACATGGCGATGTGAACTAGATTATTGACTCTAGTGCAAGTGGGAGACTGAAGGAAATATGCCCTAGAGGCAATAATAAAGTTATTATTTATTTCCTTATATCATGATAAATGTTTATTATTCATGCTAGAATTGTATTAACCGGAAACATAATACATGTGTGAATACATAGACAAACAGAGTGTCACTAGTATGTCTCTACTTGACTAGCTCGTTAATCGAAGATGGTTATGTTTCCTAACCATGGACAAAGAGTTGTTATTTGATTAACGGGATCACATCGTTAGGTGAATGATCTGATTGACATGACCCATTCCATTAGCTTAGCACCCGATCATTTAGTATGTTGCTATTGCTTTCTTCATGACTTATACATTTTCCTATGACTATGAGATTATGCAACTCCCGTTTGCCGGAGGAACACTTTGGGTGCTACCAAACGTCACAACGTAACTGGGTGATTATAAAGGTGCTCTACAGGTGTCTCCAAAGGTACATGTTGGGTTGGCGTATTTCGAGATTAGGATTTGTCACTCCGATTGTCGGAGAGGTATCTCTGGGCCCTCTCGGTAATGCACATCACATAAGCCTTGCAAGCATTGCAACTAATGAGTTAGTTGTGAGATGATGTATTACGGAATGAGTAAAGAGACTTGCCGGTAACGAGATTGAACTAGGTATTGAGATACCGACGATCGAATCTCGGGCAAGGAACATACCGATGACAAAGGGAACAACGTATGTTGTTATGCGGTCTGACCGATAAAAGATCTTCGTAGAATATGTAGGAGCCAATATGAGCATCCAGGTTCCGCTATTGGTTATTGACCGGAGACGTGTCTCGGTCATTTCTACATTGTTCTTGAACCCGTAGGGTCCGCACGCTTAAGGTTTCGATATATTATGAGTTTATGAGTTTTGATGTACCGAAGTTTGTTCGGAGTCCCGGATGTGATCACGGACATGACGAGGAGTCTCGAAATGGTCGAGAAATAAAGATTGATATATTGGAAGCCTATATTTGGATATCGGAAGTGTTCCGGGTGAAATCGGGATTTTACCGGAGTACCGGGAGGTTACCGGAACCCCCCGGGAGGTATATGGGCCTTAGTGGGCTTTAGTGGAAGAGAGGAGAGGTGGCCAGGGCTGGGCCGCGCGCCCCTCCCCCCTTAGTCCGAATAGGACAAGGAGAGGGGGCCGGCGGCCCCCTTCCTTCTCTCTCTCCTCTTTCCCCCCTCCCGAATCCTATTCCAACTAGGAAAGGGGGGGGAATCCTACTCCCGGTGGGAGTAGGACTCCTCCTCGCGCGCCCACTCCCTGGCCGGCCGCACCCCCCTTTGATCCTTTATATACGGAGGCAGGGGGCACCCCTAGACACACAAATTGATCCACGTGATCATATTCTTAGCCGTGTGCGGTGCCCCCTTCCACCATAGTCCTCAATAATATTGTAGCGGTGCTTAGGCGAAGCCCTGCGACGGTAGTACATCAAGATCGTCACCACGCCGTCGTGCTGACAGAACTCTTCCCCGACACTTTGCTGGATCGGAGTCCGGGGATCGTCATCGAGCTGAACGTGTGCTAGAACTCGGAGGTGCCGTAGTTTCAGTGCTTGATCGGTCGGGCCATGAAGACGTACGACTACATCAACCACGTTGTGCTAACGCTTCCATTGTCGATCTACAAGGGTACATAGATCACACTCTCCCCTCTCGTTGCTATGCATCACCATGATCTTGCGTGTGTGTAGGAATTTTTTTGAAATTACTACGAAACCCAACACCCAGAACGCCGACAGTTGCCCCCGGGCCCAAGGTGCGCTCGGGCTTGGCTTCGCAGCGAAGCCAAGGGCCAAGTACGGAGCACCGCGGGCCCCAAAAGCCCGCGGCCTCGGTTGATGCGTGGCGGTTGATTGGACGTGGGCATCTCCACTTCCCCATGCTGCCTTGGCAACTGCATGACTTGACGAGTCTCGCCGACATGCAGGGAAAACCATCATTATCTTCGATCGTGGGAGGTGCCGGTTGGCCTTCTCTTGCTATAAATGGGGAGGGGGGCGGAGCCCCCGTTGCCCATCTCTTCCTGCCTGGCCCCCGTCTTCTTCCTCGCTCCATTGCTCGTTGTGCCACCGATGGCGCCACGAAGGAAGTTCTCTGCTGCTGAGAAGGGAAAGGCCCCTCGCGAGGGGCCCGACTCGCCGACGCCCAAGCGCGGACGTGGCCATCCGCGCAAGAACACCATGTCCCTTGTCGCGGCCCATTGTCGGAGCGGCGCCACGACACGCGGAGGGGGTCACCCCAGCCATGGTGATCCTGTTGATGAGGGGAGGCGTGCTTTGGTGGCACGGCCCCCCGTCCACGTTTCCACATGATGGAGGTGTCGCCGGAGTTTGTCGTCTGGTCGGAGAATCCGGTCGGTAACTGGCTCCAACTTTCGTGCTTCTTCACCGGCCTCTGGTCCAGGCGGACTCTGGTCCAGGCGGACTCTGGCTGCAGGCGGATGGTTGCTGCAGCAAGGCCTCTTGGGTTGCAGTCACGACTTCCGCCGCAGGCAACATAGCCCTGGCCCGCGGTTGGCAGGCGTTCGCCCGCGCGCGCGACTTGGGCCGTCGGTGCACCCTCCACTTCAAGTATGACGACGAATCAACCCTCTACATGAGGGTGTTTGGAGAAGATGGTCGCTGCACCGGGTGCTGCCCCGAGGCGAACGATGGTGAGGAGGTGCTTGGTCTTGGGGACGGTCGTGACGAGGATGAGGGCGAGCCTGCCCTTGGGGGCGGCTGTGTCTTGTACGGCTACGGCGGCTCTTCCTCCAGTGACAGCTCCAGCAGCAGTGGCCACGACCAGCCGCCGCGCCCGCTTTGAAGGCGGTAGTGGGTCTTCTCGTCGCCGCGCCTCCGTGAAGCACGAAGAAGGATCCGGCTAGGCTCGGGGTGCCGCTAGGGGTCTGCCTCCGCAGATTGCCGCAACACTGTTTTTGTTTTACTCTTTTTCCTGCATCAAGAATGTAACCAGTTTGGGCCCAGGGGGGCGTGTATCGAACTATGGTTCCTCGGTTGTGGCACCATGCGTGTGGTGTCGTTCATGCAAAGATAACTTAACCTGGTATATCCGGGACGCCATCTTCCTCACGAGGCGCTCATTTCCTCGCGTCCATCTTGCCTTGGTGGCCTGCATTTGCTCGAGAACTGCAAAAGCTCGTTAGGAAGTGCTTTAAAATATTTGTCGTTCGCCCTGGCCCTGACCTGGCGCCTTGTATCGCGGTACCCGAGGGGCACGGACTAGGAGAGGCATGCCAGCTTTTGGGCTCGAATGAGGGTGGCTCACGAGAAGGCAGAGAAGGGAGAAAATGCTCGCGAGGGCACCTGCCCAGCCCCCTCGCGAGGCATGCGAGAGAGAGAACTCGAGCTAACCCGAGCCGGAAAAATGCAACGAGAGGCGAGGGGGTCAAATCAGCAAGGAATGCCAAAAGCAAATTTCGATTAAGGAACAGGAAGCCAAATACGGAAAGCAAATGAAAAGCCACATCTGGCACCTAAAATAGTCTTCAAGTCTTCTCACTAGCGCGGAGCTAAGTGCTGCCACTAGGCGTGGGTGGGAGCCCCAGGGCCTAAGGCCGTCACTCCTGAGACTCCGGGGCGTGTACAACCCCAACTCATTATTACATGAGAGTGTCACGGGCGGCGATTCTTCACAGGCACCGGGCCTTCTTCACAGGCTCTGGGCCTTTCTTCTCAGGTCTGGGCCTTTCTTCTCAGGCTCTAGGCCTTTCTTCATAGGCTCTGGGCCTTGCTTTATGGGTAAAAGTTCCGGAGGTGCTGGATGTTCCAGGCGTTTTGGACTGGTACTCCGTCTTGTGTCTCTAGGCGCGCGGCGCCAGGCCTGGAGATGTGGACGACCTTGAACGGACCCTCCCACATTGGTGAAAGCTTATGCAACCCTTCCCTGGAGAGGACCCACCTCAGGACTAGGTCTCCCGTCTCGAGTGTCCTAGAGCGGATGTTGCGGCAGTGGTATCGCCGCAGTGCTTGCTGGTACCTCACCGCCCATAGCGCAGCTTCACGGCGACGTTCCTCCCCCAACACGAGGTCCATCCCCCACGTGGCGTCCTACTGCGTTTCCTCGAACGCCAGGACCCGTGCGGAGTGATGCTTAATCTCGAGAGGGAGGACTGCTTCAGCTCCGTAGACGAGGAAGAGTGGAGTCTCTCCCGTTGGCTTGGTGGCGGTGGTCCGGATGGACCACAGTACGGACTGGAGCTCGTCGTGCCAGCCCCTGCCGCAGGCCTCCAGCTTCTTCTTGAAGGTCCTGGTCTTGAGACCCCTCAGGACCTCCGCATTAGCATGTTCGGCCTGACCATTGCTCCTGGGGTGGGCCACCGAAGCGTAGCAGATCCGCGTTCCAAGGTTAGCACAATAGGTTTTGAAGAGGTTGCTAGTAAACTGCGAACTGTTATCTGTGATGATGCGGTTGGGGACCCCGAAGCGGCTCACGAGGCCTTTGATGAACTTGACAGCAGAGCCGGCTAGGATGGTACGGACGGCTTCCACTTCCGCCCACTTGGTGAACTTGTCGATGGCGACGTAGAGGTAACGGTAGCCCCCTGGTGCCCGAGGGAACGGGCCTAGGATATCCAGCCCCCAGACCGTGAATGGCCATGTGAGCGGGATAGTTTGAAGGCCCTGAGAAGGTTGATGGATTTGCTTGGTGTGGAATTGGCAAGCTTTGCAAGACTTCACCAGCTCGGATGCGTCGTTGAGTGTTGTAGGCCAGTAGAATGCACTGCGGAACACCTTGCCGACGAGGGTCCATGACGATGAGTGGTGTCCGCAGCCCCCGCCGTGTATGTCAATCAACAACTCCCTTCCCTGGTCGCTAGATATGCAGCGCAGTGTGACATCGTTTGGTCGCTTCCTATATAACTCGCCATCTTGGATATAGTATGCCGTGGCTTGCCGGGCCACACGGTCCGCCTCCTCTTCCTTCTCCAGAAACGTCCCGTGCGTCAAGTACTCCTTGAATTCCTTGGTCCAGCATTCCTCCTGGGGCTCGAGCGCCAAGAGCTGCCGTGTAACACCCCGGATGTAACTTTCCCAATTTGTACTCCAACTCTTGCCGTTTCCGGCGTTAAGCTATATTTATTTCTCAGGTTCGGGTCTTTGTCTCCGTGTGTTGTTTTCGTTTTCATGCATCTCATATCATGTCATCATGTGCATTGCATTCGCATACGTGTTCATCTCATGCATTTGAGCCTTTTCCCCGTTGTCCGTTTTGCATCCCGGCGCTTCGTTCTCCTCCGGTGGCCATTTCTAGCTTTCTTTCATGTGTGGGGATTAAACATTTCCGGATTGGACCGAGACTTGTCATGCGGCCTTGGTTTACTACCGGTAGACCGCCTGTCAAGTTTCGTATCATTTGGACTTTGTTTGATACTCCAACGGTTAACTGAGGGACCGAAAAGGCCTCGTGTGTGTTGCAGCCCAACACCCCTCCAATTTTGCCCAAAACCCACCAAACTCTGCTCCATGTCCTAGAGCGTTCGATCACGATCGCATGGCCGAAAACCGCACCTCATTTGGACTCTCCTAGCTCCACTTATGCCTATAAATAGCCCCCCGTTTTCGGATCTCGGATCTCTCCCCGTCCAACCCTAGTAAAAAAAACAGTTCTCCACCGACGGACACGTCCGCCCCTGGCCAGACTTTGTCCGCCTCGCCGCCGCCGTCCACTCGCGCCCCGCCACATGGCAGAGCGCCGCCGCCGCCAGCCGGCCCGGGAGGCCCATTCCGGCCCCCGCGCGCCGCCATCGGGCCTAGTCCCCGCCGCCCACGCCGCCTTCGTCTTCCCCGCGCCCGGCCGAGTCTCCGCCGCCTCGCCACCGACCACCGCAACTCCGGCGACGCGCGCCCCAAAGCCGGCCGCGCCGCTCCTCCCCGTCCTCATCGCCGGCGGCCGCCGCCCGCCCGACGTCCTCCGCCGCCGTGTGCCGTCCCCGGTCGCCGGATCCGGCCGGCCAAGCCCCGGCCCTCTCCTTCCTCTCCGGCGACGTGAACAGCTCCGGCCACCGCATTGACGAACTCCGGCGATCTCCTCGTGAAGCGTGCAGATCTCAGATCCAAAAATCCTCTCGGTTGACTTTTATCCCCGAACCCTAATTTTTGTGCATACTTTGACCTGCCGTAACTTTGCATCCGTAGCTCCGTTTTGGGCATATAATATATCAAAATGTTCGTCTCGATGAGTACATCATTTCATTCCACTGCATCATTTTCATTTGAGTCCATCTTGATGCCCAAAATGCTGTTATAATAGGGTTCGTGAGTTAATTGTCAGATCTGCTAGTTCATCTTAGACTTTTGTCATTTTTGCCATGATTATTGTGTGCATGCTATGCCTGTGAGTCCTTCATATGTTGTGTTAAGCATTTTGTCTTCTTTCTAGAGGTGCAACCCATGCATTTTTAGGATGTGTGTGGTGACTTGTGCAAGCTTGCAAAGTGAGGCACCCGGTAAATCTGTTTTCAGGGACTTAGTTGTTTTCACTAAGTCTGGGATTATTTAGTTCATGATGCCATATGTTCAGCTTGTTTCCTAGTGATCCGTGCCTCTTTTGAGGATGATCAGTAAAGGAGTTTTGTTAATCATGTTAGGCTCTATCCATCCATGTCTTTGTTTGCAATTATGGAGCAACCTAGCTTGAGTCAATCGAGCTCTACGTTTGCTTCGTGGTGAATCTGGGCAGATCGTCAACTCGTTTGCGATTTTGCCGATGCTATTGTAGTTGATCCGTGCATGATATGCCATTGTTATTGCCATGTCTAGCTAGAATTTTGTGCCTTCTTAATGGATGTATGCTTGCCTTGCCATGACTTGCACCGTAGTGAGTGCATCGAGCTCGTTTACATGCCTTCGTGAGTTATATTTCAGCATGTCTCAGTTTTCACAGTCTGAAAACTGATTGTGTTTTAGCTATGTTCGTGTGCCCGTTAGTGTATTTTGTGATCCCTTTTGACCCCAGGTCACTTTGGGACTTTTGTTAAGATTGTTGAGTAGCTCCATGCCATGTTCTTACTTGTTTTAATCAGGTCATGTATCATGTTGTTTTGCTGCTCCGAAGAGAGCATCGTGATCTGAAATTTCAGACTAGTGTTAATTTCACTAAGTCTGGAATCTGTTTTGCATTTGCGTTTTTGCCATGCTTGTTTGAACCTCATAATGGATGAATTGGCCGTGGCTCAGTGCTAGTATTTTGTTAAGAATCTTGTGTGAATCCCTGCCATGTCTTTTGTTGTCATGTTTGGTGGCTGTAGCATGTTCATTTCGTTGCATTTAGATGCCTACTTGCTGTAAATCGCAGACCGGTGTCAATTTTGAAACGCATGCCATTTCCAAACCGTAACTCCGATCCTGATGATCTTTATATCGTTTTCAAGCGATTTCATCTCATCTTTTCAGTGGCACCCTTGGAATTCCAAGTTGAGGCCAGGTTCATGCATTTCCTGTCATATCTTGCATTTTGCATCCCGCATCGCATCCCGCATAGCATATCATCATTTCATCATATTGCTTGGTCTTGCACGTGGTTGATTGTATCCTTGTTGCTTGTTTGTCTTGTTGGGTAGAGCTGGGAGACGAGTTCGCTACCGAGGAGCCCGTTGAGTTTGCTTGTGAGGATCCAGTCAACTCTGACAACTGTGCAGGCAAGATGATCATACCCTCGAAATCACTACTATCTTTGCTATGCTAGTTTGCTCGCTCTTGCTATGCCAATGCTACGATGCCTACCTTTTGCTTGTCAGCCTCCCAATTGCCATGTCAAACTTCTAACCCACCTTGTCCTAGCAAACCGTTGATTGGCTATGTTACCGCTTTGCTCAGCCCCTCTTATAGCGTTGCTAGTTGCAGGTGAAGATTGGAGGCCGTTCCTTGTTGGGACATTTATTTACTTGTTGGGATATCATTATATTGCTATGTTATCTTAATGCATCTATATACTTGATAAAGGGTGGAAGGCTCGGCCTCTCGCCTAGTGTTTTGTTCCACTCTTGCCGCCATAGTTTCCGTCATATCGGTGTTATGTTCCCGGATTTTGCGTTCCTTACGCGGTTGGGTTATAATGGGAACCCCTTGATATTTCGCCTTGATTAAAGCTTGTACAGCAATGCCCAACATTGGTCTTACCATTTGCCACCTAGCCTTTTCTTTCTCTTGGGTTCTGCAGACTCAAGGGTCATCTTATTTTACCCCCCCGGGCCTGTGCTCCTCTGAGTGTTGGTCCAAACTAGAGCACCGTGCGGGGCCGTCCCTCGGCAACTTGGGTTACGTTGGCTCCCGTACGCTTAGCTTATCCGGTGTGCCCTAAGAACGAGATATGTGCAGCTCCTATCGGGATTTGTCGGCACAGTGGGTGGTGTTGCTGGTCTTGTTTTAACCTGTCGAATTGTCTTGTTGTACCGGGTTACCGAGTCTGATCGGTGTGTCTCGGGTGGAGGTCTATTCCTTCGTTGACCGTGAGAGCTTGTCATGGGCTAAGTTGAGACTCCCCTGCAGGGATTGAACTTTCGAAAGCCGTGCCCGCGGTTATGGGCGGATGGGAATTTGTTAATGTCCAATTGTAGATAACTTGAACCCTAACTAATTAAAATGAATCAACTGAGTGTGTTACCGTGATGGCCTCTTCTCGGCGGAGTCCGGGAAGTGGACACGGTGTTGGAGTTATGCTTGCGCAGGTTGTTCCTCTAGATTCTCGCTCGTGCCTTGCCTCCTCTTCTCACACTCTTTTGCGAATAAGTTAGCCACCATATATGCTAGTCGCTTGCTGCAGCTCCACATAATTGCCTTACCCTTCCTATAAGCTTAAATAGTCTTGATCGCGAGGGTGCGAGATTGCTGAGTCCCTGTGGCTCATAGATTACTATAACTCCAGATGCAGGTCCAGGTGATTCCGCTCCAGGTGACGAGTACGAGCTCAAGTGGGAGTTCAACGAGGACTCTCAGCGTTACTACGTGTCTTTTCCTGATGATCAGTAGTGTTTGAATGATGGATGTTATTTATGTACTCTGATGTGACGTGGCGAGTGTAAGCCAACTATGTATCTCCCCCTTTTTTACTATATATATTATATGGGATGTTGTAATGATTGCCTGACTTGCGACATTGCTTTCAATGCGGTTATGTCTCTAAGTCGTGCCTCGACACGTGGGGGCTATAGCCGCATCGAGGGCGTTAAAGTTGGTAATTAGAGCCTTCCCTGACCTTAGGAGCCCCATTGCTTGATCGTTTTTAGCGGCCGAGTTGTGTCTAGAAGAATGTTTTGAGTCTTTAGGAATTATATATCGGAGAGCTTAGGAATTCTTTTTACTTCCCAGTCTCCTCATCACTCTGGTAAGGCATCCTGACGTAGAGTTTTGACTCTTCTCTTCTCAAATTTCACTAAAATTTTTTTAGGATCACGCGAGTATCTTGGATTTGTTCCGATGGCTTATGATGAGAATACTGTCTTGGTGCCTCCTGTCAGGGGTTTAGTGGAAGTGTCCCGGGGAGTTGATCTCTGAGGTGTTGTCATCATAATTTCATCGTTGCAATTCTGGAATACTTGAGATATGTTCGCCGACATCGAAAATCTCTTTTATGCAGTTCGTTGGTGAGATAACCTTGACGCCACCCAGTACTGGGGCGGGAGTTCGGGAGTATCGCCATAACTTGTATAACGGATGCTTTTCGAAGGTTGAGGTAGATGGTTTCCGAAGTTTTCTTGGTTATGTGTTGAAGGATGGATACAGCTGGATGTATGATTTGCTAGTTTGGGTGAGATATTATGCTTCCCCTGTATCCCCAACACCTGATTGCATAACCGGAAAGGTTCGGGAGTTTCATAGGTGGGAATTCTAGTAGCTCTAGTTCTTCTTCCACGGATATTGGTTTGAGATTGGGATTTCTTACCGATTATTCGTTCTTGATCCGTACCTTGTTGATTTATTTCTCTACCTTAATTCTACGTGGCTTCTCAATTTATGGATATGTGACCATTTGAAGAGGAATGCATTCGTTCATTTTGTTCGGATGTGAAGACTATATGTTGCAATTTTCATTCCGTTGGATTCAGCTTCAATATTTATCTATCATGTGCTAACGGTGGTCAACCTCTTCAGGATGGCTCCCGCTAAGAGCACCAGTCAGAACCAGAATCAAGATCCGCCACCACCTCCACCTCCTCCAGAGGCATGGCAAGCTGTGATGGCCGTAACCAATGCAAACACTCAGCTGATCATGCAAATTCTTCAAGAGCGCAATCAAGGCAGTCAAGGGAATCAAGGCAGCAATCAGAGTCACTTTGCTACACTCAACCAGTTCCTTGCTAACGGGCCAAAGACTTTCAGCAATTGTGTTGAGGCAACCGATGCTGACGATTGGTTGTGGATCTGTGTAAGCATTTCGAGTGCAGTAACGTCAGGCCTGAGGACTTTGTCAAGTTCGCTTCCTTCCAACTCAAAGATCAAGCTGCAGAATGGTTCCAGCAGTACAAGGATTCCAGAGGTGGACGTGTTATCACTTGGGATGATTTCCGTCGAGATTTCCGAGCTCATCATATTCCGCAGAGCGTGGTTGAAAGCAAGCATGAGGAATTCCGCAATCTAAAGCAAGGCTCTTTGTCTGTCTATGACTACAACAAATTGTTCCAGAAGCTTGCCCGCTTTAGCAAGCAGGACGTCCCTGATGAGAAGAGCATGATATATCAGTTCAGGGGTGGTCTCAGAGAAGATATTCAGCTCGCTCTTGTTCTCTTTGAACCCTTGAGGTACGATGAGTTCTACAACATGGCACTGAAGCAAGAGGCTGCTCAGTTGAGGTGTGATGCTTCCAGGAAGTGAGTCAGAGATGTTACTCCTTCTTCCTCTACTCAAGTGGCCAAGAAGCAGAAGTTTTGGCTTCCTCCTCCTCCGTTCCGTCAGCCGTATCAGCAGAAGAGCAAAGGTGGCAGTGGTTCTTCCCACCCACCCAACCCAGGCTTTCAGAACAAGACTTCGTCTCAAGCTCCAAGATCGAGTGCTCCGTATCACCGTCCGCTTTCAGAGGTCACGTGCAACAAGTGCCAACAGAAGGGTCACTATGCTAACAAGTGTTTCAACCAGAGGCATCTTCCTCCTCCTCCTCCTGTCAGATCGGCAAGTACAGCTGTGGTCAAGCATAACCGCAAGCACGCCAAGGTCAATTTGATGAATGCAGCTCAGGCAGAGGACTCGTCAGATGTGATCATGGATAACTTCCCAGTTAACTCTTTTCCAGCAAAAGTTCTTTTTGACACTGGTGCATCGCATTGTTTCATGTCAAGATCATTTGTTTCCAAGCATGACTTCATTTCACAAATGTTGGGTAAACCTATGGGAGTGGTTTCTCCGGCTAAGTCTATGAGGGCTACTTCAATAGTTCCGGATGTTTCTATCATGATGGGTGATTTCAAGTTTCTGGCTTCTCCAATGATTCTTGGCAACTCGGATATTGATCTTATTCTCGGGATGGATTGGCTTTCTAAGCACAAGGCTCAGCTTGATTGTGCAGCCACACAGATTCAATTGACTCATTCGTCTGAGGATGTAATTGTCTTTGCCGCTCGGGATGATACTATCCGTCTATTTTCTCTCAATGAGAAGGGTGAATTGGACGCTATTTCGCAAATTCCAGTCGTTTGTGAATATCAAGATGTCTTTCCAGAAGAGCTCCCAGGAATGCCTCCGCACCGGCCAGTTGAATTCGTTATTGATCTTGAGCCTGGCACGGAACCTGTGTGCAAACGTCCTTACAAGCTCGGACCTGAAGAGTTGAAGGAGCTGAAGAAGCAACTCGATGAGCAAGAAAGAATGGGTCTCATCCGGCCTAGTTCTTCTCCGTGGGGTTGTGGTGTTCTTTTTGTGAAGAAGAAGGATGGAACGGACCGACTTTGTGTTGATTACCGTCCAGTGAACAAGAAGACCATCAAGAACAAATACCCACTTCCCAACATCAATGAGCTGTTCGAACAACTCAAAGGTGCCCAAGTATTCTCCAAGCTTGATCTCCATATGGGTTATCACCAGATTCGCATTCGTGAAGAAGATATTCCCAAGACAGCATTCAGAACAAGCTTTGGTTCATATGAATACACTATCATGTCTTTTGGCCTCGCCAACGCTCCTCCGACGTTCTCTCGCATGATGAACTTCATCTTGAATGCCTACACCAATGACTTCGTTTTGGTCTATCTCGACAACATTCTGGTTTTCTCCAAGAACAAGGAAGATCATGCCAAGCACTTGCATTTGGTTCTTGATAAGCTTAGGGAACATCAGTTCTATGCCAAGTTCTCCAAGTGTGAATTTTGGCTCGATGAGGTTCTTTATCTTGGTCATATCATCTCTGCCAAGGGCATTTCCGTGAATCCCGAGAAGGTATCCGCAATTGTGAATTGGGAACCTCCTCAGAACGTGAAGCAACTCCGCAGTTTTCTCGGTCTCGCAAGCTATTGCCGAAGATTCGTTGAAAACTTTTCTAAGATTGCGAAGCCTCTCTCTAATCTTCTTCAGAAGCATGTCAAGTACGTTTGGTCTCCGGAGTGTGATATTGCTTTCAACACTTTGAAAGAGAAATTGATCACTGCTCCAGTTCTGACTCCGCCTGATGAATCCAAGCCGTACGAGGTCTTTTGTGATGCCTCTCTCCAAGGTCTTGGTGCAGTATTGATGCAAGAGAAGAAAGTTGTTGCTTATTCATCTCGCCAGTTGAAGCCTAATGAGAAGAACTACCCCACTCATGATCTCGAGTTGGCGGCAGTTGTGCATGCTCTTTTGACTTGGAGACATCTTCTATTGGGAAGAAAAGTGGATATTTTCACTGATCACAAGAGTCTCAAGTACATCTTCACTCAGCCTAATCTCAACCTCAGGCAAACTCGATGGGTCGAAATGATTCAAGAGTATAATCCGAGTATTGAGTATACTCCAGGCAAGGCCAATGTGATTGCTGATGCTTTGAGCAGAAAGGCCTACTACAACAGTCTGATTCTCAAGCCTTATCAACCCGAGCTTTGTGAAGCTTTCCGCAAACTTAACCTGCAAGTTGTTCCTCAAGGTTTCCTCGCCAACCTTCAAGTCTCTCCTACCCTAGAAGACCAGATTCGCCAAGCCCAGCTTCTTGATGCTATGGTGAAAAAGGTGAGGATTGGGATTGCCAAGAGTCAGTCCAAGTACAAGTGCTACCGCCTTGATGACAAGGACACTTCTTCGAGGATCGTATTGTTGTGCCCAAAGGTGAACTTCGTAAAGTGATCATGAACGAGGCTCACAATTCTCTCCTCTCCATCCACCCTGGGAGCACGAAGATGTATCAGGACCTCAAGCAAGCTTATTGGTGGACTCGAATGAAGCGCGAGATCGCTCAATTTGTGAATGAATGTGATGTCTGCAGAAGAGTGAAGGCAGAACACCAAAGGCCAGCAGGTCTCCTCCAACCTCTTGCCATTCCAGAATGGAAGTTTGACCACATTGAAATGGACTTCGTGACTGGGTTTCCAAAGTCCAAGCGTGGCAATGATGCTATATTTGTTGTCATCGACAAACTCACCAAAGTGGGTCACTTTCTGCCTATCAAAGAGTCGATCACTGCAGCTCAATTGGCGGAACTCTATACCTCTCGCATTGTCTCTCTGCACGGTATTCCTCAAGTGATCTCTTCAGACCGTGGCAGCATCTTTACCTCCAAGTTTTGGGATTCTTTCCAGAAGGCCATGGGCACCAACATCCGCTTCAGCACTGCTTTCCATCCTCAAACAAGCGGTCAAGTCGAGCGTGTCAACCAGATTCTTGAAGATATGCTCAGGGCTTGTGTGATCTCCTTCGGCATGAAGTGGGAGGATTGTCTTCCTTATGCTGAATTCTCATACAACAACAGTTTTCAAGCAAGTTCGGGCAAGGCCCCATTTGAAATTCTGTATGGCAGGAAGTGCCGTACCCCTCTCAACTGGTCTGAAACCGGTGAACATCAGCTGCTGGGTAATGACTTAATCACAGAAGCAGAAGAAATGTGCAAAGTCATTCGTGATAACCTCAGAGCAGCCCAATCCCGCCAGAAGAGCTACTATGATAGTAAGCACCGTGATTTGGCTTTCGAGATCGGAGATCATGTTTACCTCCGCGTCTCTCCTATGAAAGGTACTCGTCGCTTCGGTATCAAAGGGAAGCTTGCCCCTAGATACGTGGGACCTTTCAAGATTGTCAGCAAGAGAGGCGACCTCGCCTATCAACTCGAGCTTCCTTCAAACTTTGCAAATGTTCATGATGTGTTCCATGTCTCTCAGCTTCGAAAGTGCTTCAAGACTCCTGACCGCACCGTCAACTTCGAGGACATTGAGCTCCAAGAAGATCTCTCTTATCGTGAGCACTCAGTTGCTATTCTTGAAGAGACTGAACGCAAGACTCGCAACAAGTCAATCAAATTTCTCAAAGTCAATTGGTCACACCATTCCGACCATGAAGCTACCTGGGAACGCGAGGATCACCTCCGTTCTGAGTACCCGGAGTTCTTTCAGTCCTAGATCTCGGGGCGAGATCTTTTCATAGTGGTGGAGTGTTGTAACACCCCGGATGTAACTTTCCCAATTTGTACTCCAACTCTTGCCGTTTCCGGCGTTAAGCTATATTTATTTCTCGAGTTCGGGTCTTTGTCTCCGTGTGTTGTTTTCGTTTTCATGCATCTCATATCATGTCATCATGTGCATTGCATTCGCATACGTGTTCATCTCATGCATTTGAGCCTTTTCCCCGTTGTCCGTTTTGCATTCCGGCGCTTCGTTCTCCTCCGGTGGCCATTTCTAGCTTTCTTTCGTGTGTGGGGATTAAACATTTCCGGATTGGACCGAGACTTGTCATGCGGCCTTGGTTTACTACCGGTAGACCGCCTGTCAAGTTTCATATCATTTGGACTTCGTTTGATACTCCAACGGTTAACCGAGGGACCGAAAAGGCCTCGTGTGTGTTGCAGCCCAACACCCCTCCAATTTGGCCCAAAACCCACCAAACTCTGCTCCATGTCCTAGAGCGTTCGATCACGATCGCGTGGCCGAAAACCGCACCTCATTTGGACTCTCCTAGCTCCACTTATGCCTATAAATAGCCCCCCCGTTTTCGGATCTCGGATCTCTCCCCATCCAACCCTAGTAAAAAAAACAGTTCTCCACCGACGGACACGTCCGCCCCCGGCCGGACTTTGTCCGCCTCGCCGCCGCCGTCCACTCGCGCCCCGCCACGTGGCAGAGCGCCGCCGCCGCCAGCCGGCCCGGGAGGCCCATTCCGGCCCCCGCGCGCCGCCACCGGGCCCAGTCCCCGCCGCCCGCGCCGCCTTCATCTTCCCCGCGCCCGGCCGAGTCTCCGCCGCCTCGCCACCGACCACCGCAACTCTGGCAACGCGCGCCCCAACGCCGGCCGCGCCGCTCCTCGCCGTCCTCATCGCCGGCGGCCGCCGCCCGCCCGACGTCCTCCGCCGCCGTGCGCCGTCCCCGGTCGCCGGATCCGGCCGGCCAAGCCCCGGCCCTCTCCTTCCTCTCCGGCGACATGAACAGCTCCGGCCACCGCATTGACGAACTCCGGCAATCTCCTCGTGAAGCGTGCAGATCTCAGATCCAAAAATCCTCTCGGTTGACTTTTATCCCCGAACCCTAATTTTTGTGCATACTTTGACCTGCCGTAACTTTGCATCCGTAGCTCCGTTTTGGGCATATAATATATCAAAATGTTCATCTCGACGAGTACATCATTTCATTACACTGCATCATTTTCGTTTGAGTTCATCTTGATGCCCAAAATGCTGTTAGAAGAGGGCTTCATGAGTTAATTGTCAGATCTGCTAGTTCATCTTAGACTTTTGTCATTTTTGCCATGATTATTGTGTGCATGCTATGCCTGTGAGTCCTTCATATGTTGTGTTAAGCATTTTGTCTTCTTTCCAGAGGTTCAACCCATGCATTTTTAGGATGTGTGTGGTGACTTGTGCAAGCTTGCAAAGTGAGGCACCCGGTAAATCTGTTTTCAGGGACTTAGTTGTTTTCACTAAGTCTGGAATCTGTTTTGCATTTGCGTTTTTGCCATGCTTGTTTGAACCTCATAATGGATGAATTGGCCGTGGCTCAGTGCTAGTATTTTGTTAAGCATCTTGTGTGAATCCCTGCCATGTCTTTTGTTGTCATGTTTGGTGGCTGTAGCATGTTCATTTCGTTGCATTTAGATGCCTACTTGCTGTAAATCGCAGACCGGTGTCAATTTTGAAACGCTTGCCATTTCCAAACCGTAACTCCGATCCCGATGATCTGTATATCGTTTTCAAGCGATTTCATCTTATCTTTTCAGTGGAACCCTTGGAATTCTAAGTTGAGGCCAGGTTCATGCATTTCCTGTCATATCTTGCATTTTGCATCCCGCATCGCATCCCGCATAGCATATCATCATTTCATCATATTGCTTGGTCTTGCACGTGGTTGATTGTATCCTTGTTGCTTGTTTGTCTTGTTGGGTAGAGCCGGGAGACGAGTTCGCTACCGAGGAGCCCGTTGAGTTTGCTTGTGAGGATCCAGTCAACTCTGACAACTGTGCAGGCAAGATGATCATACCCTCGAAATCTCTACTATCTTTGCTATGCTAGTTTGCTCGCTCTTGCTATGCCAATGCTACGATGCCTACCTTTTGCTTGTCAGCCTCCCAATTGCCATGTCAAACCTCTAACCCACCTTGTCCTAGCAAACCGTTGATTGGCTATGTTACCGCTTTGCTCAGCCCCTCTTATAGCGTTGCTAGTTGCAGGTGAAGATTGGAGGCCGTTCGTTGTTGGGACATTTATTTACTTGTTGGGATATCATTATATTGCTATGTTATCTTAATGCATCTATATACTTGGTAAAGGGTGGAAGGCTCGGCCTCTCGCCTAGTGTTTTGTTCCACTCTTGCTGCCATAGTTTCCGTCATATCGGTGTTATGTTCCCGGATTTTGCGTTCCTTACGCGGTTGGGTTATAATGGGAACCCCTTGATATTTCGCCTTGATTAAAGCTTGTCCAGCAATGCCCAACATTGGTCTTACCATTTGCCACCTAGCCTTTTCTTTCTCTTGGGTTCTGCAGACTCAAGGGTCATCTTATTTTACCCCCCGGGCCTGTGCTCCTCTGAGTGTTGGTCCAAACTAGAGCACCGTGCGGGGCCGTCCCTCGGCAACTTGGGTTACGTTGGCTCCCGTACGCTTAGCTTATCCGGTGTGCCCTAAGAACGAGATATGTGCAGCTCCTATCGGGATTTGTCGGCACAGTGGGTGGTGTTGCTGGTCTTGTTTTAACCTGTCGAATTGTCTTGTTGTACCGGGTTACCGAGTCTGATCGGTGTGTCTCGGGTGGAGGTCTATTCCTTCGTTCACCATGAGAGCTTGTCATGGGCTAAGTTGGGACTCCCCTGCAGGGATTGAACTTTCGAAAGCCGTGCCCGCGGTTATGGGCGGATGGGAATTTGTTAATGTCCGATTGTAGATAACTTGAACCCTAACTAATTAAAATGAATCAACTGAGTGTGTTACCGTGATGGCCTCTTCTCGGCGGAGTCCGGGAAGTGGACACGGTGTTGGAGTTATGCTTGCGCAGGTTGTTCCTCTAGATTCTCGCTCGTGCCTTGCCTCCCCTTCTCGCTCTCTTTTGCGAATAAGTTAGCCACCATATATGCTAGTCGCTTGCTGCAGCTCCACATAATTGCCTTACCCTTCCTATAAGCTTGGATGATCTCCTGGCGATGTCGTCGGCTTCCTTGTTGATGCCCCAGGGCACGTGCTGCAGCTCCAGGCCCGAGAACTATTTCTCCATCTTGCGCACCTCCGCGAGGTAGGCCTCCATATGCTCGTCCTTCGGCTCATATGTTGGAAATATGCCCTAGAGGCAATAATAAAAGGATTATTATTATATTTCCTTGTTCATGATAATTGTCTTTTATTCATGCTATAATTGTGTTATCCGGAAATCGTAATACATGTGTGAATACATAGACACCAACATGTCCCTAGTAAGCCTCTAGTTGACTAGCTCGTTGATCAATAGATAGTCATGGTTTCCTGACTATGGACATTGGATGTCATTGATAACGAGATCACATCATTAGGAGAATGATGTGATGGACAAGACCCAATCCTAAACATAGCATAAGATCGTATAGTTCGTTTGCTAGAGTTTTTCCAATGTCAAGTATCCTTTCCTTAGACCATGAGATCGTGTAACTCCCGGATACCGTAGGAGTGCTTTGGGTGTACCAAACGTCACAACGTAACTGGGTGACTATAAAGGTATACTACGGGTATCTCCGAAAGTGTCTGTTGGGTTGACACGGATCAAGACTGGGATTTGTCACTCCGTATGACGGAGAGGTATCACTGGGCCCACTCGGTAATGCATCATCATTATGAGCTCAAAGTGACCAAGTGTCTGGTCACGGGATCATGCATTACGGTACGAGTAAAGTGACTTTCCAGTAACGAGATTCAACGAGGTATTGGGATACCGACGATCGAATCTCGGGCAAGTAACATACCGATTGACGAAGGGAATTGTATACGGGGTTGCTTGAATCCTCGACATCGTGGTTCATCCAATGAGATCATCGCGGAGCATGTGGGAGCCAACATGGGTATCCAAATCCCGCTGTTGGTTATTGACTAGAGAGCGATCTTGGTCATGTCTACATGTCTCCCGAACCCGTAGGGTCTACACACTTAAGGTTCGGTGACGCTAGGGTTGTAGGGATATGTATATGCAGTAACCCGAATGTTGTTCGGAGTCCCGGATGAGATCCCGGACGTCACGAGGAGTTTCGGAATGGTCCGGAGGTAAAGAATTATATATAGGAAGTGCTATTTCGGCCGTCGGGACAAGTTTCGGGGTCACCGGTATTGTACCGGGACCACCGGAAGGGTCCCGGGGGTCCACCAGGTGGGGCCACCTATCCCGGAAGGCCCCATGGGCTGAAGTGGGAAGGGATCCAGCCCAAAGTGGGCTGGGGCGCCACTTCCCCTAGGTCCCATGCGCCTAGGGTGGGGGAAACCCTAAAGGGGGGGCGCCCCCTTGCTTGGGGGGCAAGCACCCCACCCCTTGGCCGCCGCCCCCCTAGGAGATTGCATCTCCTAGGGCCGGCGCCCCCCCCTAGGCCCCCCTATATATAGTGGGGGGGGATGGGGGACCTCTCACCTTTGCCTTTGGTGCCTCCCTCTCCCTCTCCAACACATCCTCCTCCTCCATAGAGCTTGGCGAAGCCCTGCCGGAGTACTGCAGCTCCATCACCACCATGCCGTCGTGCTGCTGCTGGAGCCATCTTCCTCAACCTCTCCTTCCCCCTTGCTGGATCAAGAAGAAGGAGACGTCACGCTGACCCTACGTGTGTTGAACGCGGAGGTGCCGTCCGTTCGGCGCTAGGATCTCCGGTGATTTGGATCACGTTGAGTACGGCTTCCTCATCCCCGTTCTTTGAACGCTTCCGCGCGTGATCTACAAAGGTATGTAGATGCAATCCGATCACTCGTTGCTAGATGAACTCCTAGATGGATCTTGGTGAAACCGTAGGAAATTTTTTGTTTTCTGCAACGTTCCCCAACAGTGGCATCATGAGCTAGGTCTATGCGTAGTTCTCTATGCATGAGTAGAACACAATTTGTTGTGGGCATTGATGTTGTCAACTTTCTTGCCGCTACTAGTCTTATCTTGCTTCAACGGTATTGTGGGATGAAGCGGCCTGGACCAACCTTACACGTACGCTTACGTGAGACCGGTTCCACCGACTGACATGCACTAGTTGCATAAGGTGGCTGGCGGGTGTCTGTCTCTCCCACTTTAGTTGGAGCGGATTCGATGAAAAGGGTCCTTATGAAGGGTAAATAGAAGTTGACAAATCACGTTGTGGCTTTCACGTAGGTAAGAAAATGTTCTTGCTAGAACCCTATTGCAGCCACGTAAAACTTGCAACAACAATTAGAGGACGTCTAACTTGTTTTTGCAGCAAGTGCTTTGTGATATGATATGGCCAAAGTTGTGATGAATGATGAATGATATATATGTGATGTATGAGATGTTCATGCTATTGTAATAGGAATCACGACTTGCATGTCGATGAGTATGACAACCGGCAGGAGCCATAGGAGTTGTCTTTATTTTTTGTATGACCTGCGTGTCATTGAGAAACGCCATGTAAATTACTTTACTTTATTGCTAAACGTGTTAGCCATAGTAGTAGAAGTAATAGTTGGCGAGCAACTTCATGGAGACACGATGATGGAGATCATGATGATGGAGATCATGGTGTCATGCCGGTGACAAGATGATATTGGCCATATCATGTCACTATTATTATTTGATTGCATGTGATGTTTATCATGTTTTTGCATCTTGTTTACTTAGAACGGCGGTAGTAAATAAGATGATCCCTCATAATAATTTCAAGAAAGTGTTCCCCCTAACTGTGCACCGTTGCGACAGTTCGTTGTTTCGAAGCACCACGTGATGATCGGGTGTTAGATTCCAATGTTCACATACAACGGGTGTAAGACAGATTTACACATGCAAACACTTAGGTTGACTTGACGAGCCTAGCATGTACAGACATGGCCTCGGAACACAGAAGACCGAAAGGTCGAGCATGAGTCATATAGTATACGATCAACATGAAGATGTTCACCGATGTTGACTAGTCCGTCTCACGTGATGATCGGACATGGCCTAGTTAACTCGGATCATGTTATACTTAGATTACTGGAGGGATGTCTATCTAAGTGGGAGTTCATTGAATAATTTGATTAGATGAACTTAATTATCATGAACTTAGTCTAAAATATTTACAATATGTCTTGTAGATCAAATGGCCAACGTAGTCCTCAACTTCAACGCGTTCCTAGAGAAAACCAAGCTGAAAGACGATGGCAACAACTACACGGACTGGGTCCGGAACCTGAGGATCATCCTCATAGCTGCCAAGAAATATTATGTCCTACAAGCACCGCTAGGTGATGCACCTGTTCTCCCTGCAGAACAAGACGTTATGAACGCTTGGCAGGCATGTACCGATGACTAATCCCTCGTTCAGTGCGGCATGCTTTACAGCTTAGAGCCGGGACTCCAAAAACGTTTTGAGAGACACGGAGCATATGAGATGTTCGAAGAGCTGAAAATGGTTTTCCAAGCTCATGCCCGGGTCGAGAGATATCAAGTCTCCGACAAGTTCTTCAGCTGTAAGATGGAGGAAAACAGTTCTGTCAGTGAGCACATACTCACTATGTCTGGGTTGCATAACCGCTTGACCCAGCTGGGAGTTAATCTCCCGGATGACGCGGTCATTGACATAATCCTTCAGACGCTTCCACCGAGCTACAAGAGCTTTGTGATGAACTTCAATATGCAGGGGATGGAAAAGACCATTCCTGAAGTATTTGCAATGCTGAAATCAGCAGAGGTAGAAGTCAAAAAGGAACATCAAGTGTTGATGGTGAATAAAACCACGAAGTTCAAGAAGGGCAAGGGTAAGAAAGCCTTCAAGAAGGACGGCAAGGGAGTTGCCGCACCCGGCAAGCAAGCTGCCGGGAAGAAGCCAAAGAATGGACCCAAGCCCGAGACTGAGTGCTTTTATTGCAAGGGAAGTGGTCACTGGAAGCGGAACTGCCCCAAATACTTAGCGGACAAGAAGGCCGGCATCACGAAAGGTATATGTGATATACATGTAATTGATCTGTACCTTACCAGTACTCGTAGTAGCTCCTAGGTATTTGATACCGGTGCGGTTGCTCATATTTGTAACTCAAAACAGGAGCTACGGAATAAGCGGAGACTGGCGAAGGATGAGGTGACGATGCGTGTCGGGAATGGTTCCAAGGTCAATGTGATCGCCGTCGGCACGCTACCTCTACATTTACCTTCGGGATTAGTTTTAAACCTTAATAATTGTTATTTAGTGCCAGCTTTGAGCATGAACATTGTATCAGGATCTCGTTTAATTCGAGATGGCTACTCATTTAAATCCGAGAATAATGGTTGTTCTATTTATATGAGAGATATGTTTTATGGTCATGCTCCGATGGAGAATGGTTTATTCTTAATGAATCTCGAGCGTAATGCTACACATGTTCATAGTGTGAGTACCAAAAGATGTAAGATTGATAATGATAGTCCCACATACTTGTGGCACTGCCGCCTTGGTCACATAGGTGTCAAACGCATGAAGAAGCTCCATGCTGATGGACTTTTAGAGTCTCTTGATTACGAATCATTTGACACCTGCGAACCATGCCTCATGGGTAAAATGACCAAGACTCCGTTCTCAGGAACAATGGAGCGAGCAACCAACTTATTGGAAATCATACATACTGATGTGTGCGGTCCAATGAGTGTTGAGGCTCGCGGTGGCTATCGTTATGTTCTCACCCTCACTGATGACTTGAGTAGATATGGGTATGTCTACTTAATGAAACACAAGTCTGAGACCTTTGAAAAGTTCAAGGAATTTCAGAGTGAGGTTGAGAATCAACGTGACAGGAAAATCAAGTTCCTGCGATCAGATCGTGGATGAGAATACTTGAGTCACGAGTTTGGCACACACTTAAGAAAATGTGGAATAGTTTCACAACTCACGCCGCCTGGAACACCTTAGCGTAATGGTGTGTCCGAACATCGTAATCGCACTCTATTAGATATGGTGCGATCTATGATGTCTCTTACCGATTTTCCGCTATCTTTTTGGGGCTATGCTTTAGAGATTGCCGCATTCACTTTAAATAGGGCTCCGTCGAAATCCTTGAGACGACACCGTATGAATTATGGTTTGGGAAGAAACCTAAGCTATCGTTTCTAAAAGTTTGGGGATGCGATGCTTATGTCAAGAAACTTAAACCTGAAAAGCTCGAACCCAAGTCGGAAAAATGCGTCTTCATAGGATACCCTAAAGAAACTATTGGGTATACCTTCTACCTTAGATCCGAAGGCAAGATCTTTGTTGCCAAGAATGGATCCTTTCTAGAGAAAGAGTTTCTCTCGAAAGAAGTAAGTGGGAGGAAGGTAGAACTTGATGAAGTATTACCTCTTGAACCGGAAAATGGCGCAACTCAAGAAAATGTTCTTGAAGTGCCTGCATCGACTAGAGAGGAAGTTAATGATGATGATCATGAAACTTCAGATCAAGTTGCTACTGAACTTCGCAGGTCCACAAGGACACGTTCCGCACCAGAATGGTACGGCAACCCTGTCTTGGAAATCATGTTGTTAGACAACGGTGAACCTTCGAACTATGAAGAAGCGATGGCGGGCCCGGATTCCGACAAATGGCTAGAAGCCATGAAATCCGAGATATGATCCATGTATGAAAACGAAGTATGGACTTTGACTGACTTGCCTATTGAACGGCGAGCCATAGAAAATAAATGGATCTTTAAGAAGAAGACAGACGCGGATGGTAATGTGACCATCTATAAAGCTCGGCTTGTCGCTAAGGGTTATCGACAAGTTCAAGGGGTTGACTACGATGAGACTTTCTCACCGGTAGCGAAGCTAAAGTCCGTCCGAATCATGTTAGCAATTGCCGCATTCTATGATTATGAGACATGGAAAATGGACGTCAAAACGGCATTCCTTAATGGTTTCCTTAAGGAAGAATTGTATATGATGCAGCCGGAAGGTTTTGTCGATCCTAAGAAAGCTGACAAGGTGTGCAAGCTCCAACGCTCGATTTATGGGCTGGTGCAAGCATCTCGGAGTTGGAACATTCGCTTTGATGAGATGATCAAAGCGTTTGGGTTTACGCAGACTTATGGAGAAGCCTGTGTTTACAAGAAAGTGAGTGGGAGCTCTGTAGCATTTCTCATATTATATGTAGATGACATACTTTTGATGGGAAATGATATAGAACTCTTGGACAGCATTAAGGCCTACTTGAATAAGAGTTTTTCAATAAAGGACCTTGGAGAAGCTGCATATATATTAGGCATCAAGATCTATAGAGATAGATCAAGACGCCTCATAGGTCTTTCACAAAGCACATACCTTGATAAGATATTGAAGAAGTTCAATATGGATCAGTCTAAGAAGGGGTTCTTACCTGTGTTACAAGGTGTGAAATTGAGCTCAGCTCAATGTCCGACCACGGCAGAAGATATAGAATAGATGAGTGTCATCCCCTATGCCTCAGCCATAGGTTCTATTATGTATGCCATGTTGTGTACCAGACCTGATGTAAACCTTGCCGTAAGTTTGGTAGGAAGGTACCAAAGTAATCCCGGCAAGGAACACTGGACAGCGGTCAAGAATATCCTGAAGTACCTGAAAAGGACTAAGGAAATGTTTCTCGTTTATGGAGGTGACGAAGAGCTTGTCATAAAGGGTTACGTCGATGCTAGCTTCGACACAGATCTGGATGACTCTAAGTCACAAACCGGATACGTGTATATTTTGAATGGTGGGGCAGTAAGCTGGTGCAGTTGCAAGCAGAGCGTCGTGGCGGGATCTACATGTGAAGCGGAGTACATGGCGGCCTCGGAGGCAGCGCATGAAGCAATTTGGGTGAAGGAGTTCATCACCGACCTAGGAGTCATACCCAATGCGTCGGGGCCGATCAAGCTCTTCTGTGACAACACTGGAGCTATTGCACTTGCTAAGGAGCCCAGGTTTCACAAGAAGACTAGGCACATCAAGGGTCGCTTCAACTCCATCCGTGAAAATGTTCAAGATGGAGACATAGAAATTTGTAAAGTACATACGGATCTGAATGTCGCAGATCCGTTGACTAAACCTCTCCCTAGGGCAAAACATGATCAACACCAGAACTCTATGGGTGTTTGATTCATCACAATGTAACTAGATTATTGACTCTAGTGCAAGTGGGAGACTGTTGGAAATATGCCCTAGAGGCAATAATAAAAGGATTATTATTATATTTCCTTGTTCATGATAATTGTCTTTTATTCATGCTATAATTGTGTTATCCGGAAATCGTAATACATGTGTGAATACATAGACACCAACATGTCCCTAGTAAGCCTCTAGTTGACTAGCTCGTTGATCAATAGATAGTCATGGTTTCCTGACTATGGACATTGGATGTCATTGATAACGAGATCACATCATTAGGAGAATGATGTGATGGACAAGACCCAATCCTAAACATAGCATAAGATCGTATAGTTCGTTTGCTAGAGTTTTTCCAATGTCAAGTATCCTTTCCTTAGACCATGAGATCGTGTAACTCCCGGATACCGTAGGAGTGCTTTGGGTGTACCAAACGTCACAACGTAACTGGGTGACTATAAAGGTATACTACGGGTATCTCCGAAAGTGTCTGTTGGGTTGACACGGATCAAGACTGGGATTTGTCACTCCGTCTGACGGAGAGGTATCACTGGGCCCACTCGGTAATGCATCATCATTATGAGCTCAAAGTAACCAAGTGTCTGGTCACGGGATCATGCATTACGGTACGAGTAAAGTGACTTGCCGGTAACGAGATTGAACGAGGTATTGGGATACCGACGATCGAATCTCAGGCAAGTAACATACCTATTGACGAAGGGAATTGTATACGGGGTTGCTTCAATCCTCGACATCGTGGTTCATCCGATGAGATCATCGAGGAGCATGTGGGAGCCAACATGGGTATCCAGATCCCGCTGTTGGTTATTGACCGGAGAGCGATCTTGGTCATGTCTACATGTCTCCCGAACCCGTAGGGTCTACACACTTAAGGTTCGGTGACGCTAGGGTTGTAGGGATATGTATATGCAGTAACCCGAATGTTGTTCGGAGTCCCGGATGAGATCCCGGACGTCACGAGGAGTTCTGGAATGGTCCGGAGGTAAAGAATTATATATAGGAAGTGCTATTTCGGCCGTCGGGACAAGTTTCGGGGTCACCGATATTGTACCGGGTCCACCGGAAGGGTCCCGGGGGTCCACCGGGTGGGGCCACCTATCCCGGAGGGCCCCATGGGCTGAAGTGGGAAGGGATCCAGCCCAAAGTGGGCTGGGGCGCCACTTCCCCTAGGGCCCATGCGCCTAGGGTGGGGGAAACCCTAAAGAGGGGGCGCCCCCTTGCTTGGGGAGCAAGCCCCCCACCCCTTGGCCGGCGCCCCCCTAGGAGATTGCATCTCCTAGGGCCGGCGCCCCCCCTAGGCCCCCCTATATATAGTGGGGGGGGGATGGAGGACCTCTCACCTTTGCCTTTGGTGCCTCCCTCTCCCTCTCCAACACATCCTCCTCCTCCATAGAGCTTGGCGAAGCCCTGCCGGAGTACTGCAGCTCCATCACCACCACGCCGTCGTGCTGCTGCTGGAGCCATCTTCCTCAACCTCTCCTTCCCCCTTGCTGGATCAAGAAGAAGGATACGTCACGCTGACCGTACGTGTGTTGAACGCGGAGGTGCCGTCCGTTCGGCGCTAGGATCTCCGGTGATTTGGATCATGTCGAGTACGGCTTCCTCATCCCCGTTCTTTCAATGCTTCCGCGCGTGATCTACAAAGGTATGTAGATGCAATCCGATCACTCGTTGCTAGATGAACTCCTAGATGGATCTTGGTGAAACCGTAGGAAAATTTTTGTTTTCTGCAACGTTCCCCAACATCATACACCTTGTTGGAGAAGTTGACGAGGAGTTGTGAGTCGCCTCTGACGGTGAGGCGCTTCACCCCTAGGGCTGCTGCAGCCTTCAGGCCGGCTATGAGGCCTTCGTATTCTACGATGTTGTTGGAGACCTTCTCGCCGTGCTAAAAGCAGAGTTGCACGACGTAGTAGAGCTTGTCCTGGGTGGGCAAGATGAGTACTGCTCTAGCCCCCGCGCCCTGGTGTACGAAGGCGCCATCAAAATACATGATCCAACCGTCCGGAGCCTCACTTCCTGGGGAGGTGGAACGGTCTTCTCCTTCCTCAAGTGTCGGGGCATCCGTCCATTCTGCCACAAAGTCAGCAAGTGCTCCCCCCTTGATGACCCTGGTAGTGCTGAACTCCAACTGGAACGCTTGCAACTCGATGTTCCACTCTGCGACCCTTCCGGCTGAGTTAGGGCTCCTAAGTATCCTTTCCAGTGGGTAGGCTGAGACGACCTTGATGGGGTGGCCCTGCAAGTAGTGTCGCAACTTGCGTGAGGCCACCAGGAGCGCGAGCAGGAGTTTCTGGGGCATGGGGTAGCGCGCTCTCGCGTCCCGTAGTACGGTGCTGACAAAGTACACTGGGTGTTCGACGAGGGCTGGCACGCTGTCGAGGCTCGGGTCCTGCGGAGATCGGGGCATATCCTGAGGTGGAAGGGTCCCTGAGACACAACCGTCCTCAGGAGCTTCTGCGATGCCACCTGTAACACCCCGGACGTAACTTTTCCAATTTGTACTCCAACTCTTGCCGTTTCCGGCGTTAAGTTATTTTATTTCCTCGGGTTCGGGTTTTGTCTCCGTGTGTTGTTGTCGTTGTCATGCATCTCATATCATGTCATCATGTGCATTGCATTTGCATATGTGTTTGTCTCTTGCATTCGAGCATTTTCCCTGTTGTCCGTTTTGCATTCCGGTGCTTCGTTCTCCTCCGGTGGTCTTTTCTACCTTTCTTTCATGTGTGGGGATTAAACATTTCCGGATTGGACCAAGACTTGCCAAGAGGCCTTGGTTTACTACCGGTAGACCGCCTGTCAAGTTTCGTATCATTTGGACTTCATTTGATACTCCAACGGTTAACCGAGGGACCGAAAAGGCCTCGTGTGTGTTGCAGCCCAACACCCCTCCAATTTGGCCCAAAACCCACCTAACTCTGCTCCATCACCTAGAGCGTTCCATCATGATCGCGTGGCCGAAAACCGCACCTCATTTGGACTCTCCTAGCTCCCTCTATGCCTATATATACCCCCCCATTCCAAATCTCGGATCCCCTCGTCAAACCCTAAAAAAAACCATCTCCGCCGCCGCCGGACGTGTCCGCACAGGCCGGACAACGTCCGGATCCGCCTCCGCCAACCGGGAGCCGCCTAGTGGGCGCCCCGGACCACATCGCCGCCGCCTCCCCGCGGGCCCGCGCAGCCCAGGCCGGGCCCCCCGGCCCGCATCGCACCGCGCCCTGCCTCCTCGCGCTCGGCCCGCCCGGCCGACGCGCGCCGCCGCCCCGCCGCTGCCGCGAGCCGCCGCCATCGCCCGCGAGCCGCCGCCCCCTGCCTCCTTCTCCGGCCGCCGCAGCCGCCGCGGGTCCCCGCCACTGCCGCGCCGTGTCCGCCGCCCGGAGTCGCCGCCTCCTCGACGCCGGCAAGCTCCACCGCCACCGGCCGCCCTTGCCCCCGTCCTCGCCTCTTCTTCTCTCCCGCCGGTGAACCGAACCCCGGCTGCTACAGTGCTCGCGCCGCCGCCTCGGGAAGCGTGCAGATCTGGAAACCCTAATCCGGAGGTTGAATTTTTCCTAAGTCCCCGGATTTTCCTAGCCCAAGTGCCCTTGTTCATAGCCTCGTAACTTTGCATCCGTAGCTCTGATTCATGCATATAGCATATCAAAATGTTCATCTCAGAGAGTACATCATTTCATTCCATTGCATCATTTTCATTTGAGCTCATATGGATGCCCGAAATTCTGTTAGAAGATGGCTACTTGAGATTATTGTCAGATCTCCTACTCCGTTTAGCACTTTTGTCATTTTTGCCATGATTATTGTGTGCATGCTATGCCCGTGAGTTCTACACATGTTTTGTTAAGGGTTTTGTCATCTTTCCAGAGGTGCAAACCATGTATTTTTGTGATGTGTGTGGTGACTTGTGCAAGCTTGCAAAGTGGTGCACTTGCTAATTCTGTTTTCAGGGACTTAGCAATTTCACTAAGTCCTGGAGCTGTTTATCTCATGATGCCATATGTTCTTGTTGTTTCCTAGTGATCCGTGCCTCTTTTGAGGATGATCAGTAAGGATGTTTTGTTAATCTTGTAGTGCTATATCCATCCATGTCTTTGTTTGCAATTATGGAGCACCCTAGCTTGAGTCAATCGAGCTCTACTTTTGCTACTTTGTGAATCTGGGCAGATTGTCAACTTGTTTGCAATTTTGTCGGTGATGTTGTAGTTGATCCGTGCATGCTATGCTATTGTTCTTGCCATGTCTAGCTTGAATTTTGTGCCTTATTGATGGGTGTATGCTTGTCTTGCCATGACTTGCACCATAGTGAGTGCATCGAGCTCGTAAACATGCCTACTTGAGTTATATTTCAGCATGTGTCAGTTTTTCACCAAGTCTGAAAACTGATTATGTTTTTGCTATGTTCACATGCTTGCAATTGTATTTTCTGACCCCTTTTGGCTCAAGGTCACTAAGGGACTTTTGTTAAGCTCTTTGAGTAGCTCCATGCCATGCTTTACTTTGCCATGTTCAGGTCCTGTAGCATGTAGTTTTGTTGCTCCGAAGAGAGCTACCTGATCTGAAATTCTAGACAAGTGTTAATTTCCCTAAGTCTGAGATCTGTTTGTCATATGCATTTTTGCCATGCTTGTTTGAACCTGTTAATGGATGAATTGGCCGTAGCTTAGTGCTAGACTTTTGTTAAGCATCTTGTGTGCATCCCTTCCATGTATTGTGTTGTCATGTTTGGGTGCTTTAGCATGTTCATTTCATTGCATTTAGATGCCTACTTGCTGTAAATCGCAGACCGGTGTCATTTTTGAATCGCTTGCCATTTCCAAACCGTAACTCCGATTCCGGCGTTCTTTATATCGTTTTCAAGCGATTTCATCTCATCTTTCCAGTGGGACACTTGGATTTCCAAATTGAGGCCAGGTTCATGCATTTCCTGTCATATCTTGCATTTTGCATCCCGCACCGCATCCTGCATAGCATATCATCTTTGCATCGTGTTGTTTGAGTTTGCACGTGGTTGATTGTATCCTTGTTGCTTGTTTGTCTTGTTTGGGTAGAGCCGGGATACGAGTTCGCTAACGAGGAGCCCATTGAGTTTGCTTTCGAGGATCCAGTCAACTCTGACAACTGTGCATGCAAGATGATCATACCCTCGAAATCACTACTATGTTTGCTATGCTAGTTTGCTCGCTCTTTTGCTATGCCATTGCTACGATGCCTACCACTTGCTTGCAAGCCTCCCAAATTTCCATGTCAAACCTCTAACCCACCATGGTCCTAGCAAACCGTTGATTGGCTATGTTACCGCTTTGCTCAGCCCCTCTTATAGCATTACTAGTTGCAGGTGAAGATCGGAGGCCGTTCCTTATTGGAATATTTATTTTCTTGTTGGGATATCATCATATTATCTTGTTATCTTAATGCATCTATACACTTGGTAAAGGGTGGAAGGCTCAGCCTCTCGCCTAGTGTTTTGTTCCACTCTTGCCGCCCTAGTTTCCGTCATATCGGTGTTATGTTCCCGGATTTTGCGTTCCTTATGCGGTTGGGTTATAATGGGAACCCCTTGATATTTTGCCTTGATTAAAGCTTTTCCAGCAATGCCCAACCTTGGTTTTACCATTCGCCACCTAGCCTTTTTTTCCTTGGGTTACCGGAGCCCAAGGGTCATCTTATTTTTAACCCCCTCGGGCCAGTGCTCCCTCTGAGTGTTGGTCCGAACTGAGCTGCCTGCGGGGCCACCTCGGGGAAACTTGAGGGTTGGTTTTACTCGTAGCTAGTCTCATCTGAGTGTGCCCTGAGAACGAGATATGTGCAGCTCCTATCGTGATTTGTCGGCACATTCGGGCGGTGTTGCTGGTCTTGTTTTAACCTGTCGAAGTGTCTTGAATTACCGAGATACCGAGTCTGATCGGAACGTCTTGGGAGGAGGTCTATTCCTTCGTTGACCGTGAGAGCTTGTCGTGGGCTAAGTTGGGACTCCCCTGCAGGGATTTGAACTTTCGAAAGCCGTGCCCGCGGTTACGGGCAGATGGGAATTTGTTAATGTCCGGTTGTAGATAAGTTGAACCTTAACTTAATTAAAATGAATCAACTGAGTGTGTTACCGTGATGGCCTCTTCTCGGCGGAGTCCGGGAAGTGGACACGGTGTTGGAGTAATGTTTGCGCAAGTTTCTCTCTAGTTTCTCGCTCGTGCTTTGCCTCCTCTTCTCGGTCTCTTTTGCGAATAAGTTAGCCACCATATTTGCTAGTCGCTTGCTGCAGCTCCACCTATATTTACCTTGCCTTACCTATAAGCTTAAATAGTCTTGATCGCGAGGGTGCGAGATTGCTGAGTCCCTGTGGCTCACAGATTACTATTACACGAGATGCAGGGCCTGATGATTCCACTCCGGGAGACGCGTATGAGCTCAAGTGGGAGTTCGACGAAGACTCACAACGTTACTATGTTTCCTTTCCCGATGATCAGTAGTGGTGCCCAGTTGGGGGTGATTGGGACCGTGTCACATGTTGGGTTCTCTTTTATTTTGGCGCCGTAGTCGGGCCATGAGTGTTTGGATGATGTAATGTTATTTATGCACTTGATTGACGTGGCGAGTGTAAGCCAACTATGTTATCTCCCCTTTATTATTATTATTTATATTACATGGGGTGTTGTGAAGATTTCCTAACTTGCGACATATGCCTTCAATGCGATTATGCCTCTAAGTCGTGCCTCGACACGTGGGAGCTATAGTCGCATCGAGGGTGTTACACCACCCTGCCGAGCTTGGCTTTCCACCGCTGATGCCTTTGCCGCGCCTTCCTGACCCCGCGCTACTTCAGCCTTGGCCTGGCAGGGCACGCCCTTGGCTTGGCGCTCCTCTCGAACCGCCACCAACGCCGCGCTGGCGGAGTACGGGGTGGCAACAAGGTAGAGTACCAGAGGCTCAAGGGGCCATGGTGCCACCATCACTGGGGGCTAGTAAGGTATTTCTTGAGGTCTTGGAAGGCTCGGTCGGCCTCCGGGTTCCACTCGAACGGGCCCTTCCTCTTCATGAGCTTGAAGAATGGTAAGGTGCGCTCTCCCAGTTTGGAGATGAAACGCCCTAACACGGTCACCCGCCCTGCCAGCTTCTACATCTCTTTGAGGGTCTGCCGCGGGCTCATGTCCTCAATAGCCTTGACCTTCTCCGGGTTCGCCTCGATCCCCCTGTGGGATACGAGGAATCCCAGCAGCTTGCCAGAGGGGACACTGAACACGCACTTCTCTGGGTTGAGCCTTAAGTTCACTTGGCACAGGCTCTCGAAGGTCTCCTCCAAGTCTTGAATCAATGTCCTTGCCTCGCGAGACTTGACCACTATGTCATTGACGTAAGCCTCTACATTCGTCCCGAGCTGCCGTCCCAGAGCGATGTGCATCAACTGCTGAAAGGTCGCGCCCGCGTTGCGCAACACGAAGGGCCTGCAGGTGTAGCAGTACACCCCACATGGTGTCAGGAAGGCCGTCTTCTCCACATCTTCCACTGCCATCTTGATTTGATGATACCCTGAGAATGCATCCAGGAAGCACAGCAGGTCACACTCGGCGGTGGAGTCAACGATCTAGTCGATGCGCGGGAGTGGGAACGGGACTTGAGGGCAGGCTTTGTTAAGATTAGTGAAGTCGACGCACATCTGTTCCTTCCCGCCTTTTTTCGGCACCACGACAGGGTTCGCCAGCCATTCGTGGTATCGGACCTCTCGGATGGCACCTGCCGCTTCCAGCTTGTGTGTCTCTTGGACGATGATGGCCTGCTTCTCAGTGGACTGCCGCCTCGCTCGCTGCTTCACGGGGCGGATGTTGGGGAATACCCTTAGATGATGCTGGATCACCTCCCTCGGGATCCCTACCAGCTGATTGGGCTCCCACGCGAATATGTCCCTGTTCGCGCGCAAGAACCTCACCAGGGCTTCTTCTTGTTCCGGGTCAAGGCCGGCTCCTATGGTAGAGGTGGCTCCTGAAGACCCGTCCTCACTGACCGATACCTACTTGGTTTCCGCCTTGCCCTGGGTGAACAGCTTCTTCTTCTTGGTGGGCGTGGCCTCCCTGGCCGCAGGGGCACCGATGTCGGCGGGTTGTGCTGCTGCCGCAGTCTTGAAGGCAAGCCTGAGCGCCATCACGGCCTCCTTAGTGTCCCCCTTGATGGTGAGGACGCCCTTGCTCCCTGGCATCTTCATGAGGTTGTAAGCCGGGTGAGTCGCCGCCATGAACTGAGCAAGAGCCGGGTACCCGAGGATGGTGTTGTACGGGAGACCGATGCGAGCGATGTCGAAGTCCACCAGCTCGGTGCGGTAGTTGTCGCGTGTGCCGAAGGTGACAGGGAGGCGGATCTGTCCCAGGGAGTGGGCAGCTCCACCACCCACTCCCGAGAAGGGCTTACTGAGGCCGAGCCGCTTGAGTGGCACGTGGAGAAGGCTGAAGGCTTCCACGGAGAGCAAGTTGAGGCCAGCACCACCGTCGACGAGGGTCTTGGTGACGGCCATGTTGCAGATGGTGGGCGTGTAGAGCATCGGGAGCATTCCGGAGCCGGCGGTTGAGTCGGGGTGGTCTTCTGAGTCGAAGGTAAGGTCGGCCTCTAGCGCAGCCCAACCCGGTGGAGCTCCCAGGCGCCTGGAGGTGGCCCTGATCTGATGGAGGAACGGCTTGGCAAGGCAGCCTGACGGCGGTGCTTGAGAGCCGGCCAGCAGGGCCACGACTGCGTGGTGCGCCGGCACCGCGTAGCGAGCAGTGAAGAGGTCGCGGAGCTCCTCCCAAGATGTCACCGTGGATCCGGGAAGGTTGAGCAGCCAGACGCGTGGCTCGCCGGCGAGGGCCATGGGAAGCCAGTTGGCCATGACCTTGTCATCACTCTGGCTTCGAGGACGGCCTCCTCATACGCCAGCAGGAAAGCTAACGGGTCCGCCGGGCCGTCCTAGCGCGGCGGCATCTCCGGCCTGAACTTGGGCGGCCACTGCACCCGCCGCAGGGCGGGGGCCAGGGCTCGGAGCCCCTGGCCCCGTTGTCAACGCTGACCGTCGGAGTCCGCGGCAGGGCGCCTGCCATGTGGGCGAAGCGCGGTGGCGGTGGAGTGCAGATCGACGGAGGGGAAACTACGGCACACCCCTACCTGGCGTGCCAAATGTTGGATGTGGGTTTCTGGCAAACCCTTAAGGTTCGAACACTGGGGTGCGTGCGAAGTCTCTTCCTCTCACCGATCTACGCCCTAACTCGGTAAGATCTCCTGGACGGACTCGACGAACTCGCAACACAGAAAGACACAAGATTTATACTGGTTCGGGCCACCATTGTGGTGTAATACCCTACTCTAGTGTGGTGGTGGTGGATTGCCTTTCGGGCTGAGGATGAACAATACAATGGGAAGAACAACCTCCTGAGGTTGAGGTGTTCTTGTGCTTGGCTAACTTGTGTGGGTGAGAGTGATCTAAGATGTCGTCCCCCTGCCTATGGTGGTGGCTAGTCCTACTTATAGAGGCCCTGGTCCTCTTCCCAAATCTTGAGCGGGAAGGGAGCCAACAATGGTGGGCAAATTTGAAGGGGGGCAGCTAGTACAAGCCATCCTGACAAAAGGTGGTCTCCGCCTGCGAAAGGCTCTGGTGGTGACGCTGTCTCGGGCTCCACGATGACCTCCATGTTGCTGTCCTTCTGGTCCTGGTCTTGTTGCACCAAAATGGCAACCTTTGCCTGATGCCTCGGTACTCCTCGCCTGCGCTGGTTTCCTTAGCACCAAAGAGGAAACAAGGACGTTGTGCGCACTGGCGCCCTCCTGGTGTCGATCGTCATGGCTCACGTCACAACAGCCTCATGAGGTTTGCCTCGCTTTGACATCTCCGCTCCTCGTGAGCCTGTCCGGCTAGGTCACTCCAGAGGAGGACTTGTGTCGTCCGCCTCGCGAGGCTTGGCCCCTCGCGAGGGTCTTGGATGCCTTGTTGATTAAGGTGGGCCATACGGCCTGCTAGCTTAGCCACGTCGCGGGCCGCAGGCAGGCAAGCCTGGGGACCCCCGTCCCCAGAACGCTGACATCGGAAATGCACATCACTATGAGCCTTGCAAGCAATGTGACTAATGCATTAGTTACGGGATGATGCATTACAGAACGAGTAAAGAGATTTGCCGGTAACGAGATTGAAGTAGGTATGATGATACCGACGATCGAATCTCGGACAAGTAACATACCGATGACAAAGGGAACAACGCATGTTGTTATGCGGTTTGACCGATAAAGATCTTTGTAGAATATGTAGGAGCCAATATGAGCATCCAGGTTCCGCTATTGGTTATTGACTGGAGATGTGTCTCGCTCATGTCTACATAGTTCTCGAACCCGTAGGGTCCGCACGCTTAACGTTCGATGACAATTTGTATTATGAGTTATGTGTTTTGGTAACCGAAGTTTGTTCGGAGTCCCGGATGAGATCACGGACATGACAAGGAGTCTCGGAATGGTTGAGAGGTAAAGATTGATATATTGGAAGGTTATATACAGACACCGGAATGGTTCCGATAAGGTTCTGGGATTTTTCGGAGTACTGGGAGGCTACCGGAACCCCCGGGGAGTTGATGGGCCTTAGTGGGCCTTAGTGGGAAGGAGAGGTGGCAGCCAGGAGGTGGTGCGCCCCGCCAAAGCCCAGTCCGAATTGGACAAGGGGTTGGGGGCACGGCCCCCTCTCCCTTCCTTCCCTCTTCTCCTTTAGGCCTCGTTTGACAGGGGAGATTTTGCAGCCCCAGAGTGGAGGGGGATCTGATGGGATTTGGTTAATCCCTCTCTTCCACCCAATCCCCTCAATTCCCCACTAATCCCTCCCCCCTCATAAACTCCTCTATTTGGTTAAACCTCCTACAATAGCAGCAGCAAAGCAAGCGTCCAGTTCCATGGGTGCCTTGGGGTTTTTTTCCTGTACCACATGGATTGTGGGGGATTCGTGGGGAACAGAGAGGATTGGCCTGCTCAATCCCTACGTGTCGAATGGGCTGACAAGGATTTCTGGGGATTTTGAACCCTGCGAGGATATTCCCCTCCAAACCTCCTCCACCAAACAAGGCCTTAGGTGGAAACCTACTAGGACTTGGAGTCCTAGTAGGATTCCCCTTCTCCCAGTGCGCCCTAGCCTGGTCGGACTGCCTCCTCCTCCCTCCTTTATATATGGGGACAGGAGGGCACCCTAGAACACACAAGTTGATCTTTTAGCCGTGTGCGGTGCCCCCCTCCAGAGTTACACACTTGGGTCATATCGTCGTAGTTCTTAGGCGAAGCCCAGTGCTGGTAACTTCATCATCACCGTCGCCACACCGTCGTGCTGATGGAACTCTCCCTCGGCCTCAGCTGGATCAAGAGTACAAGGGATGTCACTGAGCTGAACGTGTGCTAATCACGAAGGTGCCGTACGTTCGGTACTTGGATCGGTTGGATCGCGAAGACGTTCGACTACATCAACCGTGTTACTAAACGCTTCCGCTTTCGGTCTACGAGGGTACGTAGGCACACTCTCCCCGCTCATTGATATGCTTCTCCTAGATAGATCTTGCGTGATCGTAGGCAATTTTTTTAAATACTACGTTCCCCAACACTTGCATACCTCATGAAGAATGTGACAAAGCTAGTGTTTACATGGTTGGATGCATATCCTTCCACCGTTATTGTCTTCAAACGAATGCCATGAGATCTGAGAAAATCCTTGTGCTTCCTCTGCCATCGATTGGTTAGACCTTTTTCTTGAAGTCCTAGTACCTAAATAGACATGAAGATAGAAAATAGTTAATGTCTAAAAGAGTATGTCGAAGGAGCGATAGCTGAACGGTTAATTTTAGTACATTATATATGGGCTTTTAATGTGTGTGAAATCATCACCTTTATATACAAATTCTCCAGACATGGAAATCATCGCAACAAGCCAATAGTGGTGTTCAGATCAAGACACCCTATATAAATATATAAGGTCTTGACATAATCCAGCACCCTTGATACACCAACCATGGACAAGCTCTTCATTCAGCATAGAACATAATATTAGCACCGAAAGTGTACTCCAAGATGATATTTAACTTATGCGCACAAATGAAAACTGCTGATTGCTAAAGTGTACATGGATAACATACAATACCTAAATAAGTGTGGATCCAACCACTGACTTGTAACCTTCAAACGGATGAGGAAATACACCCAAGGTCTCCAGTTTAGGCATAGAGACCATAGTTATTTGCGAAGGTTTATGACAACAATCAAGGAGCAACCTTTGAAGAGAAGGGCATCTTCGATGATGAGCTCCTGCCCTTCAAAATGAATTCCAATGCTTACAAGGTGAGACGACTTTATTTTGAGACAAGGGATATGGATTCCTAGTCTAAAAATAAGCACCAAACGCTCCAGTGCAGGGCAGCTGGAGTGGATGATGCTGTGCAGTGAGGCCACCGATAGATCAACCAACACAAGCGCAAGTTTTTTCAGCAGTGGAGTCGAAGCATTTGTACCAGATTGTCTGCTAGATGGCACTGGGTCAAGGTGGCGGTGTGGAGAGAGGAGGAAAACCATGAGGATGGCATTGGTTGTGAGGGCACAGATGCAACTCTTGGTGGTAACCTATGGCTGTAGTAATGGTAGAACTCAAGCGGCTGGAGTTTCTCAAATTGATGGGATGTCAGCCAGGCGGCCATCATGCAGGGTATGTCCAACAGGTAGCATGCCGATATGCAGATGCGTTCAACGGAGCCCTGGTGGGAGGAGATGATGGGTGTGGGGAGTTTAGAATCATCATCGACAGATAGCTGACGACAGTCGAGATTAAGAGGTGCGGCGCACCACTAATCGCGCCACCGAGATGCGAGGACTTGTGTGCAGCAGCCTGAAGGAAATATGCCCTAGAGGCAATAATAAAGTTTTTATTTATATTTCCTTATATCATGATAACTGTTTATTATTCATGCTAGAGTTGTATTAATCGGAAACTTGATACATGTGTGAATACATAGACAAAACAAAGTGTCCCTAGTATGCCTCTACTTAACTAGCTCATTAATCAAAGATGGTTAAGTTTCCTAACCATAGACATGTGTTGTCATTAGATGAACGGGATCACATCATTAGGAGAATGATGTGATGGACAAGACCCATCCGTTAGCTTAGCATAATGATCGTTAAGTTTTATTGCTATAGCTTTCTTCATGACTTATACATATTCCTTTGTCTATGAGATTATGCATCTCCCGAATACCGGAGGAACACCTTGTGTGCCACTACTGCAAGATGCTGCTAATGCGACACTACGATCAGAGACCCTCCGACGAAACTGTGTGCGATGCCATAATCACAAATGGTGGTGTAGAAAACCCGTCAAAAAGGTGCAAAATGTTTGCGATGGAGGATGCATCAAACATGGTTCATATTTAAGTTGCGTGTGCGATGCACGGCATACTGTTCAATCCACTTAACTGTTTGCGATGAGGAGGAACAAAAGAAATGGGCAGCCAGATGAAGGTGTGTGCGATATACAACATACAGTTCACTCGGATGAACTGTTTATGATTAGGCATAACAAAAGAAACGGTGAGCCAGATTCAAGGTGTGTGCGATATACGGCATGCGATTCACACTGATGAACGGTTTGTGTTGAGACAAGAGAACAGAAACGGTTCAATATAACAAGATGTGTGTGATACGCGGCAAACATGTCTGTAATGAGAAATGTGTGCGAAGACCAATAATAACACAGACGGTTGCTGCTAATAAGACGTGTGTGTTGTGCGATGGGATTGCATACAGAACAACAACATTATATACACACTTATAAGGACATGGTTGCATAACCAAATTAAACATCCACTTACATAGGTGGTTACTACAACCATGGCATTTGCACACACCAAAGTAAACTATTACATGCATAATTACATAGGTGGCTACTACACACATGACATTTCCACACACCAATAAAGTAAACTATATATTACATGTATGATTAACTAGCATAAACGATCATCTGATCATCATTTACTTCTTGTGACGCTCGCTCTGTTTGTGGCTCGATCTGGGCTCGTCGATTTGGATAACGAGGCACTTCCTCATGTCAACGATCCACCTGTGCATCTCGTAGCATGTGCACACACTCTTGGCCGCAAACCTGAGGTGAGGTTCATCCAGTTGCCGCATCCAGGCCTTGTGCCAGGATATGAGACTTGTTTTATGGGCATCCCGCTTCATCTTTTCGTAGTAGGGGTCGATGATGGCCGAGGCGAGTTCGACCAGGGAGTCCTGCTTCGTACTGCCCCAGACCCTATAGTGGTCACGAATTTTTACAAGTTTCTTGCAGGCCAAGCCCGTAACACTGAGCGCTTTTACATCGTCTTTGGTATCCACCGTGGCGAACTTGTAGTCGGTGCTGTTGACAAACCTGTTGAAACGGTCGCAAGGCTCAATGGCCATGCAATAGTGGTAGATGAGGACATGATGGCGCACGTAGAACTGGGCGACGGCAACCTTCTGATCTATGCAGGGACGACCGGCGGTGTACTGGAGGTCGATGCCGACCACCTTGTACTTGTCTCCAGCAAGCAACTGCTCAACGCTGTCGATGTAGTCGTCCACCACGGCCGGGTCGATGGTGTACACCATCGAGAGATCCGTCTCTCGCGCGTGGGTCTCCACTCTATGCTCGCCGAACTCCATCGGAGCGCCACCGAACATCCCCTCTCTATGTGTCATCGTGGGTGTGCTTGTTGTGTTGTGGGGCACGATTGAAAGGTTGAAGAGACTAAGGTTATAATGGCTGTGGGAATTAAAGGGGAAGCCGGACGGCCAGGAATATCGGCAGGCCCTGATGGCAGTTCTAATTTGCAGCGCGTAACTCCATCATGCCGCACGTAACTGCATCGCGTTGCAACGCGCGCGGTGCAACCGCATGCATATGGGGGCCCCGCGTGATCGTGCGCACGCCCAACCACTGGCAGAGCATGCGTGGAGGGACACTAGCAGTGCGCTCCACGGTCTCCTCAACGACGAGGAACCATATATATATATGCATATAGCAGTTGAACGCGCAAGGAAAAGCTGTCCACAAGCCAAGCGCGCCGACGGACGCGAGAAGAGCGCGCCGCGGTGCCTAACGGCGAGCACATCGCACTCTGGTGCCTAACGGCAGGATAAACCTTCATTCAAGCCAATCAACATGTGTTCAAAAAACAAAAATTATCAATAAGTAATGAGATAGACACTGGCAGCACAACTTATAAATTGACGGATGGAGTACTAGTTACAGTGATGCATATAATTAGGAAAGAAGAAAGATGCATCCATCAACGTACGACCTCCTCCTCCTCAACTCAATGCGCCGGGCCACCGACCAACGGCTAAGGAGCTGCGGCTTTTATGGCGAGGTCAAGGTGCTTCTCAACAATGGCATCCAAGGATTCCAGCCGGTTGAAGAAGGCCAATGTCGTAGCGTACTCATTGGCCTGGTAGATACATATGTAAATGATTCGCTCATACACATGGATGTGGAGGTCGACGGTTTCTTGCAGGGCGAGGCGCCTCGCGGCGAGCGCGACCTTTAGGTGGACATTCTTCGTGGCGTCGACGGGCAGTCGCAGGGCCACCAGTGCTTGAAAGAGGTTTCGACCATGGAGGCCTATTAGGGTGGCTGGCAATGAGGTGCCCGGGCATCGGGCTGGAGGAGTACAGCGATGTCGTCCACGAGCTTCTTGACGACGGTGAACCTGTTGGTGGTGCGAACGATCATCTGGTCGTACTGAGAGTCGTAGCTGGCGTCGACGGTGGCCATCCACCAGCCGGTCGCTAGACCGTGTGGAGACGATCCACGGTGCCATGCCGCAGGACAGCGTCATGGACCATCTGGCACAGCCACTGGCCGCTCGCGTGCATCGCCGCCATGAGTCTGGAGCGAGCACTTTTGCGCTTATTAGTGTTGGTGCTTAGGAAAATGCTTAGGTGCGTACGATGTGGTAGATGCATTGGAATGGAGGGGCGCCTTTATATGAGTGCAAACTGCGTTGCATTCACATCATGCTGCCTCTTTTCCCGGTCGTCCTCCCATTACTTCCCTCATGCATTCAGACGATGCTAATTGAAGGAGGATGCATCATTGGTCGTTCAACATTTCGGGAACCGCTGCCCTCTCCCTCGTCTGCATTAAAGCTGTATCGGGAACTGCACCGCCCGCTACACGCCTGGCTGAACACGCCTCCTCGCCTCCGTCTATGCTTAATTACTGAATTTTAGTAGCAAAAATTAGATACTGCTAGTGACTTTTAGCTTCATATTTTGACAAATCGCAGTGTTACAAGGTTGGCAAATGGCAATGTTACTAGATCAACAAATGTCAATCTTTCTAGTTTGAGAAATGGCAACATACCCAATAAGATAGATGCAAATCGCACCAAATTGTTTGTAAGTGGTTCACACAGGTCATCCAAAAGAACTGTTTGTGTTCAAGAGATGCACAAATCCTGCTCTCACTTTGCATATGGGTGTTCTATCTAAAACGTTTGCGATCAAGAGCCATTAAAACAAAGACACGTGGTGTCACGTGAATGGTTAACCGAACGCACACAGTTTGAATTATACAAACATTTGAGATATTAAAGTGGCAGCTATTTTTTTCAAAATGCCTTTGTTGGATGTCATTATTCGAGTGCGCCTTCTCTCAAAATGGACACGGAAAATACCACAGCATGTCGGGTGCCCTTCCATGATAGCATGCCAAGTTTCCTGCATTTAGATGAGTTTTAGATTTACTAGAATTAAAAAACCATGCATCTCAATGTTTTGCAGGCAATCAACGGTGCCCTGGTGTTTGAAATGTTGGGGAACGTTGCAGAAAACAAAAATTTTCCTACGGTTTCACCAAGATCCATCTAGGAGTTCATCTAGCAACGAGTGATCGGATTGCATCTACATACCTTTGTAGATCACGCGCGGAAGCGTTCAAAGAATGGGGATGAGGAAGCCGTACTTGACGTGATCCAAATCACCGGAGATCCTAGCGCCGAATGGACGGCACCTCTGCGTTCAACACACGTGTGGTCAGCGTGACGTCTCCTTCTTCTTGATCCAGCAAGGGGGGAGGAGAGGTTGAGGAAGATGGCTCCAGCAGCAGCACGACGGCGTGGTGGTGATGGAGCTGCAGTACTCCGGCAGGGCTTCGCCAAGCTCTATGGAGGAGGAGGATGTGTTGGAGAGGGAGAGGGAGGCACCAAAGGCAAAGGTGAGAGGTCCTCCATCCCCCCACTATATATAGGGGGTCCTAGGGGGGCACCGGCCCTAGGAGATGCAATCTCCTAGGGGGGCGGCGACCAAGGGGTGGGGGGCTTGCCCCCCAAGCAAGGGGGTGCCCCCCTTTAGGGTTTCCCCCACCCTAGGCGCATGGGCCCTAGGGGAAGTGGCGCCGCAGCCCACTTTGGGCTGGATCCCTTCCCACTTCAGCCCATGGGGCCCTCCGGGATAGGTGGCCCCACCCGGTGGACCCCCGGGACCCTTCCGATGGTCCAGGTACAATACCGGTGACCCCGAAACTTGTCCCGACGGTCGAAATAGCACTTCCTATATATAATTATTTACCTCCGGACCATTCCGGAACTCCTCGTGATGTCCGGGATCTCATCCGGGACTCCGAACAACATTCAGGTTACTGCATATACATATCCTCGTGATCGCTCTCCAGTCAATAACCAACAGCGGGATCTGGATACCCATGTTGGTTCCCACATGCTCCTCGATGATCTCATCGGATGAACCATGATGTCGAGGATTCAAGCAACCCCGTATACAATTCCCTTCGTCCATCGGTATGTTACTTGCCCGAGATTCGATCGTTGGTATCCCAATACCTCGTTCAATCTCGTTACCGAAAAGTCACTTTACTCGTACCGTAATGCATGATCCCATGACTAGACACTTGGTCACTTTGAGCTCATAATGATGAAGCATTACCGAGTGGGCCCAGTGATACCTCTCCGTCATATGGAGTGACAAATCCCAGTCTTGATCCGTGTCAACCCAACATAATAGAACCTATGGCTGAGGCATAGGGGATGACACTCATCTCTTCTATATCTTCTGCCGTGGTCGGACATTGAGCTGAGCTCAATTTCACACCTTGTAACACAGGTAAGAACCCCTTCTTAGACTGATCCATATTGAACTTCTTCAATATCTTATCAAGGTATGTGCTTTGTGAAAGACCTATGTGGCGTCTTGATCTATCTCTATAGATCTTGATGCCTAATATATATGCAGCTTCTCCAAGGTCCTTTATTGAAAAACTCTTATTCAAGTAGGCCTTAATGCTGTCCAAGAGTTCTATATCATTTCCCATCAAAAGTATGTCATCTACATATAATATGAGAAATGCTACAGAGCTCCCACTCACTTTCTTGTAAACACAGGCTTCTCCATAAGTCTGCGTAAACCCAAACGCTTTGATCATCTCATCAAAGCGAATGTTCCAACTCCGAGATGCTTGCACCAGCCCATAAATCAAGCGTTGGAGCTTGCACACCTTGTCAGCTTTCTTAGGATCGACAAAACCTTCCGGCTGCATCATATACAATTCTTCCTTAAGGAAACCATTAAGGAATGCCGTTTTGACGTCCATTTGCCATATCTCATAATCATAGAATGCGGCAATTGCTAACATGATTCGGACGGACTTTAGCTTCGCTACCGGTGAGAAAGTCTCATCGTAGTCAACCCCTTGAACTTGTCGATAACCCTTAGCGACAAGCCGAGCTTTATAGATGGTCACATTACCATCCACGTCTGTCTTCTTCTTAAAGATCCATTTATTTTCTATGGCTTGCCGTTCAACAGGCAAGTCAGTCAAAGTCCATACTTTGTTTTCATACATGGATCCTATCTCGGATTTCATGGCTTCTAGCCATTTGTCGGAATCCGGGCCCGCCATCGCTTCTTCATAGTTCGAAGGTTCACCGTTATCTAACAACATGATTTCCAAGACAGGGTTGCCGTACCATTCTGGTGCGGAACGTGTCCTTGTGGACCTGCGAAGTTCAGTAGCAACTTGATCTGAAGTTTCATGATCATCATCATTAACTTCCTCTCTAGTCGGTGCAGGCACTTCAGGAACATTTTCTTGAGTTGCGCCATTTTCCGGTTCAAGAGGTAATACTTCATCAAGTTCTACCTTCCTCCCACTTACTTCTTTCGAGAGAAACTCTTTCTCTAGAAAGGATCCATTCTTGGCAACAAAGATATTGCCTTCGGATCTGAGGTAGAAGGTATACCCAATAGTTTCTTTAGGGTATCCTATGAAGACGCATTTTTCCGACTTGGGTTCGAGCTTTTCAGGTTGAAGTTTCTTGACATAAGCATCGCATCCCCAAACTTTTAGAAACGACAACTTAGGTTTCTTCCCAAACCATAATTCATACGGTGTCGTCTCAACGGATTTCGACGGGGCCCTATTTAAAGTGAATGCGGCAGTCTCTAAAGCATAGCCCCAAAAAGATAGCGGTAAATCGGTAAGAGACATCATAGATCGCACCATATCTAATAGAGTGTGATTATGACGTTCGGACACACCATTACGCTGAGGTGTTCCAGGCGGCGTGAGTTGTGAAACTATTCCACATTTTCTTAAGTGTGTGCCAAACTCGTGACTCAAGTATTCTCCTCCACGATCTGATCGCAGGAACTTGATTTTCCTGTCACGTTGATTCTCAACCTCACTCTGAAATTCCTTGAATTTTTCAAAGGTCTCAGACTTGTGTTTCATTAAGTAGACATACCCATATCTACTCAAGTCATCAGTGAGGGTGAGAACATAACGATAGCCACCGCGAGCCTCAACACTCATTGGACCGCACACATCAGTATGTATGATTTCAAATAAGTTGGTTGCTCGCTCCATTGTTCCTGAGAACGGAGTCTTGGTCATTTTACCCATGAGGCATGGTTCGCACGTGTCAAATGATTCGTAATCAAGAGACTCTAAAAGTCCATCAGCATGGAGCTTCTTCATGTGTTTGACACCTATGTGACCAAGGCGGCAGTGCCACAAGTATGTGGGACTATCATTATCAATCTTACATCTTTTGGTACTCACACTATGAACATGTGTAGCATTACGCTCGAGATTCATTAAGAATAAACCATTCACCATCGGAGCATGACCATAAAACATATCTCTCATATAAATAGAACAACCATTATTCTCGGATTTAAATGAGTAGCCACCTCGAATTAAATGAGATCCTGATACAATGTTCATGCTCAAAGATGGCACTAAATAACAATTATTAAGGTTTAAAACTAATCCCGAAGGTAAATGTAGAGGTAGCGTGCCGACGGCGATCACATTGACCCTGGAACCATTCCCGACGCGCATCGTCACCTCGTCCTTCGCCAGTCTCCGCTTATTCCGCAGCTCCTGTTTTGAGTTACAAATATGAGCAACCGCACCGGTATCAAATACCCAGGAGCTACTACGAGTACTGGTAAGGTACATATCAATTACATGTATATCACATATACCTTTCGTGATGCCGGCCTTCTTGTCTGCTATGTATTTGGGGCAGTTCCGCTTCCAGTGACCACTTCCCTTGCAATAAAAGCACTCAGTCTCGGGCTTGGGTCCATTCTTTGGCTTCTTCCTGGCAGCTTGCTTGCCGGGTGCGGCAACTCCCTTGCCGTCCTTCTTGAAGGCTTTCTTACCCTTGCCCTTCTTGAACTTAGTGGTTTTATTCACCATCAACACTTGATGTTCCTTTTTGACTTCTACCTCTGCTGATTTCAGCATTGCAAATACTTCAGGAATGGTCTTTTCCATCCCCTGCATATTGAAGTTCATCACAAAGCTCTTGTAGCTCGGTGGAAGCGACTGAAGGATTCTGTCAATGACCGCATCATCTGGGAGATTAACTCCCAGCTGGGTCAAGCGGTTATGCAACCCAGACATAGTGAGTATGTGCTCACTGACAGAATTGTTTTCCTCCATCTTACAGCTGAAGAACTTGTCGGAGACTTGATATCTCTCGACCCGGGCATGAGCTTGGAAAACCATTTTCTGCTCTTCGAACGTCTCATATGCTCCGTGTCTCTCAAAACGTTTTTGGAGTCCCGGCTCTAAGCTGTAAAGCATGCCGCACTGAACGAGGGAGTAGTCATCGGTACGTGCCTGCCAAGCGTTCATAACGTCTTGTTCTGTAGGGAGAACAGGTGCATCACCTAGCGGTGCTTGTAGGGCATAATCTTTCTTGGCAGCTATGAGGATGATCCTCAGGTTCCGGACCCAGTCCGTGTAGTTGCTGCCATCGTCTTTCAGCTTGGTTTTCTCTAGGAACGCGTTGAAGTTGAGGACTACGTTGGCCATTTGATCTACAAGACATATTGTAAATATTTTAGACTAAGTTCATGATAATTAAGTTCATCTAATCAAATTATTCAATGAACTCCCACTTAGATAGACATCCCTCCAGTAATCTAAGTATAACATGATCCGAGTTAACTAGGCCGTGTCCGATCATCACGTGAGACGGACTAGTCAACATCGGTGAACATCTTCATGTTGATCGTATCTTCTATACGACTCATGCTCGACCTTTCGGTCTTCTGTGTTCCGAGGCCATGTCTGTACATGCTAGGCTCGTCAAGTCAACCTAAGTGTTTGCATGTGTAAATCTATCTTACACCCGTTGTATGTGAACGTTGGAATCTAACACCCGATCATCACGTGGTGCTTCGAAACAACGAACTGTCGCAACGGTGCACAGTTAGGGGGAACACTTTCTTGAAATTATTATGAGGGATCATCTTATTTACTACCGTCGTTCTAAGTAAACAAGATGCAAAAACATGATAAACATCACATGCAATCAAATAATAATAGTGACATGATATGGCCAATATCACATAGCTCCTTTGATCTCCATCTTGGGGCTCCATGATCATCTTGTCACCGGCATGACACCATGATCTCCATCATCGTGTCTCCATGAAGTTGCTCGCCAACTATTACTTCTACTACTATGGCTAACACGTTTAGCAATAAAGTAAAGTAATTTACATGGCGTTTCTCAATGACACGCAGGTCATACAAAAAATAAAGACAACTCCTATGGCTCCTGCTGGTTGTCATACTCATCGACATGCAAGTAGTGATTCCTATTACAATAGCATGAACATCTCATACATCACATATATATCATTCATCATTCATCACAACTTTGGCCATATCATATCACAAAGCACTTGCTGCAAAAACAAGTTAGACGTCCTCTAATTGTTGTTGCAAGTTTTACGTGGCTGCAATAGGGTTCTAGCAAGAACGTTTTCTTACCTACGTGAAAGCCACAACGTGATTTGTCAACTTCTATTTACCCTTCATAAGGACCCTTTTCATCGAATCCGCTCCAACTAAAGTGGGAGAGACAGACACCCGCCAGCCACCTTATGCAACTAGTGCATGTCAGTCGGTGGAACCGGTCTCACATAAGCGTACGTGTAAGGTTGGTCCGGGCCGCTTCATCCCACAATACCGTTGAAGCAAGATAAGACTAGTAGCGGCAAGAAAGTTGACAACATCAACGCCCACAACAAATTGTGTTCTACTCGTGCATAGAGAACTACGCATAGACCTAGCTCATGATGCCACTGTTGGGGAACGTTGCAGAAAACAAAAATTTTCCTACGGTTTCACCAAGATCCATCTAGGAGTTCATCTAGCAACGAGTGATCGGATTGCATCTACATACCTTTGTAGATCACGCGCGGAAGCGTTCAAAGAACGGGGATGAGGAAGCCGTACTCGACGTGATCCAAATCACCGGAGATCCTAGCGCCGAACGGACGGCACCTCCGCGTTCAACACACGTACGGTCAGCGTGACGTCTCCTTCTTCTTGATCCAGCAAGGGGAAGGAGAGGTTGAGGAAGATGGCTCCAGCAGCAGCACGACAGCGTGGTGGTGATGGAGCTGCAGTACTCCGGCAGGGCTTCGCCAAGCTCTATGGAGGAGGAGGATGTGTTGGAGAGGGAGAGGGTGGCACCAAAGGCAAAGGTGAGAGGTCCTCCATCCCCCCCACTATATATAGGGGGGCCTAGGGGGGGCGGCGGCCCTAGGAGATGCAATCTCCTAGGGGGCGGCGGCCAAGGGGTGGGGGGCTTGCCCCCCAAGCAAGGGGGCGCCCCCTCTTTAGGGTTTCCCCCACCCTACGCGCATGGGCCCTAGGGGAAGTGGCGCCCCAGCCCACTTTGGGCTGGATCCCTTCCCACTTCAGCCCATGGGGCCCTCCGGGATAGGTGGCCCCACCCAGTGGACCCCCGGGACCCTTCCGGTGGTCCCGGTACAATACCGGTGACCCCGAAACATGTCCCGACGGCCGAAATAGCACTTCCTATATATAATTCTTTACCTCCGGACCATTTCGGAACTCCTCGTGACGTCCGGGATCTCATCCGGGACTCCGAACAACATTCGGGTTACTGCATATGCATATCCCTACAACCCTAGCGTCACCGAACCTTAAGTGTGTAGACCCTAAGGGTTCGGGAGACATGTAGACATGACCGAGATCGCTCTCCGGTCAATAACCAACAGTGGGATCTGGATACCCATGTTGGCTCCCACATGCTCCTCGATGATCTCATCAGATGAACCATGATGTCGAGGATTCAAGCAACCCCGTATACAATTCCCTTCGTCAATCGGTATGTTACTTGCCCGAGATTCGATCGTCGGTATCCCAATACCTCGTTCAATCTCGTTACCGGCAAGTCACTTTACTTGTAACGTAATGCATGATCCCGTGACCAGACACTTGGTCACTTTGAGCTCATAATGATGATGCATTGCCGAGTGGGCCCAGTGATGCCTCTCCGTCATACGGAGTGACAAATCCCAGTCTTGATCCGTGTCAACCCAACAGACACTTTCGGAGATACCCGTAGTATACCTTTATAGTCACCCAGTTACGTTGTGACATTTGGTACACCCAAAGCACTCCTACGGTATCCGGGAGTTACGCGATCTCATGGTCTAAGGAAAGGATACTTGACATTGGAAAAACTCTAGCAAACGAACTATACGATCTTATGCTATGTTTAGGATTGAGTCTTGTCCATCACATCATTCTCCTAATGATGTGATCTCGTTATCAATGACATCCAATGTCCATAGTCAGGAAACCATGACTATCTATTGATCAACGAGCTAGTCAACTAGAGGCTTACTAGGGACATGTTGGTGTCTATGTATTCACACATGTATTACGATTTCCGGATAACACAATTATAGCATGAATAAAAGACAATTATGATGAACAAGGAAATATAATAATAATCCTTTTATTATTGCCTCTAGGGCATATTTCCAACATATGAGCCGAAGGACGAGCATATGGAGGCCTACCTCGCGGAGGTGCGCAAGATGGAGAAACAGTTCTCGGGCCTGGAGCTGCAGCACGTGCCCGGGGGCACCAACAAGGAAGCCGACGACATCGCTAGGAGAGCATCCAAGCAGAAACCGTAGGAGCCGGGCATTTTGAGGAGCGGCTCTTCAAGCCATCAGTTGCGCCACCTCTTTCAAGCACGAATCAGCCTCGGGAGGAGCTCCCCTAGCCTCCGGCCACAGGAGCCCCGGCCTGTGGACCAACCTCCAGAGCTCGGCAGCTCTTGGCGCTCGAGCCCCAGGAGGAATGCTGGACCAAGGAATTCAAGGAGTACTTGACGCACGGGACGTTTCCGGAGAAGGAAGAGGAGGCGGACCGTGTGGCCCAGCAAGCCACGACATACTGTATCCAAGATGGCGAGTTATATAGGAAGCGACCGAACGATGTCACACTACGCTGCATATCTAGTGACCAGGGAAGGGAGTTGTTGATTGACATACACGGCGGGGACTGCGGACACCACTCGTCATCATGGACCCTCGTTGGCAAGGTGTTCCGTAGTGCATTCTACTAGCCTACAACACTCAACGACGCATCCGAGCTGGTGAAGTCTTGCGAAGCTTGCCAATTCCACACCAAGCAAATCCATCAACCTGCTTAGGGCCTTCAAACTATCCCGCTCACATGGCCGTTCGCGGTCTAGGGGCTGGATATCCTAGGCCCGTTCCCTCGGGCACCAGGGGGCTACCGTTACCTCTATGTCGCCATCGACAAGTTCACCAAGTGGGCGGAAGTGGAAGCCGTCCGTACCATCCTAGCCGGCTCTGCTGTCAAGTTCATCAAAGGCCTCGTGAGCCGCTTCGGGGTCCCCAACCGCATCATCACAAATAACAGTTCGCAGTTTACTAGCAACCTCTTCAAAACCTACTGTGCTAACCTTGGAACGCGGATCTGCTACGCTTCGGTGGCCCACCCCAGGAGCAATGGTCAGGCCGAACATGCTAATGCGGAGGTCCTGAGGGGTCTCAAGACCAGGACCTTCAAGAAGAAGCTGGAGGCCTGCGGCAGGGGCTGGCACGACGAGCTTCAGTCCGTACTGTGGTCCATCCGGACCACCGCCACCAAGCCAACGGGAGAGACTCCACTCTTCCTCGTCTACGGAGCTGAAGCACTCCTCCCTCTCGAGATTAAGCATCACTCCGCACGGGTCCTGGCGTTCGACGAAACGAAGTAGGACGCCACGCGGGGGATGGACCTCGTGTTGGGGGAGGAACGTCGCCGTGAAGCAGCGCTATGGGCGGTGAGGTACCAGCAAGCACTGCGGCGATACCACTGCCGCAACATCCGCTCCAGGACACTCGAGACGGGAGACCTAGTCCTGAGGTGGGTCTCTCCAGGGAAGGGTTGCATAAGCTTTCACCAATGTGGGAGGGTCCGTTCAAGGTCGTCCACATCTCCAGGCCTGGCGCCGCGCGCCTAGAGACACAAGACGGAGTACCAGTCCAAAACGCCTGGAACATCCAGCACCTCCGGAACTTTTACCCATAAAGCAAGGCCCAGAGCCTGTGAAGCAAGGCCTAGAGCCTGAGAAGAAAGGCCCAGACCTGAGAAGAAAGGCCCAGAGCCTGTGAAGAAGGCCCGGTGCCTGTGAAGAATCGCCGCCCGTGACACTCTCACGTAATAATGAGTTGGTGTTGTACACGCCCCGGAGTCTCAGGAGTGACGGCCTCAGGCCCTAGGGCTCCCACCCACGCCTAGTGGCAGCACTTAGCTCCGCGCTAGTGAGAAGACTTGAAGACTAGATTAGGTGCCGGATGTGGCTTTTCATTTGCTTTCCGTATTTGGCTTCCTGTTCCTTAATCGAAATTTGCTTTTGGCATTCCTTGCTGATTTGACCCCCTCGCCTCTCGCTGCGTTTTTCCGACTCGGGTTAGCTCGTGTTCTCTCTCTCGCATGCCTCACGAGGGGGCTGGGCAGGTGCCCTCGCGAGCATTTTCTCCCTTCTCTGCCTTCTCGTGAGCCACCCTCATTCGAGCCCAAAAGCTGGCATGCCTCTCCTAGTCCGTGCCCCTCGGGTACAGCGATACAAGGCGCCAGGTCAGGGCCAGGGCGAACGACAAATATTTTAAAGCACTTCCTAACGAGCTTTTGCAGTTCCCGAGCAAATGCAGGCCACCAAGGCAAGATGGACGCGAGGAAATGAGCGCCTCGTGAGGAAGATGGCGTCCCGGATATACCAGGTTAAGTTATCTTTGCATGAACGACACCACACGCACGGTGCCACAACCGAGGAACCATAGTTCGATACACGCCCCCTTGGGCCCAAACTGGTTACATTCTTGATGCAGGAAAAAGAGTAAAACAAAAACAATGTTGCGGCAATCTGCGGAGGCAGACCCCTAGCGGCACCCCGAGCCTAGCCGGATCCTTCTTCACGCTTCACGGAGGCGCGGCGACGAGATGACCCACTGCCGCCTTCAAAGCGGGCACGGCGGCTGCTCGTGGCCACTGCTGCTAGAGCTGTCACCGGAGGAAGAGCCGCCGTAGCCGTACAAGACACAGCCGCCCCCAAGGGCAGGCTCGCCCTCATCCTCGTCGCGACCATCCCCAAGACCAAGCACCTCCTCACCATCGTTCGCCTCGAGGCAGCACCTGGTGTAACGACCATCTTCTCCAAACACCCTCATGTAGAGGGTTGATTCGTCGTCGTACTTGAAGTGGAGGGTGCACCGGCGGCCCAAGTCACGCGCGCGGGCGAACGCCTGCCAACCGCGGGCCAGGGCTATGTTGCCTGCGGCGGAAGTCATGACTGCAACCCAAGAGGCCTTGCTGCAGCAACCATCCGCCTGCAGCCAGAGTCCGCCTGGACCAGAGGCCGGCGAAGAAGCACGGAAGTTGGAGCCAGTTACCGACCGGATTCTCCGACCAGACGACAAACTCCAGCGACACCTCCATCGTGTGGAAACGTGGGTGGGGGGCCGTGCCACCAAAGCACGCCTCCCCTCATCAACAGGATCACCATGGCTGGGGTGACCCCCTCCGCGTGTCGTGGCGCCGCTCCGACAATGGGCCGCGACAAGGGACGTGGTGTTCTTGCGTGGATGGCCACGTCCGCGCTTGGGCGTCGACGAGTCGGGCCCCTCGCGAGGGGCCTTTCCCTTCTCAGCGGCAGAGAACTTCCTTCATGGTGCCATCGGTGGCACAACGAGCAATGGAGCAAGGAAGAAGACGGGGGCCAGGCAGGAAGAGATGGGAAACGGGGGCTCCGCCCCCCTCCCCATTTATAGCAAGAGAAGGCCAACCGGCACCTCCCACGATCGAAGGTAATGATGGTTTTCCCTGCATGTCGGCGGGACTCGTCAAGTCATGTAGTTGCCAAGGCAGCGTGGGGAAGTGGAGATGCCCACGTCCAATCAACCGCCACACGTCAACCGAGGCCGCGGGCTTTTGGGGCCCGCGGTGCTCCGTACTTGGCCCTTGGCTTTGCCGCGAAGCCAAGCCCGAGTGCACCTTGGGCCCGGGGGCTACTGTCGGCGTTCTGGGTGTTGGGTTTTGTAGTAATTTCAAAAAAATTCCTACGCACACGCAAGATCATGGTGATGCATAGCAACGAGAGGGGAGAGTGTGATCTACGTACCCTTGTAGATCGACAACGGAAGCGTTAGCACAACGTGGTTGATGTAGTCGTACGTCTTCACGGCCCGACCGATCAAGCACCGAAACTACGGCACCTCCGAGTTCTAGCACACGTTCAGCTCGATGACGATCCCCGGACTCCGATCCAGCAAAGTGTCGGGGAAGAGTTCCGTCAGCACGACGGCGTGGTGACGATATTGATGTACTACCGTCGCAGGGCTTCGCCTAAGCACCACTACAATATTATTGAGGACTATGGTGGAAGGGGGCACCGCACACGGCTAAGAATATGATCATGTGGATCAATTTGTGTGTCTAGGGGTGCCCCCATCCTCCGTATATAAAGGATCAAAGGGGGTGCGGCCGGCCAGGGAGTGGGCGCGCCAGGAGGAGTCCTACTCCCACCGGGAGTAGGATTCCCCCCTTTCCTAGTTGGAATAGGATTCGGGAGGGGGGAAAGAGGAGAGAGAGAAGGAAGGGGGGCGCCGCCCCCCTCTCCTTGTCCTATTCGGACTAAGGGGGGGAGGGGCGCACGGCCCAGCCCTGGCCACCTCTCCTCTCTTCCACTAAAGCCCACTAAGGCCCATATACCTCCCGGGGGGTTCTGGTAACCTCCCGGTACTCCGGTAAAATCCCGATTTCACCCGGAACACTTCCGATATCCAAATATAGGCTTCCAATATATCAATCTTTATTTCTCGACCATTTCAAGACTCCTCGTCATGCCCGTGATCACATCCGGGACTCCGAACAAACTTTGGCACATCAAAACTCATAAACTCATAATATAACTGTCATCGAAACCTTAAGCGTGCAGACCCTACGGGTTCAAGAACAATGTAGAAATGACCGAGACACGTCTCCGGTCAATAACCAATAGCGGAACCTGGATGCTCATATTGGCTCCTACATATTCTACGAAGATCTTTTATCGGTCAGACTGCATGACAACATATGTTGTTCCCTTTGTCATCGGTATGTTCCTTGCCCGAGATTCGATCGTCGGTATCTCAATACCTAGTTCAATCTCATTACCGGCAAGTCTCTTTACTCGTTCCGTAATACATCATCTCACAACTAACTCATTAGTTGCAATGCTTGCAAGGCTTATGTGATGTGCATTACCGAGAGGGCCCAGAGATACCTCTCCGACAATCGGAGTGACAGATCCTAATCTCGAAATACGCCAACCCAACATGTACCTTTGGAGACACCTGTAGAGCACCTTTATAATCACTCAGTTACGTTGTGACGTTTGGTAGCACACAAAGTGTTCCTCCGGCAGACTGGAGTTGCATAATCTCATAGTCATAGGAACATGTATAAGTCATGAAGAAAGCAATAGCAACATACTAAACGATCGGGTGCTAAGCTAATGGAATGGGTCATGTCAATCAGATCATTCACCTAATGATGTGATCCCGTTAATCAAATAACAACTCTTTGTCCATGGTTAGGAAACATAACCATCTTCGATTAACGAGCTAGTCAAGTAGAGGCATACTAGTGACACTCTGTTTGTCTATGTATTCACACATGTATTATGTTTCCGGTTAATACAATTCTAGCATGAATAATAAACATTTATCATGATATAAGGAAATAAATAATAACTTTATTATTGCCTCTAGGGCATATTTCCTTCAGTCTCCCACTTGCACTAGAGTCAATAATCTAGTTCACATCGCCATGTGATTCAACACTAAGAGTTCACATCACCATGTGATTAACACCCATAGTTCACATCGTCATGTGACCTATACCCAAAGGGTTTACTAGAGTCAATAATCTAGTTCACATCATTTATGTGATTAACACCCAAAGAATACTGAGGTGTCATCATGTTTTGCTTGTGAGATAATTTTAGTCAACGGGTCTGTCACATACAGATCCGTAAGTATTTTGCGAATTCTATGTCTACAATGCTCTGCACGGAGCTACTCTAGCTAATTGCTCCCACTTTCAATATGTATCTAGATTGAGACCTAGAGTCATCCAGATCTGTGTCAAAACTTGCATCGACGTAACTTTTTACGACGAACCTTTTGTCACCTCCATAATCGAGAAATATTTCCTTATTCCACTAAGGCTAATTTTGACCAATGTCCAGTGATCTACTCTTAGATCACTATTGTACTCCCTTGCTTAACACGGTGTAGGGTATACAATAGATCTGGTACACATCATGGCATACTTTATAGAACCTATGGCTGAGGCATAGGGAATGACTTTCATTCTCTTTCTATCTTCTGCCGTGGTTGGGCTTTGAGTCTTACTCAATTTCATACCTTGTAACACAACGAAAAACTCTTTCTTTGACTGTTCCAGTTTTTAACTACTTCAAAATATTGTCAAGGTATGTACTCATTGAAAAAAACTTATCAAGCATCTTGATCTATCTCTATAGATTTTGTTGATTAATATGTAAGCAGCTTCACCGAGGTCTTTCTTTGAAAAAGTTCTTTAAAAACACTCCTTTATGCTTTGCAGAATAATTCTACATTATTTCCGAACAACAATATGTCATTCACATATACTTATCAGAAATGCTGGAGTGCTCCCACTCACTTTCTTGTGAATACAGGCTTCACCGCAAGTCTGTATAAAACTATATGCTTTGATCATACTATCAAAGCGTTTATTCCAACTCCGAGAGGCTTGCACCAGTCCATAAATGGATCGCTGGAGCTTGCACACTTTGTTAGCTCCTTTTGGATCGACAAAACCTTTCGGCTGCATCATATACAACTCTTCTTCCAGAAATCCATTGAGGAATGCAGTTTTGACATCCGTTTGCTGGATTTCATAAAATGCGGCAATTGCTAACATGATTCGGACAGACTTAAGCATAGATACGAGTGAGAAACTCTCATCATAGCCAACATGAAATTCATTCCCATTTATTGCATGGGACCTAAGCATGCACCCAAGGAGACAAATTTGATCTTTTAACCAATTTATATGCACTGGAGCATGCACATGTAGTCAAATTTGAATTGTGCACATAAATGCATTGAAAACTCACTTAATGCATAAAAATGTCCAAACGAACCCCGAAAAATCACAAAAATTCACACAACACTCCTGTTGTTCTATGTTGACACGAGAATTTTTTTGAAAGCAATAAGAGGCAATGGATATCGTTTCGTCCCCAAAGGTGGGACGTTCCCTACCGAAAACCATCATGCTTGTTGTGAGAAGCTCTGGTTTGTGAGAAGCATAGACCCAAACCTGCCCCAAATGGGTCAAAATTTGTACCACTGCATGTTGATGCTGCTCCATGATAGCATGCCAAGTTTCATGAATTTCAGACGCATTTTGGATATACTAGAATTTAAAAACCAGACATCTCAATGTTTTGCCGTGTAACGCCCACGATGCGGCTATATCTCCCACGTGTCGAGGCACGACTTTGAGGCATAACACCATGGTGGTTTTGTCGCAAAAGGGGTAATCTTCACACAATCCCATGTACTGAATAAGAAAGGGATAAAGAGTTGGCTTACAATCACCACTTCACACAATAACGAGTTAAACATACATCATCCAGAGTACAATCAAGGTCCAACTATGAAACCAAATTAAAAGAAGACAACCCAAAATGCTAGATTCCCGATCATCCCAACTGGGCACCACTACTGATCATCCGGAAAAGACACATAGTAACGACCGCGGTCCTCGTCGAACTCCCACTTGAGTTCGGTAGCATCACCCGCACTAGTATCATAGGCACCTGCAACTGTTTGGAAGTATCCGTGAGTCACGAGGACTCAGTAATCTCACACCCGCGAGATCAAGACTATTTAAGCTTATGGGTAGGATAAGGTAGTGAGGTGGAGTTGCAGCAAGCGCTAAGAAAATATGGTAGCTAACATACGCAAATAAGAGTAAGGTGAGAAGCTACGCAACGGTCGTGAAGCTAGAAGTGATCAAGAAGTGATCCTGAAAACTACTTACGTTCATGCATAACACCAAAACCGTGTTCACTTCCCGGACTCCGGCGAAAAGAGAACATCATGGCTACACACACGGTTGATTCATTTTAATTAAGTTAAGTGTCAAGTTCTCTACAACCGGATATTAACAAATTCCCATCTGCCTCATAACCGCGGGCACGACTTTCGAAAGTTTATACCCTGCAGGGGTGTCCCAACTTAGCCCATCACAAGCTCTCACGGTCAACGAAGGATATTCCTTCTCCCGGGAAGACCCGATCAGGCTCGACAGCCTGGTTACAAGACTTTTCGACAATGGTAAAACAAGACCAGCAAAGCCGCCCGATGTGCCGACATATCCTGATAGGAGTCGCACGTATCTTGTTCTTAGGGCACACTGGATGAGACATCCTACGAGTAAAACCAGCCCTCAAGTTGCCCCGAGATGGCCCCGCAGTCTACTTAGTTCGGACCAACACTCAGAGGAGCACTGGCCCGGGGGGTTTAAAATAAAGATGACCCTTGAGTCTGCAGAACCCAAGGGAAAGGTATATGCGATAGGTAGGCAAATGGTAAAACGAAGGTTGGGCCTTGCTGGAGGAGTTTTATTCAAAGCAAACTATCAAGGGGGTCCCATAAATCCCCAAACGCGTAAGGAACGCAAAATCAAGGAACATAACACCGGTATGACGGAAACTAGGGCGGCAAGAGTGAAACAAAACACCAGGCAAAAGGCCGAGCCTTCCATCCTTTACCAAGTATATAGATGCATTAAAGTAATTAAGAGATAATAATAATATCCCAACAAATCCATGTTCCAACATGGAACAAACTTCATCTTCACCTACAACTAACAATGTTATAAGAGGGGCTGAGCAAAAGCGGTAACATAGCCAAACAACGGTTTTCTAGGAAGGTGGGTTAGAGGCTTGACATGGCAATATGGGAGGCATGATAAACAAGTGATAGGTAGCGTGACATAGCGATAGAGAAAAAAACTAGCAAGCAAATATAGAAGTGATATCGAGGGTATGGTCATCTTGCCTGAGATCTCGCAAGGAAGAAGAACGAGTCCATGAAGAAGACAAACAGACATAGTCGAACGGATCCTCACAAGCGCAACGTTACCGGAACTAACAAGAAGAAGCAACACCAGAAAGAAGCAAACAACATGGTAAACCAACAAGCATAAACATGGCATGATGCACAACCAAGTATGATGCATGTCCGGTTTAAATATGCATGGCAAGGTGCAACAAACAATACTACAAATTAAGTGGAGCTCGATATGCAACGAGTTGCATATCGACGAAACACCACATTCATTTATTTAGTTCTCTCCCGGTTATGTACCCAACAATATTAAATGTTGTTAAACATGGCAAGAGGTGAAACATATATAAACTAACTATTTAGGCAAGTTTAAATGAGGCCAGAACAACAAACAACAATTCCGGAAAAATCCTCATGTGTATATTTAGATTTGGTACTGTTCTGTCCTAAAGCATATTTTAGAGTTGTAAACATGCAAAGATGAGTGCACCATGTTAAACTATGCATTTTTCTACACCATTTACATATAAAGTTTATTAAATTTGGAGCTACGGTTATTAAGTTATGAAATAAAACATTTTAACATGGCATAATGCAAATTAAACGCAAACAACATTTTAACCATTTTAAACATGGATGAAAGTTGTAATTTATGAAACTAGACAAAATTCTAAGCATTTACATATATAATGTTTTTATATATGATGCATAGTTCATGATTTATTATATGCATGAAAACTAGGGGGTTTTCTGAAAAACTGTAAACACCGGATAATAGACAAATTCGCAATGCACAGAAAAAACAACTAAGGGCTGAAACCACACATGCTGGGCCAAGAGAGGGGGCGCTGCGGGGAAGCTCACCCATGGACTTCGGCCCGGTCAGTGAGGAAGCAGGCCACGAGGAAGCAGCGCGGCCGGCCCACAAGCAGGCGATCGAGCCCTCTCGCTCGAACTGGTCCACCAGAGGGGCGCTCGGTCAACGCGGGGCGAGCGAGCTGCTCGTTACTGAAGAATAGAGGCAGCAACAGGCTGATGGCGAAGCAGAAGACGACAATACACGAGGTTCTAGCGACGGGATCGGCGGGAACCGGCCGGAACGGGGCGGATCCAGTCGGCGGGCGTCGGTTCCGGGCAACAGCGGCGGCAGACGGAGCTCAGACGTGGGACTCAGCCATCCATGGCGTACTGTCCATGGAGCACAGAGGGAGAGGTTAGCGACAGAGGGGAAAACAAAGAGGAGCCGCTGGATTGACGGAGGCGAGGGGGTCACGACCTGCGGGACTCCACCTCCCGCGAGTGGCGCGGCCTGTCGGGGTCCTAGATGGCGGCGCGCGGAAGGCCGCGGACGGGACGGCTCGGGCGGAACTTGGCGGCGGCGGGACTTGGCGCTATCGTCCTCATCCTCCGCGCACACACACAAAAGCAGGGGAGGCAGCGGCACCACTCAGGCGGCTTGGTCGCCGGCAGAGTGACGGACGAGGACGGCCGGGTTCGGGCGCCATGCCAGGGCGTCCGAGGCGGCAGACCTCATCGGCAGGGACACAAGGTCGCTGGAGCAGAGCAGAGGTGTGGTCATGGCGAAGCAGAGGTGTGGTCATGGCGAAGCAGAGGCCGGATGGGACTGCGGCTGAAGGTCAAGCGGGGCATCGGGGCCCTTGGCTCAGGCGCGAGCAGACGATGGCGAGAGGCGGCTCGGCGCTGACGGAGAGCGTGGTCCGGTGGCACCGGCGTGGAGCACCATGGTCATCCATGACGCGGTGGCCGAAGCTCCTGTAGAAGAGAAGAGAGAGGGTTCGAGAGGTGAGAGACCAGAGGAAGAGAGGGATTACCGAAGGGACGAGAATAAGGAAAAGGAAGGTCGGAGCTGCTGGTCGCCGACGACGTTGGGCGAGGAAGGAGGCAGGAGGAGGCCCAATGGGATCTGGAGGCTGGTGGAGATTGATCGATGGGATGGATGGGACGGGGAGGACGGGGCGCTGGTTGGGTGGATCGGGTAGGGGGAGATCCCAAGGGGGATTTGGAAGGTGGCGGCGGGTGACGGGACACATCTCTAGATTTTAGGGTTTGTGTAAAATAGGCTAGGGTTTGATATAATTTAGTAAGTGGGTGGACTATATATAGCAAATCATATCAGTTTAGGGTGGTTAGGTCCTTCCGATTGTAATCGGACAACCCGAGATAATTAGGTTAGGAGAGTCCAACAAAAAACTGGTGATATTTTATAGATGTTTAGGGATGATCTGGACCCAATGGTAACGACATCCCAAGTCGGGGTCGGGACAACTTTCGGACACGTGCAAGGGGGATTTGTGCACTGTGCAAAGGGGCTCAAACGGTCGGAACAAAAGAACGGTTGGTGTCGAAAGGGACAACGAAGGCAACGGAGAGAAGCGGGAACTAGAAACGGATGCAAGTTTTTTTAAAAAAAACATGACGACAACGGAGTGCCGATGCAATGCAAATGATGACATGATGAATGCAACAAACAAATAAAACACACGATGGCAATGAAATACATGGAAGGCGTCTGGAGCGGCGGTCTCGGGGCGTTACATGTCGGCAATCAACGATGCCCTGGTGTTTGAAATTCATTCCCATTTCTTGCATGGGACCTAAGCATGCACCCAAGGAGACATATTTGATTTTTCAACCAATTTATATGCACTGGAGCATGCGCATGTAGTTCAAATTTGAATTATACACATAAATGCATTGAAAACTCAGTTAATGCATAAAAATGTCCAAACGAACCCCAAAAAATCACACAACACTCCTGTTGTTCTATGTTGACACGAGAAAAAAAATTGAAAGCAATAAGAGGCAATGAATATCGTTTCACCCCCAAAGGTGAGACGTTCCCTACCGAAAACCATCATGCTTGTTGTGAGAAGCTCCGGTTTGTGAGAAGCATATACCCAAACCTGCCCCAAATGGGACAATTTTTTTACCACGACATGTTGATGCCGCTCCATGATAGCATGCCAAGTTTCATGAATTTCAGATGAGTTTTAGATTTACTAGAATTTAAAAACCAGGCATCTCAATGTTTTGCCGGCAATCAACGGTGCCATGGTGTTTGAAATTCATTCCCATTTCTTGCATGAGACCTAAGCATGCACCCAAGGACACATATTTGATTTTTCAACCAGTTTATATGCACTAGAGCATGCGCATGTAGTTCAAATTTGAATTATGCACATAAATGCATTGAAAACTCACTTAATGCATAAAAATGTCCAAACGAACCCCGAAAAATCACAAAAATTCATACAACACTCCGGTTGTTCTATGTTGACACGAGAAAAAAATTTGAAAGCAATAAGAGGCAATGGATATCGTTTCGTCCCCAAAGGTGGGACGTTCCCTACCGAAAACCATCATGCTTGTTGTGAGAAGCTCCGGTTTGTGAGAAGCATATACCCAAACCTGCCCCAGATGGGACAAATTTTTTACCACGGCATGTTGATGCTGCTCCATGATAGCATGCCAAGTTTCATGAATTTCAGACGGTTTTTGGATTTACTAGAATTAAAAACCAGGCATCTCAATGTTTTGCCAGCAATCAATGGTGACATGGTGTTTGAAATTCATTTCCATTTCTTGCATGTGACCTAAGCATGCAGCCAAGGACACATATTTAATTTTTCAACCAGTTTATATGCATTGGAGCATGCGCATGTAGTTCAAATTTGAATTATGCACATAAATGCATTGAAGACTCACTTAATGCATAAAAATGTCCAAATGAACCCTGAAAAATCACAAAAATTCACACAACACTCCTGTTATTCTATGTTGACACGAGAAAAAAATTGAAAGCAATAAGAGGCAATGGATATCATTTCGTCCCCAAAGGTGGGACATTCCCTACCAAAAACCATCATACTTCTTGTGAGAAGCTCCGGTTTGTGAGAAGCATATACCCAAACCCCCAAATGTGACAAAAATTTTACCATGGCATGTTGATGCCGCTCCATGATAGCATGCCAAGTTTTATGAATTTCAGACGAGTTTTGGATTTATTAGAATTTTAGAACCAGGCATCTCAATGTTTTGCCAGCAATCAACGGTGGTGTTTAAAATTCATTCACATTTCTTGCATGGGACCTAGGCATGCACCCAAGGACAAAGATTTGTTTTTTCAAAGAATTTATATGCACTAGAGCATGTGCATGTAGTTCAAATTTGAATTATGCACATAAATGCATTGAAAACTCCTTTAATGCATAAAAATGTCCAAACGAACCCTGAATAATTCCAATTCTTTTATGATCACTGCAGATAAAAGGTCTAGCAATTGAAACACCGTCCATGGCCGCTGTGACCCCATTATGTAATTCAAATCAAGACGAAAAATTAAGTAGACCCCACACAGTTTTTTGTAACCGACTGTGTGAGATGCAGCACAAAATATCTTCGGACTGTGTCTGAATAAGGGACCGTGTCTGATGACACTTTGCGCGCCAGTTTTTTGGCTGAAGCGATTCCAAATTTTGGGCTTCCGCGGAAATATCTACCTCCCCGCCCCCTCCCCCTTACCAAAAGCCACATTTCCCCTGTTTCCGCCTTCCTTTCCAAGTTGAAACCTTCACTCCTTGCTTGCAGCGCCGCCGCCTCCTCGCCGACGACCCTCCTTCACACTGCTCGGCCTCGCCTATCCAGGCAGGTAATCCACACCCGACCCCTATCCTCCTCCTCCTCCTTCCACATCCCACATGCCTCGACCGCCGGCGCGAGCGCGACACCTTCCACCCGAATCACCGACCCCTCAACCAAATAAGCGCCGGCCTAAGACATGGTGCACACAGTATAGCCAGGACCTCAAGGAGCATTTGGCAGCGGAGAAGCAAATCGTGGCTGCACACGCGGATGAGGTCGTGATGGCTGCCATTCGTGCCGACCCCTAGATCTTGGAGGAGCACCTCGTCGTCGAGGCCACCGTTGACGCCTCGAGCGCCGATGCCGCGACGCGGTTGGCTACTTTAAATGACAGTTCATGGCATTTTCTCGAGGCCACCGTCGGTGCCTTCGACGAAGACTACGAGGTGTTTTCTCAGCATGCACATGCTTACCTCATCTCGAGAGCCAGCAGGTTGGTGCCTGGAGTGGCTCAGGCAACTCACCACTACAACGAGGGCACCCATGATGCAGGGGCCTCACCCTCTTCCATGTCCAAGGAGCCAATCGTCATCGATATCTCCGATAATGAGGAGTAGCTTGTCTTATTAGCTCACTATAAGGACCCATGTTTAGTTTGCTAGCTACTGCCTTTCCTTAACAAATTCTAGTGAATTGTGCTATCTACTTACCATGCAATCTTCTGCTATAGTGTATATGTTCTATATGTCGTGCAATGTGGTGTTCAATTAACTGCTTGGTTCAATTATGCAAATATGATGTTCAATTCTTCAGGGTGCAATATTTCCAAGTTGTTAAGCATGCTTGGTTTGGTTAACTGTCTGATATTCTATTAGGAGTATGTTATATTGTTCAATTGGTGTTTAGTTAACCGCTTGGTTCATTTGTTGTGGCTTGGTTCACTTGTTGTGGTGTTTAGTTAACTGCTTGGTTCAATTCTGCAATGCGATGTTCAATTATTGTGGCTGCATTCTCTTATTGTATACCATGTGAGGAATAAATCGAATTTGGCTGTACTAAATACATGAGAAACAAATACAATTGCTATATTTCCAAGTTGTTAAGCATGCTTGGTTTGGTTAACTGTCTGATCTTCTATTAGGAGTATGTTATATTGTGCAATGTGGTGCTCAGTTAACGTTTGGTTCATTTGTTGTGGTGTTTAGTTAACTGGTTGGTTCAGTTCTGCGATGCGATGTTCAATTGCTGTGGCTGCATTCCGTTATTGTATACCATGGGAGGAATAGATCGAATTGGGCTGCACTTAATAAATGAGAAACATATACAAGTGCAATGCGACTAATGAGTTAGTTATGGGATGATGCATTACGGAACGAGTAAAGAGCCTTGCCGGTAACGAGATTGAATTAGGCATGATGATACCGACGATCGAATCTCGGGCAAGTAACATACCGATGACAAAGGGAATAACGTATGTTGTTATGCGGTTTGACCGATAAAGATCTTCGTAGAATATGTAGGAGCCAATATGAGCATCCAGGTTCCACTATTGGTTATTGACTGGAGATGTGTCTCGGTCATGTCTACATAGTTCTCAAACTCGTAGGGTACACACGCTTAACGTTCGTTGATGATTTGTATTATGAGTTATGTGTTTAGGTGACCGAAGTTTGTTCGGAGTCCCGGATGTGATCACGGACATGATGAGGAGTCTCGAAATGGTCGAGAGGTAAAGATTGATATATTGGACCAAGGTATTCGAACACCAGAAAGGTTTCGGGACATTTCAGATATTTATTGGGGAACCGAGGGGTTACCGGAACCCCCCAGGGAAGTTATGGGCCTTAATGGGCCACAAGGGAGTAGGAGAGGGCAGCCCACAGGGTGGTGCGCGCCCCCCAAGGGTAGTCCGAATTGTACTAAGGGGAGGGGCGCGGCCCCCTCTTTCCTTTTCCTCTCCCTCTCCGTCCCTCCTTTTCCCTCTTGGAATAGGAAAGGGAATCCAACTAGGATTGGGAATCCTAGTTGGACTCCCCCTTGGCGCGCCCTCCTTGGCCGCCAGCCTCCTCCCCCCCTCCTTTTCATACATGGCCAGGGGGCACCCCAAAGGCTCAACAATTGTTTCTTAGCCTTGTGCGGTGCCCTCCTCCCCAGTTTACCACCTCGGTCATATTGTCATAGTGCTTAGGCGAAGCCCTGCGCAGATCACATCACCAACACCGTCGCCATGCCGTCGCGCTGACGAAACTCTCCCTCGACCCTCTGCTGGTTCAAGAGTTCGACGGACGTCATCGAGCTGAACGTGTGCTGAACTCGGGTGTGATAAGCTCTACATTCACATACAACGGGTGCAAGCCAGTTTTGCACGTGCAGAATACTCGGGTTAAACTTGACGAGCCTAGCATATGTAGATATGGCCTCGGAATACTGAGACCGAAAGGTCGAACGTGAATCACATAGTAGATATGATCAACATAGTGATGTTCACCATTGAAAACTACTCCATCTCACGTGATGATCGGACATGGTTTACTTGATTTGGATCACATGATCATTTAGATGAATAGAGGGATGTCTATCTAAGTGGGAGTTCTTAAGTAATATGATTAATTGAACTTTAATTTATCATGAACTTAGTCCTGATAGTATTTGCATATCTATGTTGTAGATCAATAGCTTGCGATGTAGCTCCCTGTTTATCTTTGATATGTTCCTAGAGAAAAATAAGTTGAAAGATGTTAGTAGCAATGATGCGGACTAGCTCCATGATCTGAGGGTTATCCTCATTGCTGCATAGAAGTATTATGTCCTTCATGCACCGCTAGGTGACAGACCTATTGCAGGAGTAGATACAGACGTTATGAACGTTTGACAAAGCTCGGTATGATGACTACTTGATAGTTTAGTGCACCATGCTTTACGGCTTAGAACCGAGAATTCAAAAACATTTAGAACGTCATGGAACATATAAGATGTCCTAAGAGTTGAAATTGGTATTTCATACTCATGCCCGTGTCGAGAGGTGTGAGACCTCTGGCAAGTACTTTGCCTACAAGATGGAGGAGAATAGCTCAACCAGTGAGCATGTGCTCAGATTGTCTGAGTACTACAATCACTTGAATCAAGTGGGAGTTAATCTTCGAGATAAGATAGTGATTGACAGAGTTCTCTAGTCACTATCACCAAGTTACTAGAACTTCGTGATGAACTATAATATGCAAGGGATAACGGAAACGATTCCCAAGATCTTCGTGATACTGAAATCGATGAAGGTAGAAATCAAGAAAAGCATCAAGTGTTGATGGTTGACAAGACCACTAGTTTCAAGTAAAAGGGCAAGGGAAAGAAAGGGAACTTCAAGAATAATGGCAAGCAAGTTGCCACTCCCATGAAGAAGCCCAAAGCTAGACCTAAGCCTGAAACTGAGTGCTTCTATTGCAAAGGAAATGGTCACTGGAAGTGGAACTGCCCTAGATATTTGGCGGATAAGAAGGATGGCAAAGTGAACAAAGGTATATTTGATATACATGTTATTGATGTGTACTTTACTAGTGTTTATAGCAAACCCCTCGGTATTTGATACTGGTTCAGTTGCTAAAAGTAGTAACTCAAAATGGGAGTTGCAAAATAAACAAAGACTAGTTGAGGGCGAGGTGACGATGTGTGTTGGAAGTAATTCCAAGGTTGATAAGATCACCATCGCACACTCCCTTTACCTTCGGGATTAGTGTTGAACCTAAAATAAATGTTATTCGGTGTTTGCGTTGAGCATAATATTATTGGATCATGTTTATTGCAATACGTTTATTCATTTAAGTCAAAGAATAATTGTTATTCTGTTTATATGAATAAAACCTTCTGTGGTCATACACCCTAGGTGAATGCACTACTAGGGAAAACCTTATACACAGAAGTTTATCAGCAGCGCGGTTTAAAAATGAGCGCTACTGCTAATTAGTAGTAGCGAGGGGTATAAAAACCGCGCTACTACTAAGTTGATAGTAGTAGCGAGGGGTATAAACCCGCGCTGCTACTAAATGGTCTCCAACAATGCCCCCGGGATAGGCCATAGTAGTAGCGAGGGGTATAAAACCGGCGGTACTACTAAGTAAGTAGTAGTAGCGCAGGTGAGACCCCACGCTACTACTAAGCGTGTCCACCCCGGCCCGATCCCCACCCCTACCCCACCAACCGTCCCTGTCCACCCACTCCCGTCTGTCTCAAAAAAAACCATGGAGCCCGATCCAGATCCCCAACCTCCTCTCCTCTCCCAACCCACTCGCCGCCGGCCTCCCTTCCACCTCCTCTCCTCCGTCCATCCGCCCCCATGCCCCCGCCGCGTGCGCCATGCCGGCGGCCGCGTGCCCGCCGCTCCCTGTCTCGTGCCGCTGCCCGCCCCCGCCCCCCTCCGCCACGCACGTGCCCGCCCGCCACCCTGAGCGTATCATACGACCGCCGAAGGTCTCTCCGCCCTCGATCGTATGTCTTCCTAAGATGCCCGCGTGAGGGAGAGAGATGGAGATGGTGCTCCGACCGACGCCATGGAGGTCTCTCCCCCTACCTTCCCTTCATGCGTGTGTGTGTGTGTTGGACACGATTTGGCCAGATCCCGGATGTTGTTCGATTCAATTTGAATTGCCATTTTCTGATTCAATTTGGCCGGATTCCTCATGCAACGCAGGTCACAAGAGACCGCCGACGCCTCCCTGCTATGGGCCGATGCCATGCATGGATGTTGGAGCCGACGAGGTACACGACGGCTCCACCTGCGCCTCCCACAGCAGCAACTCCTAGCTGAGGTATGCCCTCCTCTCCTCTCCTCTCCTTCCTCCCTCTTCACAGATCTCTATCTTACCCAAGGCAATCGATCAAGTTTATTCATGTTCTGTACGTAGATGCTGCACTATTTAGATCTCTGGTTGGATGGTCACATTGGAGACCAAGACTGGAATGTCACAAGGATTCCACTGAAGAAACCTACTGCACTTTTATGCAGGGATTGACGTCCCAACAAACACTGATTAGGCTAATTGCTACCCATTTTTGCATATATATATATATATTAATAAACAACAAGTTCGATGCTTCCTTCCAGCATGTAACCAACCTGACACCACAAAGTGTTCGAAAAGTGACAGAATGGATATCCGGAGACCGGATCATTTTGAATTAACACGCACAATGCTGACAGTCAACGTCTCAATCTGTTTCTCAAAGAAAATAAAAACATCTTGAAGTCCAACTCAAGATAGAAAATTAGTAAGTCCAAGAAACACCACGTGCACGCTCAGTTTCCTCAATTAAGCGCCAATAATTTCCTCCTAAAATTACTGATACCCCTACCACACTTCTGAATTTTGTTCTTGTCGCAACGAGCCAATGTGCTGCTTATAGGGATCCCATATGAATCAAAAGTTTGATCGGGAAAGAAGAGTGTCGTGCATTGTGCATTATCTGTGGACAGTTTGTATTGTGATTTGTATTTGCACTTTTATGCGGTTGAGAGAACCAAGTATTTGTATTTGCACGTAGGCTAAAGACTACTTGTGATTTCTATGTAGTATTATTTTCAGTTGGTTGCTGTAACCTGAAGGCAGAATCTGCAAGCAAAATAGCAGTGAGCAAGTCCTGGACTGGATGATATGTGTTTGGTCATGATTTGTTTGGCTGTAGCATCTCTCTCTAGTGTTAAGCGCGTCGTGGATATGTCCTTGTAGTATATGTTTGCTGTCGCAAATTTTTTACAGTGATAGGAGTTCTTACAGACCAATTTACAGAAGAAGAGGGATTACAGTGACAGAGCATTGGACCTTGTCAAGTGGTTTCAGAGGAGGATGGAGATGGCTGCCTTACTACAGTGGAGGGCTTAATAGACTGAACTGTATTTGCTATCCCTTTGTGCACTACACGCATGTTCAGTAGCTGCCATTTTCTTGTACTAGCACTGCCAAGATGGATGTTCCTAAAGAGTTGTGACTCCCAAGTACGCTCCTCCTTTTGCCCATTTTATTTCCTTAGGCAATGTACTCTGATTCAGCCAGGACATCACACGGCCATGCTCTGTTTCTTCTCAGGTCCAGCCTAATTCGAGCTTCCTGGACATCCACAAGGCATGTCTTGGCCGCCATTGAGCAGAATGCCGCTGGTGGCCGCAGCAGCGACAGAGTGCCGTCTCAGCGGACAAGGGAGTATCAAGTGAGACATCATCATCAACCCGAGCGAAGGTCATAGGTGCTGCGTGCTCCTGCACGGCAACATGTGCCGCTATACTGATTGGGCAAGCAGGTCTGCTCTCTGCATATGCATCCTCCTCCATTTGATTTAATGAAATAAATATCATATTTGGTACCATGGCAATCCTAATTCCAGTCTTGTTACAGCTGTTGTTCTTGGCCTGAGCAGCAACTCTGTATTGGCTCAGGATGAATTGGTTGCTCCAGCAGCTACAAGTGAGCAAGCTGATGTAAATGTTACTGGCCTACGTCGTATAGAAGATGATTTAGTGATCTCAAATGATCACACTATCAAATGGTGAATGTGCACCGATAAAGCATGGAAGTTTTTCTTGTGTTACTAGTGTCCGGCCAGAATTAGTAAGGTATGATCAACGTGGCCGTATAATTAGATTTGGAAAAATACTAACTTGTTATTTCCTTTGCATTTTTTACTGTAATAAGTCATGGCTCACCTATTAACTGGCGGCCGTAGAAGGACTAATCACCTAACTGAAACACTAATAATCAGAAGATAGATTGAACTTTTTTTAATGGATATACAACATATTGAATTATTTTATATTTGGTCTAATTGATATAATCATGTATAATAGAGTTCACAATCTTTACTTTGAAGATCTGTAGCTAGACGTTAGAACTGTTGACATGCAATTAATTAACTAACTGCATGTCGTACTTGAATTACAGGTTTTTTGGTTTTGTCACTCCTTTGTTATATGGAAGAAGACTTCATGGTTAGCATTATTTATTATAACACATTCACATAAGATTTTCTTGCCACTGTAAGTAGGAAGTTATTTTTTTTGGTCTGTTTTGTTCTGCGGGGATTTTGGTCTGTTTTTCTAATAGTATATATGATCATTCAGTCACAGTTCTAGTATTTTAGAACTAAAGCTCCCCCTAATTAAAATGCAGAAACGTGTTTTCTTTCATTATGTTTCAGTCACTGTCTTAGAAACACTAGAAAATATCTCTTGACAAACTTCTTCATGGAACTAATATTTTTATGCTAATGACAAATTGGATTTATAATCTTTAACCTCGAATCTTTATAGGATTTTGGTTACTACCATATCTGGTCTTGCAGGTCTACTAGAGTATCCACTTCTGAGGTTGATTTTCAAAATGTGTATATCTAATATTTCTTACTGCAGCTTTAAGCTTCACTGTCATCTAACTTTGTCTAGTTAATATACTTACTCGACAACATGGAAAGTTTCCATATTTGTTCTAGCTGTCTCTATGGGTTAGCGACTTAGCATACATGTTGTAATAAGGTTTCACATTTGCTTCTCTGACAAGGTCTGTTTTTATTCATAGGTAGAAGATAGCGACAGAGTGCTATCGGATAATGAGATGTTGAAGCAGCAGACTGAATCTATGACACCGAAGTGCAATTGCGGCAGATTATCTCTATCTTTTCTTTTCATTTTTCTTATTATTGAGTGAGAACAGAATGAGGAACTGTGTGATAGTACATACAACAACTGTAGTAAAAAGAAACTTATGTTTGCAATTGTTAATGACATAGATACTTGCATGTTCTTTGAAGTGGTCATTTGTGAGTTGCAATGCGTAATGAGGTTTTTTGGCTAATTTATTTCCTTCGGTTTCTGGTTAACCATGAAATAGGAGCCCAGCGGTGCTCACTATTGTTGTGTTTACTGGGAACTGTATGCATAAAATGGAATTGGTGGATTTTATGTTTTTTTAATTATAAATTAGTCAGTAGTGGCGTGGGAAAAGACTACACGCTACTAGTATTTAGGATACTAGTAGCGTTGGTAGTATGGACACACTGCTACTATTTTGTTAGTAGTGGCGCGGGTACTAAATAGCAGTAGCGTGGGTGGCACACGCTACTACTAACTTTGTTAGTAGTAGCGCGGGTTCAACCCACGCTATTACTAACTATTAGCTGTAGCGCCTTATTGGTAGCGCGGGTACCCGCGCTGCTGATAAGCCTAAAACCCGCGCTGCTGCTAGGCTTTTCCCTAGTAGTGATGGTTTATTGAATCTCGATCGTAGTGATACACATATTTATAATATTGAAGCCAAAAGATGCAAAGTTAATAATTGTAGTGCAACTTATTTGTGGAACTGCCGTTTAGGTCTTATTGGTGTAAAGCACATGAAAAACCTCCATGCTGATGGGCTTTTGGAATCACTTGATGCTTGCGAACCTTGCCTCATGGGCAAGATGACTAACACTCCATTCTCCGGAACAATGGAGCGAGCAACTGACTTATTGGAAATAATACATACTGATGTATGGGGTCCGATGAGTGTTGAGGCTCGCGGCTGGTATCATTATTTTCTGACCTTCACAGAAGATTTGAGCAGATATGGGTATATCTACTTGATGAAACATAAGTCTGAAACATTTGAAAAGTTCAAAGAATTTTAGAGTGAAGTGGAAAATCATCGTAACAAGAAAATAAAGTTTCTACGATCTGATCGTAGAGGAGAATATTTGAGTTACGAGTTTGGTCTTCATTTGAAACAATGTGGAATAGTTTCACAACTCACGCCACCTGGAACACCACAGCGTAATGGTGTGTCCGAACTTTGTAATCGCACTTTACTAGATATGGTGTGATCTATGATCTCTCTTACCGATTTACCGCTATCGTTTTGGGGTTATGCATTAGAGACAACTACATTCACGTTAAATAGGGCACCATCTAAATCCGTTGAGATGACACCGTATGAACTATGGTTTGGCAAGAAACCAAAGCTATCATTTTAAAGTTTGGGGCTGCGATGCTTATGTGAAAAAGTTTCAAACTGATAAGCTCGAACCCAAATCGGAGTACTACGTCTTCATAGGATACCCAAAAAGAAACTATTGGGTACACCTTCTATCACAGATCCGAAGGCAAGATATTTTGTTGCTAAGAATGGATCCTTTCTAGAGAAGGAATTTCTCTCGAAAGAAGTGAGTGGGAGGAAAGTAGAACTTGATAAGGTAATTGTACCTTCTCCCGAATTGGAAAATAGTTCATCATAGAAATCAGTTCCTGTGATTCCTACACCAATTAGTGAGGAAGCTAATGATGATGATCATGTAACTTCAGATCAAGTTACTACCGAACCTCGTAGGTCAACCAGAGTATGGTCCGCACAAGAGTGGTACGGTCATCCTGTTCTGGAAGTCATGTTACTAGACCATGACGAACCTACAAACTATGAGGAAGCGATGATGAGCCCAGATTCTGCAAACTGGCTTGAGGCCATGAAATCTGAGATGGGATTTTGATTGACTTTGATTGACTTGGCCGTTGATCGATGAGTCATTGAGAATAAATGGATCTTCAAGAGGAAGACGGATGCTGATAGTAGTCTTACTATCTACAAAGCTTAAATTGTCGCAAAATGTTTTCGACAAGTTCAAGGTGTTGACTACGATGACATTTTCTCACTCGTATCGATGCTTAAAAGTCTGTCCGAATCATGTTAGCAGTTGCCGCATTTTATGAAATCTGGCAAATGGATGTCAAAACTGCATTCCTTAATGGATTTCTCAAAGAAGAGTTGTATATGATGCAACCAGAAGGTTTTGTTGATCCTAAAGGTGCTAACAAAGTGAGCAAGCTCCAGTGATCTATCTATGGACTGGTGCAAGCATCTTGGAGTTGGAATATATGCTTTGATAAAGTGATCAAAGCATATGGTTTTATACAGACTTGTGGTGAAGCCTGTATTTACAAGAAAGTGAGTGGGAGCACTACAACATTTCTGATAAGTATATGTGAATGACATATTGTTGATCGAAAATAATGTAGAATTTTCTGGAAAGCATAAAGGAGTGTTTGGAAGGAGTTTTTCAAAGAAAGACCTCGGTGAAGCTACTTACATATTGAGCATCAAGATCTATAGAGATAGATCAAGACGCTTGATATATTTTCAATGAGTACATACCTTGGCAAGATTTTGAAGTAGTTCAAAATGGAACAGTCAAAGAAGGAGTTCTTGCCTTTGTTGCAAGGTGTGGAGTTGAGTAAAGACTCAAAACCCGACCACGGCAGAAAATAGAAAGAGAATGATAAGTCATTCCCTACGCCTCAGTCATAGGTTCTATGAAGTATTCTATGTTGTGTGCCAGACCTATTGTGTGCCTCACCATAAGTTTGGCAAGAGGATACAATAGTGATCCAGGAGTGGATCACTGGACAATAGTCAAAAATATCCTTAGTGGAATGAGGAAATGTTTCTCGGTTATGTAGGTGACAAAGAGTTCATCATAAAGAGTTACATCGATGCAAGCTTTGACACCAATCTGGATGACTCTAAGTCTCGATCTAGATACATATCAAAAGTGGGAGCAATTAGCTAGTCTAGCTCCGTGCAAAGTATTGTAGACATAGAAAATTTGCAAAATACATACGGCTCTGAATGTGGCAGACCCGTTGACTAAATTTCTCTCACAAGCAAAACATGATCATTCTTTGGGTGTTAATCACATAGCGATGTGAACTAGATTATCGACTCTAGCAAACCCTTTGGGTGTTAGTCACATGGAAATGTGAACTAATCACATAAAGATGTGAACTATTGGTGTTAAATCACATAACGATGTGAACTAGATTATTGACTGTAGTACAAGTGGGAGACTGAAGGAAATATGCCCTAGAGGTAATAATAAAGTTGTTATTTTTATTTCCTTATATCATGATAAATGTTTATTATTCATGCTAAAATTGTATTAATCGGAAACTTAGTACATGTGTGAATACATAGACAAACAGAGTGTCACTAGTATGCCTCTACTTGACTAGCTCGTTGAATCGAAGATGGTTAAGTTTCCTAGCCATAGACATGAGTTGTCATTTGATTAACGGGATCACATCATTAGAGAATGATCTGATTGACTTGACCCATCTGTTAGCTTAGCACGATGATCGTTTAGTTTGTTGCTATTGCTTTCTTCATGACTTATACATGTTCCTATGACTATGAGATTATGCAAATCCCGAATACCGGAGGAACACTTTGTGTGCTACCAAACGTCACAACATAACTGGTGATTATAAAGGTGCTCTACAGGTGTCTCCGATGGTACTTTTTGAGTTGGCATAGATCAAGATTAGGATTTGTCACTCCGATTGTCGGAGAGGTTCTATGGGCTCTCTCGGTAATGCACATCACTATAAGCCTTGCAAGCAATGTAACTAATGAGTTAGTTGTGGGATGATGCATTATAGGACGAGTAAAGAGACTTGCCATAAAGAGATTAAATTAGGTATTGAGATACCGATGATCGAATCTCGGGGAAGTAACATACCGATGACAAAGGGAACAACGTATGTTGTTATGCGGTTTGACCGATAAAGATCTTCGTAGAATATGTAGGAGCCAATATGAGCATCCAGGTTCCACTGTTGGTTATTGACTGGAGATGAGTCTCGGTCATGTCTACACAGTTCTCGAACCCGTAGGGTCCGCATGCTTAAAGTTCGGTGACGATCGATATTATGAGTTTATGTGTTTTGATGTACCGAAGGTTGTTCGGAGTCCCTGATGAGATCACGGACATGACGAGGAGTCTCGAAATGTTCGAGACGTAAAGATCGATATATTGGAAGGCTATATTCGTACATCGAAAAGGTTCTGAGTGGTTTGGGTATTTATCAGAGTACTAGAGAGTTACGGGAATTCGCCGGGGAGTATATGGGCCTTATTGGGCTTTAGGGGAGAGAGAGAGACGGGCTGCCTAGGGCAGGCCGCGCCCCCAAGGCGTAGTCTGAAATGGACTAGGGGGAGGGGCGGCGCCCCCTCCTTCCTTCTCTTCTCTCTTCCCCTCCCTTCTCTGCTACTCCTACTACTTGGAAAGGGGGGAATCCTACTCCCGGTGGGAGTAGGACTCCCCAGGGCGCGCCATAGTAGAGGGCCAGCCCTCCCCCTCCTCTGCTCCTTTATATATGGGGGAGGGGGGCACCCCATGGACACACAAGTTGATCATTGATCTTTTAGCCGTGTGCGGTGCCCCCCTCCACCATAATCCACCTCGGTCATATCGTAGCGGTGCTTAGGTGAAGCCCTGCGTCGGTAGCTTCATCAACACCGTCATCACACCGTCATGCTGACGGAACTCTCCCTCGAAGCTCTATTGGATCGTGAGTTTGTGGGACGTCACCGAGTTGAACGTGTGCAGATCACGGAGGTGCCGTATGTTCGGTACTAGGATCGGTCGACCATGAAGACGTACGACTACATCAACCACGTTGTCATAATGCTTTCGCTTACGGTCTATGAGGGTACGTGGACCACACTCTCCTCTCTCGTTGCTATGCATCACCTAGATGGATCTTGCGTGTGCGTAGGAATTTTTTTGAAATTACCGCGTTCCCCAATAAGATGTTCCAAGAGTTGAAGTTAATATTTCAAGCAAATGCCTGGATTGATATGAAGTCTCCAATAAGTTCTACAGCTGCAAAATGCAGGAGAATAGTTCTGTCAGAGAACATATACTCAGAATGTCTGGGTACCACAACCACTTGACTCAACTAGGAGTTAATCTTCCTAATGATAGTGTCATTGATAGAGTTCTTCAATCACTGCCACCAAGCTACAATAGCTTCATGATGAACTATAATATGCAAGGGATGGATATGACGATTCCCGAGCTCTTCGCAATGCTAAAGGCTGCGGAGGTAGAAATCAAGAAGGAGCATCAAGTGCTGATGGTTAACAAGACCACTAGTTTCAAGAAAAAGGGCAAAGGGAAGAAGGGGAACTTCAAGAAGAACAGCAAGCAAGTTGCTGCTCAAGTGAAGAAGCCCAAGTCTGGACCTAAGCCTGAGACTGAGTGGTCCTACTGCAAAGGGACTGGTCACTGGAAGCGGAACTGCCCCAAGTATTTGGCGGATAAGAAGGATGGCAAAGTGAAAGGTATATTTGATATACATGTTATTAATGTGTACCTTACTAATGCTCGTAGTAGCACCTGGGTATTTGATACTAGTTCTGTTGCTCATATTTGCAACTCGAAACAGGGGCTACGGATTAAACGAAGATTGGCTAAGGACGAGGTGACGATGCCCGTGGGAAATGGTTCCAAAGTTGATGTGATCGCGGTTGGCACGCTATCTCTACATCTACCTTCGAGATTAGTTTTAGACCTGAATAATTGTTATTTGGTGCCAGTGTTAAGCATGAACATTATATCTGGATCTTGTTTGATGCGAGATGGTTATTCATTTAAATTAGAGAATAATGGTTGTTCTATTTATATGAGTAATATCTCTTATGGTCATGCACCCTTGATGAGTGGTCTATTTTTACTGAATCTCGATAGTAGTGATACACATATTCATAGTATTGAAGCCAAAAAATATATGTTTAATAATGATAGTGCAACTTATTTGTGGCACTGCGGTTTAGGTCATATTGGTGTAAAGCGCATGAAGAAACTCCATGTTGATGGGCTTTTGGAATCACTTGATCCTTGCGAACCATGCCTCATGGGCAAGATGACTAAGACTCAGTTCTCCGGAACAATGGAGCGAGCAACAGACTTATTGGAAATAATACATACTGATGTATGCGGTCCGATGAGTGTTGATGCTCACGGCGGGTATCGTTATTTTCTGACCTTCACAGATGATTTGAGCAGATATGGGTATATCTACTTGATGAAACATAAGTCTGAAACATTTGAAAAGTTCAAAGAATTTCAGAGTGAAGTGGAAAATCATCATAACAAGAAAATAAAGTTTCTACGATCTGATCGTGGAGGTGAATATTTTAGTTATGAGTTTGGTCTTCCTTTGAAACAATGTGGAATAGTTTCACAACTTACGCCACGTGGAACACCACAGCGTAATGGTGTGTCCGAACGCCGTAATCATACTTTATTAGATATGGTGAGATCTATGATGTCTCTTACTGATTTACCGCTATCGTTTTGGGGTTATGCCTTAGAGAGGGCTGCATTCACGTTAAATAGGGCACCTTCGAAATCCGTTGAGACGACACCATAGGAACCGTTGAGAGGGCTGCGATACTTATGTGAAAAAGCTTCAACCTGATAAGCTCGAACCCAAATGGGAGGAGACCGTTGGGTACACCTTCTATCACAGATCCGGAGGCAAGATATTCATTGCTAAGAATGTATCCTTTCTAGAGAAGGAGTTTCTCTCGAAAGAAGTGAGTGGGAGGAAAGTAGAACTTGATGAGGTAACTGTACCTTCTCCCTTATTGGAAAGTAGTTCATCACATAAATCAGTTCGAGTGATTCCTACACCAATTAGTGAGGAAGCTAATGATGATGATCATGAAACTTCTGATGAAGTTACTACCGAACCTCGTAGGTCAACCAGAGCAAGACCCGCACCAGAGTGGTACGGTAATCCTGTTCTAGAAGTCATGTTACTTGACCACGATGAACCTACGAACTATGAGGAAGCGATGATGAGCCCAGATTCCGCAAAATGGCTTGAGGCCATGCAATCTGAGATGGGATCCATGTATGAGAACAAAGTGTGGACTTTGGTTGACTTGCCCAATGATCGGCAAGCCATAGAGAATAAATGGATCTTCAACATGACTGACGCTGACGGTAATGTTACTGTCTACAAAGCTTGACTTGTTGCGAAAGGTTTTCGACAAGTTCCAGGAGTTGACTACGATGAGACCTTCTCACCCGTAGCGATGCTTAAGTCTGTCCGAATCATGTTTGCAATTGCCACATTTTATGATTATGAAATTTGGCAAATGGATGTCAAAACTGCATTCCTTAATGGATATCTTAAGGAAGAGTTGTATATGATGAAACTAGAAGGTTTTGTCGATCCAAAAGGTGCTAACAAAGTGTGCAAGCTCCAGTGATCCATTTATGGACCGGTGCAAGCCTCTCGGAGTTGAATATACACTTTGATAGTGTGATCAAAGCATATGGTTTTATACAGACTTTTGGAGAAGCATGTATTTACAAGAAAGTGAGTGGGAGCTTTGTAGTATTTCTGATATTATATGAGCATAAAAGGATACTTGAATAAGAATTTTTCAATGAAAGACCTCGGTGAAGCTGCTTACATATTGCGCATTAAGATCTATAGAGATAGATCAAGACGCTTAATTGGACTTTCACAAAGCACATACCTTGATAAAGTTTTGAAGAAGTTCAAAATGGACCAGGCAAAGAAAGGGTTCTTGCCTGTGTTACAAGGTGTGAAGTTGAGTCAGACTCAATGCCCGACCACTGCAGAAGATAGAGAAAAAATGAAAGTCATTCCCTATGCCTCAGCCATAGGTTCTATCATGTATGCAATGTTGTGTACCAGACCTGATGTGTGCCTTGCTATTAGTTTAGCAGGGAGGTACCAAAGTAATCCAAGAGTGGATCACTGGACATCGACCAAGAACATCCTGAAATACCTGAAAAGGACTAAGGATATGTTTCTCGTTTATGGAGGTGACAAAGAGCTCGTTGTAAATGGTTACATCAATGCAAACTTTGACACCGATCCGGATGACTCTAAGTCACAAAATGGATACGTATTTTTATTGAATGGTGGAGTTGTCCGTTGGTACAGTTCTAAGCAGAGCATCATGGTGAGATCTACGTGTGAAGCGGAGTACATAGCTGCTTCAGAAGAAGCAAATGAAGGAGTGTGGATGAAGGAGTTCATATCCGATCTAGGTGTAATACCTAGTGCATCGGGTCCAATGAAACTCTTTTGTGACAATACTGGTGCAATTGCCTTGGCAAAGGAATCCAGATTTCACAAGAGAACCAAGCACATCAAGAGATGCTTCAATTCCATCTGCGATCAAGTCAAGGAGGGAGACATAGAGATTTGCATGATACATACGGATCTGAGTGTTGCAGACCCGTTGACTAAGCCTCTCTCACGAGAAAAAGATGATCAACACCAAGACTCCATGGGTGTTAGAATCATTACTATGTAATCTAGATTATTGACTCTAGTGCAGGTGGGAGACTGAAGGAAATATGCCCTAGAGGTAATAATAAAGTTGTTATTTTTATTTCCTTATATCATGATAAATGTTTATTATTCATGCTAGAATTGTATTAATCGGAAACTTAGTACATGTGTGGATACATAGACAAACAGAGTGTCCCTAGTGTGCCTCTTCTTGACTAGCTCGTTAATCAAAGATGGTTAAGTTTCCTAGCCATACACATGCGTTGTCATTTGATGAACGGGATCACATCATTAGAGAATGATGTGATGGATAAGACCCATCCGTTAGCTTAGCATAATGATCATTTAGTTTTTCTGCTATTGCTTTCTTCATGACTTATACATGTTCCTATGACTATGAGATTATGCAACTCCCGAATACCGGAGGAACACTTAGTGTGCTATCAAACGCCACAACATAACTGGGTGATTATAAAGATGCTCTATAGGTGTGTCCGATGGTGTTTGTTGAGTTGGCATAGATCGAGATTAGGATTTGTCACTCCGAATGTCAGAGAGGTATCTCTGGCCCCTCTCCGCAATGCACATCACTATGAGCCTTGCAAAAAATGTGACTAATGAGTTAGTTACGGGATGATGCATTACGGTACGAGTAAAGAGATTTTCCGGTAACGAGATTGAAGTAGGTATGATGATACCGACGATCGAATCTCAGACAAGTAACATACTGATGACAAAGGGAACAACGTATGTTGTTATGCGGTTTGACCGATAAAGATCTTCGTAGAATATGTAGGAGCCAATATGAGCATCCAGGTTCCGCTATTGGTTATAGACCGGAGATGTGTCTCGGTCATGTCTACATAGTTCTTGAACCCGTAGGGTCCGCACGCTTAACGTTCGATGACGATTTGTATTATGAGTTATGTGTTTTGGTAACCGAAGTTTGTTTGGAGTCCCGGAGGAGATCACGGACATGACGAGGAGTCTCGGAATGGTCGAGAGGTAAAGACTGATATATTGGAAGTTATATACAGACACCGGAATGGTTCCGATAAGGTTCGGGGTTTTTTTGGAGTACCGGGAGGCTACCGGAACCCCCGGGGAGTTGATGGGCCTTAGTGGACCTTAGTGGAAAGGAGGGGCGGGAAACAGGAGGTGGTGCACGCTCCCCAAACCTAGTCCGAATTGGACAGGGGGTTGGGGGCGCGGCCCCCTCTCCCTTCCTTCCCTCTTCTCCTTTAGGCCTCGTTTGACAGGGGAGGTTTTGCAGCCCCGGAGTGGAGGGGGATCTGATGGGATTTGGTTAATCCCTCTCTTCCACCCAATCCCCTCAATTCCCCACTAACCCCCCCTCATAAACCCCTCTATTTGGTTAAACCTCCTACAACAACAGCAGCAAAGCAAGCATCCAGTTCAATGGGTGCCTTGGGGGGTTTTCTGTACCACATGGATTGTGGGGGATTCGTGGGGAACAGAGAGGATTGGCCTGCTCAATCCCTACATGTCAAATGGGTTGACAAGGATTTCTGGGGATTTTGAACCCTGCAAGGATATTCCCCTCCAAACCTCCTCCACCAAACAAGGCCTTAGGTGGAAACCTACTAGGACTTGGAGTTCTACTAGGATTCCCCTTCTCCCAGCACGCCCTAGCATGGCCGGATGACCTCCCCCCTCCTTTATATATGGGGACAGGAGGGCACCCTAGAACACACAAGTTGATCTTTTAGCCGTGTGCGGTGCTCCCCTCCAGAGTTACACACTTCGGTCATATCGTCGTAGTTCTTAGGCAAAGCCCTCTGCCGGTAACTTCATTATCACCGTCGCCACACCGTCGTGCTGACGGAACTCTCCCTTGGCCTCAGTTGGATCAAGAGTACGAGGGACGTCACTGAGCTGAACGTGTGCTAATCACGGAGGTGCCATACGTTCGGTACTTGGATCGGTTGGATCGCGAAGAAGTTCGACTACATCAACCGCGTTACTAAACGGTTCCTCTTTCGGTCTACGGGGGTATGTAGACACACTCTCCCCGCTCATTGCTATGCTTCTCCTAGATAGATCTTGCGTGATCGTATGCAATTTTTTTGAAATAGTACGTTCCCCAACACTTGCATTCCTCATGAAGAATGTGGCAAAGCTAGTGTTTACATGGTTGGATGCATATCCTTCCACCGTTATTGTCTTCAAACGAATGTCATGAGATGTGAGAAAATCCTTGTGCTTCCTCTGCCATCGATTGGTTAGACCTTTTTCTCGAAGTCCTAGTACCTAAATAGACATGAAGATTGAAAATAGTTAACGTCTAAAAGAGTATGTCGAAGGAGCGATAGCTGAATGGTTAATTCTGGTACATTATATATGGGCTTTCAATGTGTGTGAAATCATCACCTTTATATACAAATTCTCCAGACATGGAAAGCATCGCAGCAAGCCAATAGCGGTGTTCAGATCAAGACACCCTATATAAATATATAAGGTCTTGACATAATCCAGCACCCTTGATACACCAACCATGGACAAGCTCTTCATTCAGCATAGAACATAATATTAGCACCGAAAGTGTACTCCAAGATGATATTTAACTTATGCGCATGAATGAAAAATGCAGATTACTAAAGTGTACATGGATAACATACAATACCTAAATAAGTGTGGATCCAACCACTAACTTGTAACCTTCAAACGGATGTGGAAATACACCGAAGGTCTCCAGTTTAGGCATAGAGACCATAGTTATTTGCGAAGGTTTATAACAACAATCAAGGAGCAACCTTTGAAGTGAAGGGCATCTTCGATGATGAGCTCTTGTCCTTCAAAATGAATTCCAATGCTTACAAGGTGAGGCGACTTTATTTTGAGACAATGGATATGCATTCCTAGTCTAAAAATAAGCACCAAACGCTCCAGTGCAGGGCAGCTGGAGTGGATGATGCTGTGCAGTGAGGCCACCGATAGATCAACCAACACAAGCACATGTTTTTTCAGCAGTGGGAGTCAAAGCATTTGCACCAGATTGTCTGCTAGATGGCACCGGGTCAAGGTGGCGGTGTGGAGAGAGGAGGAAAACCATGAGATGGGCATTGGTGGTGAGGGCACATATGCAACTCTTGGTGGTAACCTATGGCTGTAGTAATGGTAGAACTCAAGCTGCTGGAGTTTCTCAAATTGATGGGATGTCAGCCAGGCGGCCATCGTGCAGGGTATGTCCAACAGGTAGCATGCCGAGATGCAGATGCGTTGAATGGAGCCCTGGTGGGAGGAGATGTTGGGTCTGGGGAGTTCAGAATCATCATCGACAGATAGCTGACGACAGTCGAGATTAAGAGGAGCGGCGCACCACTGATCGCGCCACCGAGATGCGAGGACTTGTATGTAGAAGCCTAAAGGAAATATACCCTAGTGGCAATAATAAAGTTGTGATTTTTATTTCCTTATATCATGATAAATGTTTATTATTCATGCTAGAATTGTATTAAGCGGAAACTTGATACATGTGTGAATACATAGACAAAAGAAAGTGTCCCTAGTATGCCTCTACTTAACTAGCTCATTAATCAAAGATGGTTTTGTTTCCTAACCATAGACATGTGTTGTCATTTGATGAACGGAATCACATCATTAGGAGAATGATGTGATGGACAAGACCCATCCGTTAGCTTAGCATAATGATCATTAAGTTTTATTGCTATAGCTTTCTTCATGACTTATACATATTCCTTTGACTATGAGATTATACAACTCCCGAATACCGGAGGAACACCTTGTGTGCCACTACTGCAAGATGCTGCTAATGTGACACTACGATCAGAGACCCTCCGAAGAAACTGTGTGCGATGCCATAATCACAAATGGTGGTGTAGAAAACCCGTCAAAAAAGGTGCAAAACATTTGCGATGGAGGATGCATCAAACATGGTTCAGATTTAAGTTGCGTGTGCGATGCATGGCATAAGGTTCAGTCCACTTAACTATTTGCGATGAGGAGGAACAAAAGAAACGGGCAGCCAGATGAAGGTGTGTGCGATATACAACATACAGTTCACTCGGATGAACTGTTTATGATTAGGCATAACAAAAGAAACGGTCAGCCAGATTCAAGGTGTGTGCGATATATGGCGTGCGGTTCACACTGATGAACGGTTTGTGTTGAGACAAGAGAACAGAAATGGTTCAATATAACAAGATGTGTGTGATACGCGGCAAAGAGGTCTATAATGAGAAATGTGTGCGAAGACCAATAATAACACAAACGGTTGCTGCTAATAAGACATGTGTGTTGTGCGATGGGATTGCATACAGAACAACAACATTATATACACACTTATAAGGACATGGTTGCATAACCAAATTAAACATCCACTTACATATAGGTGGTTACTACAACCATGGCATTTGCACACACCAAAGTAAACTATTACATGCATAAATACATAGGTGGCTACTACACACATGACATTTCCACACACCAATAAAGTAAACTATATATTACATGTATGATTAACTAGCATAAACGATCATCTGATCATCATTTACTTCTTGTGACGCTTGCTCTGTTTGTGGCTTGATCTGGGCTCGTCGATTTGGGTAACGAGGCACTTCCTCATGTCGACGATCCACCTGTGCATCTCGTAGCATGTGTACACGCTCTTGGCCGCGAACCTGAGGTGAGGTTCATCCAGTTGCCGCATCTAGGCCATGTGTTAGGATACGGGACTTGTTTTATGGGCATCCTGCTTCATCTTTTCATAGTAGGGGTCGATGATGGCCGAGGCGAGTTCGACCAGGGAGTCCTACTTCGTGCTGCCCCAGACCGTGTAGTGGTCACAGATTTTGACAAGGTTCTTGCAGGCCAAGCCCGTAATACTGAGCGCGTTTACATCGTTGGTGGTTTCCACCATGGAGAACTTGTAGTCGGTGTTGTTGACAAACCTGTTGAAACGGTCGCAAGGATCTGTGGCCATGCAGTAGTGGTAGATGAGGACATGATGGCCCATGCACAACTGGGCGACGGCAACCTTTTGATCTATGCCGGGATGACTGGTGGTGTACTGGAGGTCGATGCTGACCACCTTGTACTTGTCTCGCGCAAGCAGTTGCTCAACGCTGTTGATCTAGTCATCCACCACGGCCGGGTCGATGGTGTACACCACCGAGAGATCCATCTCCCTCGCATGGGTCTCCACTCTATGCTCACCGAACTCCATTGGAGCGCCGCTGGACATCCCCTCTCTATGTGTCGTCGTGGGTGTGCTTGTTCTGTTGTGGGGCAATCGAAAGGTTGAAGAGACTAAGGTTATAATGGCCGCGGGAATTAAAGGGGAAGCTAGATGGCCAGGAATATCGGCAGGCCCTGATGACAGTTCTAATTTGCAGCGCGTAACTCCATCGTGTCGCACGTAACTGCATCGCTTGGCAATGCGCGCGGCGCAACCGCATGCATATGGCCCCCCCGACATGATCGTGCGCACGCCCAACCGCTGGCAAAGCGCGCGCGGAGGGACGCGAGCAGGGTGCTCCGTGGTCGCCTCACCACACAAGGAAAAGCCGTCCACAAGCCGACCGCGCCGACGGACGCAAGCAGAGCGCATCAACGGATGTGAGCAGAGCGCCGCGTGGCGCCTAACAGTGAGCAGAGCTTGCCGAGGGACGCAAGAAGAGGCCGGCTCACTGATATGTGACAAATAAGACGAACTCTGTGAGCGATGTCAGAGACATCAAGCACGAATCGGATTAGAGTTGCGTGTGCGATACGTGTCATACAGTTGATCCATCCGAGCTGTTTGTGATGGAATAAGCCGTGTGTTGCGGGCAAACTCTTGCTGGTATATAACCTTATATTTAACCAAAAAAGTATTAATGCATGTTACAAAAATTGTATAGCTGGAAACTATGTTCAAATAGGACTCCAACGATATAATCGTTGGCGACATGCATTCGTATTTTATTAGTTAAATCCTACTTATAAACCAGGACGGGGGTATAGTAGGTAATTAAATCGCAAACGTTTTTTTTTGTATTAACCGTATGTGTACGTGTCCTTTCGTCCTCCTCTCGCACGTCTTGTCACCCTACTACCGCAGACGGCTTACATCGCAAGCTTGCGCAGTGCGCGGGGGCGTTTTTTGGCCAAACAGAAGCGCCAATGAATCGTCGGTGAGCCCGTTCAAGCGCAACCTCGCAGGTTCCTGCGCAAGCTTCCTGCCCTACTCGATGAAATCCCCCAAAATCCCAATGCTTACCGGCTTGCTATAAAAACCCTCATGGCCGGCAAGTCTTGCGTCACATTTTCCCCTCCCTCCCTATAGTTTATCTCATCTACTTCTGCCACAATCGCCAATGGCACCGGTCCGTCGTTGTCGCTCAGCCACTCCGCCATCATTAGATGACAGCTCCAGTTGGGAGGCTACACCACGGTGGCGGTGCAGTCCCCGATGTAGTGTAGTGCGCGTGGCGTCCCTGTTGGGTGTGCGTGGAACACCCACCACACGCTTCCTGGTGGGAGCTATTGTCGGCCGCCGTTGCCGCCACACCATTGTCGGAAGCCAGGGCCATCTCCCGCTCCACCGCCGTGGCCCGAAGGCAAGAGGTGGAAATCATGGCCGCCACCCAACTGCCGGCCATCATGGCCATCACCCTCTCCGCCACCGTGGCCCGAAGGTGGGAGGTGGTAGTCGTGGACGCCACCCCATCGTCAGCGGCCATGGCCGCCAGTCCACCGTCGACCGCCGTGATCATCACCCGCTCCGCCACTGCCGCCCGAAGGAGGGAGGCGGAGGTGGAGGCCCGCACGTGCGTCAGCGACCTTGTGCGCTACATCGAGTTCCTACGGGAGGAGGAGGAGCGCCTCGTCGAGCACACAAAGATCCTTACCGCATCCGTGGCTGCAGCACACGCCGACGGATAGGTGAGGAATTAGGAGATCTACGAGCAGTCCGGCCGCTTCGAGAGGGATCATCTGGAGCGGCAGTGGGCGTTCGAGCTGGCGAGCGTCGCTGAACATGCAGCAGCGGCAGGCACCGAATTGCATTTCTCCAGCTCATCGGTGGCTCCTCCTCCTCCTCTGCCTCTTACTGAGCGTGCTCGACAGAGGAGAGGCTGCCGGAAGTAGCACAAAGCCCCTCCATGGTAGTAGTATATAGGGGCGATTTTTTTCAGTTCATCTGACTATAGATGTGTGGTCGAACTGTACAACATAGTTAAAATTAGCTAGTATATATAGTTGAGCTAGCTATTTCAGTACGTGGTAGGAAACAATTGGGGAAAAGTTTGGTCGGTTCAGCTGTCGAGTTGAACTATTTGTATAAATTAAGAACGACTGCTTAATCTATGAATGAAATCTATGCTTAATTACTGAATCTTAGTTGCAAAATTTAGATAGTGCTAGTGATTTCTAGCTGCATATTTTGACAAATCGCAGTGTTACAAGGATTACCAAATGGCAACGTTACTAGATCAACAAATGTAAATCTTTCCAGTTTGACAAATGGCAACATACCCAATATGACAGATGCAAATCTTACCAAATTGTTTGTACGTGGTTGCACACGGGTCATCCAAAACAACCATTTGCGTTGAAGGGACGCACAAATCATGCGCCGCAAATTTTCCCTCGACTTAAGGGGGAACACCATAGCTCTCACTTTTCATACGGGTGTTCTATCTAAAACGTTTGCGATCAAGAGCTGCAGAAATCCTGCTCGGCACATTTTCTCTTGGCTTCCTGGGGAAGCTGTCGGTTTGCATACATGTGTTCTAACTAAAATGTTTGTGATCAAGAGCTGCACAAATCTTGCTAGGCACATTTTCCCATGGCTTCCTTGGGAAATTGCCGGTTTTGCATATGGGTGTTCTAACTAAAATGTTTGCGATGACTGTTTTATATTTAAAAACCGTATTAAACTGCGGCTTGGGCGCCATTAATGTAGAGGATGCAAGCAAGGCGGGTGGCCATGGAAGTCAAAGGGCTCGCTTCCAGGTGAGCCTGCGTGGCCTACAGCTTGCACGCTTCCCGGTGAGCCTCCGCGTTGGAGTACAGCTCGCACGCCTTCCGTTTAGTCAAGCACTCAAGCACCTGTGTGCACGGCACATCCTAGCCATTAAAAGAGTGATGCGTGGCGTCACGTGAATGGTTAATAGAACACACACAATTTAAATTATACAAAACGTTTGAGATGTTACAGTGGCAGCTAGTTGTTTCAAAATGCCTTTGTTGGCTGTTATTCGAGTGCGCCTTCTCTCAAAATGGACACGAAAATTACCACAACATGTCGTGTGCCATTCCATTATAGCATGCCAAGTTTCATGAATTTCAGATGAGTTTTGGATTTACTAGAATTTAAAAACAAAGCATCTCAATGTTTTATTGGCAATCAACAGTGCCCCGGTGTTTGAAATTCATTCCCATTTCTTGCATGGGACCTAAGCATGCCCCGAAGGACACAAATTTGATTTTTCAACCAATTTATATGCACTGGAGCTTGTGCATGTAGTTAAAATTTGAATTATGCACATGAAATGCCTAGAAAACTAGTTGATGTATAAAAATGTCCAAACGAACCCCGAAAAATTCCAAAAGTAAACACAACACTCCTGTTGTTCTATGTTGACACTAGAAAATTTTTGAAAGCAATAAGAGGCAACATATATCGTTTCATCCCCAAAGGTGGCACGTTCCCTACCGAAACCATCACGCTTGTTGTGAGAAGCTAAGGTTTGTGAGAAGCTTATACCCAAACCTGCCCCAAATGGGACAAAATTTTTACCCCGGCATGTCGATTGCCGCTCCATGATAGCATGCCAAGTTTCATGAATTTCAGACGAGTTTTGGATTTAGTAGAATTTAAAAACCAGGTATCTCAATGTTTCCAGCCGAGTGACGGTGGTAGGGTGTTTGAAATTCATTCCCATTTCTTGCATGAGACCTAAGCATGCAACCAAGGACACATATTTGATTTTTCAACCGGTTTATATGCACAGGAGAATGTGCATGTAGGTCAAATTTGAATTATGCGCATAAAATGCCTGGGAAACCCAGTTAATGTATGAAAATGTCCAAATGAACCACGAAAAATTCCAAAATTAAACACAACACTCCTGTTGTTCTATGTTGACACTCGAATTTTTTGGAAAGCAATAAGAGGCAACATATATTGTTTTGTCCCCAAAGGTGGCACGTTCCCTACCGAAACCATCACGCTTGTTGTGAGAAGCTTTGGTTTGTGAGAAGCTTATACCCAAACGTGCCCCAAATGGGACAAATTTTTTACCACGCATGTTGATGCCGTCCATGATAGCATGCCAAGTTTCATGAATTTCAGACGAGTTTTGGATTTACTAGAATTTAAAAACCAGGTATCTCAATGTTTTCGGCCAAGTGACGGTGGAGGGTGTTTGAAATTTATTCCAATTTCTTGCATGGGACCTAAGCATGCAACCAAGCACATATTTGATTTTTCAACCAGTTTATATGCACTTGAGAATGTGCATGTAGTTCAAATTTGAATTATGAACATAAAATGCCTGGGAAACCCAATTAATGTATAAAAATATCCAAACGAACCCCAAAAAATTCCAAAATTAAACACAACACTCCTGTTGTTCTACGTAGACACTCGAATTTTTTGAAAGCAATAAGAGGCAACGGATATCGTTTCGTCCCCAAAGGTGGCACGTTCCCTACCGAAACCATCACGCTTGTTTGAGAAGCTCTGGTTTGTGAGAAGCTTATACCCATACTGCCCCAAATGGGACAAAATTTTTACCACGACATGTTGATGTTGCTCCATGATAGCATGCCAAGTTTCATGAATTTCAAACGAGTTTTGGATTTAATATAATTTAAAAACTACATATCTCAATGTTTGCGGCCGAGTGACGGTGGCAGGGTGTTTGACATTCATTCCCATTTCTTGCATGGGACCTAAGAATGCACCCAAGGATAAAAGATTTGTTTTTTCAACCAATTTATATGCACCTGAGCATGTGCATGTAGTTCAAATTTGAATTATGCACATAAATGCATTGAAAACTCACTTAATGCATAAAAATGTCCAAACGAACCCTAAATAATTCCAATTCTTTTATGATCACTGTGGATAAAAGGTCTAGCAATTCAAACACCGTCCATGGCTGCTGTGACCCCATTATGTAATTCAAATCAAGACGAAAAATCAAGTAGATCCCACACAGTTTATTATAACCAACCGTGTGAGATGCAACACAAAATATCTTGGAGCACCGTCGGAGTATAGTACGCATACGTCTTACATGAGAAGGTGTGACGGCTACAGTCCACAGCCTGCTCTAAATAAGGGACCGTGTCTGATGACACTTTGTGCGCTAATTTTTTCGCTGAAGCGCTTCCAAATTTTCGGCTTCGGCGGAAATATCTACCTCCCCGCCCCTCCACCTTACCAAGAGCTACACTTCCCCTGTTTGCGCCTTCCTTTCCAAGTTGAAACCTTCACTCCTTGTTTGCAGCGCCGCCTCCTCGCCGGTGACCCTCCTCCACGCTGCTCGGCCTCGCCTATCCAGGCAGGTAATCCACGCCCGACCTCCATCCTCCTTTTCCTTCCACATCCCACAAGCCCCGACAGACGGCGCGACACCTTCCACCCAAATCACTGACCCCTCCACCAAATAAGCGCCGCCCTAAGCCATGGTGCGCACAGTATAGCTAGGATCCCAAGGACCATTTGGCAGCGGAGAAGCAAATCGCGGCCGCACGCGCGGATGAGGTCGCGATGGTTGCCACTCGTGTCGACCCCCAGATCTTGGAGGAGCACCTCGCCGTCGAGGCCACCATCGACGCCTCGCGCACCGACGACGTGACACGGTTGGCTGTTTGGTTCAATTCTGCAATGCAATGTTGAATTATTGTGGGTGCATGCTTTTATTGTATACCATGTGTGAAATAAATCTAATTTGGCCGTACTAAATACATGAGAAACAAATACAATTGCTATATTTCCATGTGGTTAAGCATGCTTGGTTTGGTTAACTGTCTGATCTTCTATTAGGAGTATGTTATATTGTGCAATGTGGTGCTCAGTTAACATTTGGTTCATTTGTTGTGGTGTTTAGTTAACTGTTTTGTTTGGTTCAATTCTGTAATGCGATGTTCAATAGTTGTGGGTACATTCTGTTATTGTATACCATGTGAGGAATAAATTGAATTTGGCTGTAGTAAATACATGACAAAAAAATACAATTGCTATATTTCCAAGTTGCTAAGCATGCTTGGTTTGGTTAATTGTCCGATCTTCTATTAGGAGTATGTTATATTGTGCAATGTGGTGCTTAGTTAATATTTGGTTCATTTGTTCTGGTGTTTAGCTAACTGCTTGGTTCAATTCTACACTGCAATGTCCAATTGTCGTGTGTAGAATTTTGTATTGTTGTGCATGTGAGGAATAAATCAAATTTGGCTGCACTTAATACATAAGAAACATATACAAGTCCTACATTTCCTAGTTCTTAATCGTGCTTGGTTTGGATAAATGGGTTTTCCATGTGGCTTGAATTAAACTTACGAATCTGCAATGTGCTTATTTATCATCAACATATTTTACTGATAGCATGCGAACCCTTAGTTAACCTGATGACTAACTACCTTATATGTGTTGCAGGGAAACAATGGGAAGCACCGAGGTTTACAATCGAGGTTAGCACGTGCATGGTCCGTTGTCTAATAGCACATTATTGGCAAATTGCAGGAACCATTCTAATATTTGTTTTTTTAACAATTTGGTCTTGCACATGTAGGTCATGCTGTCAGAGGTTTTCACCCACTGCACGACCCTTTTTGCATATGGGGAAATGAGTTGTCCATGAATATCAGTCAAGTCAAGAAACTCCGAAAGATTGTTAGGATAAAGAAATTAGCGACAAAAACAACAAGATCTTTGTCTACACAATGAAGAAGACATCAGTTCACTACAGGATGGTACTAACTATTATACCTTGCCTTTTTTATTCCTTTGCCCATTTCCAATATAGAGAAGATATTTATGCACATCCTTGTTTTCAGGACTTTCCAAAGTAGTTCACCGATGATTACCTCTCACTGTATGGCCAGGAGGCGAGGAAGTTATTCATACATCACCCACGGTTCAATATTGAAGTGTTCCTGAAGAGGACGAAGGATGGACAGTCAATCATCCACAGGCACTGGCCTAAAGTTACAAAGACCTTCAACATCAATGAAGGCTCAATATTCGCCTTCTGCTTCAGCAGTTTTCTAGATGAGATACATCTGTCTATGTACCGTCCATGATGCTAATTTCGAAAGGTTATAGATGTTGCATGTGAAACTTGGTCCTAGTGTTGTTGTGTAATGGGGTAGCTGAGTGCTGAAGCTATATGATGTTGTACTCTGATGTATTTCAATTATGAAAATGAAATATATTCTGTGCTTAATATGAAATTTCAAGTAGATTAATAAATGGATTATGAATAATCGGATAATTAGCCTGCTAATGGCGAATTAGCCTGCTAATTGGGTTTTTCTATTGCAAACGGTTGTTGAAAAAATACCGTGGGCGATGACCTCAGGCAACGCACACAGTTTCTAGGAATAAACCGTGTTGGATCAATGAACAACCATACACACACGACTTTCTCTTGAAAACTGTTTGCATTAGGCCACCTTGCGCAAACGTTTACCACATAAAAACTGTGTGTGATGGACAACTTTCCTACACAGTTTATTCTACGGACCGTGTGTGACACATTCAATAACGCAAACGATTTAACGGGAAAAAATGTGTGTGATGTACCTGTGAACGAAAACGTTTTCCTTGGAGCGATTGTGTGGGATGTACATACGAACGGAGACGTTTAGTGGGGACTGACTGTGTGGGATGTACTTGCGACCGGAAACAATTTCGCCATATAATTGTATTTTTATCTCTATTGTATGTATTTCCGTATTTGAGCGCTCGTCGGTCGCACATGACCTCATTTTGCCAAGCGTGTGTGCCAAGAGGGCATATCCCTGACGGTTTCTGGGTCGTGTGGCAAGGACCCCCTATCGCACACACTCACTTCGCGACGGTTTCAAATGCTGTCGCGGAAAGGGGTTAAAAACCGTTTGTTTAGCACCTCGTTGTACTAGTGACTGGCAGGAGCCTTATGGTTCTCGCTTTATTGTATGAAATGCAATCGCCATGTAATTGCTTTACTTTATCACTATGCGGCAGCGATAGTCATAGAAGAAATAGTTGGTGACATGACAACGACGCTACGATGGAGATCAAGGTGTCAGGCCGGCGACGATGGAGATCATGACGATGCTGTGGAGATGGAGATCAAAGGCACAAGATGATGATGGCCATATCATGTTAGATTTTTGATTGCATGTGATGTTTATCTTTTACGCATCTTATTTTTCTTAGTACTACAGTTGCATTATAAGATGACCCCTTACTAAATTTCAAGGTCTAAGTGTTCTCCCTGAGTATGCACCGTTGCTATAGTTCATCGTGCCGAGACACCATGTGATGATCGGGTGTGATAAGCTCTACATTCACATACAACGGGTGCAAGCCAGTTTTGCACGTGCAGAATACTCGGGTTAAACTTGACGAGCCTAGCATATGTAGATATGGCCTTGGAATACTGAGACCAAAAGGTCGAACGTGAATCACATAGTAGATATGATCAACATAGTGATGTTCACCATTGAAAACTACTCCATCTCACGTGATGATCGGACATGGTTTAGTTGATATGGATCACGTGATAATTTAGATGACTAGAGGGATGTCTATCTATGTGGGAGTTCTTAACTAATATGATTAATTGAACTTTAATTTATCATGGACTTAGTCCTGATAGTATTTGCATATCTATGTTGTAGATCAATAGCCTGCGATGTAGCTCCCCGTTTATTTTTGATATGTTCCTAGAGAAAAATAAGTTGAAAGATGATAGTAGCAATGATGCGGACTGGGTCCATGATCTGAGGATTATCCTCATTGATGCACAGAAGAATTATGTCCTTGATGCACCGCTAGGTGACGGACCTATTGCAGGAGTAGATGCAGACGTTATGAACGTTTGGCAAGCTCGGTATGATGACTACTTGATAGTTTAGTGCGCCATGCTTTATGGCTTAGAATCGGGACTCCAAGAACGTTTTGAACACCACGAAGCATATAAGATGTTCCAAGAACTGAAATTGGTATTTCAGACTCATGCCGAGTCGAGAGGTATGAGACCTCTGACAAGTACTTTTCCTACAAGATGGAGGAGAATAACTCAACCTATGAGCATGTGCTTAAAATGTCCGAGTACTACAATCGCTTGAATCAAGTGGCAGTTAATCTTCCAGATAAGATAGTGATTGTCAGAGTTCTCTAGTCACTATCACCAAGTTACTGGAACTTCGTGATGAACTATAATATGCAAGGATGACGAAATCAATTCCCAAGCTCTTCGCGATGCTGAAATTAGCGAAGGTAGAAATCGAGAAATAGCATCCAGTGTTGATGGTTAACAAGACCACTAGTTTCAAGAGAAAGGGCAAGGGAAAGAAAGGGAACTTCAAGAATGACAAGAAAGTTGTCACTCCGTGAAGAAGCCGAAAGCTAGACCCAAGCCTGAAACTGAGTGCTTCTACTTCAATGGAAATGGTCACTGGAAGCGGAACTTCCCCAAATATTTGGCGGATAAGAAGTTGTTGATGTGGACTTTACTAGTGTTCATAGTAGCCCCTGGGTATTTGCTACTGGTTCAGTTGCTAAGATTAGTAACTCGAAACATGAGTTACAAAATGAACAGAGACTAGTTGAGGGCGAGGTAACAATGTGTGTTGGAAGTGATTCCAAAGTTGATAAGATCACCATCACAAACTCCCTATACCTTCGGGGTTAGTGTTGAACCTAAATAAATGTTATTTGGTGTTTGCGTTGAGCATGAATATGATTGGATCATGTTTATTGCAATATGTTTACTTATTTAAGTCAAAGAATAATTGTTGTTCTGTTTACATGAATAAAACCTTCAATGGTCATACACCCAATGTGAATGGTTTGTTTAATCTCGATCGTGGTTATACACATATTCATCATATTGATGCCAAAAGATGCCAAGTTGATAATGATAGTGCAACATACTTGTGGCACTGTCGTTTAGGTCATATTGGTGTAAAGTGCATGAAGAAACTCTATGTGGATGCATTTTTGGAATCACTTGATTATGAATCATTTGATGCTTGCGAACTAGGACTCATGGGCTAGATGACTAAGACTCCATTCTCCGAAACAATGGAGCGAGCCACTGACTTACTGGAAATAATACATACTGATGTATACGGTCCGATGATTGTTGAGGCTCGCGGCGAGTATCGTTATTTTCTGACCTCCACAGATGATTTGAGCAGATATGGGTATATCTACTTAATGAAACATAAGTCTAAAACATTTGAAAAGTTCAATGAATTTCAGAGTGAAGTAGAAAATCATCGTAACAAGAAAATAAAGTTTCTACGATCTGATCGCGGAGGTGAATATTTGAGTTACGAGTTTGGTCTTCATTTAAAACAAATGTGGAATAGTTTCGCAACTCACGCCACCTAGAACACCACAGCGTAATGGTGTGTCGAAAGTCGTAATCGTACTTTATTAGATATGGTGCGATCTATGATGTCTCTTACCGATTTACCACTATCGTTTTGGGGTTATGCATTAGAGACAACTGCATTCACTTTAAATAGGGCACCATCTAAATCCATTGAGATGACACCATATGAACTGTGGTTTGGCAAGAAACATAAGCTGTTCGATTCTTAAAGTTTGGGTTGCGATGCTTATGTGAAAAAGTTTCAGCCTGATAAGCTCGAACCCTATCGGAGAAATGTGTCTTCATAGGATACTCAAAAGAAACTGTTGGGTACACCTTCTATCGCAGATCTGAAGGCAAGATATTTGTTGCTAAGAGTGGATCCTTTCTATAGAAGGAGTTTCTCTCGAAAGAAGTGAGTGGGAGGAAAGTAGAACTTTATGAGGTAACTATACCTTCTCTCGAATTGGAAAGTTGCTCATCATAGAAAACCGTTCCCATGATGCCCACACCAACAAGAGAGGAAGCTAATGATAATGATCATGAAACTTCAGATCAAGTTACTACCGAACCTCGTAGGTCAACCAGAGCACGTTCCACACCAGAGTGTTACGGTAATCCTATTCAGGAAGCCTTGTTACTAGACCATGACGAACCTACTAACTATGAGGAAGCGATGATGAGCCCAGATTCCGCAAAATGTCTTGAGGCCATGAAATATGAGATAGGATCGATGTATGAGAACAAAGTGTGGACTTTGGTGGACTTGCCCGATGATCGGCAAGCCATTGAGAATAAATAGATCTTCAAGAGGAAGACAGAAGATGATGGTAGTGTTACTATCTACAAAGCTCGAATTGTCACAAAATGTTTTCGACAAGTTCAAGGTGTTGACTACGATGAGATTTTCTCACTCGTAGCGATGCTTAAGTCTGTCCGAATCATGTTAGCAATTGCCGCATTTTATGAAATCTAACAAATGGATGTCAATACAGCATTCCTTAATGGATTTCTTAAAGAAGAGTTGTATATGATGCAACCAAAGGTTTTGTCAATCCTAAAGGTGCTAACAAATTATGCAAGCTCCAGCGATCCATCTATGGAACTGGTGCAAGCATCTCGGAGTTGGAATATCCGCTTTGATGAGTTGATCAAAGCATATAGTTTTATAGAGACTTGCGGTGAGGCCTGTATTTACAAGAAAGTGAGTGGGAGCACTACAGCTTTTCTGATAAGTATATGTGAATGGCATATTGTTGATCGGAAATGATGTAGAATTTTCTGGAAAGCACAAAGGAGTGTTTGGAAGGAGTTTTTCAAAAAAGACCTCGGTGAAGTTACTTACATATTGGGCATCAAGATCTATAGAGTTAGATCAAGACGCTTAATAAGATTTTTTAATGAGTACATATGTACCTTGACAAGATTTTGAAGTAGTTCAAAATGGAACATCAAAGAAGTAGTTCTTGCCTGTATTGCAAGGTGTGAAGTTGAGTAAAGACTCAAAACCCAACCACGGCAAAAGATAGAGAGAGAATGAAAGTCATTCCCTATGCCTCAGCCATAGGTTCTATCATGTATGCAATGTTGTGTACCAGACCTGATGTGTGCCTTGCTATTAGTTTAGTAGGGAGGTACCAAAGTAATCCAAGAGTGGATCACTGGACATCGACCAAGAACATCCTGAAATACCTGAAAAGGACTAAGGATATGTTTCTCGTTTATGGAGGTGACAAAGAGCTCGTTGTAAATGGTTACGTCAATGCAAGCTTTGACACCGATCTGGATGACTCTAAGTCATAAAATGGATACGTATTTTTATTGAATGGTGGAGTTGTCAGTTGGTACAGTTCTAAGCAGAGCATCGTGGTGAGATCTACGTGTGAAGCGGAGTACATAGCTGCTTCAGAAGAAGCAAATGAAGGAGTGTGGATGAAGGAGTTCATATCTGATCTAGGTGTAATACCTAGTGCATCGGGTCCAATGAAACTCTTTTGTGACAATACTGGTGCAATTGCCTTGGCAAAGGAATCCAGATTTCACAAGAGAACCAAGGACATCAAGAGATGCTTCAATTCCATCTGCGATCAAGTCAAGGAGGGAGACATAGAGATTTGCAAGATACATACGGATCTGAGTGTTGCAGACCCGTTGACTAAGCCTCTCTCACGAGCAAAAGATGATCAACACCAAGACTCCATGGGTGTTAGAATCATTACTATGTAATCTAGATTATTGACTCTAGTGCAGGTGGGAGACTGAAGGAAATATGCCCTAGAGGTAATAATAAAGTTGTTATTTTTATTTCCTTATATCATGATAAATGTTTATTATTCATGCTAGAATTGTATTAATCGGAAACTTAGTACATGTGTGGATACATAGACAAACAGAGTGTCCCTAGTGTGCCTCTTCTTGACTAGCTCGTTAATCAAAGATGGTTAAGTTTCCTAGCCATACACATGCGTTGTCATTTGATGAACGGGATCACATCATTAGAGAATGATGTGATGGATAAGACCCATCCGTTAGCTTAGCATAATGATCATTTAGTTTTTCTGCTATTGCTTTCTTCATGACTTATACATGTTCCTATGACTATGAGATTATGCAACTCCCGAATACCGGAGGAACACTTAGTGTGCTATCAAACGCCACAACATAACTGGGTGATTATAAAGATGCTCTATAGGTGTGTCCGATGGTGTTTGTTGAGTTGGCATAGATCGAGATTAGGATTTGTCACTCCGAATGTCAGAGAGGTATCTCTGGCCCCTCTCCGCAGTGCACATCACTATGAGCCTTGCAAAAAATGTGACTAATGAGTTAGTTATGGGATGATGCATTACGGTACGAGTAAAGAGATTTTCCGGTAACGAGATTGAAGTAGGTATGATGATACCGACGATCGAATCTCAGACAAGTAACATACTGATGACAAAGGGAACAACGTATGTTGTTATGCGGTTTGACCGATAAAGATCTTCGTAGAATATGTAGGAGCCAATATGAGCATCCAGGTTCCGCTATTGGTTATAGACTGGAGATGTGTCTCGGTCATGTCTACATAGTTCTTGAACCCGTAGGGTCCGCACGCTTAACGTTCGATGACGATTTGTATTATGAGTTATGTGTTTTGGTAACCAAAGTTTGTTTGGAGTCCCGGAGGAGATCACGGACATGACAAGGAGTCTCGGAATGGTCGAGAGGTAAAGACTGATATATTGGAAGTTATATACAGACACCGGAATGGTTCCGATAAGGTTCGGGGTTTTTTTGGAGTACCGGGAGGCTACCGGAACCCCCGGGGAGTTGATGGGCCTTAGTGGACCTTAGTGGGAAGGAGGGGCGGGAAACAGGAGGTGGTGCACGCTCCCCAAACCCAGTCCGAATTGGACAGGGGGTTGGGGGCGCGGCCCCCTCTCCCTTCCTTCCCTCTTCTCCTTTAGGCCTCGTTTGACAGGGGAGGTTTTGCAGCCCCGGAGTGGAGGGGGATCTGATGGGATTTGGTTAATCCCTCTCTTCCACCCAATCCCCTCAATTCCCCACTAACCCCCCCTCATAAACCCCTCTATTTGGTTAAACCTCCTACAACAACAGCAGCAAAGCAAGCATCCAGTTCAATGGGTGCCTTGGGGGGTTTTCTGTACCACATGGATTGTGGGGGATTCGTGGGGAACAGAGAGGATTGGCCTGCTCAATCCCTACATGTCAAATGGGTTGACAAGGATTTCTGGGGATTTTGAACCCTGCAAGGATATTCCCCTCCAAACCTCCTCCACCAAACAAGGCCTTAGGTGGAAACCTACTAGGACTTGGAGTCCTACTAGGATTCCCCTTCTCCAAGCGCGCCCTAGCATGGCCGGATGACCTCCCCCCTCCTTTATATATGGGGACAGGAGGGCACCCTAGAACACACAAGTTGATCTTTTAGCCGTGTGCGGTGCCCCCCTCCAGAGTTACACACTTCGGTCATATCGTCGTAGTTCTTAGGCAAAGCCCCCTGCCGGTAACTTCATTATCACCGTCGCCACACCGTCGTGCTGACGGAACTCTCCCTCGGCCTCAGCTGGATCAAGAGTACGAGGGACGTCACTGAGCTGAACGTGTGCTAATCACGGAGGTGCCATACGTTCGGTACTTGGATCGGTTGGACCGCGAAGACGTTCGACTACATCAACCGCGTTACTAAACGGTTCCTCTTTCGGTCTACGGGGGTATGTAGACACACTCTCCCCGCTCATTGCTATGCTTCTCCTAGATAGATCTTGCGTGATCGTAGGCAATTTTTTTGAAATAGTACGTTCCCCAACACTTGCATTCCTCATGAAGAATGTGGCAAAGCTAGTGTTTACATGGTTGGATGCATATCCTTCCACCGTTATTGTCTTCAAACGAATGTCATGAGATGTGAGAAAATCCTTGTGCTTCCTCTGCCATCGATTGGTTAGACCTTTTTCTCGAAGTCCTAGTACCTAAATAGACATGAAGATTGAAAATAGTTAACGTCTAAAAGAGTATGTCGAAGGAGCGATAGCTGAATGGTTAATTCTGGTACATTATATATGGGCTTTCAATGTGTGTGAAATCATCACCTTTATATACAAATTCTCCAAACATGGAAAGCATCGCAACAAGCCAATAGCGGTGTTCAGATCAAGACACCCTATATAAATATATAAGGTCTTGACATAATCCAGCACCCTTGATACACCAACCATGGACAAGCTCTTCATTCAGCATAGAACATAATATTAGCACCGAAAGTGTACTCCAAGATGATATTTAACTTATGCGCACAAATGAAAAATGCAGATTACTAAAGTGTACATGGATAACATACAATACCTAAATAAGTGTGGAGCCAACCACTAACTTGTAACCTTCAAACGGATGAGGAAATACACCGAAAGTCTCCAGTTTAGGCATAGAGACCATAGTTATTTGCGAAGGTTTATAACAACAATCAAGGAGCAACCTTTGAAGTGAAGGGCATCTTCGATGATGAGCTCTTGTCCTTCAAAATGAATTCCAATGCTTACAAGGTGAGGCGACTTTATTTTGAGACAATGGATATGGATTCCTAGTCTAAAAATAAGCACCAAACGCTCCAGTGCAGGGCAGCTGGAGTGGATGATGCTGTGCAGTGAGGCCACCGATAGATCAACCAACACAAGCACATGTTTTTTCAGCAGTGGGAGTCAAAGCATTTGCACCAGATTGTCTGCTAGATGGCACCGGGTCAAGGTGGCGGTGTGGAGAGAGGAGGAAAACCATGAGATGGGCATTGGTGGTGAGGGCACATATGCAACTCTTGGTGGTAACCTATGGCTGTAGTAATGGTAGAACTCAAGCTGCTGGAGTTTCTCAAATTGATGGGATGTCAGCCAGGCGGCCATCGTGCAGGGTATGTCCAACAGGTAGCATGCTGAGATGCAGATGCGTTGAATGGAGCCCTGGTGGGAGGAGATGATGGGTCTGGGGAGTTCAGAATCATCATCGACAGATAGCTGACGACAGTCGAGATTAAGAGGAGCGGCGCACCACTGATCGCGCCACCAAGATGCGAGGACTTGTATGTAGAAGCCTAAAGGAAATATGCCCTAGTGGCAATAATAAAGTTGTTATTTTTATTTCCTTATATCATGATAAATGTTTATTATTCATGCTAGAATTGTATTAAGCGGAAACTTGATACATGTGTGAATACATAGACAAAAGAAAGTGTCCCTAGTATGCCTCTACTTAACTAGCTCATTAATCAAAGATGGTTTTGTTTCCTAACCATAGACATGTGTTGTCATTTGATGAACAGAATCACATCATTAGGAGAATGATGTGACGGACAAGACCCATCCGTTAGCTTAGCATAATGATCGTTAAGTTTTATTGCTATAGCTTTCTTCATGACTTATACATATTCCTTTGACTATGAGATTATGCAACTCCCGAATACCGGAGGAACACCTTGTGTGCCACTACTGCAAGATGCTGCTAATGCGACACTACGATCAGAGACCCTCCGACGAAACTGTGTGCGATGCCATAATCACAAATGGTGGTGTAGAAAACCCGTCAAAAAAGGTGCAAAACAATTGCGTTGGAGGATGCATCAAACATGGTTCAGATTTAAGTTGCGTGTGCGATGCACGGCATAAGGTTCAGTCCACTTAACTATTTGCGATGAGGAGGAACAAAAGAAACGGGCAGCCAGATGAAGGTGTGTGCGATATACAACATACAGTTCACTCGGATGAACTGTTTATGATTAGGCATAACAAAAGAAATGGTCAGCAAAATTCAAGGTGTGTGCGATATATGGCATGCGGTTCACACTGATGAACGGTTTGTGTTGAGACAAGAGAACAGAAATGGTTCAATATAACAAGATGTGTGTGATACGCGGCAAAGAGGTCTATAATGAGAAATGTGCGCGAAGACCAATAATAACACAAACGGTTGCTGCTAATAAGACATGCGTGTTGTGCGATGGGATTGCATACAGAACAATAACATTATATACACACTTATAAGGACATGGTTGCATAACCAAATTAAACATCCACTTACATATAGGTGGTTACTACAACCATGGCATTTGCACATACCAAAGTAAACTATTACATGCATAAATACATAGGTGGCTACTACACACATGACATTTCCACACACCAATAAAGTAAACTATATATTACATGTATGATTAACTAGCATAAACGATCATCTGATCATCATTTACTTCTTGTGACGCTTGCTCTGTTTGTGGCTCGATCTGGGCTCGTCAATTTGGGTAACGAGGCACTTCCTCATGTCGATGATCCACCTGTGCATCTCGTAGCATGTGTACACGCTCTTGGCCGCGAACCTGAGGTGAGGTTCATCCAGTTGCCGCATCCAGGCCTTGTGTCAGGATACAGGACTTGTTTTATGGGCATCCTGCTTCATCTTTTCATAGTAGGGGTCGATGATGGCCGAGGAGAGTTCGACCAGGGAGTCCTGCTTCGTGCTGCCCCAGATCGTGTAGTGGTCACAGATTTTGACAAGGTTCTTGCAGGCCAAGCCCGTAATACTGAGCGCGTTTACATCGTTGGTGGTTTCCACCATGGAGAACTTGTAGTCGGTGTTGTTGACAAACCTGTTGAAACGGTCGCAAGGATCTGTGGCCATGCAGTAGTGGTAGATGAGGACATGATGGCCCATGCACAACTGGGCGATGGCAACCTTCTGATCTATGCCGGGATGACTGGTGGTGTACTGGAGGTCGATGCCGACCACCTTGTACTTGTCTCGAGCAAGCAGCTGCTCAACGCTGTTGATCTAGTCATCCACCACGGCCGGGTCGATGGTGTACACCACCGAGAGATCCATCTCCCTCGCATGGGTCTCCACTCTATGCTCACCGAACTCCATTGGAGCGCCGCTGGACATCCCCTCTCTATGTGTCGTCGTGGGTGTGCTTGTTCTGTTGTGGGGCGATCGAAAGGTTGAAGAGACTAAGGTTATAATGGCCGCGGGAATTAAAGGGGAAGCTAGATGGCCAGGAATATCGGCAGGCCCTGATGGCAGTTCTAATTTGCAGCGCGTAACTCCATCGTGTCGCACGTAACTGCATCGCTTGGCAATGCGCACGGCGCAACCGCATGCATATGGCCCCCCCGACGTGATCGTGCGCACGCCCAACCGCTGGCAGAGCGCGCGCGGAGGGACGCGAGCAGGGTGCTCCGCGGTCGCCTCACCACGCAAGGAAAAGCCGTCCACAAGCCGAGCGCGCCGACGGACGCAAGCAGAGCGCATCAACGAACGCGAGCAGAGCGCCGCGTGGCGCCTAACAGCGAGCAGAGCTTGCCGAGGGACGCAAGAAGAGGCCGGCTCACTGATACGTGGCAAATAAGACGAACTCTACGAGCGATGTCGGAGACATCAAGCACGAATCGGATTAGAGTTGCGTGTGCGATATGTGTCATACAGTTGATCCATCCGAGCTGTTTGTGATGGAATAAGCCGTGTGTTGCGGGCAAACTCTTGCTGGTATATAACCTTATATTTAACCAAAAAAGTATTAATGCATGTTACAAAAATTGTATAGCTGGAAACTATGTTCAAATAGGACTCCAACGATATAATCGTTGGCGACATGCATTCGTATTTTATTAGTTAAATCCTACTTATAAACCAGGACGGGGGTATAGTAGGTAATTAAATCGCAAACGTTTTTTTTTGTATTAACCCTATGTGTACGTGTCCTTTCGTCCTCCTCTCGCACGTCTTGTCACCCTGCTACCGCAGACGGCTTACATCGCAAGCTTGCGCAGTGCGCGGGGGCGTTCTTTGGCCAAACAGTGGCGCCAATGAATCGTCGGTGAGCCCGTTCAAGCGCAACCTCGCAGGTTCCCGCGCAAGCTTCCTGCCCTACTCGATGAAATCCCCCAAAATCCCAATGCTTACCGGCTTGCTATAAAAACCCTCATGGCCGGCAAGTCTTGCATCACATTTTCCCCTCCCTACCTATAGTTTATCTCGTCTACTTTTGCCATAATCGCCAATGGCACCGGTCCGTCGTCGTCGCTCAGCCACTCCGCCATCATTAGATGACAGCTCCAGTTGGGAGGCTACACCGCAGTGGCGGTGCAGTCCCCGATGTAGTGTAGTGCGCGTGGCGTCCCTGTTGGGTGTGCGTGGAACACCCACCACACGCTTCCTGGCGGGAGCTATTGTCGGCCGCCGTTGCCGCCACACCATTGTCGGAAGCCAGGGCCATCTCCCGCTCCGCCGCCGTGGCCCGAAGGCGAGAGGTGGAAATCATGGCCGCCACCCAACTGCCGGCCATCGTGGCCATCACCCTCTCCGCCACCGTGGCCCGAAGGTGGGAGGTGGTAGTCGTGGACGCCACCCCATCGTCAGCCGCCATGGCCGCCAGTCCACCGTCGACCGCCGAGATCATCACCCGCTCCGCCACTGCCGCCTGAAGGAGGGAGGCGGAGGTGGAGGCCCGCACGTGCGTCAGCGACCTTGTGCGCTACATCGAGTTCCTGCGGGAGGAGGAGGAGCGCCTCGTCGAGCACACAAAGATCCTTACCGCAGCCGTGGCTGCAGCACACGCCGACGGATAGGTGAGGAATTAGGAGATCTACGAGCAGTCCGGCCGCTTTGAGAGGGATCATCTGGAGCGGCAGTGGACGTTCGAGCTGGCGAGCGTCGCTGAACATGCAGCAGCGGCAGGCACCGTATTGCATTTCTCCAGCTCATCGGTGGCTCCTCCTCCTCCTCTGCCTCTTACTGAGCGTGCTCGACAGAGGAGAGGCTGCCCGAAGTAGCACAAAGCCCCTCCATGGTAGTAGTAGTATATAGGGGCTATTTTTTCAGTTCATCTGACTATAGATGTGTGGTCGAACTGTACAACGTACTTAAAATTAGCTAGTATATATAGTTGAGCTAGCTATTTCAGTACGTGGTTGGAAACAATTGGGGAAAAGTTTGGTCGGTTCAGCTGTCGATTTGAACTATTTGTATAAATTAAGAACGACTGCTTAATCTATGAATGAAATCTATGCTTAATTACTGAATCTTAGTTGCAAAATTTAGATAGTGCTAGTGATTTCTAGCTGCATATTTTGACAAATCGCAGTGTTACAAGGATTACCAAATGGCAACGTTACTAGATCAACAAATGTAAATCTTTCCAGTTTGACAAATGGCAACATACCCAATATGACAGATGCAAATCTTACCAAATTGTTTGTACGTGGTTGCACACGGGTCATCCAAAACAACCATTTGCGTTGAAGGGATGCACAAATCATGCGCTGCAGATTTTCCCTCGACTTAAGGGGGAACACCATAGCTCTCACTTTTCATACGGGTGTTCTATCTAAAACGTTTGCGATCAAGAGCTGCAGAAATCCTGCTCGGCACATTTTCTCTTGGCTTCCTGGGGAAGCTGTCGGTTTGCATACATGTGTTCTAACTAAAATGTTTGTGATCAAGAGCTGCAAAAATCTTGCTAGGCACATTTTCCCATGGCTTCCTTGGGAAATTGCCGGTTTTGCATATGGGTGTTCTAACTAAAATGTTTGCGATGACTGTTTTATATTTAAAAACCGTATTAAACTGCGGCTTGGGCGCCATTAATGTAGAGGATGCGAGCAAGGCGGGTGGCCATGGAAGTCAAAGGGCTCGCTTCCAGGTGAGCCTGCGTGGCCTACAGCTTGCACGCTTCCCGGTGAGCCTCCGCGTTGGAGTACAGCTCGCACGCCTTCCGTTTAGTCAAGCACTCAAGCACCTGTGTGCACGGCACCTCCTAGCCATTAAAAGAGTGATGCGTGGCGTCACGTGAATGGTTAATAGAACGGACACAATTTAAATTATACAAAACGTTTGAGATATTACAGTGGCAGCTATTTGTTTCAAAATGCCTTTGTTGGCTGTTATTCGAGTGCGCCTTCTCTCAAAATGGACACGAAAATTACTACAACATGTCGGGTGCCATTCCATTATAGCATGCCAAGTTTCATGAATTTCAGATGAGTTTTGGATTTACTAGAATTTAAAAACAAAGTATCTCAATGTTTTATCGGCAATCAACAGTGCCCCGGTGTTTGAAATTCATTCCCATTTCTTGCATGGGACATAAGCATGCCCCGAAGGACACAAATTTGATTTTTCAACCAATTTATATACACTGGAGCTTGTGCATGTAGTTCAAATTTCAATTATGCACATGAAATGCCTAGAAAACTAGTTGATGTATAAAAATGTCCAAACGAACCCCGAAAAATTCCAAAAGTAAACACAACACTCCTGTTGTTCTATGTTGACACTAGAAATTTTTTGAAAGCAATGAGAGGCAACAGATATCGTTTCATCCCCAAAGGTGGCACGTTCCCTACCGAAACCATCACGCTTGTTGTGAGAAGCTAAGGTTTGTGAGAAGCTTATACCCAAACCTGCCCCAAATGGGACAAAATTTTTACCCCGGCATGTTGATTGCCGCTCCATGATAGCATGCCAAGTTTCATGAATTTCAGACAAGTTTTGGATTTAGTAGAATTTAAAAACCAGGTATCTCAATGTTTCCAGCCGAGTGATGGTGGCAGGGTGTTTGAAATTCATTCCCATTTCTTGCATGAGACCTAAGCATGAAACCGAGGACACATATTTGATTTTTCAACCGGTTTATATGCACAGGAGAATGTGCATGTAGGTCAAATTTGAATTATGCGCATAAAATGCCTGGGAAACCCAGTTAATGTATGAAAATGTCCAAATGAACCACGAAAAATTCCAAAATTAAACACAACACTCCTGTTGTTCTATGTTGACACTCGAATTTTTTTGAAAGCAATAAGAGGCAACATATATCGTTTTGTCCCCAAAGGTGGCACGTTCCCTACCGAAACCATCACGCTTGTTGTGAGAAGCTTTGGTTTTTGAGAAGCTTATACCCAAACGTGCCCCAAATGGGACAAATTTTTTACCACGGCATGTTGATGCCGTCCATGATAGCATGCCAAGTTTCATGAATTTCAGACGAGTTTTGGATTTACTAGAATTTAAAAACCAGGTATCTCAATGTTTTCGGCCAAGTGACGGTGGAGGGTGTTTGAAATTTATTCCAATTTCTTGCATGGGACCTAAGCATGCAACCAAGCACATATTTGATTTTTCAACCAGTTTATATGCACTGGATAATGTGCATGTAGTTCAAATTTGAATTATGAACATAAAATGCCTGGGAAACCCAATTAATGTATAAAAATATCCAAACGAACCCCGAAAAATTCCAAAATTAAACACAACACTCCTGTTGTTCTACGTAGACACTGGAATATTTTGAAAGCAATAAGAGGCAACGGATATCGTTTCGTCCCCAAAGGTGGCACGTTCCCTACCGAAACCATCACGCTTGTTTGAGAAGCTCTGGTTTGTGAGAAGCTTATACCCATACTGCCCCAAATGGGACAAAATTTTTACCACGACATGTTGATGTTGCTCCATGATAGCATGCCAAGTTTCATGAATTTCAAACGAGTTTTGGATTTAATATAATTTAAAAACTACATATCTCAATGTTTGCGGCCGAGTGACGGTGGCAGGGTGTTTGACATTCATTCCCATTTCTTGCATGGGACCTAAGAATGCACCCAAGGATAAAAGATTTGTTTTTTCAACCAATTTATATGCACCTGAGCATGTGCATGTAGTTCAAATTTGAATTATGCACATAAATGCATTGAAAACTCACTTAATGCATAAAAATGTCCAAACGAACCCTAAATAATTCCAATTCTTTTATGATCACTGCGGATAAAAGGTCTAGCAATTCAAACACCGTCCATGGCCGCTATGACCCCATTATGTAATTCAAATCAAGACGAAAAATCAAGTAGATCCCACACAGTTTATTATAACCAACCGTGTGAGATGCAACACAAAATATCTTGGAGCACCGTCGGAGTATAGTACGCATACGTCTTACATGAGAAGGTGTGACGGCTACAGTCCACAGCCTGCTCTAAATAAGGGACCGTGTCTGATGACACTTTGTGCGCCAATTTTTTCGCTGAAGCGCTTCCAAATTTTCGGCTTCCGCGGAAATATCTACCTCCCCGCCCCTCCACCTTACCAAGAGCTACATTTCCCCTTTTTGCGCCTTCCTTTCCATGTTGAAACCTTCACTCCTTGTTTGCAGCGCCGCCTCCTCGCTGGTGACCCTCCTCCACGCTGCTCGGCCTCGCCTATCCAGGCAGGTAATCCACGCCCGACCTCCATCCTCCTTTTCCTTCCACATTCCACAAGCCCCGACCGCCGGCGCGACACCTTCCACCCAAATCACTGACCCCTCCACCAAATAAGCGCCGCCCTAAGCCATGGTGCGCACAGTATAGCCAGGATCCCAAGGACCATTTGGCAGTGGAGAAGCAAATCGCGGCCGCACGCGCGGATGAGGTCGCGATCGTTGCCACTCGTGTCGACCCCCAGATCTTGGAGGAGCACCTCGCCGTCGAGGCCACCGTCGACGCCTCGCGCACCGACGACGTGACACGGTTGGCTGTTTGGTTCAATTCTGCAATGCAATGTTGAATTATTGTGGGTGCATGCTTTTATTGTATACCATGTGTGAAATAAATCTAATTTGGCCGTACTAAATACATGAGAAACATATACAATTGCTATATTTCCATGTGGTTAAGCATGCTTGGTTTGGTTAACTGTCTGATCTTCTATTAGGAGTATGTTATATTGTGCAATGTGGTGCTCAGTTAACATTTGGTTCATTTGTTGTGGTGTTTAGTTAACTGTTTTGTTTGGTTCAATTCTGTAATGCGATGTTCAATAGTTGTGGGTACATTCTGTTATTGTATACCATGTGAGGAATAAATTGAATTTGGCTGTAGTAAATACATGACAAAAAAAATACAATTGCTATATTTCCAAGTTGCTAAGCATGCTTGGTTTGGTTAATTGTCCGATCTTCTATTAGGAGTATGTTATATTGTGCAATGTGGTGCTTAGTTAATATTTGGTTCATTTGTTCTGGTGTTTAGCTAACTGCTTGGTTCAATTCTACACTGCAATGTCCAATTGTCGTGTGTAGAATTTTGTATTGTTGTGCATGTGAGGAATAAATCAAATTTGGCTGCACTTAATACATAAGAAACATATACAAGTCCTACATTTCCTAGTTCTTAATTGTGCTTGGTTTGGATAAATGGGTTTTCCATGTGGCTGGAATTAAACTGACGAATCTGCAATGTGTTTATTTATCATCAACATATTTTACTGATAGCATGCGAACCCTTAGTTAACCTGATGACTAACTACCTTATATGTGTTGCAGGGAAACAATGGGAAGCACCGAGGTTTACAATCGAGGTTAGCACGTGCATGGTCCGTTGTCTAATAGCACATTATTGGCAAATTGCAGGAACCATTCTAATATTTGTTTTTTTAACAATTTGGTCTTGCACATGTAGGTCATGCTGTCAGAGGTTTTCACCCACTGCACGACCCTTTTTGCATATGGGGAAATGAGTTGTCCATGAATATCAGTCAAGTCAAGAAACTCTGAAAGATTGTTAGGATAAAGAAATTAGCGACAAAAACAACACGATCTTTGTCTACACAATGAAGAAGACATCAGTTCACTACAGGATGGTACTAACTATTATACCTTGCCTTTTTTATTCCTTTGCCCCATTTCCAATATAGAGAAGATATTTATGCACATCCTTGTTTTCAGGCCTTTCCAAAGTAGTTCACCGATGATTACCTCTCACTGTATGGCCAGGAGGCGAGGAAGTTATTCATACAACACCCACGGTTCAATATTGAAGTGTTCCTGAAGAGGACAAAGGATGGACAGTCAATCATCCACAGGCACTGGCCTAAAGTTACAAAGACCTTCAACATCAATGAAGGCTCAATATTCGCCTTCTGCTTCAGCAGTTTTCTAGATGAGATACATCTGTCTATGTACCGTCCATGATGCTAATTTCGAAAGGTTATAGATGTTGCATGTGAAACTTGGTCCTGGTGTTGTTGTGTAATGGGGTAGCTGAGTGCTGAAGCTATATGATGTTGTACTCTAATGTATTTCAATTATGAAAATGAAATATATTCTGTGCTTAATATGAAATTTCAAGTAGATTAATAAATGGATTATGAATAATCGGATAATTAGCCTGCTAATGGCGAATTAGCCTGCTAATTGGGTTTTTCTATTGCAAACGGTTGTCGAAAAAATACCGTGGGCGATGACCTCAGGCAACGCACACAGTTTCTAGGAATAAACCGTGTTGGATCAATGAACAACCATACACACACGACTTTCTCTTGAAAACTGTTTGCATTAGGCCACCTTGCGCAAACGTTTACCACATAAAAACTGTGTGTGACGGACAACTTTCCTACACAGTTTATTCTACGGACCGTGTGTGATACATTCAATAACGCAAACGATTTAACGGGAAAAAATGTGTGTGATGTACCTGTGAACGGAAACGTTTTCCTTGGAGCGATTGTGTGGGATGTACATACGAACGGAGACGTTTAGTGGGGACTGACTGTGTGGGATGTACTTGCGACCGGAAACAATTTCGCCATATAATTGTATTTTTATCTCTATTGTATGTATTTCCGTATTTGAGCGCTCGTCGGTCGCACATGACCTCATTTTGCCAAGCGTGTGTGCCAAGAGGGCATATCCCCGACGGTTTTTGGGTCGTGTGGCAAGGACCCCCTATCGCGCACACTCACTTCGCGACGGTTTCAAATGCTGTCGCGGAAAGGGGTTAAAAACCGTTTGTTTAGCACCTCGTTGTACTAGTGACTGGCAGGAGCCTTATGGTTCTCGCTTTATTGTATGAAATGCAATCGCCATGTAATTGCTTTACTTTATCACTATGCGGCAGCGATAGTCGTAGAAGAAATAGTTGGTGAGATGACAACGACGCTACGATGGAGATCAAGGTGTCAGGCCGGTGACGATGGAGATCATGACGATGCTGTGGAGATGGAGATCAAAGGCACAAGATGATGATGGCCATATCATGTTAGATTTTTGATTGCATGTGATGTTTATCTTTTACGCATCTTATTTTTCTTAGTACTGCGGTTGCATTATAAGATGACCCCTTACTAAATTTCAAGGTATAAGTGTTCTCCCTGAGTATGCACCGTTGCTACAGTTCATCGTGCCGAGACACCATGTGATGATCGGGTGTGATAAGCTCTACATTCACATACAACGGGTGCAAGCCAGTTTTTCACGTGCAGAATACTCGGGTTAAACTTGACGAGCCTAGCATATGTAGATATGGCCTCGGAATACTGAGACCGAAAGGTCGAACGTGAATCACATAGTAGATATGATCAACATAGTGATGTTCACCATTGAAAACTACTCCATCTCACGTGATGATCGGACATGGTTTAGTTGATATGGATCACGTGATAATTTAGATGACTAGAGGGATGTCTATCTATGTGGGAGTTCTTAACTAATATGATTAATTGAACTTTAATTTATCATGGACTTAGTCCTGATAGTATTTGCATATCTATGTTGTAGATCAATAGCCTGCGATGTAGCTCCCCGTTTATTTTTGATATGTTCCTAGAGAAAAATAAGTTGAAAGATGATAGTAGCAATGATGCGGACTGGGTCCATGATCTGAGGATTATCCTCATTGATGCATAGAAGAATTATGTCCTTGATGCACCGCTAGGTGACGGACCTATTGCAGGAGTAGATGCAGACGTTATGAACGTTTGGCAAGCTCGGTATGATGACTACTTGATAGTTTAGTGCGCCATGCTTTATGGCTTAGAATCGGGACTCCAAGAACGTTTTGAACACCACGAAGCATATAAGATGTTCCAAGAACTGAAATTGGTATTTCATACTCATGCCGAGTCGAGAGGTATGAGACCTCTGACAAGTACTTTTCCTACAAGATGGAGGAGAATAACTCAACCTATGAGCATGTGCTTAAAATGTCCGAGTACTACAATCGCTTGAATCAAGTGGCAGTTAATCTTCCAGATAAGATAGTGATTGACAGAGTTCTCTAGTCACTATCACCAAGTTACTGGAACTTCGTGATGAACTATAATATGCAAGGATGACGAAAACGATTCCCAAGCTCTTCGCGATGCTGAAATTTGCGAAGGTAGAAATCGAGAAATAGCATCCAGTGTTGATGGTTAACAAGACCACTAGTTTCAAGAGAAAGGGCAAGGGAAAGAAAGGGAACTTCAAGAATGACAAGAAAGTTGTCACTCCCGTGAAGAAGCCGAAAGCTAGACCCAAGCCTGAAACTGAGTGCTTCTACTTCAATGGAAATGGTCACTGGAAGCGGAACTTCCCCAAATATTTGGCGGATAAGAAGTTGTTGATGTGGACTTTACTAGTGTTCATAGTAGCCCCTGGGTATTTGCTACTGGTTCAGTTGCTAAGATTAGTAACTCGAAACATGAGTTACAAAATGAACAGAGACTAGTTGATGGCGAGGTAACAATGTGTGTTGGAAGTGATTCCAAAGTTGATAAGATCACCATCACAAACTCCCTATACCTTCGGGGTTAGTGTTGAACCTAAATAAATGTTATTTGGTGTTTGCGTTGAGCATGAATATGATTGGATCATGTTTATTGCAATATGTTTACTTATTTAAGTCAAAGAATAATTGTTGTTCTGTTTACATGAATAAAACCTTCAATGGTCATACACCCAATGTGAATGGTTTGTTTAATCTCGATCGTGGTTATACACATATTCATCATATTGATGCCAAAAGATGCCAAGTTGATAATGATAGTGCAAAATACTTGTGGCACTGTCGTTTAGGTCATATTGGTGTAAAGCGCATGAAGAAACTCTATGTGGATGCATTTTTGGAATCACTTGATTATGAATCATTTGATGCTTGCGAACTAGGCCTCATGGGCTAGATGACTAAGACTCCATTCTCCGAAACAATGGAGCGAGCCACTGACTTACTAGAAATAATACATACTGATGTATACGGTCCGATGATTGTTGAGGCTCGCGGCGAGTATCGTTATTTTCTGACCTCCACAGATGATTTGAGCAGATATGGGTATATCTACTTAATGAAACATAAGCCTAAAACATTTGAAAAGTTCAAAGAATTTCAGAGTGAAGTAGAAAATCATCGTAACAAGAAAATAAAGTTTCTACGATCTGATCGCGGAGGTGAATATTTGAGTTACGAGTTTGGTCTTCATTTAAAACAAATGTGGAATAGTTTCGCAACTCACGCCACCTAGAACACCACAGCGTAATGGTGTGTCGAAAGTCGTAATCGTACTTTATTAGATATGGTGCGATCTATGATGTCTCTTACCGATTTACCACTATCGTTTTGGGGTCATGCATTAGAGACAACTGCATTCACTTTAAGTAGGGCACCATCTAAATCCATTGAGATGACACCATATGAACTATGGTTTGGCAAGAAACATAAGCTGTTCGATTCTTAAAGTTTGGGGTTGCGATGCTTATGTGAAAAAGTTTCAGCCTGATAAGCTCGAACCCTATCGGAGAAATGTGTCTTCATAGGATACTCAAAAGAAACTGTTGGGTACACCTTCTATCATAGATCTGAAGGCAAGATATTTGTTGCTAAGATTGGATCCTTTCTATAGAAGGAGTTTCTCTCGAAAGAAGTGAGTGGGAGGAAAGTAGAACTTGATGAGGTAACTGTACCTTCTCTCGAATTGGAAAGTTGCTCATCACAGAAAACCGTTCCCATGATGCCCACACCAACAAGAGAGGAAGCTAATGATAATGATCATGAAACTTCAGATCAAGTTACTACCGAACCTCGTAGGTCAACCAGAGCACGTTCCACACCAGAGTGTTACGGTAATCCTATTCAGGAAGCCTTGTTACTAGACCATGACGAACCTACTAACTATGAGGAAGCGATGATGAGCCCAGATTCCGCAAAATGTCTTGAGGCCATGAAATATGAGATAGGATCGATGTATGAGAACAAAGTGTGGACTTTGGTGGACTTGCCCGATGATCGGCAAGCCATTGAGAATAAATAGATCTTCAAGAGGAAGACAGAAGATGATGGTAGTGTTACTATCTACAAAGCTCGAATTGTCACAAAATGTTTTCGACAAGTTCAAGGTGTTGACTACGATGAGATTTTCTCACTCGTAGCGATGCTTAAGTCTGTCCGAATCATGTTAGCAATTGCCGCATTTTATGAAATCTAACAAATGGATGTCAAAACTGCATTCCTTAATGGATTTCTTAAAGAAGAGTTGTATATGATGAAACCAAAGGTTTTGTCGATCCTAAAGGTGCTAACAAATTATGCAAGCTCCAGCGATCCATCTATGGAACTGGTGCAAGCATCTCGGAGTTGGAATATCCGCTTTGATGAGTTGATCAAAGCATATAGTTTTATAGAGACTTGCGGTGAGGCCTGTATTTACAAGAAAGTGAGTGGGAGCACTACAGCTTTTCTGATAAGTATATGTGAATGGCATATTGTTGATCGGAAATGATGTAGAATTTTCTGGAAAGCACAAAGGAGTGTATGGAAGGAGTTTTTCAAAAAAGACCTCGGTGAAGTTACTTACATATTGGGCATCAAGATCTATAGAGTTAGATCAAGACGCTTAATAAGATTTTTTAATGAGTACATATGTACCTTGACAAGATTTTGAAGTAGTTCAAAATGGAACATCAAAGAAGTAGTTCTTGCCTGTATTGCAAGGTGTGAAGTTGAGTAAAGACTCAAAACCCAACCACGACAAAAGATAGAGAGAGAATGAAAGTCATTCCCTATGCCTCAGCCATAGGTTCTATAAAGTATGCCATGCTGTGTTCCAGACCTATTGTATACCTTAGTATAAGTCTGGCAAGGGAGTAGAATAGTGATATAGGAGTAGATCATTGGACATCGGTCAAAATTATCCTTAGAGGACCAAGGCAATATTTCTCGGTTATGGAGGTGATAAAGAGTTCATCGTAAAGAGTTACGTCGATGCAAGCTTTGACACCAATCTGGATGACTCTGAGTCTCGATCTGGATACATATTAAAAGTGAGAGAATTTAGCTAGAGTAGCTTCGTGCAGAGCATTGTCGACATAGAAATTTGCAAAATACATACGGATCTGAATGTGGCAGACCCGTTGACTAAACCTCACTCACAAGAAAAACATGATCACACCTTAGTTCTCTTTGGGTGTTAATCACATGGCAACGTGAACTAAATTACTGACTCTAGTAAACCCTTTGGGTGTTGGTCACATGGCGATGTGAACTATGGGTGTTAATCACATGGTGATGTGAACTAATGGTGTTAAATCACAAGGCGATGTGAACTAGATTATTGACTCTAGTGCAAGTGGGAGTCTGAAGGAAATATGCCCTAGAGGCAATAATAAAGTTGTCATTTATATTTCCTTATATCATGATAAATGTTTATTATTCATGCCAGAATTGTATTAACCGGAAACTTGATACATGTGTGAATACATACACAAAACAAGGTGTCCCTAGTATGCCTCGACTTAACTAGCTCGTTAATCAAAGATGGTTAAGTTTCCTAACCATAGACATGTGTTGTCATTTGATGAACGTGATCACATCATTAGGAGAATGATGTGATGGACAAGACCCATCCGTTAGCTTAGCATAATGATCGTTAAGTTTTATTGCTATTTCTTTCTTCATGACTTATACATATTCCTTTGACTATGAGATTATGCAACTCCCGAATACCGGAGGAACACCTTGTGTGCTATCAAACATCACAACATAACTGGGTGATTATAAACATGCTCTACAGGTGTCTCCAAAGGTGTTTGTTGGGTTGGCATAGATCAAGATTAGGATTTGTCACTCCGAGTATCGGAGAGGTATCTCTGGGCCCTCTCGGTAATGCACATCACTATAAGCCTTGCAAGCAATGTGACTAATGAGTTATTTATGTGATGATGCATTACGGAACGAGTAAAGAGACTTGCCGGTAATGAGATTGAATTAGGTATGATGATACCGACGATCGAATCTCGGGCAAGTAACATACCGATGACAAAGGGAATAACATATGTTGTTATGCGGTTTGACCAATAAAGATCTTCGTTGAATATGTAGGAGCCAATATGAGCATCCAGGTTCCGCTATTGGTTATTGACTGGAGATGTGTCTTGGTCATGTCTACATTGTTCTCAAACCCGTAGGGTACGCATGCTTAACATTCGATGATGAATTGTATTATGAGTTATGTGTTTTGGTGACCGAAGTTTGTTCGGAGTCTCGGATGAGATCACAGACATGACTCGGAGTCTCAAAATGGTCGAGAGGTAAAGATTGAGATATTGGACGAAGGTATTCAGACACCGGAAAGGTTTCGGGACGTTTCGGATATTCATCGGGGAACCAAGGGGTTATCGGAACCCCTCGAGGAAGTTATGGGCCTTAATGGGCCATAAGGGAGTAGGAGATGGCAGCCCATAGAGTGGCGCCCCCCGAGGGAAATCCAAATTGGACTAAGGGGAGGGGGCGCGGCCCCCTCTTTCCTTTCCCTCTCTCTCCTTCCCTCCTCCTCCTCTTGGAATAGGAAAGGGAATCCAACTAGGATTGGGAATCCTAGTTGGACTCTCCCCTTGGCGCGCCCCCCTTGGACGCCGGCCTCCTCCTCCCTCTCCTTTATATACGTGGCCAGGGGCACCCCAAAGGCACAATAATTGTTTCTTAGCCGTGTGCGGTGCCCCCGTCCATAGTTTACCACCTTGGTCATATTGTCATAGTGCTTAGGCGAAGCCCTGCACGGGTCACATAACCAGCACCGTCGCCACGCCATCATGCTAAAGAAACTCTCCCTCGACCCTCTGCTGGATCAAGAGTTCGAGGGACGTCGTCGAGTTGAACGTGTGCTGAACTCGGAGGTGCCGTACGTCCGGTACTTGATCGGTTGGATCACGAAGACGTTCGGCTATGTCAACCGCGTTAACCTAACGCTTCTGCTTTCGGTCTATGAGGGTACATGGACACGCTCTCCCCGTCTCGTTGCTATGCATCTCCTAGATAGATCTTGCGTGATCGTAGGAATTTTTTTGAAATTGCATGCTACGTTCCTCAACATGGCCATCCTTGGTGGGGAGAAGGTAGATGATCTCCCCAAGGATGGCGTCCAGGAGATCGCTGATGCAGTCCATCGGAGATTCTACTGGTTCCTCATGTCCAGGGGGTGGCCGCTTCTGGCCGCATAGCCGGGTCCAAGATCTACATCCAGTGGCGGCGATGGCCGGAGCCTCATCTGTGTACATACCGATCTGAAAGAAAAAATGGCAGAAACATACATGTAGGATATTCAAAATCAATTCTCAAGATCTGGAAGAAAAAAAAGGTACAAACATATATGTAGGACATTCAAAATCAATTCTCAAGATATGGCCACGAATTATTAGCACGCACGCTAACCCTAGTTTGATTATTAGCAAAAATCATCTGTACAGAACAAACAATTAATCACTAACCCATACGGATACCATTCAAACAATCAATACACTACGTGCATCTAACAGATCTTAATTACTCTGATTTCATGGACTAAGAGAACATAACCATAGAATTTGTATTCCAAAAAAATAGAGAGGGGGGGGGAGTAACCAGAGAAAACACATGATATGTTTGCCGCACAAATGGGTATATAGATGACTAACCGGTTTTTCGTCGGAGTCGCAGTCGTTGCCGGAGTTGCTGTTGACCTCCGGCTCTGACCGGGGGGGGGGGGGGGCTACGACGGTGCCGACGAAGTCAAGGTTGTGCTGTTGCCTGCACGAGACCTCATCAGCAGCGACGAAAACCTCTGTGCCTAGCTTCACGCGTTGTGCGGGTGCTTCACCAGCCCCGACGTCGCCACTCCCTCCGATGGTGCACTTCGGCAACATCCTCATACACTCTAGAGTCCAGACGCCGGTGACCACTGTGGACCGGGGGTGTGGCCGCCTATTATGGCTGGCGGCTCGGGCGCGCCATTAATATGGACCAGTGGGAGCGAGGCGGGCGACAGTCAAAGGCTGTCTCGCCTCCCGGTGAGCCTGCGCAACAAACTTCTGGCATTCCTACCATCATTTCACATAGCTATTCGCATGCCTCCCGGTGACACCGCACAACGAAAATGCCTCCTGTCAATTTACACACCTGCACGCACGCCTCCCGGTCTACCTGCACGGTGTACTGCTCGCATGCGTCCCGTCAACTCACGCCCGCTCGCACGACACACGGGGCACGTGGCAGCACGTATATATTTTTTGTTTTTTGATGATTCATTCTGTCACTTTATTTCTTAACTGAAGCATGGCACGGTCTAACGCACACGGTCCGAATAAATAATCCGTATGAGATATTGGTTGCGAGTTATTAACAATCTCCTGTTTGTAAGAAGATTATATCAAAATGTGTCTCAAATTTGACGAAAAATACAATATCACAGTCTACTAGTGTCCATATATGACACCACGATAAGTTTCATGAATTTCAACTAAATTTTGGATTTACTGAATTTTAAAAATCTATATTCTCAATTTTTTGAAATCTCTTGCATCGGGAAACATGCACCCAGTGACACACATATGATTTTGCAATCCATTTTGGTGCACATGTAGCTCATATTTGATTTTTGCACATTAAATCCCTAGGAAATCAATCAATGTATAAAAACAGTTGAATGATCTCTGTTTTTTAACATGGCCCTCCTTTGGTCACATGTTCACGACAGAAAAAGTTTGACGTGCCTTAGAGTGGCTGTGGTGGTGTGGGTTGTGTGTGTGGGGTGGGGCGGGGGGGGGGGGGGTCCGGCAGTACATTAATAGTCGTGAGCCTCCGTGTGGGATTATTCATCATTTTGTGAGTCATATATGCCACATCAAAGTCGTGAATTGGTTATTTAAAGGATTACACAACCCTTTCATACATACATGTTCGGGCCACATGCATGCATTGGTGGCCCTCTCGGACACTCCCTCGTGTAGTTGTTAGCGACGTGCCCATTCGTTATCCCGCAAATGTTTTTAGTTTCCACCGAGAACGAGAGGCATTTGACCAGAAGGTGGATTCATCTTGGCATGTGTGTGGTGTGGATCATGGTGAGATCCCATATCAAAGTTTGGGCACTGATACGTCTCCAACGTATCTATAATTTTTGATTGTTTCATGCTATTATATTATCATTCTTGGATGTTTTATAACCATTTTATAGTCATTTTATATCATTTTTGTACTAACATATTAACATAGTGCCAAGTGCCAGTTGCTGTTTTTTTGCATGTTTTTTACATCGCAGGTAATCAATATCAAACGGAGTCCAAACGCAACGAAACTTTTTGTGGATTTTTTTGGACGAAAAGACATCGAATGGGCTGGAGAAGCGCCTGTGGGGTGCTTGGAGGGGAAGATGTGCTTTGTAGTGGGTTCGATCTTACGGTGCTTGATCCCAGTGACAGAAGGGGAACTGACACGTATGTATCGTTGCTACTAAGGATAAAATGATGGGGGTCTATTTCTACATAAATAGATCTTGTCTACATCATGTCATCGTTCTTATTGCATTACTCAGTTTCTCCATGAACTTAATACACTAGATGCATGCTGGATAGCGGTCGATGTGTGGAGTAATAGTGGTAGATGTAGAAAGGAGTTGGTCTACTAATCTTGGACGTGATGCCTATGTAATGATCATTGCTTGGAAATCTTCATGAGTATTGGAAGTTCTATCAATTTACAAACAGTAATTTGTTTACCCACCGTTTGCTATTTTTCTCGAGAGAAGCCACTAGTGAAACCTACGCCCCCGGGTCTCTTTCATATATTATTTGCCTTTGTGATCTATTTTATTTGCCTTTTATTTTCAGATCTATTAAACCCAAAAATACAAAAATACCTTGATGTAATTTATTTTATCTGGCGTTTGATCTATCAATATTTACAACTCTCTCACGTCCGTTTGCCAATTTGTGGCACTGTTACCCGAAAGGGATTGACAACCCCTTTAACAAGTCGGGTTGTGAGTATTTGTTATTTTTGTGCAGGTGCTGTTTATGTAGTGTTGCTTGGTTCTCCTACTAGTTCGATAACCTTGGTTTCATCACTGAGGGAAATACCTACGGTCGCTGTGCTGCATCATCCCTTCCTCTTTGGGGAAATACCGACGTAGTTTCAAGCCGCATCAAAAGGAATTTCTGGTGCCGTTGCCGGGGAGGATCATCTACATCTACCAGGTTCCTAATCACAAATATCATCTCCTCGCAATTTAGATTATTTGGCATTTGCCTCTTGTTTTCCTCTCCCCCACTTCACAAAAAAATGCCGTTTTATTCGCCCTCTTTTTCATTCGCCATTTTCTTGTCGGATCTGTTTTTGAGTGCAATCTTATTGTGTGGTCATAATGGCTCAAGAGAACACCAAGTTGTGTGATTTCTCTAATACCAACAACAATGATTTTATTGGCACTCCGATTGCTCCCGCCATTAGTGTGGAATCTTGTGATATTAATACTGCTTTGCTAAATCTTATTATGAAAGATCAATTTTACGGTACTCCTAATGAGGATGCCGCATCCCATCTTAATACCTTCATGGAATTACGTGATATGCAAAAGAAAAAAGATGTGGACAATGATATTGTGAAGATGAAACTATTTCCATTTTCTTTGCGTGATTCTGCAAAAAAATAGTTTTCTTCTTTGCCTCGCAATAGTATCGATTCTTGGAATAAGTGCAAAGATGCTTTTATCACTAAGTATTTTCCGCTCGCAAAAATTACTTCCCTTAGAACCCATATCATGAATTTCAAGCAACTTGAACATGAGCATGTTGCACAATCTTGTGAAAGGATGAAAATGATGCTAAGGAATTTCCCAACTCATGGGTTAAATCTTTGGATGTTCATAATTTTTTTTGCGGGGTTGACTTTTTTTCTCATAATATTTTAGATTCCGCCATGGGTGGTACTTTTATGGAAATTACTTTGGGTTAAGCCACCAAATTGCTTGATAATATTATGGAAAATTAATCACAATGGCATACCAAAATGGCTCCTACTAGTAAAAACGTTAATTTGGTTGAAGAAATTTCTTATTTGAGTGAAAAAGTTGATGCTCTTATGAAATTGGTTGCTAGTAAAAGTGCTCCTATTGATTTCAATGATATGCCTTTGTCTACTTTGATTGAGCAAAATAGTGATGCCGTAGATGTGAATTTTATCTCGCGAAATAATTTCAATAACAATGCTTATAGAGGTAATTTTAATCCTAGGCCTTTTCCTAGTAATTCCTCTAATAATTATGATAATTCCTATGGAAATCCTTCTTATAATAATAATAATAATAGGAACACCTCTGATCTTCAGAATAATATTAAAGAATTTATCAACACTCAAAAAAGTATTCAACACTACCATAGAAGAAAAGTTGAATAAGATTGATGATTTGTATTGAGGTGTTGATAGAATTGCTCATGATGTAGAAAATCTCAAGATGAAAATTTTTTGTGCCTAAAGATGAGGAATCAATTAAAGCTCTTTATGTTTCTATGGATGAAAGTAGTAAAAGAACCGCCATGCTTAGAGCTAGAAGATAATTTTTAGAAAAAAGCGTTTTCTAGTGATTAGTTTCATAAAAGTGATGAAGATCTTAAAATGATTGGTGTTTCCTCTATTGATTCCTTGTTTAGTGGAGTTAAGATTGATTAAAAGGGGACTAGAGAAGAGTCAACTTTAGCTACAAGGTGTCCCGATAATTTGGAGGGTGAAAATCTTGTTGAGAAAATTGATAAAAGTGGGTTTGAAGAGGTCAAAACTTTAACTGGTGATATGACCACTCTTTTGGATTACAAACACTTTAATTAGGATAGTTTATCTTTGATTGATTGTATTTCTTTGTTGAAACCCATGGTAAATTCACCCCATGCTTATGAACAAAAAAAAGCTTTTAGCAAACATATTGTTGATGCTATGATGAAAGCTTTGGAAGAAAAGTTGGAATTAGAAGCTTCAATTCCTAGAAAATTGCATGATGAATGGGAACCTACTATCAAAGTCAATATTAAAAATTATGAGTGTTTTTCTTTGTGTGACTTGGGTGCTAGTGTTTCTACAATTCCGAAATCTTTATGTGATGTGCTTGGTCTTACCTATATTGTAGAATGTTCTTTAAATTTGCACTTAGCGGATTCTACTATTCAAAAGCCTATGGGAAGAATTAATGATGTTTTTATTCTTGCAAATAGGAATTATGTGCCCATATATTTTATTGTTCTTGATATTGATTGCAACCCGTCTTGTCCAATTATTCTTGGTAGACCGTTTTTACGCACTATCTGTGCCGTGATTGATATGAAAGAAGGAAATATTAAGTTCCAATTTCCACTAAGGAAGGGTATGGAATACTTTCCTAGAACAAGAATTAGGCCACCATATGAATCAATCATGAGGGCATCTTATGGATCTCGAAACAAAGATGACAAAACTTAGATCCTTGCTTTATGCCTATCTAGGGGCATGAAACAATAGCGCTTGTTGGGAGGCAACCCAATGAATAAAATTTATTTTTGCTTTTTGTTTCATGTTCTTGAGTGTTAGCACAATTATTCTACTGTTATGATTGTGTTTTTAGTGTTTTAATTAGTTGTAGCGACCAGACCTCAAACAGTCTGATCTCTGTGCTCCGGTGTCATCCCTGGATTAGTAATGCTGACACCACACAGTACTCGGAGGATTTATAGCAGAGTAGCAATCACACACTTATTACATCGAGTGTCTCAAAAGAGAACTTATTACAATAAATATGGCTTAAGGCCATCTAATAACGATAACAGCGGAAGGCTTGGAAGATAAGTGAGTCCATCAACTCCAACGGGATCACTGAGTATAGAAGCACGACCTAAAACTCCTTAATAGTCATCTGAAAAGTCTGCAACATTAACGTTGCAGCCCGAAAACGGGTCAGCACATGGAATATGCTGGCAAGGTAACACATAGAGAGTAATGGAATGTAACAGCTATACTATATGCATATTTGGCTGGTGGAAAGCTCTATGGTTACAGTTTTTGCGTAAAGCCAATTTTTCCCTACTTCAAAGGAATAATTTTATTTGACTATCATGGTAGTTGTTAAACATTGAGAATGGTTGACAGCATTCTCAATCCCAATTAAGCATCATCATTAAACATAACCCAACAAAATTAATTTAGAGTAACATGTTGAGATTCACATGATAATCCAAGTACTAGATACTCAAGATGTCCATAACCGGGGACACGGCTAATCATGATTAGTTTGTTACACTCTGCAGAGGTTTGCGCACTTTTCCCCACAAGACTCGATCGCCTCCGTTTGGTTTCTCGCACTACATGGTGTTTGAGAAGACGGATGACCGAGACATAGTCTTTCAGAAGCGCTAGCACCTTACGATCGGGTAGACCGTACCACCTACATCCCCTACATCTGCTAGTCTACCACTGTAAGAGTTCGCACAACTTAGTCAACTATGCTAGAGCCCATAATAGCTTGTGGCTGCACACGGAAGTTTCTAGTATGAATAGTCTTATGATCCCTTTGAGCCTGGGTGGCGGTGCAAAAGAAAACAGGCAAGTCCTGGAATACCCAGGTGCCTCAATCCACCTAGATGTGTGTTTAAGTTGCCACCTTAGATAAACCATTAATTAACAATCTCACATCTGTCATGGATTTCACTCACCCAATCCACGTCTACTAGCATAGCATGGCATAATAAGCAAACGTAGAAGTAACTCCCAAAGGTTTGATAATAAACAGGTAATAGGTACTACCTCATCTACTTCCCATCCCACAATTTAATTGGAACCTAATCATGCAATGTGTGAGGATTGATCTAATGCAATAAAACTGGGTAGTAGAAAAGGTATGATCAAGGTGTTACTTGCCTTGCTGATGATCCGCGAAACCTAGCGATTCAAAGTAACAGGCGGCGCACTCCGGATATTCTATCGCAAACAAACAAATGAGCATACAATAAGTACTCATCTAATGCACAGGTAAAACTCAAATAAGAGATCTAACTAGAAGGTTCAACTTAACAACTCCGGTTGGCAAAAGAATCAAATCGGACGAAGCAACGAAAGACAAACGGCGAAAGAAAACAGCTTCGTTCTAGCAATCTGGATCTAGGGTAAATTTTACAGTAGCAAAACCTTGTTTAAGTTGGTTAAACGAATAGAGGGTTTCGAGACGAATCCCTAGGCGCTTGAATCGCCTGATTCTGATAAACGAGCGAAAAGTTAAACTAAAACGAAAATCGGATCAGAAATCGCGATCAGAAAAGTCGCGGATTTAATCCGAGAAAAGAAAAACGAAGAACAGATTAACAAACGAACGTTCGTTATCCGAAACTAAACGATGAAACGCGTTCATTAAAATGAACGAATAGGTGAACGTTCACTAATTAAATAAACCAGTGAAAAAATAAACCGATATAGGGTTTCGAAAAAAAACTGAGGCGGTTTTTTTTAAAAAAAACCGAATGGCGAACGATGGCGGCTATACCTCTGGCGAGGTACTCCGGCGGGCGGGGTGGGGCTCCGGCGGCGGCGGCGGCTATGCGGGGCGGCTCGGCAGCTGCGGCAGCAGCGCAGGCGGCGGGGCGGCTATGCGGGGTGGCGGGGCGGGGTGAGGTGAGGGCGGCGGGGCAGCGGTATTTAAGAGAGGGAGGGGGGTGCTGCCTTGGGGGAGGGGGCACGGCGGCGGCCCCGAGCCGGACTCGGGCGGCGGCGCGGCTCCGGTCTCCTGGAGGGAGACGCAGGCGGCGGGGTGGGCCGTCGGCTGGGCCTTGGCCCAGTCGGCGCGCGGCGCGATTTTTTTTTTAAATATTCCGCTCGGAAGAAAAGAAAAAAAATAAATACTAAACGGACTCCAAAATTTCCGAAATAAATTTTCACGGGCTTCTAAAATCAAGCCTCACAAGGTGAACATTTATTTGGGACATAAATGCAATTTTGGAAAAAAAACGCATTTTTCCTAATTCAAATAAAACACCGAAAAACTTCGAAATAAAATCTTATTTGATTTTATTATTAAATCCTCAATATTTCTTTATTTTGGGATAGTCATTTTATTCCCTCTCTCATATTTTTGTAATAGAAATAATTGATGATAAAATAAATAAAATCAAATTATCCTATTCTCAAAATTTGAGAAAACTCAAATATGAAAATATCGAAATCCCCAACTCTCTCCGTGGGTCATTGAGTTGCGTAGAATTTCTAGGATCAAACAAAATGCAAAAGAAATATGACATGCATTGATGATATAATGTATAACATTCCAAATTGAAAATTTGGGATGTTACAAACCTAACCCCCTTAAGATGAATCTCGCCCTCGAGATTCGGGTTGGCTAGAAAATAGGTGAGGGTGGTCCTTGAACAAATCTTCCTCTCGCTCCCAGGTGGCTTCATCCTCTTAGTGGTGGCTCCAGTGAACGTTACAAAACTTGATAACCTTGCTGCGAGTAACTCGGTTGGCAAACTCTAGGATCTTAACTGGCTTCTCCTCATAGGTCAAATCGTTATCCAACTGAATGGTTTCCAAAGGCACTATGTCTCTCAACGGTATGTCAACCATCTTCGCGTGACATTTCTTCAGCTGAGAAACGTGGAACACATCATGAACTCCTGACAATCCTTCGGGCAATTCCAACTTGTAGGCTACTTCCCCCATACGTTCCAATACTCGATATGGTCCTACAAATCGTGGTGCTAACTTCCCTTTAACTCCAAAACGCTTTGTTCCCTGAAGTGGAGATACTCGAAGATAAGCTCTATCTCCAACTTCGTAAACTATCTCCTTGCGTTTAGAATCCGCATAACTCTTCTGTCTGCACTGGGCTATCTTGAGCCTATCGCGAATCAACTTCACCTTCTGTTCAGACTCTTTAATCAAGTCAGGACCAAACAACTGACGGTCTCCAACTTCGTCCCATGACAACAGTGTCCTGCACCTCCTTCCGTACAAGGCTTCGAAAGGGTCCATCTTTAAACTGGATTTGTAACTGTTGTTGTAAGAGAACTCTGCATATGGCAAATTGTCATCCCAACTAGACCCATAATCTAGTGCACAAGCTCTCAGCATATCCTCCAAAATCTGATTTACCCTTTCGGTCTGTCCATCAGTCTGTGGATGAAAAGCTGTACTAAATTCTAGCCTGGTACCCAAAGTTTCATGAAACTGCTTCCAGAACTTTGAGGTAAACTGGGTTCCTCTATCTGATACGATACACCTTGGAACTCCATGCAGACATACGATCCTGGTCATGTATATCTTTGCTAACTTAGCACTGGTGTAAGTGGTCTTTACTGGGATGAAATGAGCTACTTTCGTCAATCGATCAACTACAACCCAAATTGAGTCATAGCCTGAACGAGTCCTGGGCAATCCCGTGATAAAATCCATGCCTAGCTTATCCCACTTCCATTCGGGTATCGGCAATGGTTGTAACAATCCTGCTGGCTTCTGATGCTCTGCCTTTACTCTCTGGCATACATCACAAACTGCTACATACTCCGCAATATCCTTCTTCATTCCGGTCCACCAGAAAATATCCTTCAAATCCAAATACATCTTGGTGTTTCCTGGGTGAATCGAATATGGTGAGTCGTGTGCCTCTTGTAGTATCAACTTCCTGATCTCCGGGTCATTGGGCACGTAAACACGGTCTTCAAACCATAGGGTGTCGTGCTCATCCTCACGAAATCCTTTAGCTTTTCCTTTACTCAGTTTCTCCTTTATAGCGGCAATCTCTTTGTCAACTTTCTGAGCTTCTCTGATTCTATCCATCAAAGTTGACTGAATCTCCAGTGCTGCTACGTAGCCTCTCGGAACTATTTCCAAACATAGTTCACGAAGATTTTCTGCTAACTCCTTGGGTATTTCTCCCGTCATTAATGTATTGACATGGCTCTTGCGGCTTAATGCATCAGCTACTACATTAGCCTTTCCGGGGTGATAATGCAATTTCATATCATAATCCTTGATAAGCTCCAACCATCTCCTTTGTCTGAGATTCAACTCCTTCTGGGTGAAAATGTACTTCAAACTCTTATGATCCGTGTACACCTCATAATGATTACCAATGAGAAAATGTCTGCATGTTTTCAACGCATGCACTACGGCTGCTAACTCCAAATCATGCGTGGCATAATTTAACTCATGAGGCTTCAGTTGTCTTGAGGCATATGAAACAACTCTCCCTTCCTGCATAAGTACTGCTCCAAGTCCTCGACGTGAAGCATCGCAGTACACCTCATAATCTTTGGTCTGGTCTAGCAAAATCAACACTGGTGAGGTAAACAAACGTTTCTTCAACTCCTGGAAACTAGCATCACACTCCTCTGTCCATATGAACTTGGTATACTTCTTCAACAATTCAGTCATAGGCTTCGCAATCTTTGAGAAATTCTCAATAAATCTCCGGTAGTATCCTGCGAGTCCAAGAAAACTCCGGATCTCTCCAACTGTTGTTGGGGCATCCCACGTGGTCACAGTTTCAACTTTAGCAGGGTCTACTGCTATACCTTCACCCAATATAACATGTCCGAGGAATCCTACTTCCTTTAACTAAAACTCACATTTGCTGAACTTGGCATATAGTTGATGTTCTCTGAGTTTTCCAAGTACCAAACGCAAATGCTCCTTATGTTCCTCTTCATTCTTCGAATAAACCAGGATATCATCAATGAACACTACGACGAACTTATCCAAGAACTCCATAAACACTTTGTTCATCATGTTCATAAAATAGGCAGGTGCGTTAGTCAGACCAAATGACATAACGGTATACTCATACAGCCCATATCTGGTAGTAAAAGCTGTCTTCGGAATATCCTATTCTCGAATCTTCAACTGGTGGTATCCTGATCGCAGATCGATCTTGGAAAATACCTTAGCTCCTTGCAATCGATCAAACAGATCATTGATCATTGGTAGTGGGTACTTGTTTTTGATCGTTACTTCATTCAATCCTCGATAATCCACAACCATCCTTAACGATCCATCCTTCTTCTCCACTAGAAGTACTGGCGATCCCCAAGGTGAAGAACTTGGGCGAATATATCCCTTATCCAATAACTCCTTAATCTGCTTCTTAATTTCCACCAAATCCTTTGCTGGCATCCTATATGGTCTCTTTGATATTGGCCCTATGCCTGGCAATAGCTCAATCAAAAACTCAATATCTCTATCCGGTGGCATGCCTGTCAACTCTTCTGGAAATACATCAGGGAAATCTCTTACCACTGGTACTTCCTCCTGCACAACTCCTGTTAGGCAATTTACTTGAGTCCTATTTGGCACATGCCGGGATACATACTTGATCCTTCTCCCTTCTGGGGTAGTAAGCAAAATTGACTTACTAGCACACTAAATATTCCCTTCATATTTTGATAACCAATCCATGCCTAATATCACATCCAATCCTTGAGATTCCAATACTATTAGGTATGAGGGAAAAACATAGTTACCAATCCTTAATGGTAACCGATCACACCATAGACTAGCCACATACTCTGCTCCGGGCGAGGTTGCTAACATGGGTGACCTAAGGGCTTGGGTTGATAGGTTATACTTATCCACAAATCCCCTTGAGATGTATGAATACGATGCACCAGTATCAAAAAGAACTAGTGCAGTAAATGACTTAACCAAAAACTTACCTATTACTGCATCGGGCTGAGCTTCAACCTCCTCCATGCTAACGTGGTTCACCTGTCCCCTATTGAAAGGGTTCGGCTTCTTCCCAGAACTTCCATTGCCATTTTGGCCTTCAGGACATTCATTGGCAGAATGTCCGGTCTTCGAGCACTTATAGCAAGTGACTTGGCTCAAGTCCTTCTTGGCTGGGGTTGAGGGGTTGGTGTGGTTCTGGCCGTTGCTTCCTCCATTGCCATTACCATTCTTGGTGCCATTGTGATTGTGCGAGCTACCTCCTCCATGGGTATGCTGAAAATGTCCTCCTGGTCTAGGGGTAAAACGTGGCTTCTGCTGAGCTCCTGAATTGTACTTTCCTTGTCCATACTTCCTCTTGCAATTCTCAATTTTCTGCTGCTTACCTTCAATCATAAGAGCACGATCTACCAACTCCTGGTAGTTGTTGAAGGTGGCTACCATCAACTGCATGCTCAACTCATCATTCAGTCCTTCCAGAAACTTCTCTTGCTTAGCTGCATCCGTAGCGACGTCATCTAGGGCATAACGTGCTAACTTACTAAATTCCTCCACATACTGGCCAACTGTCCGTCCTCCTTGGCGCAAGTTACGAAACTCACGCTTCTTCATGGCCATAGCTCCTGCTGAAACATGGGCAGTATGGAAAGCCTGCTGAAACTGGTCCCATGTGACAGTGTCGACTGGGAAAGTGGCTGTGAAATTCTCCCACCATGATGCCGTGGGTCCTTCTAGCTGATGTGCGGCAAACTTCACCTTCTCCGCATCTGTGCATCCTGCTGTGGTCAACTCCCTAGCTGTCTTGCGGAGCCAATCATCTGCTACTATCGGCTCGGTGCTACTTGAAAACACCGGCGGATTCAGCCTAAGAAAACGGGCTAAGTGGTCAACAGGTGGTGGTGGTGGTGGGTTGTTGTTGTTGTTCCCCTGATTCTGATTCCGGACTAGCAACTGCATCAATGTGTTCTGCTGCTGGATCAACTGGGTGAGCTCCGGTGGAAATGCAAATCCGGGGTCACGCCTCGGAGGCATCTGAGGGTTTAGAAAAGAGGAGATGTAAGAATAGAGGGGGTCTAAAGAGAAAACACTACCCATATGCACATGAGGCAAAAGCAAACAATTCACTTCATTCAATCAAACAAGGGCATACAATCGATCTAACTATCGCAAAAGTGCTCGGGCTACTATATTTACATGGTGGACTACTACTACTACTGAGGAGGTGGTCTACTAGAAATATTCTTTGGTCATTGACTCCATGATATCTGCTCCAACTTCATCAACATAGTCATCATCGCTACTGTTTGGTTCCGAGTCGGTGCCATCGATGATGATGTAGTCTTCCGGGCTAATCTCCTTGGGTTCTTCGTCTTCATCTACTGGTGTAGGGCCTCCCATAAATATTCCAATCTTCTTGATCAGGTCGTCATTCTTCTCCACCAATACTTCAATTTCTTCTTCATAATCTTCACGTGTAGCCTTGAGTTCTTCCTCCAGTTCCTTGATTCTAATCTTAGCCTTCTTCAGATCTATCATGTCGGCACACATCTAGTTCTCCTGGCGTCGAATGTGCTAGTTTAATTCCTGGATAAAAGCTGCGATTGATCTATCCTTCCTGGTGCTGATCATCTCCCAGTGTTCATCTCGGCGCCCACAAATCTAGTAGATAGTATCCTTGAGATCCTTGCGGTAGACTTCTCCAATGCGTCCCATGGCGATGTGAGCTGCCATGCTCTTTCCTAGACTCCAAGTTGGTGCATTAAATGAAAACTCTATGGGCTCAGTGACTGGCATGAACGTCCTTCCTGGAACTTGAACTTGAATCATCCAGCGCTCTTCTTCAGGTAAAGTGGCGTTGTAGGTTCCCGTGAAGCTTGGTACTCCTATGTTCAGGTATCTAGTGACTTCCTTCAAGTGTCGTCCAAAGGGTGTATCTTCATCCGGTTGTGTGAACTTGTTCCTTGCATCTGCCATCCTAAAGAGTAGAAAAGATGAGGAGTCAGAGAAGAAGAGAGTGAATAGTGATCTAGGTCTTTTAGCTTAGTGGTCGTGTCCTACAGTCAGCGTGTGCTCTGATACCATCTCTGTAGCGACCAGACCTCAAATAGTCTGATCTCTGTGCTCCGGTGTCATCCCTGGATCAGTAATGCTGACACCACACAATACTCGGAGGATTTATAGCAGAGTAGCAATCACACACTTATTACATCGAGTGTGTCAAAAGAGAACTTATTACAATAAATATGGCTTAAGGCCATCTAATAACGATAACAGCGGAAGGCTTGGAAGATAAGTGAGTCCATCAACTCCAACAGCATCACTGAGTATAGAACCACGACCTAAAACTCCTTAATCATCGTCTGAAAAGTCTGCAATATTAACGTTGCAGCCCGAAAACGGGTCAGCACATGGAATATGCTGGCAAGGTAACACATAGAGAGTAATGGAATGTAACAACTATACTATATGCATATTTGGCTGGTGGAAAGCTCTATGGTTACAGTTTTTGCGTAAAGCCAATTTTCCCCTACTTCAAAGGAATAATTTTATTTGACTATCATGGTAGTTGTTAAACATTGAGAATGGTTGACATCATTCTCAATCCCAATTAAGCATCATCATTAAACATAACCCAACAAAATTAATTTAGAGTAACATGTTGAGATTCACATGATAATCTAAGTACTAGATACTCAAGATGTCCATAACTGGGGACACGGCTAATCATGATTAGTTTGTTACACTCTGCAGAGGTTTGCGCACTTTTCCCCACACTCTGCAGATTCTGTTTTCTTTGCGTTGTGTGCTTGTTTTGATGATTCTATGGTTTTCTTTGATGAGTTTTTGCCATAGAAAAGTTGGAATACAGTAGATATAATGCAAGAATAAAATATGAATTGGTTTGTTATAACACTTATAGTAGTTATTTGCTTTCTTATACTAACGGATCTCACAAAGGTTTTGTTGAGTTTTGTGTGATTGAAGTTTTCAAGTTTTGAGTTATCTTACGATGGATGAAGGAATAAGGAGTAAGAAGATCCTAATCTTGGGGATGCCCATGGCACGCCAAGTTATTATCCAAAGAGAAGCAAGCAACTAAGCTTGGGGATGCCCCGAGTGGCATCCCCTCTTTCTTCTAACGACAATTGGTATTTTACTCGAAGCTATATTTTTATTCGTCACATACTATGTGTTTTGCTTGGAGCGTCTTGTATGATATGAGTCTTTGCTTGTTTTGCTTTGTGTTTTTGGTCTTGATCCCTTGATGGACACACCTATTTGAGAGAGCTAAAATTATTCCATGACTTGCTAGAATTTCTCTCTATGCTTCACTTAAATTTTTATGAGCTACGGACTTAATCTAGTGCTTCACTTATATATTTTTGAGCAAGGTGTGCTTTGTTAATTTTGAAGAAATTCTCTCTTACTTCACTTAAATTAATTTGAGTGAAAGAAATATTATGCTGATGATCTTCACTTATATTTGTTTGAGCTTATCAAAAGCAACACATGAAAATTAGTCCCAAAGTGATAGATATCCAAGAAGGATATAATAAAAACTTTCATGAAGATCATTGGACAAAATAAACTTGATTCTCAGTAATAGTTTTGAGATATGATGATGTGATATGTGAGTCATGTTGATGAGTAATTGTGCTTTAGTAAGAATATTGGTGTTAAGGTTTGTGATTCCCTATGCAAGCACGAAAGTCAATAGTTGTGCAATGAAATTACATCCTACTTGTGGTGCATTATGCTTAATGCTCGCTTATGAGATTATTCGTTTCTTGGTTGGTCGCTTCCCAATCTTTTGCTAGTCTTCATTTCACACTAAGTATGATCACTACTTGTGCATCCAAAATCGTTTAAACCAGTTTTGCCACAGGAGTCCACTATACCTACCTATATGTGGTATTCTTTTGCTGTTCTAAGAAAATTTCTATGTGCCATCTTTAATATTCAAAATAAGTTTATCTTTTGTGTGCTCGTACCGCTCGCGTGGCGGTGAGGGGTGGCTAATATTTTCCATGCTAGATGTGTTATTCTCACGATGAGTGTTTATTCACTTGTCATTGCACGGGAGTAAGGCAAAGGTATTAGGGATGCCAAGTCCCGAAATGAAAAATGAATTTACTTTATGTTGTCAAATTATAAATTCCTTGGAAAGTGTTGGTATGGAATGCACCCGTGGATACGGTTAGCCATGGAAAGTGAAAGTATGGTGGAAAAAGGAATAAACTTTATTTTCTGTTTAGGAATTGCCCGTGATATATCTAGAATGGAAGTGTTGGGAATTCTAAGTCGCTTTCGTTGGTGGGAAAAGTATGCCTCTCAAAATGTTTTTATCTCTCAGTTTTCGCTTTGAGCTTTGGCACCACTACAAATCCCTTCTTCCCTCTGCGAAGGGCCTTTCTTTTACTTTATGCAATTTTTATTTTTATTTGAGTCTCCATCTTCTCTTATAAATCACCAACTAGGGGGCACTATGATCATACTTGAGCATTGGGTGTAGTTAATATGCGAGTGTGTTTCATGAATGGTCAATGATTGAGCATGATGGGCTAGGGATAGCTTATTTTAGCGTTGATATTTTGAAAGACATTGTGGCTTGTTGGTATGCTTGAGTATTTAAATTATCATGTCAAAACTAGACTATTGCTTTGAACAATATAAAAGTTCAAATGTCCATGCTATAAAGATAAGAATGTGAGATGACATGCTAGGCTGCATTCCACATAAAAAAATTCTTTTTTTATCATTTACCTACTCGAGGACGAGCAGGAATTAAGCTTGGGGATGCTGATGCATCTCCAATGTATCTATAATTTTTGATTATTCCATGCTGTTATATTATCATTCTTGTATGTTTTATAATCATTTTATTGTCATTTTATATCATTTTTGGTACTAACCTATTGACATAGTGCCAAGTGTCAGTTGCTGTTTTTTGCATGTTTTTTACATTGCTGGTAATCAATATCAAACGAAGTCCAAACACAGTGGAACTTTGTGTGGATTTTTTTGGACCAGAAGACATCCAATGGGCCGGAGAAGCTCCTAGGGGGGGGGGTGCTCTGAGGGGAGCACAACCCACCAGGGCGTGCCTGGAAGCCCAAGCGCGCCCTGGTGGGTTGTGCCCTCCTTGGGTGCCCCTGACCGCCTCTTTGCTCTATAAATACCCCAATATTCCAGAAACCCTAGGGGAGTCGACGAAAATCAATTCCAGCCGCCTGTCCGTGCAACAGACTCCGAGTACATTGCCCAACTGTGCACATGCACAAGATCAAGATCGGAGCACCAACGTAAGTCAGAGGTTGAAGAACCAAGAGACTTGAAGAACCAACATGCAGCTCCGAGAGATCGAGATCGACCCGAAGGAACATGATATCGGCAAGAGAAGGGCCTCCCTCGTCGGGCAGGCGAGCCCGGCAAGGGGCTAGGCCACCACCAGAAGCAAGCAATCGAGACTCCCTGGCAGCGCCTGCCAGGGCTTGTGGGGCCTGAACCACCCCGCCAACCGCACAAATACGACCCACGTCGTCAATCCATGCGGTGTCAAGCCGCAAGGTGATTAAGTGGCAGCATTTGCCACATGGCAGCCATCTTCTACAGAAGAAACCCATAGGTGACACCCATCCAGCGGTGTGTCAAGAGAACAGGTGCGGAGCTGGCGAGGTAAGCCCAACAGGCCTTGCCAGGCAGCTAGTGATGTGACACTGAGTGGTGCATTTAATGCACCCTGCCAGCTCACAGAGTTAGGTATGATAGCACTGTTTGCTATCATATTAGTGGGTAATGACTGTTTTGCCACTGTGGTGACTCCTTAATCTATAAAAGGAGGCCCATGGCAATCATAGGAGGGGGTTAGAGGGTTGGAAACTTGACAAACCCAAGCCACCATACGCTTGTGGTTGCCGTAGCCTTGAGGCAGGCCTTGCCGGGCAAGTGTACCATGCACCACCATGTTCATTTCCACCATCAATCCACCAAAGTAGGAATAGGGTCTTACGCCTCACAGCGGCCTGAACCTGGGTAAATTGATTGTGTGCTCTCTGTCGTGCTGTCATGCGCTGGTTTGCTCTTTGTGCCTCGCGACGTCCCCCGCCGAACCAGCAAGGGGTCGCCCGGTCCCATAGGTGGCCGCGGATATCCCGTGACATCTTTGGCATCCCAGGTAGGGGGGATCGCTTGTGCGAACCTGAAAGCATGCGTAGCGTGTCATCTTCATCGCCATCTTTGTCTTCGACGATGCCATCAACCTGGCGCCCAAGAAAAAGAAGTCCGGCCTTTCGGCCCAGCCATCTACCTCAAAGGCTCCGCCGCCCGCGGCCCCAGATGCCGCTGGGGATGCAGGGACAAGTGAGAACGTGAGCGCTGCTGGGGGCGTGGCAGGAGTAGGTACCGCCATCGCCACTCCCCCTGCCGCAGGCACGGGGGATGAAGGCGTCGGAGGAGAACAGCTTCAGCAGCGTGCCGACAATCAAGCTTCGCAAGGTATGGACGGGAGGGTGACTCCGCTTACATCGCCTCCTCCCACCAATGGAGCCGCGGACCCTCGAGTGCCATCACCGCGCGACCCCACTGCCCAGGTGACCGCCCCACCGCAGCGCGAGCACGCCACCGCCGTCGCCGCCATGGACACCGTCAGGAGCCAGGCGACGGTGCAGTCGAGGTCATCAACTTCCATGCCAAGCACAACCGAGCAGCCGAGCAGCCGAGCAAATGGATGAATGGCGTGCCACCATCCAGAGTCTGCTCGGTTTCACTGAGGGTTGGGGGCTCATGGCTCGCTGGCCCGCCACGACCTCCCCAAGTGAGGACGACTGCTCATACTGCTGGCCAAATGAAGGGGGCTGTCCCTACCGTGCAGTCCCCACCACGGCAGTAGGCGTGGGCGCAACAAGAACAAGATCCCGATGATGTCTCAATGGCCTCTTCCGACCCTTGAGCACGTCTGGGCCAACGGCAAACCATAGAGGATAGGCGGTGGGGAGACGCGCGCTTCATCGTGGGATGACCTCTCGATGACCCCCGCCACACTACCGGGTGCAGCTGCCTCTACGTCGAAAAGCCTGTATTCGGTGTTGGCGGGTGCCTACCTTTCGAGGTCGGCTGCCCTACCTTTACACGCGAGCTGTCGCAAGTCCATTGGCCGTCCGTCCGCACGTTCAAGCCGGAGATACCCGAGAAGTACGATGGGATACTGAACCCGGCAGAGTTCCTGAGCATATACACCATCGCTGTTCAGGCTACCGGAGGAAGAGACGAGAAGGTGTTCGCCAACTACTTCCCGTTGGCTGATGCACCTCCCGGAGAGCTCCATTTCATCATGGGCAGACCTGTGCTACGAGTTCATCAGTGCCTTCACCGGTGGCCATCAGGAGCCCGGTAGGCCCAGTGACCTACAACTTCTCTAGCAGAAGGAAGGAGAAACTCTCTGTAAGTATTTGCAAAGATTTAGTAAAGTCCATAGGAATATTCTGAATATCCATCCTGTAGCTGTTATAGCAGCCTTCCAGTCCAATGTGTGCAACCCTCGCATTCGGTCTAAGATGAATGTGCGGTTTCCCAAGACTGTGAAGGAGGTGTACACACTAGTGGATAAGTGTGCTCGGATAGAGGAAGTAAGGAGGTTAGAGGAGCGCTTTGACGGGTTGCAAACAGAGCACATACCCCGTGCGGAAAACAGCATAGCTGATCACCTATCAAAGTGTGCTGCGCAGAAGCTTCCTGTGGAACCAGGAACTTTTGTTCTCCACCTCTCTCAACCTTCCGTATCACCAACCGCAATGGCCCGGAAAGGAGAAAGTTGGACTACAATAAGCCTTTCCCGATCGAGCCATCCGCTCCCGGCAGAGACCCTGCCGGAAACAACTCCTCACAGCCTGCCGGACCACCCCCTCCAGCCGGGACTATGGACCCCGCGAACGAGGCTGGTGCTCCCACAGCCGAGGAGGTGCCGCTAGTCCTCGTTGCCGAGCCTTAGGCTCCAACTTGGGCAAGGCACATCGTCCGCTTCCTCCAAACCGGAGAACTCCCGGGCGACCCAGATGAAGCTGAGAGAGTAGCCCGGAGGGCCAATATGTATTAGTTTGTTGAAGACACTTTGTACAGAAGGAGGCCTAATGGTGTGAAATTAAAGTGTGTCTGCCAGGAGGATGGAAAGGAACTGCTAGCTGAGATTCACAGAGGAATGTGCGGCTCACACATTGGATCAAGGGCATTAGTTGGGAAAGCATTCCGACAAGGAGTCTATTGGCCCACAGCCCTCCAAGACATAGTTGAGCTCATCACGACATGTGAAGTCTATCAGTTCCATTCCAAGAAAACACACCTGCCTGCCCAATCTCTTCAGACAATCCCTCTGTCATGGCCATTTTCGGTCTGGGGGCTCGATATCCTCGGCCCCTTCCCCCGAGCGATCGGGGGCTTTGAATTCTTGTTCGTCGCCATTGACAAGTTTACAAAGTGGCTGGAAGTGACTGCAGACTTAGCTATCAAGTTCTTGAAAGAATTGGTGTGTCGTTTTCCGACAAGGATCATCACTGACAGCGGCACCCAATTCATGAGCCACGCCTTCATGCAATATGTTCAAACCCTCGGATGCAAGATCTCATTTGCCTTTGTGGCGCACCCCCGGAGCAATGGACAAGCTGAGAGCACAAACACTGAAGTGCTTCATGGACTCAAGACAAGGACTTTCGATACGTTGCAGAAGCATGGCAGGCGGTGGATCGAGGAGCTGCCGGTAGTTCTCTAGTCCCTCAGACCGACACCTAATCGAGCTACCGGGCAGACTCCCTTCTCCCTGATCTACGGGGCGGAAGAAGTTATCCCCATGGAACTCATTTACTGGTCTCCTCAGGTGCTTGCCTACGATGAAGTAGCACAAGATCAGCACCGGCGTGACGATGCTGTGCTACTCGAGGAGAACCGTCTCTGGGCCGCTACACGTGCTGCACGCTATTAGCAAGCCGTGCATCGCTATCACAGCCACATGGTTCGTGCCCGGTGTTTTGAGGAAGGTGACCTTGTCCTTAGGCGCGTTCAGTCCGCGAAGGGTACACACAAGTTATCACCGAAGTGGGAAGGCCCTTACTAGGTAGTACGCATCTCCAGACCCGGCGCAGTCATTCTGGAGACCGGAGATGGCACACCATTGCAAAACTCATGGAACATTGAGCATCTCTATAAGTTCTACCCGTAAGGCGCAGAGGTTGCCGGGTCCTGCCCGACAGCCACCCATTGGACATGGCATTGCCGAAGTTGCATGTAACCCCTTGTACAAGCCGGGGCGATGACCTTGTGCAAGAGAAAATAAAGAAGCGCTGTAGGGGGGCCCCAACTAAGATTGCATGCATGCACAAGCACACCCAGATCAATGCATAAGCACTTCATGAGCATTTGCATATGCATATAGATAGGATTGCATCCTGCATTCATTCTCATATATATGGAGTTGCAGGTTCTTGCCGTGAACCTGGCTTCAGCAAAGGATGAGAAGATTGCACGGCACGATGATCCCCGGCAAGCCAAACATATAAGTTCACCTCTTGTCCATTAGTATTCTATAAAGATACAACTTTGCATGAGAAAACCTCGCCTCCCTCTTTGAAACTTAGGTGCTCCCATCCATGACTCGAATGCTGCTTCGGTCAGGGTGGTCGCAGTGGCCTTTGGGGAAAAGGAGTTGGTGGGGGCTGGACCCTTTGTCTGTTCCTCGGCAGACGAAGTTCTCCGGCAGACAAAGAGGGTGCCGACATGATATCCTGCCACGGAAAACTCATTTATTCTATTAAAGAGGCACTTTGCCTTTGCATGGACATACACATGCACGAGTTCCCAACAAGATTCATCTTTTTCATTCATATGCAGTTACAAGTACAAGCATTACAGAATACAAAGATGGACTTGAGAGATTACATTATTTGAATTAAAATTTGGAAATTGCCTACAGATTTAAGATTAAACAAAGATAAGTGTTCCGTGATGCCCTTTCTTGTCCCTCTCCTCCTAGGTGCAGCCGTCGAAGGTGAGGAAGGCAAAAGGAGCACCAAGGCGAAGGCCCGACCCGCTCTCATCGGGCTCCAGGAGAGGTAGCCCGGGGGAAGAAGAAGCGCGAGGGAACGCCTCAATGGAGAGCACGATGGAAGGCGACACTGTCAACCACCATCACCAGGGCCAGCAGGACTCAGTAGGGCTAACGAAGCTGCAACCTGAGAGGAAGCCTGCCGGGGTCCAACTGGAAGGCTGCTGGAGGAGCCCGACAGCAGCATCCACACCTTTGCATCCAACTCCCCGGGAAATCACATTGCCGGGAGGAGATGCAGATGCAGATGATGGTGAGGGAGTCCTGGACTAAGGGGTCCTCGGGCGTCCGGCCTGTCACAAAGACCAAAGATTCTACCCGTGTCCGGATGGGGCTCTCCTTGGCGTGGAAGGCAAGCTTGGCGACCAAATATGAAGATTCCTTTCTCCGTAACCGACCTTGTACAACCCTAGTCCCCTTCGGTGTCTATATAAACCGGAGGGCTTAGTCCGAATGGAGATATACAATCGTAATCATAGTCATAGAGGCTAGACTTCTAGGGTTTAGCCATTACGATCTTGTGGTAGATCAACTCTTGCAATACTCATATTCATCAAGATAAATCAAGTAGGAAGTAGGGTATTACCTCCATAGAGAGGGCCCGAACCTGGGTAAACATTGTGTCCCCTGTCTCCTGTTACCATCGACCTTAGACGCACAGTTCGGGACACCCTACCTGAGATCCGCCGGTTTTGACACCGACGTTGGTGCTTTCATTGAGAGTTCCACTGTGCCGTCCTCAAAAGGTTTGATGGGTCCTTCAATCATCTACAACAATGCTATCCAAGGGGAAGTCTTCCTCCCCGGATAGATCTTCGTGTTCGGCGGCTTCGCACTATGGGCCAACTCGCTTGGCCATCTGGAGCAGATCGACAGCTACGCCCCTGGTTGTTAGGTCAGATTCGGGAGGTTGAGCTACGTCGCGGATATCCGTGGAGACTTGGTGTTCGATGGATTTGAGACCATGGTAGTCGCTCCCCGTCACCTCGATGAACATGACTTAGACCTGTCATCGGGCCATACCCAGGAAATTGCACCTGTAACCGCTCTGGCCTTAGATCCGGAGCAGGTTGCGCCATCCGAGGACAGGAAGCTTAACCCCGCCACGGAAGCCGCAGACTCCACGGCGTTGGAGCCGCACATAGACCTAACCTCCGGTAATGCCTGTGTCATTGGAACCTCGGACCCATTTCCGGCTATAAGTTCCGAACTATGTGCGTCCGTGCATGTCGAGCATGATCGGTCATCGATCGCCGAATTCAGCGGCACGGACATCTTCCAGCACTCGCCTTTGGGCGATGTGCTGAACTTATTAAAAAAATCTATCCTTAGCGGGGGGTTCATAACCGAACTATATCCGGTTCGAACTAGAAGCCGATGGCGGGGAATTTTGCTACCCACCCACCACCCACTTCATAACCACTGTCGAAGACTTAACCGGCATGCTTGATTACGTCTCCGAAGACATCGACGGTACGGACGACGATGCAGATGAGGAGCATGGCGAAAACCCGCCGTTTATCGGACGCTGGACGGCCACTTCTTCATACGATGTATACATGGTGGATATGCCTAAAGAGCCTAACGACGACAATGAAGAAGATCCAGTCGAGGATAAATCTCCTGGGACACAGCCTAAGCGCCGATGTCAGCGGCGCCGCTCTAAGTCACGTCGTGCGAAAGATAGCAATACTGGCACTGGAGAAAATAATACTCCGGACGATGCCGAATATAACGAAGAGCCCGTGGAGGCAACCTCCGAACAGGAGGAACAGGAAAACAGGCAAATTAGCCCTGATGAACAGGCCATACATAACGACTCGGAAGACAACAATTATCTTCCGCTCTCCGAGGATGAGGTGAGCCTCGGCAACGAGGATTTCATCCTGCGTGAGGAACCTCTCAAGCAGGAGCGGATCAAGCGCCAGCTAATAGCCACTGCAAGGAGCCTGAAAAAGAAGCAGCAGCAACTTCAAGCTGATCAAGATCTGCTAAATGATAGATGGACTGGTGTGCTGGCACCCGAAGAATACGGCCTTAAGCGCCCAACCAAAAGTTACCCGAAGCGCAAATTGTTACCCCAGTTCGATGATGAGGCACTAGAGCCCATACCATCATCACGTAATGGGGCTGACCGACCACCACGTGGTCGGGATAAAGCGGCACCTCAAGCCGAATACCAGCCCGCCCCGCCTCACTATAAAGGCAAAGATAAAACAGCTCGTGGTCACACATATGACCTTCGGCAGGACCTGAACAACAGAGCATGACATACCAGATTGATCTACGGATCGCGAGGACGTACCTCGACACGTGTCGACGGCTATCTGTTCGGACGTGACAAACCTAGTCACACATGGGCCGAATGCCGCAGATGGACCCCATCGGAGCTACGTCGCGAGGAGGCCCGATATAGAAGCGTCGCACACCCTCCTTGCTTCACTGACAAAGTAATGGATCATGAATTCCCAGAGGGGTTTAAACCCATGAATATCAAATCATATGATGGAACAACTGACCCCGCGGTATGGATCAAGGATTTCCTCCTCCATATCCACATGGCCCGCTAAGATGACCTTCATGCCATCAAATATCTGCCACTAAAACTCAAAGGACCAGCTAGGTACTGGTTAAACAGTCTGCTGGAAAACTCTATTGGCAGCTGGGAGGACTTGGAAGACGCCTTCCGCGACAACTTCCAATGAACATATGTCCGGCCACCGGATGTCGATGACTTAAGTCATATTGTCCAGCAGCCCGGAGAGTCAGCCAGGAAGCTCTGGACTAGGTTCTTAGTTAAAAAGAACCAAATCATCGACTGTCCGAACGCGGAAGCCCTAGCGGCCTTCAAGCACAGCGTTCGGGACGAATGGCTCGCTCGCCACCTCGGTCAAGAAAAACCAAAATCCATGTCAGCCCTTACCGCTCTGATGACCCGCTTTTGCGTGGGAGAAGACAGCTGGCTCGCTCGTAGAAGCAACAGCGCCAGCGATCCGGGCACTTCTGAAGTCCGAGACAGCAATGGAAAACCACAACATAGTAAATACAAACGTCGCAATGATAATGAAAGAACGCATGACACATCGGTAAACGCCGGATTCAACGGCCCCAAACCCGGTCAACGGAAAAAGCCATTCAAGGCAAACAGAGACGGACCATCCAATGTGGACAAGATATTGGATCGGCCCTGCCATATTCATGGCCACCCTGACAAACCAGCTAATCATACCAACATAAGCTGTTGGGTCTTCAAGCAGGCCGGCAAGCTCAACGCTGAACACAAGGGGAGGAGGCCACCAGGCGATAGCGACGACGAAGAGGCTCACCAACCAAATACTGGGGGTCAGAAGCAATTTCCCCCCGAAGTGAAAACAGTGAACACGGTATATGTGAAACACAACTCTACAGGGGATTAGGAGAAACACTCCCTCCGGACTAAGGATCACACTACAACAACCTCAGCTGAAGTACAAAGTATTCTCATTAAACCGCATACCTTGTTGGCCATTAAGCCACCGGTCTCCATTCAACAAGATCGACCAATTTCAGAGCATGACTAGCAGTTCGGCTTCCACCGTCCGGCTCATATACCTGCGAAATCTGTACCGCACATACATAACTATGCACTTCAAATAACCTGGGCATCAGAGGAAGCACAATACAGACGGCTCTACAAGTACTCCCATAAACTACTTCCTTTTTCCTTTTTCTAAGTTACTCTTTCTTTTCCATTATCCTTTGCCACAGGTGGCGCAAAGGCTGGTCATCTCATGGACTGTATCGGAGTTCGGGTTCATAAATTCACCCAAAGGCTACTCCTGTTAAGGAGCCCCTCCACTGAGGAAAGGCGGCGCAGACGTGCGACAGGAGGTCCAAAACAACTTTTTGTAGACCGCACTCTCTATTTTGCGAGCGTGTAAAGTGCCTGTTTCCTCAGCCCCCGACCCCTGGCATGTAAAATAGCCGGGGTTGTGGCGTTATTATCTATAAAGTGACAATTGGCACGTCACTCAGGTTCTAGTGAATATACTCCGTATCCGGTATTCACTTTTCTATAAAGAACCGAATTTTGCTCCTTTTGGTTGTTTCACACACCCACCCCGGCATACCTTGCCAGGGGATTGACATGGGAACAAAATGAGTTGCCAACAAACTCCGAACAACTTCATAGAATACTTTGGCGTCGCGAGTTCGACCTTATATGCATCATCTCCGAATCATGTCTTGGGTCAATAGTTGGGTTGCTCGGCTCCTGTGCTTGCTACCTTACGTTCCACTCTATCGGCTAGGGTCGTAAAGGGAGAACTACTGCGATTGTGTTTTCGGTTCATCTGGTTAAACACCTTAGTAGAGAAAGCCGAAAACTAACTGTCATGATGCGGCGAGAGCTGGTCAACCGCTCGATGACTTAACGGGATCTTTTGCGATTCCCCCGTATTACACGAAGGACCTTCTTTCAGGTCATACGTGTAACGCACCGCATTGGGATAACCGCGTACATAACAGGGTCTATATCGTAGGTCCATCATAAACTCCTATGGCTAAGTGAAAGTGTTAACGCCCTATAGTCCGACTGCCTAGTTCACCGCATTGACACCTCCTTTATGGACCAAGACATTGGGTTAAGAGTGATCAATTGCTTTTCCGAACACCCCCGTATTTCCTACGAGGGGGCTGAAGCCGACGACTGGAAAACTTTCAGATTATATAAAAACGGCCGCACAGGAGGATTCAAAGCTTTTAAACAACTCTAAAATAAGCTTTATTATTTCATAATATTGTCTTTTACAATGTCAATACATCTCACTCCAATATCATATCTTTAGAGCACTGACCCTCTATCAAGCGGGCAGCCTCTAAGACATCTTCAAAATAATGCTCTGGTGCGTGATGGTCCTTGCCCTTGGGTGGACTCTTCGCTGCAACATCGATGGCCTTCATCTTCCTCCAGTTTGTTTTAACATGGGCAAAGGCCATCCGTGCACCTTCAATGCACGTTGATCGCTTAACGGCGTCGATACGCGGCACCGCGTCAGCATGTCACCGCACCAAACCAAAATAACTATCCGGAATTGGCTCGGTCAGCCACAGCCGGACTATGACGTCTTTCATGGCAGCGCCGGATATCCGGTGCAGCTCTGCCCATTGGATCATCTGTTCGTTCAGCAATAGTGGGCGCTTTGACGTACCAAATTGCGGCCAGAAAAGTTTCTCCGTTGCATACCCTTCTTGCCCTTGGTAAAACTGCGCCGCATCGGAAGCACTCTTCGACAAATCCAATAAAGCCTCTGGAGAACTCCACACTTGATTAAGCGGGACATAATTTGGATCGCCGAACTTAGTTTGTAATAAAAAGGGCTTACCAGCCGCGATCTCCCCAGCTTGCCGGATCTCCTCCCGGGCCGCTCTAGATTCGGACCAGGATTCGCTTGCCTCTTGTAAGGCCTTGTAAAGATCATCCGTTTTGGCTTTATTATCCCTCTCGAGAAATCCGCAGCGGCTAGTGGCATCCTTTAGTTCAAGCGTCATCGAGGATATTTTCTCCTCGTATTGGTGCCGAGCAGCCAGTTCGGCCTTCAACTTGGCAGATGCCTTTTCGGCAGCCGCATCACTAATCCGGGCCTGCTCCTTGGCCCGGGCTAGCTCAGCCCGAAGGATCTCGACTGTGGCAGCACCATCTGCACATATGTATATCTAATTACACAACTCTTCGTGTCATGCTTCTATTGTAAACACATGCATATTATGACTGCCCCAAAAACATACCTTGCGCCTCGTCAAGTCGCCTGTTGATAAGCGCGATGTCATTATCCGCCTCATCAATCTTGTGTTGCAAATCCGCAACCTCTGTAGTCTGGGCAGTTGCCGGGGAGGTCACAGCCTGTGTTCCAATTAATCAGATTATTTCCTGGGCATATCTTTTGATCCTCTGACCGCCTCCCTTGGGAAGCCAATCAGAGTCTCAGGGGCTACTATCTATACATAGGTGCATTTTGTGAATAAAACACAATCGAAAATATTACAGTACAAACCTCGAAGCCTCTTACCAGGTCCATGAAGGCCTCATTCAATCCGCTTTTCGCGGACAAGACCTTTTCAATCACCGTGCCTGTCGGTGTCAAAACCGGCAGATCTCAGGTAGGGGGTCCCGAACTGTGCATCTAGGCGGATGGTAACAGGAGGCAGGGGAGACGATGTTTTACCCAGGTTTGGGCCCTCTTGATGGAGGTAAAACCCTACGTCCTGCTTGATTAATATTGATGATATGGGTAGTACAAGAGTAGATCTACCACGAGATCAGAGAGGCTAAACCCTAGAAGCTAGCCTATGGTATGATTGTTGTCTATCCTACGGACTAAAACCCCCCAGTTTATATAGACACGGGAGAGGGCTAGGGTTACACAGAGTCGGTTACAATGGTAGGAGATCTACATATCCGTATCGCCAAGCTTGCCTTCCACGCCAAGGAGAGTCCCTTCCGGACACGGGACGGAGTCTTCAATCTTGTATCTTCATAGTCCAGGAGTCCGGCCGAAGGTATAGTACGGCTATCCGGACACCTCCTAATCCAGGACTCCCTTAGTAGCCCCTGAACCAGGCTTCAATGACGACGAGTTCGGCGCGCAGATTGTGTTCGGCATTGCAAGGCGGGTTCCTCCTCCAAGTATTTCATAGAAGATTTTGAACACAAAGGTAGTGTCCGGCTCTGCAAAATAAGTTTCCACATATTGGCATAGAGAGAATAATATTTGCACAAATCTAATCTGCTGACGTATTCCGTAGCGCGACATCACACCACGACTAAGTCTTTATCCGAATCGTTTTACTGTCCCACCTCAGCGCGTTTAGCGAGGCGGTTTCCTTGGCACGTCTTGTCAAAGCAGAGATCGTGTCCCCTTATTTCAGGATTCTCATCAATACGGGCGTGGGTAACCCAACCGTGGCATTGATTACGGCGCTTGGTAGATAAGCGAGTTTTACCAGGCTGGTGGGGACGCATAGTTGCATCCGCCCATATAAGGGGATAAGGATCCACCTTTTCATCCACGCGCTTCTTCCTCCTTTGCCTATCCATTTCCGCGCACTTGAGCTCCAGCGCCCAAGTCCGCACACCCCACCTCAACCTTCTCCAGCCATGTCCGGAGTGGGAGGCAAGTGGATGGTCTCGTCCGTCACGGAGGGACACATCAAAAAACTGAGGAAGGCCGGATACTTGTCTAATGACATTGCGCACCGGCTTCCCGAAGAGGGGCAGCTCATTCGCACCCCTAGGCCCCATGAGAGGGTGGTGTTCCTCCCCCATTTCCTCCGCGGACTGGGCTTCCCTCTCCACCCATTTGTCCGGGGGCTCATGTTCTACTATGGCCTGGATTTCCATGATCTGGCCCCGAAATTTGTCCTCAACATCTCGGGTTTATCGTCGTGTGCGAGGCTTTCTTCTGCATCCGCCCCCATTTCGGCCTATGGCTCAAGACTTTCAATGTCAAGCCGAAGGTGGTGCACGGCACCCAAGCGGAGTGTGGAGGCGCCATGGTGGGCAAGATGCCCAACGTCCTATGGCTCGAGGGCTCCTTCGTGGAGTCCCTAAAGGGGTGGCAATCGGGGTGGTTTTACATCACCGAGCCGCGCGACCCTGAATGGGTCGCAGCCCCCGAGTTCCGATCCGAAACCCCTATGCGGCTCACCTCCTGGAAAGAGACGGGCCTGTCGTGGGGTAAAAAAGGAGAGCTGACCGGACTCCAAACATGCATCCAAACCCTGGTGGACAAGAAGCTCAAACTTGTCAACATAGTCCAGGTTATGCTCATCCGCCGGATCCTCCCGTGTCAACAACGGGCTTTCAACCCGTGGGAGTTCGACCTGGCGCGGCACCGAACTCTGAGCAGGCTCTTCGACACGATGTACCAAGATGCCTGGAAGGTGCTTTTCAAGGGCGCCGAGGCCCCCGCATCCGCTACCGAGGATCATGGATTCAGCACGCATCGTCACGCTCGTGCGGTAAGCTGTTTTTACCTTTTACAGGGTATTAGTTTTTCATAGTTTGACTCCATGCGGGATCTAAGCTCCCTTACCTTTGACAGGATTGGCAGGAGACGTCCGGATAGATCAAGTGTCCGGCTCCTTTGCCCGAAGGCCCAACGGACACTCGCTTGGCGAAGCTGCTGCTTCTGGCACCCTATGTGGTGCCGGAGAAGAAGGCCAAGAAGAAGGCCACGGGGACTCGAAAGAGTGCCCGGCGCCAGGAGGTGTCGGATTCATCATCCGACGACTCCAAGGCGCCCTCCTCCCATGAAGACGAGGAGGAGGCAGAAGAGACCTCTCACCCTTCAGCGGTGGGAGGGAAGAAAAGGAAGGCCGCCCCAACTGGGGAGGCCGAAGGGTCCAAGAAGGGGAAGACCCCTCCTCCGGACTACTCCACCAATGCCGACGACATCGAAGAGGAGTGGCTGCACAGGGCCAAGCCCCTGGCGAGATCGTAAGTATCCGGATACCAGAGTGATTCATAGTATCCCCCCATTGCACAGCTTTTCCTTACGTCGAACATGTTTATGCAGTCCACCAAAAGACCGGCTTGACGTGTCGTCGAGCGGTTCCCTGGATTCGTCGGATGTGAATTCGCTTCCGACGGCTACCTCCCCCCATCCTACGGACGACGCCGCGGTGGCGTCCCAACAGGTTCCAAGCCAGGAGGAGGTGGTCCTGGAGGCGCCGCAAGGCGACATCCCGGACTCCAGGCGTAAAGGGGATAGAACCCCCAAGGGCTCCAAGTCTGGCCTTGAGCCGGACACCGCGCCGGAACCTTCAACGGTTCCGGACTCCGGTAGGCAGCCTCCTTCCAAGAGGAGCAAGCCTACCGAGCCGGCGACCTCCGTCCAACCGGAGGCACTGGACAATTTGCTGGAGGTGCTTAACGGCGCCTCCATCGACGATGAGCACCGCACTATTATGAGTGCGGTGATCCAGAAGGTTCAGTCCACCAAGAGCGGACTGACTGAAGCCTGTGCCAGCCTTCTAATAGGCTTTGAGGTAAGTAAAGAATATGTAAAAATATTACCACATCGACAGTAGCCCCTGATGCTCTATTCGGCGTTCAGAAAGAAAAGCCGAATAGAGGATCTAATAACATTCGCAGGAGTCTAACATAATCAAGTCAATATGTGTATGCCGGCTTCGCTGCTGGCCTCCGCCGCACTGACTGCGGAGGTGGATACGCTAAAGCAAAACCTCGCGCGGTCCGAGAATGAGCTCGGCCATGCCAAGAGGCAACTCGAGGAGAAGGAAGGTAAGTAATACCTTGCGCAAGTATATAGAGAAGATGTGGTTGCAAAAAATGACAGGATCGACGTGCTATTATAGGGGCCACGACCGATGTGGCAACCCTTAAGAAACCGCTGTCCGAGGCTGAAAACAGAGCGGCCGCGGAGCACACAAAGAGAGGGAAGAAGGAGGTGCGGGTGGAGGAGGTGCGGAAAGAGCTCCAGGCTCTCGTGAAAAAACACGAGAGTTTGGAGCTTGACTTAAAGACGCAAGCGTCCGAGCTTGCAGCAGCCCTCGAAAGCGCGAAGTCTGCCAAGGTTGAAGCCTAGAAAGCCCTCCAAGAAATTGACGCGATGAAGAATATAGCGGCGGGTAAGGCATTCATTATGCAAAGAAAGCACGTGAAAGTGAATTACTTGTTACTTACCCGAGTCCGGAGCTCTACAGGAGCGTTCGTAGATTTGCCCCGTAGTGTGTCTGATGCCGCCGCCTACTACCGATCCGAGGAGGGGAGCTCGATGGAGAAGGTGTTCTGGTCTCAGTATACTGAGGCCGGACACCTGGTGCCTTTGAGCGACCAGCTGAAGCAAATGGCCGAGCTCCACAAGGTGGCCAAACAGGCCATAAAGGGCCTCGTAGTTCGGCTTTGGCCTGGAGAGGCTCTGCCTGGGAGCTACTTCGGGCTGGTGAGGCGGCTGGTGGATGCCTGTCCACGGCTTGAAGTAATCAAGCGCTCCGTCTGCATCGAAGGTGCCCGTAGGGCGCTTGCCCGTGCTAAAGTGCACTGGGGCAAGATGGATGCGGAGAAGCTGGTGAAGGACGAGCCGCCGCCGGGCAAGGAGCATCGCGTCCCGAAAGCGTATTATGAGGGCGTCCTGAAGGGTGCCCGCCTTATAGCGGATGAATGCTCCAAAGATGTAATTTTTGAGTAAACTTGCATTTGTGATCCTGTACGCTAAAAACTTGTTCATATGCGCTAAGCAACGCATTTGAATTTAAAATATTACCTTCTGTGCGGTAGTTTATCAAATTTGAGAGATGGCGAGTCGTCGGCTTCTGCCCCCGTGCCACGAGTGCTGGGGTGTTCGGGATAAACATGAGCGCTCTTTTTCCCATTCTTGGGTCCTTCGAGGGAGGCGCTCAACACAACGAACAAGGCAATCGGACTATAATGCTTGAACACCCTCACTTAGCCATAGAATTCTATAATTTTAAATTTCGACGAAGCCCCTAGTGTTCGGAAGACCGAGTTCGGGGCGCTATCCACGCCTAGGCCAGACAAAGCCGACTCCTCGCTCTAAGCAACATAAGTCTTTAGGGACTCGAAAACCTCTCGAACAGCGACCAGCTCTCGCCTCATCATGATGGTCAGTTTTAGCTTTCTCTACTGAGGTGCTTAGCCCAGCTCAACTGGGGCACATTCGCAGTAGTTCTCCTAGTGCTACCTTAGCCGATATAACGGAACGTAAGGTACCAAAACATAGGAGCCGGGCAAACCCAACTATCGACCCAAGACATGATTCAGAGCCGATGCATATAATGCTATAAGTTTGGGGTGCCGCACTTGTGAAAGTGTTCGGACTTCTCACACCGTATTGTGGGGTACTTAAGCACCTGGCGTATTGGCCGTACCAAAGTGTACGGGTGCAACATGTCATTAATGAACATATATTCGTAAAAAAGAATGATGCAATAATAGACGGAAGCTATGCATTGTTTATTTAAAAAGGTTGCGATCGAAGCAGAACGATACAAATAGTGCAATAAGCAAAAGATGGGACTATTTAACATCTCCTTCCCAGGGGCGAGCTGCGGAATGTTATGTGAAACAGGTATACTACTCGTTATAGAGACCACCTTAGAGTTCCATAGTGCGGCGTAGCTTTCTGCTTCCCTGGTTGTATCGTTTGTGCGGCAATTGTACTGCCAGACAAGCCTTCCGAAGAATGGAGTCCTAAAAATAAGAGAAAATTAATAAATCGGCAGCCCCTAGTGCGGTTTAAGCCGCGTTTCGGGCGTGCCGTGATGGTGCCCCTCCCCCTGTGCCCATGGTATTTCCAGAGCGTAGTTATGTACGCGCAACACTGGTTTCGCAAGTTCGCGAGGGCCGAGGTTGGGGCCACATTGCTACGCTTGCTCGGAACGTGCTAGGCGGTCTTGTTGTAGGTTACTTCGGTCGCGCTTGACGGTGTCCAGACGTTTAATGGCCGGACTGGAGAATTTCCTGGAGAGGCTGCTTTGTACTTTCACTGCGATAACCACCGTATGCTCCTCCGTTCGGAGAGAGCGTTTGGTGTTTCCATTGACCGTGATGACTCCTCGAGGGCCTGGCATCTTGAGCTTGAGGTATGCGTAGTGCGGCACCGCATTGAACTTGGCAAATGCGGTTCGCCCGAGCAGTGCGTGATAGCCACTGCGGAATGGGACTATGTCAAAGATTAACTCCTCGCTTCGGAAATTATCCGGAGACCCGAAGACCACTTCAAGTGTAACTGAGCCTGTACAGTTGGCCTCTACACCTGGTATGACGCCTTTAAAGGTCGTTTTAGTGGGTTTGATCCTCGAGGGATCGATGCCCATTTTCCGCACTGTATCCTGGTAAAGCAGGTTCAGGCTGCTGCCGCCGTCCATAAGGACTCTAGTGAGGTGAAATCCTTCAATAATTGGGTCTAGAACCAATGCGGCGAATCCGCCATGACAAATGTTAGTGGGGTGGTCCCTTCGATCAAAAGTGATCGGGCAGGAAGACCATGGGTTGAACTTTGGGGCGACTGGCTCCATCGCGTATACGTCCCTTAGCGCACGCTTCTGCTCCCTCTTGGGGACGTGGGTTGCGTATATCATGTTCACCGTCCGCACTTGTGGGGGAAAACCTTTCTGTCCACTATTGTTCGGCGGGCGGGGCTCCTCCTTGTCATCGCCATGCAACCCCTTGTCTCTGCTTTCAGCATTTAACTTGCCTGCCTACTTGAACACCCAACAATCCTTGTTGGTGTGATTGGCTGGTTTTTCGGGTGTGCCATGTATCTGGCATGAGCGGTCGAGTATTCGGTCCAAACTGGATGGGCCCGGAGTATTTATTTTGAATGCCTTTTTCCGCTGACCGGGTTTAGAGCCTCTGAATCCGGCATTAACTGCCGTATCCTCAGCATTGTAGCCGTTAATGCGGCGCTTTTGCTTGTTGCGACGCGACCTGCCACTGCTATCCTTGGTATCCAAATTACCAGGGCTCTTGGTCATGTTATTGCTGCGAGCTAGCCAACTGTCTTCTCCTACGCAAAAGCGGGTCATAAGTGTCGTGAGGGCTGCCATAGATTTCGGCTTTTCTTGTCCAAGGTGCTGTGCAAGCCACTCGTCGCGGATGTTATGCTTGAAGGCTGCTAGGGCCTCTGCGTCCGGACAGTCGACGATTTGATTTTTCTTGGTTAGGAATCGTGTCCAGAATTGTCTGGCCGATTCCTCTGGCTGCTGAATTATGTGGCTAAGGTCATCGGCGTCTGGTGGTCGCACATAAGTGCCCTGGAAATTGTCGAGGAATGCCATTTCCAGGTCCTCCCAACAACCAATTGATTTTGCTAGCAAGCTGTTAAGCCAATGCCGAGTTGGTCCTTTAAGCTTGAGTGGGAGGTATTTGATGGCGTGTAGGTCATCACCGCGGGCCATGTGGATATGAAGGAGATAGTCCTCGATCCATACCGCAGGATCTGTTGTGCCATCGTATGATTTGATGTTCATGGGTTTGAAACCCTCGGGGATTTAATGATCCATTACTTCATCTGTGAAGCATAGTGGGTGTGCGGCGCCTCTGTATTGGGCTATATCACGACGTAGCTCAAACGAGCTTTGTCTACGGTGTTCGGCCCAGCCGGATTTACTGTATCCGGAGTGACGATTACCATCTCGTGCCGTGGGGCACCCACTCGATCCGTAGATCTATCTTGTTTGCCTTGCCTTGTCCTGCAATATATCTCGCAGGTCTGGCGCGTTTTCCCATGCCTTGGTATTTTTTTAGCGGCACCGGGGTGTGGCTGGAGTGGAGGGCTGAGAGGCCTCTTTGTCGTGGCCACGGGGTGGCCGGTTGGCCGCGTCATGCGCTGGTGATGTAGGTTTAAGTGATTCCTCCTCTAATCGGGGTAGCAACCTGCGCTTTGGGTAGCTCTTGGAGGGGCGTTCGAGTTCATACTCTTCGGCCGCAAGGACTTCAGTCCATCTGTCGGCTAGCAAATCTAGATCAGCTCTAAGTTGTTGCTATTTTTTCTTGAGGCTGCTCGCCATGGCCATAAGCCTGCGTTTGAAACGCTCTTGTTCGACGGGATCCTCCAGCACGACAAATTCGTCGTCGTCGAGGCTTGCCTCGTCTTCGAAGGGAGGCATATAATTATCGTCCTCGACCTCTCTGTCTGCCGCTCTCTCATGAGGGCTGGCTTCTCCATCCTCCTGTGCTGAATCTTGCTGGAGGTGGTTGTCTTTGGCACTGTCCGGGGTGTTATTATCTCCCGTGCCGGAATCACCATTTTTGCTTTGGCGAGATTTAGAGCGGCACCGCTGATGCCGACGCTTAGGCTGCTTCTTGGAGGGGTCATCCTCTGCTGTGCCATCACCATTGCCTTCTTTTGGGGTGTCCACCATGTATATATCATATGACGAGGTGGCTTTCCAATGCCCTATAGGTGCTGGTTCTTGATCGTCTCCCGCATCGGCGTCCATACCGTCGATGTCTTCGGAGTCAAAGTCGAGCATGTTGGTTAAATCATCGACAGTGGCTACGAAGTGTGTGGTGGGTGGGCTTTGAATTTCTTCGTCATCCACATCCCAACCTTGCTAACCATAGTCCGGCCAGGGCTCTCCTGATAAAGAGAGAGACTTTGGTGAATTCAGAATATCGCCGAAGGGCGAGTGCTGAAAGATGTTCGCGGCGGTGAACTCCATGATCGGCGCCCAATCGGGTTCGATCGGTAGGAGCGCGGAGGGCTCGGAGTCTGGAGAGGAGTCCGGCTCCTTGGAGTCACGGGCTTCGCAGAGAATAGGGCTGGTGTTCGGCTCGATCGCGGTAGAGATTGCAGCCCCCGAGGCGGTGTCCAACCGCCCATCCTCGATTGGCGCAGTTGGCTCCGAATTAAGGGTCGGAGCTGATGCGGGTGCGGCCTCCAGGGCACTGTTCGACGGTAGAGCTAGATCATGCCCATCGAGACAGTGCGGCGTGCTGGGCTGCGGCTCGAATCCATCGAAGATCAAGTCTTCGCAGAGGTCGGCCGTGTAGCTCAAACTTCCAAATCTGACCTGATGGCCAGGGGCGTAGCTTTTGATCTGCTCCAGATGGCCAAGCGAATTGGCCCGCAGTGCAAAGCCACCAAATACGAAGATCTGTCCTGGGAGAAAGGTCTCACCCTGGATCGCATCGTTGTTGATGATCAAAGAAGCCATCGGGCCTAAAAGTGACGACACAGAGGAACTCTCAATGAAAGCACCAACGTCGGTGTCAAAACCGGCGGATCTTGGGTAGGGGGTCCTGAACTATGCGTCTAGGCGGATGGTAACAGGAGGCAGGGGACACGATGTTTTACCCAGGTTCGGGCCCTCTTGGTAATACCCTATGTCCTGCTTGATTAATATTGATGATATGGGTAGTACAAGAGTAGATCTACCATGAGATCAGAGAGGCTAAACCCTAGAAGCTTGCCTATGGTATGATTGTTGTCTATCCTACAGACTAAAACCCTCCGGTTTATATAGATACCAGAGAGGGCTAGGGTTACACAGAGTCGGTTACAATGGTAGGAGATCTACATATCCGTATCGCCAAGCTTGCCTTCCACGCCAAGGAAAGTCCCTTCCGAACACGGGACGAAGTCTTCAATCTTGTATCTTCATAGTCCAGGAGTTCGGCTGAAGGTATAGTCCGGCTATCCGGACACCCCCTAATCCAGGACTCCCTCGGTGCCCATCAAGGTACGATGTTCCTCTGAGATGGATGCTTGTCCTAGCATGTTCGTTAATATATCCGGCGCCTCTGGATCTCTGGAAGCTGCTGTAGGAGTACGGCCTCCCTTTGAAGGGTTCCGTTTATTCGTCTCCGGCTGTAGGCCGGACAGTTCGGGGCCTTCATTGTTGGCCCCCGGACCCTGGGCCACCGAAGTATCACCTTCGGGTAGTGTCTTCGTCATCCCTCGCATCACTTGTTGATCAAGGGAGACCCTCCACGACGACACCTCGAAGTCGTCCGCCCTATTGGGTGAGGAGACCGGTGGAGGCGTCTCGCTTTCCATCATCTCTGGGAGAAGATCCCCCGAGGAAGAGGATTGTTGAAGAAGACTGCGTGTCGAACTGCAAAAAACATATATTCTAGATGTTACAAGAAAGGAACGGGACATGTTTAAAACACCCGTGTTCACTTACGATTTGGCCTGAGGCTTGTCCTCGTCATGGGACTGCGCGATGGTGTCGTCCTCCAAGCCCGAGCCACCCGATAGAGGCATCTTGCCTCACTTAGGAGCCTTTTCCTGCCAACCTTCGGAGGTGGCCCTTTTGTTTCCATGGGGAGAAGAGACATTGACTTCCCCTTCACTTTTGTCTTTGGGCGATGGAATCTTGATTCTCCCAGACACAATGTGTGATATACCTTCGGGATAGAGGCCATCTTTGGTCCTCCCACTCTCCGCCGTGCCCTCATTCACAGGCATCTGGTATGGTGCCGGGGCCATCATCCTTGTTAATATGAGATCCACTGAGTCTTTGGGAAGGGGGGCCGAACACCTAATTTGTTCCGCTTTCTTTATCCAGCCCCGGGAGAAGATAGTTTGCTCAGTAACGTCTTACAGTATACTTAACTACAAAGTGTTCGGAAGTCAAGTGCTTATCGGGGTATCCGGACGGTTGCAGTCGAGGTCGGCGTCCTCAGTGGTGTCCGGGCAATGTTTTTGTTTCCCGAAAAACAACTTCCACATCCCTTTGTGCATAGTGCCGAAGAAGTGTTGGAGGGTTCATGGTCCTTCCGGATTAAACTCCCACATGCGGAGAGGCCTACGCTGGCATGGCAGGGTTCGGCGGACTAGCATTACTTGAATCACGTTGACAAGATTGATATCCTTCTCAAGGAGGGTTCGAATGCGGCTCTATAGAGTCTGCACTTCATCAACTGATCCCTAGTTCAGCCCCTTATGAATCCATGATGCAAGCTGTAACGGAGGGCCGGAACAAAACGCAGGTATAGCTTCCCACTTGGTACCATGGGGTTCCATGACGTAAAACCACTCTTGCTGCCATTGGTTGGAAGTTTCGGTGAAAGAGCCATTTGGCCAGACAGTGTTGGTAAGCTCGCTTACTACAGCCCCGCCGCACTCCACCTGTTCCCCATCAACTACCTTCGGCTTCACACTAAAGGTCTTGAGCCATAAGCGGAAGTGTGGGGGATTCGAAGGAAGGCCTCGCAGATGATGATAAACGCCGAGACATGGAGGAAAGAATCTGGAGCTAGATCGTGAAAATCTAGTCCGTAATAAAACATTAGCCCCCGAACGAAGGGGTGAAGAGCGAACCCTAGCCCTCGAAGGAAGTGGGAGATGAATACGACCCTCTCGCCGGATCTAGGGGTCGGAATAACCTGTCCTTGAGCAGGAAGCCTGTGGGGGATCTCCGTGGTCAGGTATCTGGCCGCCCGAAGCTCTGCAATATCCTCCTCTGTAACAAAGGAAGCCACCCATCGTCCTTGAGGGCTGGGTCCGGACATGATGGGGAAGCTTGAAGAAATGAAGTCGAACCTTGGGTGCTAGAACTCGAGGCTGGAAAGGCTGAGGAGAGGTTTGGCGTAAAAAAGACGGCCCTTGGTTCCTTTATAAAGGCAGCGGGTATTGAATGCCTCCTCCTAAGCCTGAAAACCTACCTATTCCTATGGAATCTTTCCAGCAGAACAGTTGGGTTACCAACACTCGTATTGATGAGAATCCCGCAATAAGGGGACGCGGATCTCTGCTTCATCAGGACGTGCCAATAAAAACCACACCTCGAAACATGGAACGGCGGGACAGGAAATGGTTTGAAATAATGACCGGGCAAGCGTGATGTCACGTCACAAAAGTTGTCAGTAGATTGGACTCGTGAAATACTATACTCTCTACGGCTGTGGTACTTGTGTTGCAGGTCCGGACACAGTCGTTTCGTTCGAAGACTATCTTCGAGTATTCGGAAAGGGGAACCCGCCTTGCAATGCCAAAGACAATCTGCGCATCGGACACCTCGTCATTGAAGCCTAGTTCAGGGGCTACTGAGGGAGTCCTGGACTAAGGGGTCCTCGGGCATCTGGCCTGTTAGCCATGGGCCGGACTGTTGGGCTGTGAAGATACAAAGACCGAAGACTCTACTCGTGTCCGGATGGGGCTCTCCTTGGCGTGGAAGGCAAGCTTGGCGACCAAATATGAAGATTCCTTTCTCTATAACCGACCTTGTACAACCCTAGTCCCCTCCGGTGTCTATATAAACCGGAGGGCTTAGTCTGGATGGAGATATACAATCGTAATCATAGTCATACAGGCTAGACTTCTAGGGTTTAGCCATTACGATCTTGTGGTAGATCAACTCTTGTAATACTCATATTCATCAAGATCAATCAAGTAGGAAGTAGGGTATTACCTCCATAGAGAGGGCCCAAACCTGGGTAAACATTGTGTCCCCTGTCTCCTGTTACCATCGACCTTAGACGCACAGTTCGGGACCCCCTACCCAAGATCCGCCAGTTGTGACACCAACAGATGGTGCTGCTGCCTGATGAAGATGATGCAGGTGACGATCAGCTGGAGTTAGAGTCGTCGCCCCTCCACCTGCTGCCGACATCATCACCGTCACTGTCCTCCTCGTCGCTTTCGCTTGAGGAGGAGCTTTCATCGTCGGTCGAGCTCTCCACGCAGCACGCTAAGTGTCCTCCTGAGCGCCAAAGATCTTGACGGATAGCAGGACATTCTCCATTAATTTGAAATGGAGAATGTGCCCCTCCAAAAAGCTGTGGGCACGGGCAAAGTTCTTCCAGCCGCGGCGGTGGTACATGGCATGAGGGGCAGGGAAGTCGATGTCAAACCTCGTGCTCCCATCCCCACAACCCCTCATATGCAGCCTCGTGGTGCACAGCTGCTCGAGCTCCATGTCCCACGCAAATAAGGAAGGAAGACGAAGGCGACTGCGTAGGGGCTTATACAGCCAGATGATGAACTCTTGAGGTTGGTCCCCGATATGGCCTTCCATCGGGGGTGGAGCCTCCAGCGGAGGCACCACTGGGGCGCTGCCCCGTCCTCTTCCTCCTCGAGCACCGCGTCGACCATGACCACACCCCATTCCCCCCTCCTTGCGGACGTCTCCGCTACCTCAGGGTCCGGGGAGGAGGGGTGTGCTGCCGAGAAGAAGCCCTCGTCGCCGCCATCGGAGCTCCACCACGCCCTCACCCTCGCACCATGGCTTGATAAGAAGGATCACAGAAGAGAAGGAAGAGTGTGTGCTGAAGAACACTCCCCTGGGTCCTTTTTACAAGGAAACGGGGCAAGGGGTCGACCCCTCCCGCGGGAGACGGCCGCCCCTCTCCTCCAATGCGGCCTCTCTGCACCCACCATGGCTATGAGGGCCGAGGCCACCCCTCTGCCCCAACCATCGACGCTCGGGTTTCAGCGACAACGCTCTTCCCCGTACCCTCCGCATCTGCCACCTACCACGCCCAATGCACGCGGAGCACGTGGCGAGGTATATGCAGGACGGGGGGCTAATGGGGTGGCAGTTTTTGCCCCGTGATCATGGTGTGAGGAGAATCCGTGAGCCATGTTTCAAATTCTTCCACGACACTGCACACCACGCGCGTGGAAATCAGAAACGCCCCAAGATCAAGACTACCACATCAGTAACGGAAAACTTCAAAGGGGCCAACCCCTTCAGCAGCCCTACATGTGCACTTATTAGGCCCTATCCCGCGGATGCTCCGCAGCGCGATCGGGGCAGGCCCGGGGGCTTTTGTCGGTGCACCAGACCCCGGGTATGTTTCCCAACTGTGCACAGGCACAAGATCAAGATCGGATCACCAACTTAAGTCAGAGGTTGAATAACCAAGAGACTTGTGAAAGCACAAGTGCTCCCTGGGTGATTTTGGTAATTAATGTCAACATATCTCTTATGGGACTAATACTTTCATCTAGCATATTTCAGATAAGTCCAATAGTGGAGTGGCATGGACTAGAGGATGTGGGACCCCTTCAAGATGATGAAGACAAAGGATTGGCTCAAGCTCAAAGACTCAGGACTCTACATTTTTCATTTTAGTGATCCAAGATCACATTGAGTCCATAGTAAAGCCAATACTATTAAGAGGAGATGAGGTGTTGCTTAATGGCATGCTTGCTCAAAGTGCTTAGTGATATACTCCAAAGCCCTCAACCACTTTCTCACATCCACATTTGTCCCAAACCAAATGTCAAACTCGGCCCCACAAAAATCTTCTATCTGGTGCCATCGAGTTTTCTTGACATAGCCACTGCTAGAAACCCTAAATAATTCGATCTCACCGATGGGATCTCGGTCTCATCGAGATGGGCTTGCAAACTCTCTATTGCCTATTGCATTAATTCCGGTCTCACCGAAATATGTAATCGGCCCCACCAAGTTTGCTTGGACAACTCTCTGTTTTTCTTATTACCCAAATCGGTCCCACCGAGTTTGTGTAATCGGTTCAAACGAGACAAGGCTTTACCCTAACCCTAGCACATCGGTCCCGCCGAGTTGATCATATCGGTCCCACCGAAATGCTTAACAGTCACATTTTGAACTAAATCGGTGTGACCGAGTTATATGATTTGGTCCCACCGAGTTTGGTGATTTGGGTGTAACGGTTAGATTTTGTGTGGAGGCTATATATACCCCTCCACCCACTCTTCATTAGTGGAGAGAGCCATCAGAACATGCCTACACTTCCAACATACAATTTCTGAGAGAGAACCACCTAGACTTGTGTTGAGGTCAAGATATTCCAATTCAACCACATAAATCTTGATCTCTAGCCTTCCTCAAGTTGCTTTCCACTCAAATCATCTTTCTACCAAATAAAATCCTATGAGAGAGAATTGAGTGTCGAGGAGACTATCATTTGAAGCACAAGAGCAAGGAGTTCATCATCAACACACCATCTATTACCTTTTGGAGGGTGGTGTCTCCTAGATTGGTTAGGTGTCACTTGGGAGCCTCCGTCAAGATTGTGGAGTTGAACCAAGGAGTTTGTACGGGCAAGGAGATCGCCTACTTCGTGAAGATCTACCCTAGTGAGGCAAGTCCTTCGTGGGAAATGGCCATGGTGGGATAGACAAGGTTGCTTCTTCGTGGACCCTTCGTGGGTGGAGCCCTCTGTGGACTTGCACAACCATTACCCTTCGTGGGTTGAAGTCTCCATCAACGTGGATGTATGATAGCACCACCTATCGGAACCACGCCAAAAATCTTCGTGTCCCCAATTGCGTTTGCACACTCGAATCCCATCCCTTTACATTCTTGCAACTTGCATGATGTACTTTTCGCTGCTCATATACTTTTGTCATGCTTGCTTGATATGTATTGTGAATGTTTAAACTCGTGCCAAAACTCCACTTAAACTTAAGGGTAATTAAAAACTACAACTTTTCTTGCTAAGGGTCTATTCAGCCCCCTCTAGACACCTCTTCTCGATCCTTTCAATTGGTATCAGAGCATTGGTCTCCATTGCTTTGGTTTAAACACCTTTGGAGGAAGATGGATGAGTCTACGTTGGGGAGTCTTAGATGTAGAGTGACTATACTTGATGCATAATACTTTCATGAGTGAAAAATGAGATGCTTGAGATTTTCAATGAATATCATTTGAACAAGTACATCACTAGCCCTTGTGCACCTCATGTTGATCCTTTGCATCCTACTCTTGATGAGTCTATTGACATGATCCGCAATCTTAGAACTGTCAATTTAATCACTAGAGGTTTGCCTAGAAACTTGCTTGCTAGCTTGCCTACTCTTGATTGTGCCTACACCATATGGAGATTCCTTGAAGAACGATTTCCAAACTATTCCTTGAAAAACTTAGAAGAGATTCTTCATCAGTCTATTGCCTTGATTAAGATGAGTTCCAATGATCCCAAATTTTGTAATTGCTTATTTGAGCTTACTAATCTTATGAGTGCCAAAGGAGATGGTGGAATCATTAGCAATATCATTTTCGAAGTCATTAGAATTCATAGAGATGAACATTGTTATAGTCATACTTCTAATGAATCACCCTCTCTAGGAATTGATCCACCACATGACGATGATGAACATGGATACTACGATGAGGATGATGATAGTGACTTTGATCTTGATGATGCAATGAGACACTTTGGTCTTATGGCTAATCTTCGCGGCTACATGGCTGGAGGAAAGGAATGAGTTCTTGATAGTGGGTGTACCGATCATATGACTGGAGACAAAGATATGTTTCATGAGCTTGCTGAAAACGACGGCCCTCGAAAGTATGTCACTTTTGGTGATAACTCAAAGGGTAAGGTGGTTGGCCTTGGTAAGGTGGCCATCTCACATGATAGATCCATACAAAATGTTATGCTCGTTGAATCTCTTGGCTTTACTTTCCGTATCTAGACTTGTCGACTTTGGTTTCAATGTCCTATTTACTGAAGTAGATTGTCAAGTGTTTCGTAGAGATAATCATAAAATGGTCTTTACCGGTACACGTAGAGGTGATCTTTACATTATTGATTTCACTAAAAAGGCTCAACCTAGAACTTGCCTAATTGCTAAATCTTCGAAAGGTTGGTTGTGGCATAGAAGGTTAGGTCATGTGGGCATGCGAAGTCTTGATAAGCTTATTAAAGGTGATCATATACTTGGAGTAAAAGATGTTATATTTGACAAGGATAGACTTTGTAGTGCTTGTCAAGCAGGAAAACAAGTTGGAGGAAGCCACCCCGTGAAGAACATTATGACCACAAGAAGACCGCTCGAGCTACTTCATATGGATCTTTTTGGTCCCAATGCCTATAAGATTCTTGGTGGTAACTCATTCGGTCTAGTTATAGTTGATGATTTTTCAAGAGTTACGTGGGTGTTCTTTCTTGATGATAAATCACAGGTCCAAAAGATCTTCAAGAACTTCGCTAGGAAGGCCCAAAATCAATTTGAAGTGAAGATCAAGAAGGTTCACAGCGACAACAGAACGAAGTTCAAGAACGCAAATGTGGATACCTTTCTTGACGAAGAAGGGATTTCACATGAGTTCTCAGCTACGTACATGCCTCAACAAAATGGAGTTGTTGAGAGGAAGAACCGAACTCTTATTGAGATGGCGAGGACGATGCTTTATGAGTAAAAGACTCTAAAGCACATTTGGGAGGAAGCCGTTGAGACAACTTGACATGCAACAAATCGCTTGTATCTTCACAAGCTACTCGGCAAGACGACATATGAACTTCTCACCGGTAACAAACCCCAAGTTGGATACTTTTGAGTATTTGGCTCAAAGTGTTACATTCTTGATAAGCATCGTCGTTCTAAATTTGCTCCTAAATCTCACGAAGGTTTCCTACTTGGTTATGGTAGAAAATCTCACACTTACCGTGTCTACAACAATTTCACCCAAAAGGTTGAAGAAACGGTAGATGTGAAGTTTGATGAATCTAACGGCTCGCAAGTAGAGCAATTGCCAATTGATGTAGGAGATAAAGATCCTTCGAAAGCAATCCAAGACTTGTTCTATTGGCAAGATCTGTCCAACGGAGGTGAAGGAGAGTACCTCGCCCGTCCAAGTGGAAGCTTCCACCTCACGACAAGGTGAACCAAGAGTTGATACGGAAGCATCCACGAGTGGGACACATCAAGATGAAGAAAACCAGGAAGTACGCCAAAATGAACCTCATCAACCTCCTTCTCCACCACGATAAGAGAACAACGATGCCAATAATGAAGAAGACCAAGAAGAACAAGATAATGAAGAAGGTGTTCCACCCCAAGCAAAACAAAAGCTCTCACGAGTTCGAGCAAGAGTCGCTAGAAACCATCCTGTCGAGCAAATCTACAATTATATCCAAACCGGGAGAATCACTTGCTCTAAATCTCATTTGGCTAATTTTTGTGAACATTATTCATTCATCTCTAGCATTGAACCTATGAAGGTTGAAGAAGCTTTGGAAGATCTGGATTGGATAAACGCCACGCATGAAGAGCTACACAACTTTGAGAGAAACCAAGTGTGGACATTGGTCGAGAAGCCTGACAACAACCACAACATCATTGGTACCAAATGGGTGTTTCGCAACAAGCAAGAAGAAGATGGTCAAGTCATCCATAACAAAGCTCGTCTCGTCGCCCAAGGCTACACTCAAGTCGAAGGTATGGACTATGTGTGAGACATATGCCCCCGTTGCTAGACTTGTGTCCATCCACATCTTGCTTGCCTATGCTAATCACCATGATATCACATTATACCAAATGGACATTAAGAGTGCTTTTCTAAATGGTGAGATTGAGGAGGAGGTTTATGTTAAACAACCTCCCGACTTCATAAATCCTAAGAAACCCGATCATGTTTACAAACTTCACAAAGATCTTTATGGTCTTAAACAAGCTCCTAGAGCGTGGTATAAATGCTTGACCAAGTTCCTTATTGAAAAAGACTTTGATATTGGAAAGATAGATTCTACTCTTTTTACTAAAAGGGTTAATGGTGAATTATTTGTATGCCAAATTTATGTTGATGATATCATATTTGGTTCGACTAACCCTCATTTTAGTGAAAAGTTTGGGAAGCTAATGTCGGAGAAGTTTGAGATGTCTATGATGAGTGAACTCAAGTTCTTTCTTGGTCTGCAAATCAAGCAAACTAAGGAAGGCACCTTTGTTTCTCAAACAAAATACACCAAGGACTTATTCAAGAAGTTCAACATGCAAGAAAGCAAAGGTATGAAAACTCCCATGCCTACTAGTGGACATCTTGACTTGATTAAGGATGGTAAACCGGTTGATCAAAAGGTTTATCGCACTATGATTGGATCATTGCTATATCTATGTGCCTCTCGTCCCGATATTAGCTAACTGTGTGCATGTGTGCACGATATCAAGTGGCCCCCAAAGAATGTCATCTTAAAGCTATGAAAAGGATAGTGAGATACTTAATACACACACCAATTTTTGGCATTTTTTATCCTAAGAGGTCCTCTTTTGATCTTGTTGGCTATTCTGACTCGGACTATGCCGGAGACAAGGTTGATAGAAAGTCCACTTCGGGTAATTGTCAATTTCTTGGTAGATCTCTTGCATCTTGGTCTTCCAAGAAACAAAACTCGGTATCCTTATCCACCGCCGAAGCGGAATACATTGCCGCTGGTTCATGTTGTGCTCAATTACTTTGGATGACCCAAACTCTTAAAGATTATGGGATCAATGTGAAACATGTTCCATTGCTTTGTGACAATGAGAGTGCTATTAAGATTGCTCACAATCCCGTGCAACATTCTTGAACTAAGCATATTGAAGTTCGTCACCATTTCATTCGAGATCATGCTGCTAAAGGGGACATTGATCTTAAACATGTTCGTACCGATAAGCAATTGGCGGATATATTCACCAAACCGCTTGATGATAAAGTCTTTTGACGTTTGAGAGTTGAATTGAACATCATTGATGCTTCAAACTTGGAGTAGGAACTCCATTTGGATACATGCAAGGCATGAGTCTATGACTAATCCTTGACTTTTCTCTTATGATGATGATCATATGTCTTGGATATATTTGCACCCTTTCATGCTATCTAACCTTTGTAGGTACTTGGATGAATCTAAACCTATGAGATTGCAACTCACTCACATCTTGAGCAATCTCTACATCACCAAGTCTCTACTCCATGGTGGTTGAAAACAAGGAAGCATGAAACCCTTCAACATATCCTTTGACAAATTCTATGTATCAAATTTCATGATTGTCATTTTGGATACACAAGTGCTCTTCCTTGCAAGACTAACCCATGTAGGTAGATGAACTCAACTCCAAGTGGTGCTCCCAACCATTCTTGCGCTACATCAACCTTGAGCACCCCACGCAAGTTCAACTACATGATCAAGATCAACACCGCCACCCAAGGTATGTCATTCAATCTTAAGAGAAGCTTTACCTCAAGACATAGGTCAAAGCAACTCAACAAGATGTGAATACATCAAATGCTTAAACGAAAAATGGTCACCCCATTTTGAGCTTAAACAATGAGTACGACTTACGATCAAGTGTTCTCACCTGACTCCTCACTCAATGTACTCTAACATAGGTGACTTTGTCACCACCCAATTCTAGATGAAGTTCTCTAGTGTTTACTTGAGTTTTTGCATACTTCATCTAGATTTTCTTTTCTTTGTTGGAGTCCTGCATTTCCTTGCATCCAATTCCTTGAGAATCTTTCAGTTATTTCCTTGCAAATCCTTGTGATATCTTATTTGCCTAGGGAGCTGAGGTGACAAGTGTTCTCTCTGTGTTGGACTCGGTCATACCGATCTGTTGGGTTCGGTCACACCGAACCAACTCGGTGCCACCGAAAACTATAACTTGGTATCTCCAATTTCACTGTAGAGAAGACAATTTGCTTTTCGTTCTTATAGTTTTATTCCAGCTCCACTCGATGATTCTTGTCCTCTACCAGCATCACAATCTATATGCTGCTTTGCTCTGTGACTCAAGGACCAAACCTATTTGACTCACACTCCACAAGATCCCTTCTCGGAAATTGATGTCAAAGGGGGAGAGAGATCACATCAAAGCTTATTCTCTTCAAGGGGGGGGGAGAAAAATAAATAGGGGGAGAAAGAGAAAAAGGGAGAGAGAGGTAATCACATCAAAGGCCCTAGATGCTTGGTATTCAAGAGGAGAGAAGTCACATGTCTTTAAGAGGGGAAAGACATGTATATGTTATATTTATGATCCGTTTTTGCTCTGCTTTTTCCCCCTATGTTCTCCCATTATCCAATACAAGATTCAGGGGGAGAAAGACTGCTAGCTAGGGAAGGAAATCTGTGAATTCAATTCATTGCATATCTTTATCTTTGGGGCCATGTCTATATCAAACAGAGTACTCAGTACTCACTCACTACATGTCATCCCAGTCTTGGTACTCTTGTGGTTTCTTTTGTTTGCTCTGGCTTGTAGACGTATCTGTGTTATCTAACCTTGTTTGCTCAGGTTCATTTCATCCTAAGCAAACTCAAGATCACAAGGTAAGTATATGCATCACACTCATGTGCATGAGGACTTCTTACTGATGTACATATTGTTTGCAAGAAAGACTCATGAGCATGTAGGTACATTTCCTATATTTACATCTTTTTCTCTGATGCATATAGCCAAGATACATGTAACACATCGCTTACTCTGTCATGCTATGCATTCACATGCTCTTATATTCCATATTTACATGATTGCATAAATATAGGGGGAGCCTATGCATGTTACATGTCTTTCCAATGCTTTACTTGTTATTCTCTATATCTTTATCTAAAGATTTGATGTATGTTTTCATCAATTACCAAAAAAGGGGAGATTGAAAGCACAAGTGCTCCCTGGGTGATTTTGGTAATTAATGTCAACATATCTCTTGTTGGACTAATACTTTTATCTAGCATATTTCAGATAAGTCCAACAGTGGAGTGGCATGGACTAGAGGATGTGGGAACCCTTCAAGATGATGAAGACAAATGATTGGCTCAAGATCAAAGACTCAGGACTCTACATTTTTCATTTTAGTGATCCAAGATCACATTGAGTCCATAGGAAAGCCAATACTATTAGTAGGGGATGAGGTGTTGCTTAATGTCTTGCTTGCTCAAAGTGCTTAGTGATATACTCCAAAGCCCTCAACTACTTCCTCACATCCACATTTGTCCCAAACCAAATGTCAAACTTGGCCCCACCAAAATCTTCTATCCGGCGCCACCAAGTTTTCTTGAGATAGCCACTACCAGAAACCCTAATCAATTCAGTCTCACCGATGGGATCTTTGTTGCAAACTCTCTGTTGCCTATTGCATTAATTTTTGTCTCACCAAAATATGTAATCGGTCCCATCAAGTTTGCTTGGCCAACTCTCTGTTTTTCTTATTACCCAAATCGGTCCCACCGAGTTTGTGTAATCGGTCCAACCGAGACAAGGCTTTACCCTAACCCAAGCACATCGGTCCCGCCGAGTTGATCATATCGGTCCCATTTTGAACTAAATCGGTCTGACCGAGTTATATGATTCGGTCCTACCGAGTTTGGTGATATGTGTGTAACGGTTAGATTTTGTGTGGAGGCTATATATACCCCTCCACCCACTCTTCATTAGTGGAGAGAGCCATTAGAACATGCCTACACTTCCAACATACATTTTTTGAGAGAGAACCACCTACACCTGTGTTGAGCTCAAGATATTCCAATTCAACCACATAAATCTTGATCTCTAGCCTTCCTCAAGTTGCTTTCCACTCAAATAATCTTTCTACCAAATCAAATCCTGTGAGAGAGAATTGAGTGTTGAGGAGACTATCATTCGAAGCACAAGAGCAAGGAGTTCATCATCAACACACCATCTCTTACCTTTTGGAGAGTGGTGTCTCCTAGATTGGTTAGGTGTCACTTGGGAGCCTCCGTCAAGATTGTGGAGTTGAACCAAGGAGTTTGTACGGGCAAGGAGATCGCCTACTTCGTGAAGATCTACCCTAGTGAGCCAAGTCCTTCGTGGGCGATGGCCATGGTGGGATAGACAAGGTTGCTTCTTCGTGGACCCTTGATGGGTGGAGCCCTCCATGGACTCGCGCAACCATTACCCTTCGTGGGTTGAAGTCTCCATCAACGTGGATGTACGATAGCACCACCTATCGGAACCACGCCAAAAATCTTCGTGTCTCCAATTGCGTTTGCACACTCCAATCCCATCCCTTTACATTCTTGCAACTTGCATGATTTACTTTCCGCTGCTCATATACTTTTGTCATGCTTGCTTGATATGTATTGTGAATGTTTAAACCTGTGCCAAAACTCCACTTAAATTTAAGGGTCATTAAAAACCGCAACTTTTCTTGCTAAGAGTCTATTCACCCCCCCCTCTAGACACCTCTTCTCAATCCTTTCAACTTGAAGAACCAACATGCAGCTCAGAGAGATCGAGATCGAGCCAAAGGAACAAGATATTGGCAAGAGAAGGGCCTCCCTCATCGGGCAGGCGAGCCCGACAAGGGGCCAGGCCACCACTAGAAGCAAGCAACCAAGACTCCCCGGCAGTGCCTGCCGGGGCTTGCAGGGCCTGAACCACCCCGCCAACCACACAAATATGACCCACGTCGTCAATCAATGCAGTGCCAAGCCGCAAGGTGATTAAGTGGCAGCATTTGCCACATGGCAGCCATCTCCTATAGAACAAACCCACAAGTGACACTCGTCTAGTGACGTGTCAAGAGAACAGGTGTGGATCTGGTGAGATAAGCCGGACAGGCCTTGTCGGGCAGCTAGTGATGTGACACTGAGCGGTGCATTTAATGCACCCTGCCAGCCCGCAGAGTTAGGTGTGATAGCACTGTTTGCTATCATATCAGTGGGTAATGACTGTGTTGGCATTGTGGTGACCCCATAATCTATAAAAGGAGGCCCATGTCAATCATAGGATGGGGTTAGAGGGTTGGAAGCTTGACAAACCCAAGCCACCATACGCTTGTGGTCACCGTAGCCCTGAGGGAGGCCTTGCCGGGAAAGTGTACCACGCACCACCACATTCATTTCCACCATCAATCCACCATAGCAGGAGTAGGGTCTTATGCCTCACGGCGGCCCGAACCTGGGTAAATTTCTTGTGTGCTCTCTGTCGTGCTTTCGCGCGCTAGTCTGCTCTTTGTGCAACGCGACGTCCCCCGCCGAACCAGCAAGGGGCTGCCCGGTCCCATAGGTGGTCGTGGATATCCCGCGACACCGCCGCAGAGTCCTGAACCACCAGATCCAATCTAGACACCATCACGGAGGGGTTCACCACTTCCATTGGTGCCTCTCTGATGATGCGTGAGTAGTTATTTGTAGACCTTCGGGTTCGTGGTTAGTAGCTAGATGGCTTCCTCTCTCTTGTTTGATTCTCAATACAATGGTCTCTTTGTGGTGTGTTTGTTGGGATCTGATAAACTTTGAGTTTATGATCAGATCTATCTCTTTTTATCCATGAATGTTATTTGAGTTTCTTTGATCTCTTAGATGCATGATTGCTTATAGCCTCGTATTTCTTCTCCAATATTTGGGTTTTGTTTGGCCAACTTGATCTATTTATCTTGTAATGGGAAGATGTGCTTTGTAGTGGGTTCGATCTTACGGTGCTTGATCCCAGTGACAGAAGGGGAACCAACACGTATGTATCGTTGCTACTAAGGATAAAACGATGGGGTCTATTCCTACATAAATAGATCTTTTCTACATCATGTCATCGTTCTTATTGCATTATTCAGTTTCTCCATGAACTTAATACACTAGATTCGTGCTGGATAGCGGTCGATGTGTGGAGTAATAGTGGTAGATGCAGACAGGAGTTGGTCTACTAAACTTGGACGTGATTCCTATGTAATGATCATTGCCTGGATATCGTCATGAGTATTTGAAGTTCTATCTATTGCCCAACAGTAATTTGTTTACCCATCGTTTGATATTTTTCTCAAGATAAGCCCCTAGTGAAACCTACGGCCCCCGGGTCTCTTTCTCACATTATTTGCCTTTGCGATCTATTTTATTTGCCTTTTATTTTCAGATCTATTAAACCCAAAAATATAAAAATACCTTGCTGCAATTTATTTTATCCGGCGTTCGATCTATCAATATTTACAACTCTCTCATGTCCGTTTGCCAATTTGTGGCACCGTTACCCGAAAGGGATTGACAACCCCTTGAACATGTCGGGTTGCGAGTATTTGTTATTTGTGCGCAGGTGCTGTTTATGTAGTGTTGCTTGGTTCTCCTACTAGTTCGATAACCTTGGTTTCATCACTTAGGGAAATACCTACCGTCGATGTGCTGCATCATCCCTTCCTCTTTGAGGAAATACCGACGTAGCTTCAAGCCGCATCAGGCATGTGCGTACACATGAGTCCCTCCCACCGACTTGAAGTGAGGAGGCTACACATCATGGTGTAGTGCGTTTTTGGTTTGCGAAGCATGTGCCACGTCAAAGTTGTGCATTGGGTATTCATGCATCACATAACACATGGGCACATGCACGCGGTGGTTTTGTCCTATGACACACTCGCGTGTGACTCTCTCTATGGGCCCGCGAGGTCATCGTCGATCAGTTGAATGTACAATGAGAGAGAGAGGTTAATTTGACCAACAAGGATGGTTCTTTTTTGGTTTGTGCTACATATATGCACGGTAGGAGTATGTAGTACATGTTAAAGAGGGGGCAACATGAATACTCTATATATATGCGTACGTCATAACCTCGCTCCGTGTGGGGACTTTCTGGTTCCTGAGGCAGGTGCCACTTCAAAGTTGTACATTGGTATTCAAACATCACACAATACCATGCAAGCGATGGTTGCCCTATAGGAACTCACTCGCGTGTGGCGCTTCCATCTGTGGGCATGTGAGGTTGTCCTCAATCACCTTGTCCCAATGATAGAGAGGTTAATTTGACCATAAAGGAATGATTCTTTTTTGGTTTGTGCTATACAGTAGAGGTAAATATATACCACGCGTCGAATGGGGGCGTACATATAGCACATACCACACATCATGAACCTCACTCGCTATGGGGAATTTTTGGTTTCCTATATATGTGGTGACACATCAAAGTTGTGCATTGCATATCCGAACATCGATCACACAAACACCTCTTCGGGCCACATGCAGACAGTAGTACGTAGTCCTATATAGGATGCTCACTTGCGTGCGATGTGTGCTTCACTTTCTATGGGCCCGCAAGTTCGTTGTCCATCACTTTGACCCAATGAGAGAGAGGTATGTTTGACGAACAAGGATGATTAATTCTTTTAGGGCTGTGTTACTAGGCGTATAGTACGTGTCGAAGGGGGGGGGGTGACTAGCATATATATACTAGGTGTCACATGAACCTCACTCTGTGTGGGGACTTTGCGGTTTTTGAGGTAAATGCCACATCAAAGTTGTGCATTAGGTATTCAAAACATCACAACCACACACACCTCTCCATATATATGTTCTGGCACACATGCAAGTGATGGTTGTTGTCCTATATATGGCACTCACTCACGCGGTTATCGGTGATGCTTCCATCTGTCGGCCCGCTTTGTCCATCACTTTCACCGACAACGAGAGAGGTTAATTAATTTGACTTAGGAGAGGATTAATTTTTTGTTTGTCTCACAATATAGATCATGATGTGAGATTACATATATATATATATATATATAAAATAGCGCATGTGCACACATGAATCCATCCCGCTGGATCGAAGGGGGGGGGGCGAGCACACGACACGTATGAACCTCTTGCTCTGTGAGGGGACCTCTGCGTTTTTCAACGCATGCACCACATCAATGTTGTGCATTGGGCCGGGTATTCAACACATATGCATGCATCACACACCTCCATAAATATGTTTAGGACACACACATGCAATGGTTGTCTTTGGACACACTCTCACTCGCTTGGTTATGGGCGACAAGCCTATATATATTCATGGGCCCACGTGGACGTCCATCATTCCGACCAATGATGAGAAAGGTTACCAGGGTGGATTATTCTTCTTTGCTTCGAGTTACCCTATAGTAGGTTGATCATTCCATGCCTAATTAAGTTTGAGCGCATGCTATGCGCCGTGAACCCTCGCTCAGTGTGGGGATTTTACAGTTCCAAAGCATGGTGCCACATCAAATTTGTGCATTGGGTATTCAAACACCACACACACCACCTCCATATATATATACTTGGGCCACATGCACAGAGTGGGTTTGTCTTAATACAATACTCCCTCAGGAGGTTATCGGCAACAAGCTAGCCCATTTTGCGGGGCTGTGTGGACGTCCATCACTTTGACCAACAACGAGCGGGAGAGGTTGTATGACCAAGTTGGATTCTGCTCGGTGAGATTCCCTCCCCCCAACGTGTGTGTGCGGGTGGGGGGCTACTTCGCACTACCTGCTGATGCGGCTTGAACTACATCGGTATTTCCCCAAAGAGGAAGGGATGATGCAGCACAACTACGATAGGTATTTCCCTCAGTGATGAGACCAAGTTTATCGAACCAGTAGGAGAACCACACAACACCATGTAAACAACTCCTGCACACAAAGAACAAATACATGCAACCCGACGTAAGAGAGGGGTTCTCAATCCCTCACGGGTAAAAAGATAGGTAAAATTGTAATAGATTGGATAAATAGAGCTCGCGGGAACGCGAGATAAAATAAATAAATACAAATTGCAGCAAGGTATTTTTGGGTTTTTGGATTAATATATTTGAAAATAAAAGCAAATAAAATAGATCGCGAAGGAAAATATAATAAAGAAGAGATCCTGGAGCCGTAGGTTCCACTTGTGGTTTCTCTCGAGAAAAATAGCAACGGTTGGTAAACAAGTTACTATTGGGCAATTGATTGAACTTCAAATAATCATGACGATATCCAGGCAATGATCATTATATAGGCATCACATCCAAGATTAGTAGACCGACTCCTGCCTCCATCTACTACTATTACTCCACACATCGACCGCTATCCAGCGTGCATCTAGTGTCTTAACTTCATGGAGAAACGGAGTAATGCAATAAGAACGATAACATGATGTACACAAGATCTATTTATGTAGAAATATATCCCATCTTATTATCCTTAATAGCAACGATACATACATGTTGGTTCCCCTTCTGTCACTGGAATCAAGCACCGTAAGATCGAACTCATCACAAAGCACCTCTTCCCATGGCAAGAAAAGTCCATCTAGTTGGCCTAACTAAACCAAAGATTAGAAGAAGAAATACGAGGCTATATGTAATCATGCATATAAGATATCAAAAGACTCAAATAACTTTCATGGATAATAACATAGATCTGATCATAAACTCAAAGTTCATCGGATCCCAACAAACACACCGCAAAAAGTTTTACATCTAATAGATCTCCAAGAGACCATTGTATCGAGAATCAAAAGAGAGAGAGGAAGCCATGTAGCTACTAACTATGGAACCGAGGTCTACAAAAGACTACTTAGGCATCATCGAAGAGGCACCAATGAGGATGATTATAATGCCCATGATGCGGCTATATCTCCCACGTGTCAAGGCACGACTTAGAGGCATAACCGCATGGTGGTTTTGTTGCAAGAGGGGTAATCTTCACACAATCCCATGTACTGAATAAGAAAGGGATAAAGAGTTGGCTTACAATCGCCACTTCACAAAAACAACAAGTTAAACATACATCATCCAAAGTACAATCAAGGTCCAACTACAGAACCAAAATAAAAGAAGACAACCCCACATGCTAGATCCCCGATCGTCCCAGCTGGGCTCCACTACTGATCATCAGGAAACGAAACATAGTAACAACCAAGGTCCTCGTTGAACTCCCACTTGAGTTCGGTAGCATCACCTGCATTGGTATCATCAGCACCTGCAACTATTTGGAAGTATCCATGAGTCATGAGGACTCAACAATCTCACACCCGCGAGATCAAGACTATTTAAGCTTATGGGTAGGATAAGGTAATGAGGTGGAGCTGCAGCAAGCGCTAAGCAAATATGGTGTCTAACATACGCAAGTAAGTGTAAGATGAGAAGCTACGCAAGGCCGTGAAGCTAGAAGTGATCCTGAAACTATTTACGTTCAAACATAACCTAAGACCGTGTTCACTTCCTGGACTCCGCCGAAAAGAGACCATCACGGCTACACACACAGTTGATACATTTCAATTAAGTCAAGTGCCAAGTTCTCTACAACCAGATATTAACGAATTCCCATCTGCCACATAACCGCGGGCACGGCTCTCGAAAGTTTATACCCTGCAGGGGTGTCCCAACTTAGCCCATCACAAGCTCTCACGGTCAACGAAGGATATTCCTTCTCCCAGAAAGACCCGATCAGTCTTTGAATCCCGGTTACAAGACATTTCAACAATGGTAAAACAATACCAGCAAGACCACCCGACTGTGCCGACAAATCCCGATAGGAGCTGCACATATCTCGTTCTCAGGGCACACCGGATGAGCAATCCGTACAACTAAAACCATCCCTCAAGTTTCCCTGAGGTGGTGGTGCAAAGAGCTCTAGTCTGGACCAACACTCAGAGGAGCACTGGCCGTGGGGGGGGGGGGGGGGTTAAAATAAAGATGACCCTCGGGTCTGCAGAACCCAAGGGAAAAGGCTTAGGTAGGCAAATGTAAAACCAAGGTTGGGCCTTGCTGGAGGATTTTTATTCAAGGTGAACTGTCAAGGGGGTCCCATAACCCCAACTACATAAGGAACACAAAATCAAGGAACATAACACCGGTATGGCGGAAACTAGGGCGGCAAGAGTGGAACAAAACACCAGGCAAAAGGCCGAGTCTTCCACCCTTTACCAAGTATATAGATGCATTAATTAAATAAGAGATAATGTGATATCCCAACATATCCATGTTCCAACATGGAACAAACTTCAACTTCACCTGCAACTAACAACACTATAAGAGGGGCTGAGCAAAAGCGGTAACATAGCCAAACAACGGTTACCTAGGAAGGTGGGTTAGAGGCTTGACATGGAAATATGGGAGGCATGATAAACAAGTGGTAGGTAGCGCGACATAGGGATAGACCGAACAACTAGCAAGCAAAGATATAAGTGATATCGAGGGTATGGTCATCTTGCCTGAAATCCCGCAAGGAAGAAGAACGAGTCCATGAAGAACACAAACGGATGTAGTCGAACGAATCCTCACAACTCCGAAACGAAACCGAAGCTAACGAGAGAAGCAAACCGGAAACAAGCAAGCAACATGGTAAACACACAAGCATAATCATGGCATGATGCACACCCAAGGATGATGCATGTTCGGTTTAAATATGCATGGCATGGCAAACTGCACAAACAAAACTACAAGTTAAGTGGAGCTCAATATGCAACGAGTTGCATATTGACGAAACTTCACAACAATTATTTAGTTCGCTCTCGTTTATGTACCCAACAATATTAAATGTTGTTAAACATGGCAAGAGGTGAAGCATAATAAAACTACCTATCTAGGCAAGTTTAAATGAGGCCGGAACAACAAGCAACAAGTCCGGAAAATCCTCATATGCATGTTATGAATTTGGTACTGTTCTGCCCTAAACACAATTTTAGAGTTGTTAAACATGCAAAGTAATGCCACCATGTTAAACTAGTAATTTTTCTATCCCATTTATATATGAAGTTTATTTAATTCCGAGCTACGGTTATTTAGATATGAAATAAAACATTTTAACATGGCAATATGCAAAATAAACACAAACAATATTTTAAACATTTTAAACATGGATGAGAGTTGCATAATATGAAACTAGACAAAATTCTAAGAAACTTACATATATGAAGTTTTTACATATGATGCACGGTTTCTGAGATATGATATGCATGAAGTTAAGGGTCTTTTCTGTAAAACTGCACTCTCTGGAAAATTAGATACGTTCGCGAAAAAACCCAGAACGGGGCTGAAACTGCTGGGCGCTGGGGCGCTCACCATGGGCCAAATTAGGCCGTTGGAGGGGTTGTGGCCCACGCGGGACAGTGGCGTGGAGCAGGCTGGCGTGGGAAGGCGGCCCAAGGCTTGGCTTGGAGGTAGATCGAGGTGGGCGCTAGGCCTAGGCGAGGCTGGTCCAGGCGCAGTCAACCCGTCTGGTTCCTTCGATGCAGGGAAGCAGGGGATCGAGCTCGTGCTTATCAGAAGGCAGCGACGACGCAGGGGCGCGTGGGAGTCCGGCGAGCAGCAGGATGGCCCGGTTCCGGTGAAGGCGAAGCAGAGGAGGGCTCGCGCGAGCAACGCGACAGATGGCAGGGGTCGAAGCCACCGGGGCCTGGACGATGATGCAGGAGTTGGCTGAGGGGAGAGGTCTGACGAGGAGGCCGGGGACGGCTCATTCTGACCAGAGCCGAGGCAATTGGCACCGGCGAACTCCTGTGGAGCTCCATCTCCGGCGCGTGGCGTGACCTGCCGGGGTCCTGGACGACAGCGCATGGGAGGCGGCGGACCGGACGGCTTGGGCAGGAGGTGTCTGCGTGGCTGCAGGGAAGCTGGAGGAGGACGAGAGTCCTTGGTGTAGGCGCGAGCGGGCGATGACGAGCAGGGCTCGACGCTGAAGGAGAGGATGGTATGGTGGTGCCGGCGGTGTGGTTCGCCGAGGCGGCGGGTCGCAAGGAGGAGGAGCGCCCGGGCGCTAGGGAGGTTCGGGGGCGGAGCTCCTTGAAATTCCCCCATGGCGGGCTCCTGCAAGGAAAACAGAGAGGGGCCAGATGTGAAAGAAGGAAGAAAACAGGAGGAAGGAAGGGAAGGGAGAGGTGGCACGACGGGCGATGCGGGGTCGCCGGAGAGGCGGCTGGAGGAGACACTGGGTGCCGGTGAATCACCGGACGGCGACATTGAGGAGCTCGGGATCTTGCCGAGCTCGATTTAGGAATCGGGCAGAGGACCTGTGGGGGCCTTATGACCGTCCGATCTGGATCGGGTGATCCTGATCCGATGGCTGGGTTGTACGGGAGGGAATCCAGGCAAGAGGAGGCTGGTTGGTCGGGCGGTGAAGACGAGGTGGTGAGGTGGAGATGAGTGCGAGGTGGCTGGGGAGGATCCCTAGGAAATAGGGTTAGGTCCAAAATGGACTAGGGGTAGACTATATATATGGAAAGGAGGGATGTTTGGATCTTTCGATCAAAATCCAACGGACGAGAATAAATAGGCTAGGGAGTCCAAAAAAAAGAAAACGGAGATGTTTTATAGATGTTTGGGGATGATCCGGACCCATTGGTAACGACAGAGCGGGTCGGGTTCGGGACAACTTTCGGACGCACGCGAGGGGTCTGAGTAAAGTGTAGAGAGGGTCAAACGGTCAGACAAGAGGGGCTCGAAAAACCTGGTTGGTCTCGGAACGGTTGAGGGAGTCCTGGATTAGGGGTCTCCGGACAGCCGGACTATATCCTTTGGCCGGACTGTTGGACTGTGAAGATACAAGATTGAAGACTTCGTCCCGTGTCCGGATGGGACTCTACTTGGCGTGGAAGGCAAGCTAGGCAATACGGATATGGATATCTCCTCCTTTGTAACTGACCTTGTGTAACCCTAGCCCCCTCCGGTGTCTATATAAACCGGAGGGTTTTAGTCCCTAGGACAACAGACAAACATACCATAGGCTAGCTTCTAGGGTTTAGCCTCTCTGATCTCGTGGTAGATGTACTCTTGTAATACTCATATCATCAAGAACAATCAAGTAGGACGTAGGGTTTTACCTCCATCAAGAGGGCCCGAACCTGGGTAAACATTGTGTCCCTTGCCTCCTGTTACCATCCGCCTTAGACGCACAGTTCGGGACCCCCTACCCGAGATCCACCGGTTTTGACACCGACAATGGTGCTTTCATTGAGAGTTCCACTATGTCGTCACCATAAGGCTTGATGGCTCCTTCGATCATCGCTAGCGATGCGGTCCAGGGTGAGGCTTTCCTGCCTGCATAGATGTTCATATTCGGCGGCTTTGGACTGCAGGCCAATTCGCTTGGCCATCTGGAGCAGATTGAGAGCTACGCCCCTGGCCATCAGTTGATTCGGAAACTTCAACTACACGGCTGACATCCGCAGAGACTTGATCTTCGACGGATTCGAGCCCATGTCAGACGCTCCGTACAGTCTTGACGAGCATGACGTAACTCTGCCTTCGGACAGTGTTCGGGATATCGCATCCGCAGCTACTCCATCCATCAATCCGGAGCAAGTCGCACCATCCGAGAGCGGAGGGATGGACCCCGCCGTGGAGGCCGCACTCTCAGTGGCGATAGAGCCAGATACTGACTTCACCCCTTACGAGAGCCATGTCGCCAAACCACTAGATTCATCTCCGGCCACGGACTCCGAGCCGCTCATACCCGTGCCCATCGAGTCCGACTGGGCGCTGATCATGGAGTTCACCTCCGCGGACATCTTTCAGCACTCACCCTTCGGGGATGTGCTAAATTCATTAAGGTCTCTCTCCCTGTTAGGAGAGCCTTGGCTGAACTATGTTCGGCTAGAATGGGATGCGGACGACAAAGATCTCCGCTGTCCACCCACGACCCACTTAGTAGCCACTGTCGACGACTTAATCGACATGCTCGACTTCGGCTCCGAAGACTTCGACGGTATGGACGACGAAGCCGGAGACGAACAGGATCCACCGCCCTCGGGGCACTGGACCGCCACCTCATCATATGATATATACATGGTGGACACCCCCAAAGAAGCCAATGACGACGAGAAAGCAGAGGATGACCCCTCCAAGAAGCAACCCAAGCACCGACGTTAGCGGCGCCGCTCTAAGTCCCGCCACAGCAAGAGCAGTGATACCGACACATGAGATAATAACACTCCGGATAGCACTGAAGACAACAACAATCCCCTCCAGCATGGCGCAGAGCTAGAGGATGAACAAGCTAGCCCCCCAGAGCAGGCAGCATATGGAGAACCAGAGGAGGACAATTACATGCCTCTCTCCGAAGACGAGGCGAGCCTCAGCGACGACGAGTTTATCGTGCCTGAGGACCCCGTCGAGCAAGAGCGCTTCAAGCGCCAGCTTATGGCCACGACAAGTAGCCTAAAGAAGAAACAACAATAGCTTCAAGCTGATCAAGACCTGCTAGCAGACAGATGGACCGAAGTCCTTGCGGCCAAGGAGCATGAACTCGAGCGCCCGTCCAAGAGTTACCCAAAACGCAGGTTGCTACTTTGCCTCGAGGAGGAAGCATTGAAACCTCATTCACCAGTGTACGATGTGGCTGACCGGCCACTAGCGGCCAAGCCAAAGAGGCGTTTCAGCCTAAAGTTCAGACCACACCCCGCCGCCACTCAGTCAGAAATACTAAGGCCCGGGGCAACACAGAGGACCTGCGACACATCTTGTACAGCAAGGCAAAAATCGCAAGGTCAATATACGGGACACGAGCACGTGCGCCCACATGGGACGATGATCGTCGTGTCGGATACACCAAGAGTAAATCCGGCCGGGCCGACTACAGCAGACAAGACTCATACGAACTACGTCGGGATATAGCCTGGCACAGAGGCGCCGCACACCGCCTATGCTTCACTGATGAAGTTATGGATCATGAATTCCCAGAGGGTTTCAAACCCGTAAATATCGAATCATACGACGGCACAACAGATCCCGCTGTATGGATTGAGGATTTCCTCCTTCACATCCACATGGCTCGCGGTGACGATCTATATGCCATCAAGTACCTCCCACTAAAACTCAAAGGACCAGCCCGACATTGGTTGAATAGCTTGCCAGCAGATTCCGTTGGCAGTTGGGAGGATTTGGAAGATGAATTTCTTGACAACTTCCAGGGCACTTATGTGCGGCCACCGGATGCTGATGACCTGAGCCACATAACCCAGCAGCCAGGGGTATCGGCCAGATAATTCTAGACACGGTTCCTGACTAAGAAAAATCAAATTGTAGACTATCTGGATGCAGAAGCCCTAGCGGCATTCAAGCACAACATCCGCGATGAGTGGCTCGCCCGCCACCTCGGCCAGGAGAAGCCGAAATCTATGGCAACCCTCACAACACTCATGACCCGCTTTTGCGCGGGTGAGGACAGCTGCCTGGCTCGCAGCAACAACACATCAAGGAATCCGGATACCTTGGATACCAAAGATGTTAACGGTAGGAAGCGTCGTAATATACCAAAGCGCTGCAATAACGGCGATAACACCGAAGATACGACAGTCAATGCCGCATTCAGAGGCTCTAAATCCGGTCAGCAGAAAAAGCCATTTAAAAGAAATACTCCGGCTCCGTCCAGTCTGGATCGCATACTGAATCGCTCGTGTCAAATCCACGGCACCCCCGACAAGCCAGCCAATCACACCAACAGAGAATGCTGGGTGTTCAAGCAGGCCGGCAAGTTAAATGCTGAAAACAAGGACAAGGGGCTGCATAGCAATGACGAGGAGGAGCCTCGGCCGCCGAACCCAGGAGGACAGAAGGGGTTTCCCCACAAGTGAAGACAGTGAACATGATATACGCAACCCACATTCCCAAGATGGACCGGAAGCATGCACTAAGGGACGTCTACGCGATGAAGCCCGTCGCCCCGAAGTTCAACCCATGGTCTGCGTGTCCGATCACCTTCGATCGCAGGGACCACTCGACTAGCATCCGTCATGGCGGATCCGCCACACCAGTCCTAGACCCCATCATTGATGGATTTCACCTTACTCGAGTCCTCATGGATGGCGGCAGTAGCCTGAACCTGCTTTATCAGGATACAGTGCGAAAAATGGGTATCGATCCCTCAAGGATCAAACCCAGCAAAACCACCTTTAAAGGCGTCATCCCAGGTGTAGAGGCCCATTGCACAGGCTCAATCACACTGGAAGTGGTCTTCGGATCACCGGATAACTTCCGAAGCGAAGAGTTAATCTTCTTCATCGTCCCATTTCGAAGTGGCTATCATGCATTGCTCAGACGGACAGCATTTGCAAAATTCAACGTAGTGCCGCATTACACATACCTCAAGCTCAAGATGCTAGGACCCGGCGGGGTCATAACAGTAAATGGAAACACAAAATGCTTGCTACGTACAGAAGAGCACACTGCGGCCCTTGGAGTAGAGGCACAAAGCAGCCTGTTCAGGCAGACCACTCATTTGGCGTTACAGCCCCCAGACACCTTCAAGAGAGTCCAGAACAATCTGCAACAGGATCGACTGGCGCTATCAGCGCTCGCCTAGCAATCCGGCCCCCGTCCCAGTCCCAGTGCAGTGAATTTTTTGTCGCGCGTACATAACTACGCATTGAAAATACCATGGACATAGGCGGGGCACAATCAGGACACGCCGCGCATTGTGGCTTAACCACACCAGGGGCTGTATACCTTTGACATTCCTTTTCTCTTTCAGGGCTTCACTCTTTAGAAGCCCTTTCCGGCAGTCCGATTACCGGACACATTCCGGAAGCAACAACCAAGGCGGCAAGAAGCTAGGATGAACACGGGAACCGCCAGGTGGTCTCTAGTAATACTTGATATACCCGCTTTTCACTATTTATGCGTAGCTTGCCTTGGGATAGGACATTTAGAATTGTCCTACTTTATGCTTATTGCACTACTTGTACCAGTATGCTTCGACGTATTATTCAGATAACAATGCATATCATTAATCTGTCATTGCATTATTCAAGTTTTTCTCTTTCTCTTGTATGTCCATTTACGACATTCCGCACCTGCACGCTCGGGTGCGGTCAGTACGCCAGGGGCTCTCGTTTACCCCGTAATACAGCGCAAGAAGTCCGAACACTTTCGACAGTGCGGCACCCCGAACTTATAGCATTATATGCATCACCTCCGAATCATGTCTTGGGTCAAATGTTCGGTTGCCCGGCTCCCATGCTTTGGTACCTTACGTTCTGCTATATCGGCTAAGGTAGCGGTGGGAGAACTACTGCGATTGTGTCCCGGTTATTCCGGACGAGCACCTCAGTAGAGAAAGCCAAAAATTGACTGTCATGATAAGGCGAGAGACTGGTCGCTGTTTGAGAGGTCTCAAGTCCTTAAATACTTTTTCCACTTTGGGCAAGGAGTCGGCCTTGTCCGGCTTAGGCGTGTATAGCGCCCCAAATTCGGCCCTCCGAATACCAGGGGTGTCGGTATCAAAACCGGCGGATCTCGGGTAGGGGGTCCCGAACTGTGCGTCTAAGGCGGATGGTAACAGGAGGCAGGGGACACGATGTTTTACCTAGGTTTGGGCCCTCTTGATGGAGGTAAAACCCTACGTCCTGCTTGATTTATTCTTGATAATATGAGTAGTACAAGAGTTGATCTACCACGAGAACGGAGAGGCTAAACCCTAGAAGCTAGCCTATGGTATGATTGTATGTTGTCCTACGGACTAAAACCCTCCGGTTTATATAGACACCGGAAGGGGCTAGGGTTACACAAGGTCGGTTACAAAGGAGGAGATATACATATCCGTATTGCCTAGCTTGCCTTCCGCGCCAAGTAGAGTCCCATCCGGACACGAGACGAAGTCTTCAATCTCGTATCTTCATAGCTCAACAGTCCGGCCAAAGGATATAGTCCGGCTGTCCGGAGACCCCCTAATCCAGGACTCCCTCAGTAGCCCCTGAACCAGGCTTCAATGATGATGAGTCCGGTGCGCAGTGTTGTCTTCGGCATTGCAAGGCGGGTTCCTCCTCTGAATACACCACAGAAGAGTTTGAATACAAGGATAGTGTCCGACCCTGCAAAATAAGTTCCACATACCACCGTAGAGAGAATAATATTTCCACAAATCTAATCTGCTGACACGTTTTGGCAGCATGACATCACGGCATGGCCCGGTAATTATTTGAACCGTTTTTCTTTAACCAGCCCCGCACATAACGCGAGGCGGTTTCTTGACACATCTGGTCATAGCAGAGATCGTGTTCCCCTTATTACGGGATTCTCATCAATACGGACGTGGGTAACCCAACCATGCCTAGGACTCCTAGGTTTTAGGCATGTCCCAAACGGCCACGAGGAGGACGCTTGATATTCACCCTCTTTATAAAGGGACAAGGCTGTTACTTTTTTCCCTCCCGTGCTCAATCGAATCCCTCCCCCGCCTCGAGTCCTAACACCCAAAGCCAAGGTCAGGTGCTTCGGACCTTCAATCATGTCCGGATCCAGCCTTCAAGGCCGGTGGATGTCTTCCTCCGTCACGGAGGAGGACATCAAGAAGTTGAGGGAGGCCAGATATCTAACCGCCGAAATTTCGCATAGGCTGCCCACCCAAGGGCAGGTCGTCCCTACTCCCGAACCTAACGAGAGTGTTGTGTTCGTCTCCCACTTCCTCCGAGGACTAGGCCTCACTCTGGATCCCTTTGTCAGGGGTCTTATGTTCTATTACGGGCTGGATTTTCACGACCTGGCCCCGGACTCCCTTCTTCACATCTCGTCATTTATTGTCATTTGTGAGGCCTTCCTCCGCATTACCCTTCACTTCGGCTTGTGGCTCAAGACCTTCGATGTGAAGCCGAAGATGGTCGAGGGACAGTACGCAGCATGCGGAGGTGCATTAATAAGCAAAATTGCTGATGCTCCATGGCCAAAGGGTTCCTTTCCAGAGGTGCCCGGATTGTAGCAACGGGAGTGGTTTTACGTCACAGCTCACCAAAGTGCCAAGTGGGTGGCTGCCCCCACCTTTCGCTCGGGCCCTCCACCACAACTGATGTCATGGATCAGTAGGGGTCTGAGCTGGGGTCCAGCCAAGGACGTGCCAATACTGCAGAGCCGTATCCGGGATCTCTTCGAGGGAGATTTTAGTCTGGTTATGGTAATGCAAGTCATGCTGATTCGTCGAGTCCAACCTTGCAAATGCCGGCCGCTACGCATGTGGGGATTCAACCCAGAGGGACCGTGCACTATTCAGAATTTCCTCGGCATGACGCATGAGGAGATGTACAAATCGTTCTTTGGACCCCAAATAGAGTGTCCGGACACTACCGAGGACGTGGGTCTGAGCAGCAACCGCACCGCTGCCCAAGTAAGTAATCCCATGGCCGAACACACTATCCTTTTATTTATCATAACATCATTCTGAAGAATCGCTCTTTGACCAGGACTGGATAACTAAGGCGAAGATGATCCGGTGTTCGGCCCCCCTTCCTGAAGGCTTGGACAATCCGGTGCTGGAAAAGATGCTCGAGCTGGCACCTTGTCTAGTGCCCTCAAAGGAAGATGAAGGGGGAATAAAGAGGGCGAAAGCGGGCCTCCATCGCTACCTATTCTAATCAAGGGAATGAGTGCCTTCGCAAGGGAGGATAACCAAGGGGAAGAATCTGACATTCTCTCTCCCCGGGGAAGGAAGAGGTCTACCTCTGAAGATCCAGAAACTAATTAAGGTTTCCAAACGGGAGAAGAAATCTCCGCCAGAGGGACCTGCCTCGGAGGGTACTCTTTCCGCACAATGTCCGCGCAGGGATCAACCCTCCACCGAGCTGTAAGTAAAAGGGTATTTAATAACGAAAATATCTTGCTCTATTTCTAAGGAAAATAATCGAAGCATTTATCTTGCAGTTCGGATCTTAGCCCTTCTCAGTTGAGCTCGTCTTCGGGGGATCTTCTTATGGAGATGATGGAGAGTGAAACGCCTCCAGCTTCCACACCGCCTTACAAAGCGGGTGCCCCTGAGGTCTCGCCGCGGAGGGCTTCTCCTGATCCGGCAAGGCCAGAAGGTAATCCTATGGCCACCCGGAGTCCTCAGTATCCGGCTCTCGAATAGAGCAGTCAAAAGAGTCCGGCACCGTCTGGTGTGCGTTCGGATGTACGGAAGGATCTGCTGGAGAAAGCGGCTATCTCAGAAGAGCACCACATATTGATGGGTACGGTGATTGAAAGGATTTCATCCACCGAAAGCGGGCTGCATGAAGCCTTTATGAGTCTACTGACGGGTTTTGAGGTACGTGAAATGATGTACATTTTTGAAAGTACCGCACGTTTTTAGATGTACCCTGTGTAGATAGTAGCCCCTGAGACTCTGGTTGTTGTTGAAAACGGTAGCAAACAGAGGATCATAGTCCCAGGTAATAACCAGACTACCTTTATGTGCAGGTGGTGGAAACTCCGGTGGCTAGCCGGACTAATGGGTATGCCAAACTAAAGCGGCAGCTGGATGCGGCAAATGCCGACATCGTGCTTGTCAACTAGCAGCTTGACGAGGCACAGGGTGAATGGCCTTTCTGGTGATCGTCACATAATAAGAGCAGCATGATGCCAGTATCTTTAATATGCTGTGACTGCAGATCGAGCAGGCACCATGGAGACCCTTCGGGCGGAGCTTTCCCGAGCCAAGGAGCAAGCAAGGAGTAGCAATGCGGCTGCTTTGCAAGCAGCCGAAGAGTTAAGGGCCGAACAGGCCACACATTACGAGAGCAAAGAGAAAATGGCCAAGATGGCTGTAAAGTTAAAAGATACTGCCGACCGTTGCCAGCTTCTTGAAGAAGAAAATCGGGCGAAGGCGACGGACCTGGAAAAGGCCACGAGGGCGACCAAAGACACCCGCTCTGCGATGAGAGCGAAAAAGGAGGAGCTGCGTCAAGCCGGGGATATCACGGCTGGGAAACCCTTTATGCTGCAGAGGAAGTTTGGAGATCCTCGGTATGCCCCTCTGGACCGGCTGTGGAGTTCGGCGAACGCATATCTGGACTTGGAGGCGAGTGCTGTCGATGTGGCCGAATACTTCCGAGATTAAACAGATCGTGAAGTGGACAAGCTATTCTGGTAACAATTTAACGTTCCAGAGCGTCCGCTTCCATTGACTGATCGGCTTGCCGAATGGGCCGAGCTGAATAGATTGTCCGGACTGGCCATGAGGTCTGTTGTGGATCATCCGTGGCCGGAAAGGCCAAAGCCGAACAACTATTTTAGTTTGGTGCAGCAGCTCCTTGGTGCGGTGCCGCGCATTAATGCGATGAATAGGTCAGCGTGCATAGAAGGCTCGCGGATGGCCCTTGCCCGTGTCAAAACATACTGGGCGGAGATGGATGCCACCACTGTTGCGGCGCAGGGTTCGGCCATAGGCCGAGTGGCTGCCGAGCACTATTTTGAAGAAGTTCTTGAAGGCGCTCGTTCGATAGAGGCCCAGTGCTCGAAGAATAATATGTTTGAGTGACATGTATTCCCATTGTAAAAACAATGTTTTATTAAGTTTATCAAGGATGTATTTATACTTTTGCCCGAAAGTATTATGATGCCTCCTGTGCGGCCGTTTATGTATATATGCATATAACCTGAAAGATTTCAGTCGTCGGCTTCAGCCCCCACGCATATAATGCGGGGGTGTTCGCAGAAGACGCATGTTCACACTTGATCCAACGTCTTGGTCCATTAAGGAGGTGATAGCGCAACGAACTAGGCAACCGGACTATAATGCTTTAACACTTTCACTTAGCCAGAGGAGTTTGACAGTGGGGCTACTATATAGCCCCTGGTGGCTCCGCACTCATCCGAATTCGGGGTGCGTACATGCCTGGCTGGGAAACGACCCTTTGTTAAGGCGGAGGAATCCCGAAGATTCCGATAGGTCATCGAGTGGTTGAACAGTCTCACGCTATATCATGACAGTCAGTTTTCGGCTTTCTCTACTAAGGTGCTCATCCGGATGAACCAGGGCACAATCACAGTAGTTCTCCTGGTGCCGCCTTAGCCGATAGAGCGGAACGTAATGCAGCAAAACACAGGAGCCGGGCAAACCCAACATTTGACCAAAGATATGATTCGGAGCTGATGCATATAAGGCCAAACTCGCGACGCCGAACACTCCCTAAGGTATTCGGTCTTTATGGTGTAAACCGGGCCTAAACAGTGCCCTTTGTAATAAGCCCCTGGTGTCCAGGTACGTGCAATATTCTGACGTGGCCACATGCCAATACGTCAACATCCTTCTCAATTGTACTGAGAATCCGAGGGATGTGTATCAACAAGAGACAGTAAAAAAGGTTTACGCAGGGTCTTAATCTAAAAAGAATCCTTGGAACGGGTCCCTGCTGCACGTCTACGCCTGTGTCTCCGTTGTGCCGTATTCTGGACGGGTGTAGCACGATGGTCATCTGAAAAAGAGAGGAACTTAATTGAAAAGTTGCCGTGCAAAAGGTAAGTTATACTAAATAAACAATATGAGTAAAGTTGAGCCTGACTGTCACTTGTGCGCGCGCGTTGAGCCCCTTGTATTGTAATAGGGGTATAGACATCAAACCTGTATCAATTACATATAGTAGTACCGGACTCGTCCAACCGTGTCTGTGGTCTTAACGACCTGTCAGATGCTTTAGTTGGTGATGCCGTTTAGTGTGCGGCTGCCAAGGCAGCCGCACGGTCTTCCGCGCGCAAGGAGCGCTCAATATTTCCATTTACTGTAATGATGCCATGTGGACCGGGCATCTTAAGCACGAGGGAAGCGTAATGCGGTATTGCATTAAAGCGAGCGAAAGCTTCGCGTCCGAGTAGTGCTTGATAGCCCCTTTGGAACGGAGCGATGTGGAACGTTAAATTTTCGCTACGGAAGTTATCGAGAAAGCCGAATATAACCTATAGTAGCAGGGAGCCCGTGCAATGGGCCTCTAGGCCTAGCGTTACTCCTTTAAAGGAAGTATTGCTGCGCCTAATTTTTGTTGGGTCTATCCCCATTTTGCGGACTATGTCCTGATATATCAGGTTTAAACTACTGCCACCGTCCATCAGGACTCGTGTGAAGTGGTATCCATCAATTATCGGGTCTGACACAAAGGCAGCCCATCCTGCACGCGGGATACTTAGCTGAGTAATCTCGATGGTCGAAGGTGATCGGTTGAGACGATCAGTGGCAGAACTCCGCTGTGATAGGCCCTGGGGCATGTGTCTCTAGGAGTGCCGCTTTGCTTCTCCCCTTTGTCACGTGTAACACGTTTACTGTTTTAAATTCTGGTGGGAATTTCTTTCATTCCCCAGTGCTTTGCTTGCGAGGCTCGTCCTCATCTTCACTTGGTGTATCCTGCCCCTTGTGTTCGGCGTTGAGCTTGCCGGACTGCTTGAAGACCCAACATTCTTTATGGGTATGATTTGCAGGTTTATCGAGGGTGCTATGGATCTGATATATTTGGTCGAGAATCTTGTTTAGGCTGGACAGTTCGTCTATGTTTCCTTTGGTGGGCAGCTTTTGCTGACCTGGCCGAGAGCTTTTGAACCGGCGTTTACCGTTGTGCTCTTCGGGCTGTCTTCTTTATTCCGGCGCTTGTTTTTGCTGCGTCTTGATTTCCCGTTTCCGTCCCTGACTTCGGATGTACTTGGGTCGCTGGTACTGCATCGGGTTAACCAGCTGTCCTCGCCCGCGCAAAAGCGGGTCATGAGGCTTGTTAATGCTACCATTGTTCTCGGCTTTTCTTGGCCGAGGTGTCTGGCAAGCCATTCATCTTGAACGCTGTGCTTGAAAGCTACTAAGGCTTCAGCGTCTGGACAGTCGACTATTTGGTTCTTTTTAGCGAGGAACCTGTTCCAAAGCTTTCGGGCTGACTCTCCGGGCTGTAGAGTTATATGACTTAAATCGTCTGCATCCGGTGGTCGGACATAGGTCCCTTGAAAATTTGCCCGAAAGGCGTCTTCGAGCTTTTCCCAGCTTCCAATGGAGTTTTCGGGGAGGCTTTTAAGCCACTGCTGAGCTGGCTCTTTGAGCTTGAGGGGTAAGTACTTGATGGCGTGGAGATCGTCTCCTCGAGCCATATGGATATGGAGGATGTAGTCCTCAATCCAGACCCCAGGGTCTATCGTTCCATCATACGCCTCTATGTTTACAGGTTTGAATCCCTCTGGAAATTCATGGTCCAGCACCTCATCGGTGAAACATAGGGGGTGTGCGACACCCCTGTATTTGGGTGTACCGTGGTATTGGGATGTTTGTTGTGTTGCATTGCATGCTCGAGCGTGCTTGCGTGGTCCGTAGATGGATCTGGTTGCGCCATACTTTTGATGCGAGTCCTCACGTGGATCGCGTACCGGCTTATGTGCGGCGTCGTCTGCCGTTCTATGTTGGCCACGAGGTCATCTATCGTACTGCATGGCCATTTTGTTTTTTGATTGCGGGGGATCTAAGGCCTCCTCATCGAATTCAGGTAGCAGCTTTCGCTTCGGGTAGCTCTTGGTGTGGCGATTGCCGCTGTACTTCGCTACAGTGATGCGTACTTCACTCCATCTGATTCTGAGTGTGTCTTGTGCAGCCCTGAGCCTTTGCTTTTGCTTTTTCAGACTCCTCGCAGTGGCGACCAGCCTTTGATGGGCATTCTGTTTCTCCGGGTGCCTGTCTGGTGTGATATCATCCGGACTGTTATCTTTGACGGGGTCGAGTTGTTCGGTTTGATTCTCCGTGTTGCCCTGGTCGGGCGATGGTTCACCCTGCTCTATCGCTAGGTCTATATGACCGCTGTTTCTGCCGAGGCAGGATTTGGAGCGGTGCTTACGCCACCGCTTTGACTGCTTCTCAAGGGAACAACCCTTCGCTGCGTCCTTCCGTTCCTCTTCGTCTTTTTCTTTGGGTGTGTCCACCATGTATACATCATATGATGAAGTGGGTGTCCAGTGCCCTGTGGGCAGTGGTGCATCTTCATCTCCTGCATCGTCGTCCATACCGTCGATGTCTTTGGAGTCGAAGTCGAGCATGTCGGTCATTTTTTTTATTTTTTTATTTGGGCCTTTTCTCTTTTTATTGGCCTCTTTTTATTTGGGCTTCTTTGGCCTCTTTTTTTCATCCGGAGTCTCATGCCGACTTATGGGGGAATCATAGTCTCCATCATTCTTTCCTCACTGGGACAATACTCTAATAATGATGATCATAACACTTTTATTTTTCTTACAACTCAATACTTAGAACAAAATATGACTCTATGTGAATGCATCCGGCGGTGTACCGGGATATGCAATATGACAATGATGGAGTGTGTCATGATGAACTAGATGGTGGAAAGTTGCATGGCAATATATCTCGGAATGGCTATGGAAATGCCATAATAGGTAGGTATGGTGGCTGTTTTGAGGAAGGTATATGGTAGGTGTATGATACCAGCGAAAAGTGTCGGTATTAGAGAGGCTAGCAAAGGTGGAAGGGTGAGAGTGCGTATGATCCATGGACTCAACATTAGTCATAAAGAACTCATATACTTATTGCGAAAATCTAGAAGTTATCAAAGCAAAGTATTACGCGCATGCTCCTTTGGGGATATATTGGTAGGAAAAGACCATCGCTCGTCCCCTACCGCCACTCATAAGGAAGACAATCAATAAATAAATCATGCTCCGACTTCATCACATAACAGTTCACCATACGTGCATGCTACGGGAATCACAAACTTTAACACAAGTATTCTTTAACTTCACAACTACTCAACTAGCATGACTTTAATATTATCACCTCCATATCTCAAAACAATTATCATGCTTCAATCTTTTCTTAGTATTCAACACACTCAAAAGAAAGTTTCACAAATCTTGAATACTAAGCATATTATTATTAAGCAAATTACCATGCTATTAAGAGACTCTCAAAATAATTTAAGTGAAGCATGAGAGATCAATAGTTTCTTTAAAACAAATCCACCACCGTGCTCTAAAAGATCTAAGTGAAGCACATAGAGCAAAATTATAACGCTCAAAAGATATAAGTGAAGCACATAGAGCAAAACTACTTAGCTCAAAAGATATAAGTGAAGCACATAGAGTATTCTACATAGCTCAAAAGATATAAGTGAAGCACATAGAGTATTCTATCAAATTTTAATTCATGTATGGCTCTCTCAAAAGGTGTGTACAGCAACGATGATTGTGGCATACTAAGACACAAAGACACAAATAATACAAGACGCTCCAAGCAAAACACATATCATGTTGGTGAATAAAAATATAGCTCCAAGTAAATTACCGATGGAAGTGGACGAAAGAGGGGATGCCTCCCGGGGCATCCCCAAGCTTTGAATTCTTGGTGTCCTTGTATTATCTTTGGGGTGCCATGGGCATCCCCAAGCTTAGGCTCTTTCCACTCCTTGTTCCATAATCCATCAAAAGAATTCACCCAAAACTTGAAAACTTCACAACACAAAACTCAAAATAGAAAACTCGTGAGCTCTGTTAGCGAAAGAAAACAAAAGACCACTTCAAGTTACTGTAATGAACTCATTCTTTATTTATATTAGTGTTAATCCTACTGTATTCCAACTTCTCTATGGATATAAACTATTTTACTAGCCATAGATTCATCAAAATAAGCAAACAACACACAAAAAACAGAATCTGTCAAAAACAGAACAGTCTGTAGTAATCTGTACCTAGCTGAAGATCTGGAACCCCAAAAACTCTAAAATAAATTGCTGGACGTGAGGAATGTATCTATTAATCATCTGCAAAAATAATTAACTAAATATAACTCTTCAAATAAAAATGACAGCAGTTCTCGTCAGTGCTAGAGTTTCTGTTTTTTACAGCAAGTTCAACAAGACTTTCCCCAAGTCTTCCAAACGGTTCTACTTGGCACAAACACGAATTAAACACAAAAAAACACAACCAAAACAAAGTCTAAATAATTTATTTATTACTAAGCAGGAGAAAAAAGCAAGGAATAAAAATAAAATTGGGTTGCCTCCCAACAAGCGCTATCGTTTAACGCCCCTAGCTAGGCATAAAAGCGAGGATAGATCTAAGTATTGCCATCTTTGGTAGGCAACCCATAAGTTGCTCTCATGATAGTTTCATATGGTAATTTTATTTTCTTTCTTGGAAAGTGTTCCATGCCCTTTTTTAATGGAAATTGAAATCTAATATTCCCTTCCTTTACATCAATAATCGCACCAACCGTTCTAAGGAACGGTCTACCAAGAATAATAGGGCAAGAAGGATTGCAATCTATATGAAGAACAATGAAATCTACGGGCACATAATTCCTATTTGAAACAATAAGAACATCATTAATCCTTCCCATAGGTTTCTTAATAGTAGAATCCGCGAGATGCAAGTTTAGAGATCAATCATCAAAATTGCGGAAATCTAGCAAATCACACAAAGTTTTGGGAATAGTGGAGACACTAGCACCCAAATCACACAAAGCATAAAACTCATGATCTTTAATTTTAATTTTAATAGTTGGTTCCCACTCATCATAGAGTTTTCTAAGGATAGAAACTTTCAACTCAAGTTTTTCTTCATAAGATTGCATCAAGGCATCAACAATATGTTCGGTGAAGGCTTTATTTTGACTATAAGCATGTGGAGAATTTAGCACGGATTGCAACAAGGAAATACAATCAATTTAAGAGCAACTTTCGTAATTAAATTCCTTGAAATCCAATATAGTGGGTTTAGCAACATCTAGATTTTTATTTCTTTCAATCCCACTTTCATCAATTTCATCATTAAGATCTAAATACTCTGAATTTTTAGAACGCCTTCTAGGTAAAGGAAGATCATATTCAGTTTCATCAAGATTCATATTGCAAAATAAAGATTTAATAGGGGACACATCAATAACTTTTAGATCTTCATCTTGATTTTCATAGGAATTGGAAGAACACGCTTTAATAAAGACATCTTTGGAAGCACGCATCCTAGCGGTTCTTTCCTTGCACTCATCAATGGAAATTCTCATGGATTTAATAGACTCATTGATATCATGCTTAGGAGGAATAGATCTAATCTTTAAAGAATCAATCTCAAGAGAAATTCTATCAACGTTTCTAGCCAAATCATCAACTTTAAGCAATATCTGTTCAAGCAAAGCATTAAAATTCTTTTGTGAATTCATAAACTCTTTAACACTATTCTCAAATTCAGAGGGCATCTTATTATAATTTCCATAAGAGTTGTTGTAGGAATTCCCATAATTATTAGAAGGATTACTAGGATATGGCCTAGGATTAAAATTCCCTCTATAAGCCTTGTTACCAAAATTATTCCTACCAACAAAATTCACATCCATAGATTCATTGTTATTCTCATTTAAAGTAGACAAAGGCATATCATTAGGATCATAAGAAACACTCTTAGTAGCAAATAATTTCATAAGTTCATCCATCTATCCACTCAAAACATTGATTTCTTCTATCGCATGCACTTTTTTATTAGAAGATCTTTCAGTATGCCATTGCGAATAATTAACCATAATATTATCTAGGAGTTTAGTAGCATCTCCAAAAGTGATTTCCATAAAAGTGCCTCCCGCGGCCGAATCTAAAAGATTTCTAGAAGCAAAATTCAACCCGGCATAAAAATTTTGTATGATCATCCACAAATTCAAACCATGAGTAGGGCAATTACGTATCATTAATTTCATTCTCTCCCAAGCTTGAGCAACATGTTCATGATCAAGTTGCTTAAAATTCATAATATCGTTTCTAAGAGAGATGATCTTAGCGGGAGGGAAATACTTAGAGATAAAAGCATCTTTGCACTTGTTCCAAGAATCAATACTATTCTTAGGCGAAGACGAAAACCAAGCTTTAGCACGATCTCTAAGCGAAAAAGGAAATAGTTTCAATTTAACGACATCATTATCGACATCTTTTTTCTTTTGCATATCACATAAATCAACGAAGCTATTCAGATGAGTAGTGGCATCTTCACTAGGAAGGCCGGTGAATTGATCTTTCATAACAAGATTCAATAAAGCAGCATTGATTTCACAAGATTCAATATTAGCAAGAGGAGCAAGAGGAGTGCTAAGGAAATCATTATTATTGGTATTGGTGAAGTCACACAATTTGGTAGTATCTTGAGCCATCACGACAAACAAGCAATCTAATACACGACCAAACAAGAGCAAACGGGCAAAAGAGGCAAATAGAGAGGGATGATAGAGAGAGTGTAACACCCTGAGACCGATGTGCCACGTGTCCTCCAGTTATTCGCTGTTGTTGCCTTGTCATTTGCTTGCGTGTTGCATTTCATCATGTCATCATGTGCATTGCATCATCATGTTTTCAAAACTTGCATTCGTCCGGGTTCTCCGAGTTCTCTCCGTTGTCTGTTCTGAGCCCAACCACACTTGCACGCGCCCGCGACATGTCCGAGTTAGTATATTATAAGTGGTCAGAAAATGTTCTCGGATTGGGTTGAAATTTGGCATGCGGTCTTATTTTAGTGTAGGTAGGCCTCCTGCCAAGTTTCATCGCATTCGGAGTTCGTTTGATGCCCCAACAGATAAATATAGCGGCAATAGTAGCCGGTCTAACGTCGGACGTTTTCGGTCTCCGAAAACAGTCGCCGGGTCTTCTCTCTTCTCTTTTCTCAGCCTGAGGCCTTCTGCACAGCCCACTACCTACTGCAAGTTCCAACCTAACCTCTCTTGTCAGCCCGTGGCCATCCTCGCGCGCGCGTCCGAAATTTGTCCCGAACCCGACCCGGGGAGTCATCACCGTTGGGTCCGGATCGTTCCCAAACGTCTACAAAACATCACCATTTCTTTATTTGGACTTCCTAGTCTATTTTTCTCGACCGCTCGATTTTAATTGGAGGGACGGCTTAGCCCCTAAACTCTCCCTCTTTCCTTATATATATACTCCCTAGTCTAAATCTAGACCAAACCCTACTTTCTAGGGATCCTCCCCTATCCACTCGTCGCTGCCGCCACTCCAACGGATCCACTTCGGGATCCATCCTGCATCCACCTCGTGTTCATCCGCCCACCAACCAGAGCAGCGTTTGTCCTTGCCTGCTCGCATCCCACCGAGATCCATCTCCACCAACCGGACTCCACCCAAGCCTTCCCCTCGATCCACCTCGTCCCCGTGCCCGAGATCCACTCCTCCAACGCGCTCGGCCTCCACCATCTTCCTCGCGAGGACTCGCTCCAGCTTCCTCTGCCGCATCAAGAACGACGACCACAACTTGAACCCAGTCATCGTCGTCACCCAGGCAGTCCCCATCCGACGCCCCCCTTCTTATCCTTCTCATGCTCATCCCGTTTCCCCTCTCTGAACCTTTTGTTTTCTGCCCATCTGCTGCAAGAGCAGCTACGCCCTGGCCAGGAGCAGGCCGTGGGCGCCTCCGCTGTCTGACCTCGCCTCTGTCTCAACTTCGCGTGCTCCTCCCCTGCCCAGAGCCTGACCGCGACCAGCACCCGCCGCCGGCAAGCAGCAACAGAAGCTCCCGCATCCCCTCGTTCCTGAGCCTGTCGTCCTCCATAGACCATGAACCCAGCCGTCTCCATCTTCTTCACGGAGGTTGCCTCGCTCGCCCCGTCGTCGGACGCCGCCGTCGTCGGATGCCGCCATCGTCCTCCTCATCCCCACCGTCCAGATCCGCTCGGTGCCGCCCCGTTCTGCCGTTCCTCGAGGTCCCTGCACCTTCCAGCGCCGCTCCTGCCTCAATTCCATCGCGCTGTCCTCGGCTTCCACTTCAACGAGCAGCAGGAGCATCACTCATCGTTGTTGATTGCAGCCGCACGTGGACTCCCGCGCCTTGGGCCGCCTTCGGTTGCCAAGGTCCAGCCCGCTCCAGATCCGGCCGGCCTCCGCCAAGTCGCCGCTGCCTTCAGCCCCCGTCGTTGCCGGAGTTTGCGCTGCCGCTGCTCTGTTTCCGCTTCTGCTTCCTGTCGAGCAGAGTAGCGCGCCCGCTCCTCCCTGTCGTGTTGACCACGAACGCCCGAGCCAGTGGACCAAACCCTTGCCTCCAGTCCCGGCCCAGCTCGCGTACAGCCGGCCCCCTCTCCACGTCGCCCGCACCCTTGGCCTCAAGCCAGCCGGCCCTCTTGGGCCTCCTCCACCGACCAGCCCATGAGGCATGGTGAGATGCCCCCAGCTCCTGTTCCTACTAGGCTAGCCAGTTTCGGCCCTTGTCTTTTTTTTCTGTTCTATGAATTTGTCTTTTTTCCAGAGTACAACATATTTGCAGAAAAACCCTCCATGTTCATGCATATAATAACTTAATAACCATGCATCATATTAAAATGATTTGTATATGAAACTTGCTCAGAATTTTGTGTAGGTTAATAATTTGCAACTTTCATCCATGTTTAAAATATTTAAAATGTTGTTTGATTAAATTTGCTCCTATGCCATGTTAAAATGCTTTAATTCATAACTAAATAACCGTAACTCGGAATTCAACAAACTTTATATGTAAATGGGGTGGAAAAATGCCTAGTTTAACATGGTGGTTTTATTTTGCATGTTTAACAACTCTAAAATTGTGTTTAGGGCAGAACAGTACCAAACCTTAAAAATACGCATATGGGGTTTTACCGGAATTGTTGTTCGTTGTTTCCGGCCTCATTTAAACTTGACTAGATAGGTAGTTTTGCTTTGCTTCACTCTCTTGCCATGCTAACAACATTTAATCTTGTTGGGTACATAACCAAGAGAGAACTAAATAATTGATGTGGTGTTCCGCCAATATGCATCCCGATGCATATTGGGCTCCATTTAACTTGTAGTTTTGTTTGTGCACTTTGCCATGCCATGCTTCATCAAACCGGACATGCATCATACTTGGTTGTGCATCATCCCATGTTCATGTATTGGTTGTTTACTATGTTGTGTGCTTCTTTCCGGTGTTGCTTCTTCGGGTTGGTTCCGATAACGTCGCGTTTGTGAGGACCCGTTCGTCTACGTCCGTTTGTCATCTTCAGGGACTCGTTCTTCTTCCTTGCGGGATTTCAGGCAAGATGACCATACCCTCGAAATCACTTCTATCTTTGCTTGCTAGTTGCTCGCTCTTTTGCTATGCCCATGCTGCGATACAGACCACTTGCTTATCATGCCTCCCATATTGTTAAACCAAGCCTCTAACCCACCTTGTCCCAGAAAACCGTTGTTTGGCTATGTTACCGCTTTGCTTAGCCCCTCTTATAGCGTTGTTAGTTGCAGGTGAAGATTGAAGTTTGTTCCTTGTTGGAACATGGAGATGTTGTTCCTAGTTGAACATGTTTACTTGTTGGGATATCACAATATCTCTTATTTAATTAATGCATCTATATACTTGGTAAAGGGTGGAAGGCTCGGCCTTATGCCTGGTGTTTTGTTCCACTCTTGCCGCCCTAGTTTCTGTCATATCGGTGTTATGTTCCCGGATTTTGCGTTCCTTACGCGGTTGGGTTATAATGGGAACCCCTTGACAGTTCGCCTTGAATAAAACTCCTCCAGCAAGGCCCAACCTTGGTTTTACCATTCGCCACCTAGCCTTTTTCCCTTGGGAGTCGCGAATCCCGAGGGTCATCTTTATTTTAACCCCCCACCGGGCCAGTGCTTGTCTAAGTGTTGGTCCAAACTAGAGCCACTTGCGGTGCCACCTCGGGGAAACTTGAGGGCTGGTTTTAGCTGTACGTAGTGTTCATCCGGTGTTGCCCTGAGAACGAGATATGTGCAGCTCCTATCAGGATGTCGGCGCATCGCGCGGTCTTGCTGGACTTGTTTTACCATTGTCGAGGATGTCTTGGAGTACCGGGATACCGAGCCTGATCGGAATGTCTCGGGAGGAGGTCTATTCCTTCGTTGACCGTGAGAGCTTGTGATGGGCTAAGTTGGGACTCCCCTGCAGGGATTTGAACTTTTGAAAGCCGTGCCCGCGGTTATGGGCAGATGGGAATTTGTTAATGTCCGGTTGTAGATAACTTGAACCTTAACTTAATTAAAATGAATCAACTGAGTGTGTTACCGTGATGGCCTCTTCTCAGCGGAGTCCGGGAAGCGGACACGGTGTTGGAGTAATGTTTGCGCAGGTTGCTCTCTAGTTTCTCGCTCGCGCTTTGCCTCCTCTTCTCGCTCTCTTTTGCGAATAAGTTAGCCACCATACTTGCTAGTCGCTTGCTGCAGCTCCACTCATATTTTACCTTGCCTTACCTATAAGCTTAAATAGTCTTGATCACGAGGGTGCGAGATTGCTGAGTCCCTGTGGCTCATAGATTACTAGTACACCAGATGCAGGGCCTGATGATTCCGCTCCAGGAGACGCGTATGAGCTCAAGTGGGAGTTCGACGAAGACTCTCAACGTTACTATGTTTCCTTTGCCGATGATCAGTAGTGGTGCCCAGTTGGGGGTGAACGGGACCGTGTCGCTTGTTGGGTTCTCTTTTATTTTGGCGTCGTAGTTGGGCCATGAGTGTTTGGATGATGTAATGTCATTTATGTACTTGGTTGACGTGGCGAGTGTAAGCCAACTATGTTATCTCCCCTTTATGATTTATATTACATGGGATGTTTGTGAAGATTGCCTACTTGCGACATACGCCTTCAATGCGATTATGCCTCTAAGTCGTGCCTCGACACGTGGGAGATATAGTCGCATCGAGGGTGTTACAGAGAGAGAGAGAGGGCGAATAAAACGGCAAGGGTGAAGTGGGGGGAGAGGAAAACAAGAGGCAAATGGCAAATAATGTAATGCGAGAGATAGGGATTGTGATGGGTACTTGGTATGTTGACCTTTTGCGTAGAATCCCCGGCAACGGCGCCAGAAATCCTTCTTGTTATGTCTTGAGCTTGCGTTGATTTTCCCCGAAGAGGAAGGGATGATGCAACATAGTAGCGTAAGTATTTCCCTTAGTTTTTGAGAACCAAGGTATCAATCCAGTAGGAGGCCACGCTCAAGTCCCTCGTACCTGCACAAAATGATAGCTACTCGCAACCAATGCGATTAGGGGTTGTCAATCCCTTCACGGTCACTTATGCGAGTGAGATCTGATAAATATAATATTTTTGGTATAAAGATGCAAAGTAAAAAGTAAAAGCAAAGTAAAAAGCAAAGCAAGATTAAAGTGATGGAGATTGATATGATGAGAATAGACCTGGGGGCCATAGGTTTCACTAGTGGCTTCTCTCAAGAGCATAAGTATTCTACGGTGGGTGAACAAATTACTGTTGAGCAATTGACAGAATTGAGCATAGTTATGAGAATATCTAGGCATGATCATGTATATAGGCATCACGTCCGTGACAAGTAGACCGAAACGATTCTGCATCTACTACTATTACTCCACTCATCGACCGCTATCCAGCATGCATCTAGAGTATTAAGTTAAAAACAGAGTAACGCCTTAAACAAGATGACATGATGTAGAGAGATAAATTCATGCAATATGAAATAAACCCCATCTTGTTATCCTTGATGGCAACGATGCAATACGTGCCTTCCTGCCCCTTCTGTCACTGGGAAAGGACACCGCAAGATCGAACCCAAAGCTAAGCACTTCTCCCATGGCAAGAACTACCAATCTAGTTGGCCAAACCAAACAGATAATTCGAAGAGACTTGCAAAGATAACCAATCATACATAAAATAATTCAGAGAAGATTCAAATATTATTCATAGATAGACTTGATCATAAACCCACAATTCATCGGTCTCAACAAACACACCGCAAAAAGAAGATTACATCGAATAGATCTCCACAAGAGAGGGGGAGAACTTTGTATTGAGATCCCAAAAGAGAGAAGAAGCCATCTAGCTACTAACTATGGACCCGAAGGTCTGAGGTAAACTACTCACACTTCATCGGAGGGGCTAGGATGATGTAGAAGCCCTCCGTGATGACAACCCTCTTCCGGCAGAGCTCCGGAACAGGCCCCAAGATGGGATCTCGTGGAAACAGAAAGTTGCGGCAGTGGAATTAGGTTTTTGGCTCCTGTTCTGATCGTTTGGGGGTACGTGCGTATATATAGGAGGAAGGAGTACATCGGAGGAGCACCGAGGGGCCCATGAGGCAGGGGGCGCCCTAGGGGGGGCGCCCCACCCTCGTGAACTCCTCTTTGACTCCTTGGAGTAGGGTCCAAGTCTCCTGGATCACATTCGGTGAGAAAGTCATGTTGCCGAAGATTTTATTCCGTTTGGACTCCGTTTGATATTCTGTTTCTCCGAAACACTAAAATAGGCAAAAAAACAGCAATTCTGGGCTGGGCCTCCGGTTAATAGGTTAGTCCCAAAAATAATATAAAAGTGGAAAATAAAGCCCAATATAGTCCAAAACAGTAGATAATATAGCATGGAGCAATCAAATATTATAGATACGTTGGAGACGTATCGGGCATCCCCAAGCTTAATTCCTGCTCGTCCTCGAGTAGGTAAATGATAAAAAGATAATTTTTGATGCGGAGTGCTACTTGGCATAATTTCAATGCAAATCTTCTTAATTGTGATATGAATATTCAGATTCGAATGATTCAAGACAAAAGTTTATATTGACATAAAAATAATAATACTTCAAGCATACTAACAAAGCAATTATGTCTTCTCAAAATAACAAGGCCAAAGAAAGTTATCCCTACAAAATCATATAGTCTGGCTATGCTCTATCTTCACCACACAAAGTATTTAAATCATGCACAACCCCGATGACAAGCCAAGCAATTGTTTCATACTCTAATTTTTTCAAAACTTTTTCAATCTTCACGCAATACATGAGCGTGAGCCATGAATATAACACTACAGGTGGAATAGAATGGTGGTTGTGGAGAAGACAAAAGGGAGGGGAAGATAATCTCACATCAACTAGGCATATCAACGGGCTATGGAGATGCCCATCAATAGATATCAATGTGAGTGAGCAGGGATTGCCATGCAACGGATGCACTAGAGCTATAAGTATATGAAAGCTCAAAAAGAAACTAAGTGGATGTGCATCCAACTTTCTTGCTCATGAAGACCTAGGTCAATTTGAGGAAGCCCATCATTGGAATATACAAGCCAAGTTCTATAATGTAAAATTCCCACTAGTATATGAAAGTGATAACATGAGAGACTCCCTAGTATGAAGATCATGGTGCTACTTTGAAGCACAAGTGTGGTAAAAGGATAGTAACATTGTCCCTTCTCTCTTTTTCTCTCATTTTTTATATTTTTTTATTTGGGCCTTTTCTCTTTTTATTTTTATTTTTTATGGCCTCTTTTCTTTCTTTTTCATTTGGGCTTCTTTGGCCTCTTTTATTTATTTTTCGTCCGGAGTCTCATCCCGACTTATGGGGGAATCATAGTCTCCATCATCCTTTCCTCACTGGGACAATGCTCTAATAATGATGATCATCACGCTTTTATTTTTCTTACAACTCAACAATTACAACTCGATACTTAGAACAAAATATGACTCTATGTGAATGCATCCGGCGGTGTACCGGGATATGCAATATGACAATGATGGAATGTGTCATGAACAGAACGGTGGAAAGTTGCATGGCAATATATCTCAGAATGGCTATGGAAATGCCATGATAGGTAGGTATGGTGGCTGTTTTCAGGAAGGTATATGGAAGGTGTATGATACCGGCGAAAATTGCATGGTATTAGAGAGGCTAGCAAAGGTGGAAGGGTGAGAGTGCGTATAATCCATGGACTCAACATTAGTCATAAAGAACTCATATACTTATTGCAAAAATCTAGAAGTTATCAAAGCAAAGTATTACACGCATGCTCCTAGGGGGATAGATTGGTAGGAAAAGACCATCGCTCGTCCCTGACCGCCACTCATAAGGAAGACAATCAATAAATAAATCATGCTCTGACTTCATCACACAACGGTTCACCATACGTGCATCCTACGGGAATCACAAACTTTAACACAAGTATTCTTTAAATTCACAACTACTCAACTAGCATGACTTTAATATTATCACCTCCATATCTCAAAACAATTATCATGCTTCAATCTTTTCTTAGTATTCAACACACTCAAAAGAAATTTTCACAAATCTTGAATACCAAGCATATTATTATTAAGCAAATTACCATGCTATTAAGAGACTCTCAAAATAATTTAAGTGAAGCATGAGAGATCAATAGTTTCTTTAAAAAAAATCCACCACCGTGCTCTAAAAGATCTAAGTGAAGCACATAGAGAAAAATTATAACGCTCAAAAGATATAAGTGAAGCACATAGGGCAAAACTACTTAGCTCAAAAGATATAAGTGAAGCACATAGAGTATTCTACATAGCTCAAAAGATATAAGTGAAGCACATAGAGTATTCTATCAAATTTTAATTCATGTATGGCTCTCTCAAAAGGTGTGTACAGCAAGGATGATTGTGGCATACAAAGACACAAAGACACAAATAATACAAGACGCTCCAAGCAAAACACATATCATGTTGGTGAATAAAAATATAGCTCCAAGTAAATTACCGATGGAAGTGGACGAAAGAGGGGATGCCTCCCGGGGCATCCCCAAGCTTTGACTTCTTGGTGTCCTTGTATTATCTTGGGGGAGCCATGGGCATCCCCAAGCTTAGGCTCTTGCCACTCCTTGTTCCATAATCCATCAAAAGAATTCACCCAAAACTTGAAAACTTCACAACACAAAACTCAAAATAGAAAACTCGTGAGCTCTGTTAGCGATAGAAAACAAAAGACCACTTCAAGTTACTGTAATGAAATCATTCTTTATTTATATTAGTGTTAATCCTACTGTATTCCAACTTCTCTATGGATTAGAAACTATTTTACTAGCCATAGATTCATCAAAATAAGCAAACAACACACAAAAAACAGAATCTGTCAAAAACAGAACAGTCTGTAGTAATCTGTACCTAGCGCAAGATCTGGAACCCCAAAAATTCTAAAATAAATTGCAGGACGTGAGGAATTTATCTATTAATCATATGCAAAAATAATTAACTAAATATAACTCTTAAAATAAAAATTACTGCATTTCTCGTCAGCGCTAAAGTTTCTGTTTTTTACAGCAAGTTCAACAAGACTTTCCCCAAGTCTTCCAAACGTTTCTACTTGGCACAAACACTAATTAAACACAAAAAACACAACCAAAACAGAGGCTAAATAATTTATTTATTACTAAGCAGGAGCAGAAAGCAATGAATAAAAATAAAATTGGGTTGCCTCCCAACAAGCGCTATCGTTTAACACCCCTAGCTAGGCATAAAAGCGAGGATAGATCTAAGTATTGCCATCTTTGGTGGGAAACCCATAAGTGGCTCTCATGATAGTTTCATATGGTAATTTTATTTTCTTTCTTGGAAAGTGTTCCATGCCATTTTTTAATGGAAATTGAAATCTAATATTCCCTTCCTTTACATCAATAATCACACGAACCGTTCTAAGGAACGGTCTACCAAGAATAATAGGGCAAGAAGGATTGCAATCTATATCAAGAACAATGAAATCTACGGGCACATAATTCCTATTTGCAACAATAAGAACATCATTAATCCTTCCCATAGGTTTCTTAATAGTAGAATCCGCGAGATGCAAGTTTAGAGATCAATCATCAAAATTGCGGAAATCTAGCAAATCACATAAAGTTTTGGGAATAGTGGAGACACTAGCACCCAAATCACACAAAGCATAAAACTCATGATCTCTAATTTTAATTTTAATAGTTGGTTCCCACTCATCATAGAGTTTTCTAGGGATAGAAACTTTCAACTCAAGTTTTTCTTCATAAGATTGCATCAAGGCATCAACAATATGTTCGGTGAAGGCTTTATTTTGACTATAAGCATGTGGAGAATTTAGCACGGATTGCAACAAGGAAATACAATCAAGTTAAGAGCAACTTTCATAATTAAATTCCTTGAAATCCAATATAGTGGGTTTAGCAACATCTAGATTTTTATTTCTTTCAATCCCACTTTCATCAATTTCATCATTAAGATCTAAATACTCTTAATTTTTAGAACGCCTTCTAGGTAAAGGAAGATCATATTCAGTTTCATAAAGATTCATATTGCAAAATAAAGATTTAATAGGGGACACATCAATAACTTTTAGATCTTCATCTTGATTTTCATAGGAATTGGAAGAACACGCTTTAATAAAGACATCTTTGGAAGCACGCATCCTAGAGGTTCTTTCCTTGCACTCATCAATGGAAATTCTCATGGATTTAATAGACTCATTGATATCATGCTTAGGAGGAATAGATCTAATCCTTAAAGAATCAATCTCAAGAGAAATTCTATCAACGTTTCTAGCCAAATCATCAACTTTAAGCAATTTCTGTTCAAGCAAAGCATTAAAATTATTTTGTGAATTCATAAACTCTTTAACACTATTCTCAAATTAAGAGGGCATCTTATTATAATTTCCATAAGAGTTGTTGTCGGAATTCCCATAATTATTAGAAGGATTACTAGGATATGGCCTAGGATTAAAATTCCCTCTATAAGTGTTGTTACCAAAATTATTCCTACCAACAAAATTCACATCCATAGATTCATTGTTATTCTCAATCAAAGTAGACAAAGGCATATCATTAGGATCATAAGAAACACTCTTAGTAGCAAATAATTTCATAAGTTCATCCATCTTTCCACTCAAAACATTGATTTCTTCTATCACATGCACTTTTTTATTAGAAGATCTTTCAGTATGCCATTGAGAATAATTAACCATAATATTATCTAGGAGTTTAGTAGCATCTCCTAAAGTGATTTCCATAGAAGTGCCTCCCACGGCCGAATCTAAAAGATTTCTAGAAGCAAAATTCAACCCGGCATAAAAATTTTGTATGATCATCCACAAATTCAAACCATGAGTAGGGCAATTACGTATCATTAATTTCATTCTCTCCCAAGCTTGAGCAACATGTTCATGATCAAGTTGCTTAAAATTCATAATATCGTTTCTAAGAGAGATGATCTTAGCGGGAGGGAAATACTTAGAGATAAAAGCATCTTTGCACTTGTTCCAAGAATCAATACTATTCTTAGGCGAAGACGAAAACCAAGCTTTAGCACGATCTCTAAGCGAAAAAGGAAATAGCTTAAATTTAATGACATCATTATCGACATCTTTTTTCTTTTGCATATCACATAAATCAACGAAGCTATTCAGATGAGTTGCAGCATCTTCACTAGGAAGGCCGGTGAATTGATCTTTCATAACAAGATTCAACAAAGCAGCATTGATTTCACAAGATTCAATATTAGCAAGAGGAGCAATCGGAGTGCTAAGGAAATAATTATTATTGGTATTGGTGAAGTCACACAATTTGGTAGTATCTTGAGCCATCGCGACAAACAAGCAATCTAACACACGACCAAACAAGAGCAAACGGGAAAAAGAGGCAAATAGAGAGGGAGGATAGAGAGAGAGAGGGCGAATAAAACGGCAAGGGTGAAGTGGGGGGAAAGGAAAACGAGAGGCAAATGGCAAATAATGTAATGCGAGAGATAGGGATTGTGATGGGTACGAAGTATGTTGACCTTTTGCGTAGACTCCCCAGCAACGGCGCCAGAAATCCTTCTTGCTATGTCTTGAGCTTGCGTTGGTTTTCCCCGAAGAGGAAGGGATGATGTAGCATAGTAGTGTAAGTATTTCCCTTAGTTTTTGAGAACTAAGGTATCAATCCAGTAGGAGGCCACGCTCAAGTCCCTCGTACCTGCACAAAATGATATCTACTCGCAACCAATGCGATTAGGGGTTGTCAATCCCTTCATGGTCACTTACGAGAGTGAGATCTGATAAATATAATATTTTTTGTATAAAGATGCAAAGTAAAAAAGTAAAAGCAAAGTAAAAAAGCAAAGCAAGATTAAAGTGATGGAGATTGATATGATGAGAATAGACCCGGGGGCCATAGGTTTCACTAGTGGCTTCTCTCAAGAGCATAAGTATTCTACGGTGGGTGAACAAATTACTGTTGAGCAATTGACAGAATTGAGCATAGTTATGAGAATATCTAGGCATGATCATGTATATAGGCATCACGTCCGTGACAAGTAGACCGAAACGATTCTGCATCTACTACTATTACTCCACTCATCGACCGCTATCCAGCATGCATATAGAGTATTAAGTTAAAAACAGAGTAACACCTTAAGCAAGATGACATGATGTAGAGAGATAAATTCATGCAATATGAAATAAACCCCATATTTTTATCCTCAATGGCAATGATGCAATACGTGCCTTGCTGCCCCTTCTGTCACTGGGAAAGGACACCGCAAGATCGAACCCAAAGCTAAGCACTTCTCCCATGGCAAGAACTACCAATCTAGTTGGCCAAACCAAACGGATAATTCGAAGAGACTTGCAAAGATAACCAATCATACATAAAAGAATTCAGAGAAGATTCAAATATTATTCATAGATAGACTTGATCATAAACCCACAATTCATCGGTCCGAACAAACACACCGCAAAAAGAAGATTACATCGAATAGATCTCCACAAGAGAGGGGGAGAACTTTGTATTGAGATCCAAAAAGAGAGAAGAAGCCATCTAGGTACTCACTATGGACCCGAAGGTCTGAGGTAAACTACTCACACTTCATCGGAGGGGCTAGGATGATGTAGAAGCCCTCCGTGATGACAGCTCTCTTCTGGCGGAGCTCCGGAACAGGCCCCAAGATGGGATCCCATGGATACAGAAAGTTGTGGTGGTGGAATTAGGTTTTTGGCTCCTGTTCTGATTGTTTGGGGGTACGTGTGTATATATAGGAGGAAGGACTACGTCAGTGGAGCACCGAGGGGCCCATGAGGCAGGGGGCGCGCCCTAGGGAGGGTGCCCCCCACCCTCGTGACCTCCTCTTTGAGTCCTTGGAGTAGGGTCCAAGTCTCCTGGATCACGTTCAGTGAGAAAATCACGTTCCCGAAGATTATATTCCGTTTGGACTCCATTTGATATTCAGTTTCTCCGAAACACTGAAATAGGCAAAAAAAACAGCAATTCTGGGCTGGGCCTCCGGTTAATAGGTTAGTCACAAAAATAATATAAAAGTGAAAAATAAAGCCCAATATAGTCCAAAACAGTAGATAATATAGCATGGAGCAATCAAAAATTGTAGATACATTGGAGACGTATCATACGTGCGGCAAAGGCCAGCAGGGAAGCCTGCACATACACATAGACACACTCTAATTAGACTCCTGAGTTATCATTTGATACTCTATCCGGCTTTTCTTCGCGAACGCCGAACAGAGCATCAGGGGCTACTATTTATGCGGTAATATTTTATATTTTGAATGCTTACCTCAAAGCCTGTTAGGAGGCTTGCGCAAGCTTCGGTCAATCCGTTTTTGGCGGACTGAACCTTCTTGACCACCGCACTCATAATAGTGCGGTGTTCTTCATCGATGGAAGCGTTGTGAAGCGCTTCCAGCAATTTGTCCGGTGCCTCTGGTTCGGAAGATGACACCGGCACGGATGGTTGGCCCCCCTTAATGGGGGACCGCCTGCCGGAGTCCGGAACCATCGAAGGTTCTGGTGCAGTGTCCGGCTGGGGCCCGAACTCGAAGCCCGTAGGAGCCTCACTCCCTTGGTACTCAGGATCCGGGAGGTCGCCGTGAGGCGCCCCCAAGATCACATCCCCTTTGGTCGGTGCCTTTTGAGACACCACCTCGGCGTTGTCCATAGGGCGAGGGGTGGAAGCCGTCGGAGGAGAACCGCTGTTCATATCCGACGAGCCCAAAGAGCCGCTCGACGAGGGTACGTCGAGATGAGCTCGGTCCGGACTGCATAATCATGTTCGGCATGAGCAAAGGCAGTACAAGAAAACATACCATGAAGTACTATGGTGTTTGGACACTTACGACTTCGCCAGGGGCTTGTCCCTGGGTAGCCACTCGTTGCCGCTGTCGGCGGCCGTCGTGGCACAGTCCGGAGGGAGGGTCTTTCCCTTCTTGGACCCTTCGGCCTCCCCAGATGGGTCGGCCTTCCTTTTCTTGTCTCCCCTGGATGGGGGGGGGGAAGAACTTTTCTCCTCCTCCTCGTTTCCGTGGGAGGAGTGCAAGTCGGACTCATTGGACGATGAGTCCGATAGAACCACCTTGCGCCGGAGACCCTTTTGGGTCCCCGCGGCCTTCTTCTTGGCTGTCTTTTCTTGCACCTCGTAAGGTGCCGGAGTCAGCATCTTCGTTAGAAGAGCGTTTGCAGGATCTTTGGGCAAGGGGGCTGGGCAATCAAGCTGCTCCGCTGTCTTTATCCAGTCCTATGAATGACATGAAAGCTTAGATCTAGCACATAACCAAACTAGGGCACATAAATACCTTGAGAGATATAAAAGCCTACCGGATGGGCACAGTGCTTTGCGCTGAGTCCGCAATCCTCGGTGAGGGAGGGAGGCATCTCAGTGCCCTTGAACAACACCCTCCAGACATCCTCGTGCGCCGTGTCGTTGAGCTCTCGCAGCTTCTGGTGCTGGGCCGAGTCGAACTCCAACAAAACAAATGCCCGTCGCTGGCACGGAAGGATCCGGCGGAGGAGCATGACCTAGACCATGTTGATGAGCTTAATTTTCTTGTTCATCATGTTCTGGATGCAGGTCTGGAGTCCGGTCTGCTTTACCGAAGAATCCCAGGACATGCCCTTCTTCTTCCAGGAGGTGAGCCACGTGGGGATTCCGGATCGAAATTTGGGGGACGCCACCCAGTTGGAGTCGCACCACTCGGTGATGTAGAACCACCCCGATTGCCACCCCTTTATGGTATCTACGTAGGTACCCTCGAGCCAGGTGACATTAGGCATCTTGCCCACCATGGCGCCTCCGCACTCTGCTTGCTGGTCACCCACCACCTTCGGTTTGACATTGAAGGTTTTCAGCCATAGGCCGAAGTGGGGCCTGATGTGGAGGAAGGCCTCACACACGACGATAAACGCCGAGATGTTGAGGATGAAGTTGGGGGCCAGATCATGAAAATCCAGCCCATAGTAGAGCATGAGCCCACGGACAAACGGGTGGAGAGGAAATCCCAGTCCGCGGACGAAATGGTGGGTAAGAAAAACTACCCTCTCATGGGGTTCAGGCGTGGGGACGATCTGCCCCGTATTCGGCAGCCGGTGCGCGATATTCGCAGCTAGGTATCTGGCTTCCCGTAACTTTTTGATGTTTTCCTCCGAGACGGAGGAAGCCATCCACTTGCCTCCTGCTCCAGAATGCTTGGAGTGGTTTGAGAAGAAGAACGCGAGCTTTGGCGCTAGAGCTCGAGTGTGTGGGAATGGGTAAGCGAGATGGAAGAAGGCGTGGGTGTAAAAAGTAAATCTTTGTCCCTTTATAAGGGCAGAGGAGGCAATGAGTCTCCCCACTTTCCTGGCAAAACCGCTTATTCCCCAGGCGCTGCAATTGATGGCGCGGTTGGGTTACCCACGTCCGTATTGATGAGAATCCCATGATAAGGGGAACACGACCTCTACTTTGACAAGACATATCAGGAAAACCGCCTCGCAATATGTGCAGAGCTGGTTGAGAAAAGCAGTTCGAATAATAACCGGGCCATGAAGTGATGTCATACTATCAAAACGTGTCAGCAGATTAAATTTGTGGAAGTACTATTCTCTCTATGGTGGTATGTGGAACTTATTTTGTAGGGTCGGATACTATCCTTGCATTCAAAATCTTCCATGATGTATTTGGAGGAGGAACCCACCTTGCAATGCCGAAGACAACACTGTGTGCCGAACTCATCGTCATTGAAGCCTATTTCAGGGGCTACTGAGGGAGTCCTGGATTAGGGGGTCTCGGGACAGCCGGATTATATCCTTTGGCTGGGCTGTTGGACTGTGAAGATACAAGATTGAAGACTTCGTCCCGTGTCCAGATGGGAATCTACTTGGCGTGGAAGGAAAGATATAGGCAACACGGGTATGGATATCTCCTCCTTTGTAACCGACCTTGTGTAACCCTAGCCCCCTCCGGTGTCTATATAAACCGGAGGGTTTTAGTCCGTAGGACAACAGACAAACATACCATATGCTAGCTTCTAGGGTTTAGCCTCTCTGATCTCGTGGTAGATCTACTCTTGTAATACTCAAATCATCAAGAACAATCAAGCAGGACGTAGGGTTTTACCTCCATCAAGAGGGTCCGAACCTGGGTAAACATCATGTCCCCTACCTCCTATTACCATTCGCCTTAGACGCACAGTTCGGGACCCCCTACCTGAGATCCGCCGTTTTTGACACCGACAACAGTCAAAGAAGACATTTAGGGGTTTAATGAGCTCGGAAAAGAGAGAGAATAGAGCAGTCCGACTGGTCTAAGAGAAGGTCAACAAAGACAACGAAGAAGCAGTGACTATGAGTGGATGCAACTTTTGAAAACAGGACAGCAACAGAGTGCCAATGCAAATGCGGATGATGCGATGATGAATGCAACAAACAAATAAATAACAGAGCTGACACACAAAACATGGAAGGCATCTGGAGCGCCAGTCTCGGGTCGTCACAATGATGAACCCCTTCGTGATGGTGTCTAGATTGGATCTGTCGTTTCTGGAACTTGCGGCGGCTGGAATTGATTTTCATCGACTCCCCTAGGGTTTCTGGAATATTTAGGTATTTATAGACCAACGAGGCGGTTCGGGAGGCCACCGAGGTGGGCACAACCCACCTGGGCACGCTTGGGGGCTCAGGCGCGCCCTCGTGGGCTGTGCCCCCTCCGGGCACCCCCAGGTGCTTCTCCGGCCCATTGGGTGTCTTCTAGTCCATAAAAATTCCACAAAAAGTTTCACTGCGTTTGGACTCCGTTTGATATTGATTTTTTGCGGTGTAAAAAAAGCAAAAAACAACTGGCACTGGGCACTATGTCAATAGGTTAGTACCAAAAAATGATATAAAATAGTTATAAAACATCCAAGAATGATAATATAACAACATGGAACAATCAAAAATTATAGATACGTTGGAGACGTATCGCCTGCAACCTCCGTGGGGTCGGGGAAGTCTGGTTAATTTGCAAGGCACACGTGCCACATCAAATTTGTGAATGGTAGTTAAATATCACACCTCACCCTTTTCATACATATAGTAGGGCCACCTGCAGGTGGTTCGTATGTGGTCTCACCCATCTCGCACCACAAGCACACATTTGTGGGTCGGCACACGGTCCACCTCTGTCAGGAAGTGAAAGGGAAAGTTTGACCATATATATGATGGACTCCTATAGGTTTTGTGTTACAGTAGGGTGAGATTTCAGACCTAGCTATTTGGGGGCATGCATTCATATCTTGGATTCCCTTACCGCCGATATGAAGTGGGGTTCATAGGGGTGGCTTAATAGCAATATTGTGCTTTTGTGCGACAGGTGCCACATCAAAGTTGTGCATTGTGTATTCAAACATCAAACCACCCTTTTCATACATTTATTTGGTCCACATGCAAGTGTGTTCGTGTTCTGACCATTTCCCCTGTTATTCTTGTTGCCAAGTTTATAAACAACACATGAGTTGGATGCAGAAACCGTCTGCGATTAGGGACACAACACAGAGTTCGTCCAGACTACCCGTGTGCCACACCCGTGCCCCTGCAGTCACTCACATCAGCACAGTAGATTGGGCTCCATGAGGCTTACGTCCCACTCTCGAAAATATCCACTGCCTCGAAATCTCGAAAATATCTATCACCTGGAAGGCTTTTATGTTTGATAACACACGATTAGTATGTGTGGACCGTGTGCGAAATCTGGTACTCCCACTCTGCTTCAATCCCTTGATTCAAATTTTTAGTAGCCCTGCCTTGTTACTCCCGCCTCTCCATCCCTCGCAATCTCAAAAATATCTTCCCACCCTTGATCCAAATTTTCAGTAGCCCTGGCATTTTACTCCTACCTCTACATGCCTCGCAATCTCAAAAAATCTGCGTGCCCTTGATCCAAATTTTCAGTAGCCTAGGATTTTACTCCCGCCTAGTAAAAATTTCACTTGCCACGGTACTTCCTCAAACACCACCTTGCTCCCCTCAACACACACCCCAAAACCTCCGCTCACACAGACACACACCACCCCTCCCTTGCTCGAAACCATCATCGCTGCCACCACCTCCATCCTCAACCTCTGCTTGTGTGCTGGGGAGCTCGAGGAGCCAATGGCCCAAAAGAGGTTTATCGCGGCCTCTTCGGCCGACACCGCCGAGGTGTGCCTGCCATCCTTCGCGAGCTCTTTATCAATCACCGTCGCCGGTCGCCCGATCCTCCTGTGATGTCTACTACATAGCCTTCTTCTTGTAGACGTTGTTGGGCCTCCAAGTGCAGAGGTTTGTAGGACAGTAGTGTCACATCCCTAGCTAGTCATTGCTTGTCCTTGCATCAATCTTCTTGCATCAATCTTCTTGCAGGAGGGCGTGTGCCTGACGCGCCTTCCCACGCGCCTGGCCACATCCTACTTCCCGTCGCTGCCCCGACGCCCAGGACGTCGCCACGCCCCCCTGGCCCCTCTCGCTCACTCCCTCGAGCTCATCCCCCTCCTCTGTTCTCTCTCTCGCACGCACCCGAGTACGCCCGTCACCGCCGCTCGCCGTAGAGGCAGCCACCGCCTCCCCCGCGCCTCTCCGACGTGTCCCCGTGCTCCGCCCCGACCCCCTCTTCCTCCTCACCGAGCCGCGTGACGCCGGAAGCCCTAAAACGCTGGCCACGCCCTCTCCTTCAACCTCGGTCCGCCGAGATCGCCGGCGACCGCACGCTGTCACCAACCCATCCCCGAGCCCACCGAGCTGCTCTACGTGACCCCAGTGAGCTCCTGCTCTAAATCCTCCTCCTCCCCGCCATTATTTCAAGCCCAAACCGCTGACTCCTTGCTGACAGAGCTCAACGCCGCTCGGGCTCGTCACCGGCGCCGCTCCGATGCCCATTTGGTCGCGCCAACGTGCCAAACGACGCTGCCGCATCGCGTAGTGCCTTGCCCGCGCTTTAGTTCGCGTGTTTGCTCGTTGCAGCCGCTTTCCCGTGCACAGCCGAACTCCGGCTACCGCTGTCGAGCTCACCGGCATCGTTTACGGCGTCCCCGTGTCCAGCAACTTGCACCACTGGATGCGGCAGCTCCCCAGCTTCACGTAGATGGCCTCCGCCATCATTCTGGTCGCCAGAGTGCAAATCCCGCGCCCTTCGTCGCGTCTGCTGCCGCCGGCAGCTAAACGCCGGCGCGTTAGCCCCAGTTAACCAAGGGGTTTGACCTCCCCTGGCTTAATGACAGGTGGGGCCGCCCTGCTAACTAACCTAGATTAGGATTAACTAAATCGAGCTAATTTAGCTTAGCTACTGACATGCGGGCCCCGCCCAGCTAACTAAGTTAGTTAGGGCTAATCCTATTTAGGTTAGTTAGGTTAGTCGCTAACCAGTGGGCCCAGCCCAGTTAGTTAGGGCTAACTAACTTAGTTAGTTGACTAGGTCACTAACCAGTGGGTCCCACTGGTCAGGTTTGACCTAGTCGACGCCTTTGACCTGCTGACGTCACCCCGATGTCATGCTAACGCAGTATATGCTTCTGGGATTTTAAATAAGTCAGAAATGATTTATTTATTTTCAGAAAATACCCAAAACTTCTAAAACTCATAGAAATTCAACCGTAACTCCAAATGAAATAAATTATATATGAAAAATGATCAGAAAAATCCAATCTATCCATCTGTACCATTTTCATGCATGTTAGAACAACTTATGGCTGCTGTTTAGGCCAAATCATATAAATGGCATTTAAACCCTCACATATGGAGTTTGAATTGAACCTAGGGTTCAAACCAACTTCATTTAACATGTTGCTAGTTGCATTAGCTCAAAACACAGCATATTGACATGTCATGATCATGCATCATATTGTGCATTGCATTGATTGTGCTCTCCTTCTCTGTTGCTGGTATTTGTCCCCTCTCGATAGACGTGCTTCCGACGATGAGTTCGATGACACCGATGAAGAACTATAATATCTTCAGAAGTGCGAGGCAAGCAAAACCCCCTTGTTCATTCTGATACAATCCCACTCTCTCGTTCCTGCTCTCTTTTACTGCATTAGGACAACAACGATTCAACTGTTACATGCTGCGGTAGTTGAACCCCTTTCCTCTGCATGACCTGTCATTGCCATAGTAAATAGATGAAACCCACTAGCATGAGTAGGAGTTGTTTGAGCCCTGATGTGCCTAATCATTCATGCTTGTTTGTCATGCCTGCTACTGCCTAGAGTTGAGTCAGGTCTGGTTCATCGGGGATGAATCGGAGGTGTGTGAACATGTCCTACTGTGTGTGAGCTAAGTGTGTGAACACGATTTGGTAAAGGTAGCGGTGAGAGCCCATGTAGGAGTACATGGTGGGTTGTCTCACTGAAACCGTCCTCAGGAACTGAGTTCTGTGTTTGTGATCCATGAAACAGCTACTACTACACATTAGGCCCGGAAATATGACCCCGCTCGACTTATTGACCCCTCTCGTCCTCTGTCCAGGAGTTGCAACTAGTTCTGGTGTTTGTAGGTTATGTGTTGGCAGTCGTGCATAGCACTGACCCTAGGGGTGGGCTATGATGCGGTAGATACACTGTGGCCGTGTATGCCGGGCGCCCGTTTGGCATCTCGGGACCCTCTACATATCGTTTGTGGCCGTTGAGGACACCCTGGCCGGATTTCCTTGCGGATGGAACCCGAATAGGCGATAAACCTGGACTAGAGACTTGTGCGGTTAGTCAGGTCGTGGTCTACACCCACGTCGGCTTTCGCTTGAAGTCTGCTGAGCACATGTCGTGTGCAGACGCTAAGTGGTAGAAACATGTGTGACGAAGTACACCCCTGCAGGGTTATAAATGATCTATTCGAATAGCCGCATCCACGGTAAAGGACTTCTGGGTTGCCTATAACAGTTCATAGACAAGTGAAAGTGGATACTCTAAAACTCACAAGATAAGTGTGAGTGTTATGGATGGCCTTCTCGTAGGGAGGCGGGAGCGGATCCATAGTGGTGTATTGATATGGTGAATATGTGGACTCGTGTGCGCCACCTCAAAAGAGTTCCTTGCAGTCGTAGTTCAGGATAGCCACCCAGTCAAAGCTGGCTTGCTGCAGTTAAACTCCACTACCCCCTTTGTTGATACCGATGCATATGTAGCTAGTTCTGATGTAAGTCTTGCTGGGTACATTTGTACTCACGTTTGCCTATTTTATATTTTGCAGAGAGACCTCAGTCTCGCTAGTAGTTCCGTGTGGACTTTGACATTTAGCTTGTTACCTCAGCTACGATCTTGTGCCCTCGGCAGGATCTAGTGGATAGTCAGGGTTCTCAGCCTTTTTCTTTTGTAGATGTCTGTACTCAGACATGTTAAGCTTCCGCATGTGCTTGTTGCTTGTATGCTCTGTATGTTGGGTCATGAGACCCATGTTTGTAATATCTCGCTCCTCGGAGCCTAATGAATAAATACTGGAGTCGTAGAGTTATGTTGTGATGCCATGTTGTATTTACACATATCGAGCATATTGTGTGTATGATTGAAATGCTTGCTATGTGTGGGATCCGACAATCTAGTTGTCTATCCTGGGCAGCCTCTCTTATGGGGAAATGTAGTCTAGTGCCTCCTTGAGCCATAGTAGTCCGCTACAGCCCAGTTCACTGGAGTCCTGCTAGCCCAGCACTACTGCTCAGGACACTTGACTGGCCGGCATGTGTTTCACTTCGTTCCTGTGTCTGTCCCTTCGGGGAAATGTCACGTGGTGACATCCGGAGTACTGCCTAGCCTGCTACAGCCCGGTTCACCGAAGTCCTGTTAGCCCAGTGCTACAGCCCAGATTCACACGCTGCTGACCGACATGCTCGAGGTTGATCCATGTATGCCTGTCCCCATAGGTTAGTGCCGCTTTGGGTTCATGACTAGCCATGTTGACCCGGGTTCTCTGTCATATGGATGCTAACGACACTATCATATACGTGATCCAAAAGGCGCAAACGGTCCCGGGCCATGGTAAGGTGATACCCGTGGGAATACCGTGTGTGAGGCCGCAAAGTGATATGAGGTGTTACCGGCTAGATCGATGTGACTTGGAATCGGGGTCCTGACAGCGTTGGTATCAGAGCCTGACTGCCAGTAGGATTACCAAGCCAAACTGGCCGAAGTTGAGTCTAGAAATGCTTTAGCTATATAAGGGAATTGATTGTGGAAGGGAATGTAAGGCTCTTTTTACTCCTTTACCTTATGCCCTTCTGATCTGAGTCACCCTCTTCTCTTCTACGGGGATTAAGGACTAGGCTTCTCATCTTTCTATCAGGATCACGTGTTACTAATCCGTAGACTTGTAGGATTGTTGGATTCAAGTTTCAGTTTAGTTTCTATTACTTCTGTATGTTCATAGCTGGGCTCAGAACCTTGATATTGTGATGTTAAGTGGTTATGCCACTATTTTGCAGGATGTCTCAAATATTTTTGAGCATTTACAGCCGTTATGTTGTCTGAGTCGTCCCAGGTTTCTAAGTAGTCTGATGCATTTGTAAATTCCTTCTTCCCGTTCTCGATGTTCCTTTGGGCCAGATTAAGCACACTACACAGTCTATGAGGTACTCCGTTGCCTCGGTGTATATGTTGGAGCTATTATTATGACTCTAGGTGTCTTATGAAACCATCTAGTAATCTATCCATGTTTTGTGTTCCCAGTGTGATGAATCTGGCCACCATTCTCGAAAGCATCCCATGATGCCACTTAGTAGTAGGCATTCTACTCCTGGGTTTTTAAAACCGAGATTCACACTACCTACCTCGTGTTGAAAGTGTTTGCTAGTTCCTTTAGGATATTAGTAACCTTGCGATAGTCCTCGAGGTCCGTGGTACATCATTCTTCCAATACCATGAACCAATACGGCAAGAGTTCTCTTGAACCAAAAGATCACAACAGGAGTGCTTTCAATGAGTTCTCCATTCTACCTTGTGAATCTGCCAGTTCTACCTTTCTGCATGGGTTATCCGGAAGAAATATTGAGCTTTGCTCGACACACTTATCTATGCATCCACAACTCAGAAAATCAGATGTTCTTTTGAGTTGTCCCTCTTTAGTTGTCTTCTGACCTTCATCTATCAATTGATAGTCAGGAGTAGTTGTGCATTCATGTTCATCGATGCCTTTTACTCTTGTGGTCTGTCAAGCCATTCTATTCCAGAATGACTAGGAGAAACAAACTCCAGTACCTCGTCCATATCCAGGATTGGGTCAAAATAGTTGTGTATCGCAGATCAAATGCCAAACCAGCTTTTTTTCTGTTCTACCTTGGAGTATTACCCTATTCATGTCAAGAATATCATAGGAATTGCACCATCTCTTATGAATTTTTGACACAGTGATACTTCTTGCCATCATTGTTCATTCCTCGGCTCCTGTGTTATTGTAACCGGAATGCTGGCAAGTGAGTCGTGATGTGTGAAATCAATACTCCTAGCAACTCCGTTGCTTGGTAGTTAATGGACAATATTCTCATTCTTAGCGTGTTGGTTATTAAATCATCATCCTAAGATTGATCGTGCTATCTAGTCCTTATTTTTGGTACACTCCTCGATCAATGAGTTAGGATTATGTCAATCCCTCACTCTTTTGATCATATCATCTTGCCCTGAAAAGCAAGGTTGTTCTCGAGCTTAGTAACATATCGGTGGTTCGTGATTTTCCGAAGATCTTCTCGGAAGTATTACCTGGTTGTCACCTGACCGCTATGTTGAGTTCGTGATCATGTTGGTTTTCCTCTAAACCACCCATTCTCTAAGAATCTGTGTTGGATATCCCTGAGCTAGTTGGTTGAGCTAGGCAACAACTTGGAGAGCTGGAAGATAAAGTTTTGCTTAACTTAGTTCATCTCTAAGGGATATCTTCTGTGTGTGCGTGTGTTGAAGAAAGATGATATCTCCATTGATTGGCCCTCGTGATCAGTTGTTGGAGCTATTGCCTTGTCAAAACTTTGACTTGAGAATGGGCTATTGTCAAGTCAAATCAGAACCAACAATGTTTGTAATGTTGTCTTACCCATGGATGATCCCTCGAGCATACACCATTACATCTTTTGGTCTGACAAATACTATCGCATTGTTCACATAATGGTGGAAGTCCAGTGATATGGAAATTCCGATGAGTTGCCGTTGAGCCCATCAGCAGCATTTTGTCTTCCCCATGATTCATGTTGAACATCAACCTAGTGTTGGGAATTTTGTAAGCAATGCCTTCGTGTTCCATTCATGAAGCTTATGCTTGGATGAAAGAAGTGACTTCCTCTAATTCATGTGTATTTGGTGCAAGTTGCCGCCGTGGATTCGAGAAAGATTGTTTTTGTTTCCTATGGAATCTTCCCAAGTTAGTCATGCATATGTGCGAAGTACTCTATGGTTTGATAGGTTGGTCGCCTCCATTCTATATGTGTTTCCTAGCACACCAAGCCACTGATTGATTTGTTCAAGGAGAAGAAGTTCCTTCTTAAGAATCATGACTTATGTCAGGACTTCGTTATCCTCGATGACGGTTCCCCAACCTGAACTTGGTAGTATTTTATTATAAGAATACCACGTGGTCACGCTTGTCTCGGACAATGTGTTCACATGTTTGTAGCAAAACCAGCTCATATTTTGGAGCTTACTACCGTAGTCCATTTCCCGATAATCTCGTAACGTCGTTTTCGTCGAATTGTATTGCAAACTATCATTTTTCTTTCTAGACTCGATGAGTCTGGAATATCCTGACACCAACCAGATCTGAATCTTAGGCAGATATGATGGTTGGAACGTTTTTTCCCAATAACTATAATATTGGTCTGTGTAACCCGGTAAAGTGGATGTCGTGGCTGACACACCCAGTCGGAAGACCTAATATTGTAGTATCTTGATTGAAGAAGTTGGCCACCTCCCCATAAGGATTTTGTAGGATTTACTCCAGAAGTTGTTCCTTATGGATCCTTTGTATTCCGAAGTCCGACCACTACTTGATGGCTATGTTGATGCTTTAAAGCATGACCATGGTAACCAGTACATCAAGGAGAACATTAGAAGAGAAGTGCTAAATGTCTCTCGGTCGATCATCAAGATTTCGTTCCCTTGGCCTCGCTAAGGTGAAATCTGAGAAAGGGTTGTCTTTCTATGCATCTGCATTGTCCATCACTATTTGTCAAGGTAGTAAGATGTGTTGCCAGGATCCTCGACTCAGATGTTGGTAGAACCTTGATGAATATGGAAATGCTCAAGTTCTTGAGAGCACGCGCAAGCAAAATCATCCCTTGCATTGTCTTCAACAAGGTAGTTCACATCATCCATTCTAGCCCGAGTATGTCATTCCTTTGAACTCCTTTAAATGATCCATTATGAATTGCCTCAGGCTGGTATGAAGAGTTTCAATGATCTATGGATCAAAAGTAATTCTTTTTGCCACTCAAAGGAATAATTCTACGAGTCACCTTCCCTAAGGTGCCTCATTTTGGAATCATGGTGATTATTTCATCACTATCTTGAGATCTTGCCCCACCCTCTTCAGCGTGGGATTTTTTTCCTACCAGTAGAACCTTGTCATCTACCTCCTTCCATCACTCCTGATGTGTGCTTTGCATCTCAGCTCGTGAGATGTATCTATGTCTCATTTCGTGAGTTGATCTTGAGTTGTTCGATCTTTGAGAAGATCGATTTTTGTAGAGCTTCTTTTTGTCACCACCGTGCTGGACCAAGATCTCGAAGGCAAGGACATCAAGATCATTATGATGCAATGTATCAACAACTACCAGAAGGGCAAATCGATCATGAGGATTGTGATAGTTTTGTGACCATCTTTTACCTTACCTCACGTCTTGAATCTCGGGACGAGATTCTTGTATTGTGGGGGTGAGTTGTCACATCCCTAGCTAGTCACTGCTTGTCCTTGCATCAATCTTCTTGCATCATATTTAAAATTATGAAAGTTGAATTAGGGAAAGTGGAAAGCCTCAGAAATCATTTCTAAAAACGATCAGCATTAAAAAATTGCTTCAAATAAACCCAATAAAATGTTCCTATTCATTTCTGAAAATATTGGCAAGAGGTAAAATTCAAACCAATATTTTTGGAATCACAGAAATATTTATTAGGGTCTTTGAATTAAGTCAATACTTATTTGAATTGGAGGTATAAATTCCTATAAATACTTTCATAACTCCAATAATTCTGAAAACTTGTGAGTGGCTCTGATTATGTTGTATCAGGCCACATGATAATTTTCAGAAGCTACAAAAATGATTTGGTTTAGAAACTAAATCAAAACAGAGGAATAAAAATAGAAAACAGTAAGAGAAATAGAAAGACAGAGAGAGCTGACCTGGCCTCACCTGTGTAGCCCACCAAAGAGGCCGGCCCACCATTGTAGCAGCCCAGCTGGGCAAAGTCAGCCCAGCCCACCACCACAGCCACCACCGTCTTCAACCTCTTGCCAGTAGGCAGGAGGGTGTGTGCCTGACGCGCCCGCCCACGCGCCTGGCCACGTCCTGCTTCCCGTCGCTGCCCCGACGCCCAGGACGTCGCGACGCACCCCCTGGCCCCTCTCGTTCACTCCCTCGAGCTCATCCCCCTCCTCTGTTCTCTCTCTCGCACACACCCGAGTACGCCCGTCGCCGCCGCTCGCCGTAGACGCAGCCACCGCCTGCCCCGCGCCTCTCCGACGTGTCCCCGTGCTCCGCCCCAATCCCCTCTTCCTCCGCACTGAGCCGCATGACGCCGGAAGCCCTAAAACGCTGGCTAAGCCATCTCCTTCAACCTCGGTCTGCCGAGATCGCCGGCGACTGATGAAGCTATGTACCTAGGATAGGGGCATGGACCTGTCGTAAGTACCCTACCCAAGGACATCCCTAGAAGAAGTCACCTTTCAATCGACTTGGAGGTATCCCACTCGACAGATTCAAGACACTCGACCATGAAGCAATCACTCGACCAAATTCCAACCACTCGACTGCCAGGAGATCTAAAGTCACCCTGCACGCAAACGGTCGGTCATTAAGTAGCTTTTATGGTCATCATAGCACTTCATTTGGGGCGTTACCAGTAACCCCCAATCTTAATGTACTTTAAACCTTGCATTACTGAGGGTTGGATGGGCCTGGCGAACTCTATATAAGCCACCCCCCTCCTCAGTATCAACGGTTAGCACCCCTGTTATTCATACACACATAATTCAGTCGACCGCCTCCGGGCACCGAGACATAGGGCTGTTACTTCCTCCGAGAAGGGCCTGAACTCGTAATCCTCGTGTGCTTACAACTCCTCCATAGCTAAGATCTAGCCTCTCCATAGATACCCCCCTACATCACTGTCAGAGTTAGAACCACGACAGTTGGCGCCCACCATGGGGCTAGGAGTCTTAGCGCCTAGTTTGAGAAGTTGCGATTTTTTCCAATCTCCTTGATCATGGCTTCGGGCGCGCTCACGTTCATTGCCGATGACTCCGCTTGGCTTCAGGAGGCTCCACTCGACGTCGACGCGCTCCCCGTCCGTGGGGTGACGCACTTTCGCGCATGCGTCCGTGGTGTCCTCCTGCGGCAGCCGTCGACCCAGTATCGGTCGGCTCCCGTGGCACCTCCCCGCCCTGTTTCTCGCCAGCGCAAGCGCTTCGGTCGGTCGAGGCTTCAGAGGTGGGTGAGGCATGCGGTGGCCCGCCAGTCGGCCACCCCACAAGTCGCGACAATCGAGCCCAACGAATCCCTCTACGGCCTGTTCGACCTGTCGACTGGCTCCGCAGAGACCGCATCCGAATGCGACAGTAGTGACCCAGCTGCAGAGGTTCTGGTGATCGATGGGCCACACAGTCCTCCCGGTTTCCCCCGCGTTGACGAAGGCGCGGATGGGGGCGACCCATCGCGTCCTCACGAGGAGTATCTCCCCGAGCCTCTCATGTCGTTGCAGCAGGAGGAGCTTCGCCGCCGGAACATGGATGCACTCCACACTCCTATCGTTGGAGAAAACCCCGAGGCCCGAGCCTTGGAGGGCGCGTGCTTGGCTAACTTGGCCAAGCGCACTCGACTGGAGAATCTCCAGCGAATACTCGATGAGCGAGCGCGTCAACGGGCTCCAGAATCCAGTCGACGTCAACACTTTCCGCCCCCGCAGGTATATCGTACTCCGATTCAGAATTTGGCGGCTGCGGCCCGTATAGCAGAGTCGATTCAGCCCTCCCAGTCAGAGGCTGGTAGAGGCTTGTTGCAAATCAGAGCATTGCTCCGGGCAGCGGGAGACCAGAATTCCACTGTTTCTCAGTCGCGGAAAAGGATCCATAGTCGATCCGTTGCAGCGGATACAGTCCAGTCGGCTCACAGCCCAAGATCGCTTCCAAGGCGTGAGGGACGTGGAGACCGGCGTGATCAGTACAGAAGGAATGAGCAGTATGATCACCGATTCGATCGTGATGATCGACGTCGAGTGCCAACCCCTCCCCCGAGGAGTGGATCATATGTGCCTCGACAGCAGGTTGACAGACGCCCTCATAGTGTTGGGCGGAGAATTCCAGTCGACCCCAGGGAACCAGGCTTTGATGCGAGATCCATTCTCGTTCAAGGTTTGGTCGATAGGAATAGAGCTCACCGAGAAGGCCATGACAGAGATGCGCGTACCAGTAGCAGAGTACATGTTTCAGGGCCGGAGTGTTTCAGTCGAGCCATCAGAGCCGCTGTAATTCCTCCCAACTTCAGGTTGGCGACTGGAGTTAGTAGGTTCAGCGGTGAGTCCAAGCCCGATACTTGGCTCAAAGATTACCGAGTGGCTGTCCAGATTGGCGGTGGGAACGATGAGGTAGCCATGAAGCACCTGCCTCTCATGTTAGAAGGCTCGGCCAGAGCGTGGCTGAATCAGTTAGCACCCAGCAGCATTTACACTTGGGAGGATCTCTCCCTAGTGTTTGTCACCACATTTGAAGGAACATGCAAGTGACCTGCAGGCCTTACGGAATTGCGGTCTTGTGTGCAGAAACCGAATGAAACTCTGAGGGATTACATCCAGAGGTGGATCACATTGCATCACATAGTTGAAAATGTACCAGATCATCAAGCAGTTTGTGCCTTTAAAGAAGGCGTTAAGTACAGAGAATTGAATCTGAAGTTCGGTCGAACCGGAGAGATGTCTCTGAATCGGATGATGGAGATTGCCACCAAATACGCTACTGGTGAAGATGAGGATCGACTCCAGAGTGGCAAGCATAAAGCAGTCGCCCAGGAAACCGGAGGAAATTCCAGTCGGAAACAGAAGCGGAAAGCCGAGCCAGCCGCTCCTGGGGAGGCCCTGGCCATAACCCAGGGAAAATTTAAGGGAAAACCCAAAGGACCTTGGAACCCCAAGAAAGTTAAAGACCAAGATGGAAATGATGTTTTGGATCTACCGTGTCACATCCAGACCAAGAAAGATGAAGAGGGTAAACTCATTTACCCAAAGCATACCACTCGATAGTGTCGGCTTCTGATCCAGCAGTTTCAGGGCAAGCAGTCCAAAGATAAGGAAAAGGAGTCGGACAAAGTTGAGGACAAGGAAGATTGTGACGATGGGTACCCCCAGGTCAATTCCACCCTGATGATTTTTGCTGATGTTGAGAGCAAAAGTCGACTGAAGGTTATTAACCGTGAGGTAAATATGGTTGCTCCGGCAACACCCAATTATCTGAAGTGGTCCCAGACTGCCATCACACTCGGCCAGTCTGATCACCCTACGCACATTGCCACCCCTGGGAGGCAAGCTCTGGTGGTCGACCCAGTTGTCGAAGGCACTCGATTGACCAAAGTCCTGATGGATGGAGGCAGCGGTTTGAACATACTATATGCAGAAACATTGAAAGGGATGGGCATGCCGATGTCCAGGCTCAGCACCAGTAACATGAGTTTCCATGGAGTCATTCCTGGGAAGAAAGCCGAGTCACTCGGCCAAATTGCTCTTGATGTGGTTTTCGGTGATTCCAAGAATTACCGCAAGGAAAAGTTGACATTCGAAGTTGTGGATTTCCAAAGTGCTTATCACGCTATTTTGGGCAGGCCAGCTTATGCACGCTTCATGGCTCGACCATGTTATGTGTATCTCAAATTGAAGATGCCTGGTCCCAAAGGTGTGATCACTGTTACAGGCAATCGGAAGAAAGCAGAAGAGTGTTTTCAGAAAGGCTCAAAGATTGCTGACGCTCAGATGGCGGTGGTTGAGCTGCAAGAGTATCAGAAGATTGCAGATCCGAGTGAGTTGCTACGAGCTAAGAAGCCTGCTTCAGAATCATCTTTTCAGTCGTCCGGTGAAACGATGGCAGTTCACATTCACCCGACTGATCCAAACGCTGCTCCGACTCACATCTCAACAACGGTCGACTCCAAATAGGAAGAAGCACTCATCCAGTTCCTCCGTGAGAACTGGGACATCTTCGCATGGAAGCCTGCTGACATGCCTGGAGTTCCCATGGGGCTGGCTGAGCACCGTCTACGAGTCGACCCAAAATTTAAACCTGTGAAAGAACATCTTCGACGGTCCGCCGTCCAGAAGAGGAAGGCCATTGGCGAGGAGGTGGCTCGGCTCTTAGCAGCGGAGTTCATCCGAGAAATTTACCACTCCGAGTGGCTCGCCAATGTTGTCATGGTCCCCAAGAAGGACAAGTCACTTCGCATGTGCATTGATTTCAAGCATATCAATCGGGCCTGCCCGAAAGATCATTTTCCTCTCCCCCGCATCAACCAGATAGTCGACTCGACTGTGGGATGTGAGCGTTTGTCTTTCCTAGACGCCTATTCCGGGTACCATCAGATCCGTCTATATGGGCCTGACGAGATCAAAACAGCTTTCATCACTCCATTCAGGTGCTTCTGTTATGTTACCATGCCGTTCGGCCTCAAGAATGCCGGAGCCACGTTCATGAGGATGATTCAGAAGTGTTTGCTCACTCAAATCAGTCGGAATGTGGAGGCATACATGGACGATATTGTGGTCAAGTCACAGAAGGGTTCCAACCTGCTGACTGACCTTGCTGAAACCTTTGCCAACCTCAGGAGGTATGATATCAAGCTCAATCCGTCAAAGTGCACGTTCGGAGTTCCAGGTGGGAAGTTACTCGGTTTTCTCGTTTCTGAATGGGGAATCGACGCCAATCCTGAAAAAAATGGTACTATACTCAAGATGAAATGTCCTGTGTGTGTGCATGACGTCCAGAAGCTTACAGGATGCTTGGACGCTTTAAGTCGATTCATCTCTCGCCTCGGTGAAAAGGCATTGCCTCTTTACCGACTGATGAAGAAGTCCGACAAGTTCGAGTGGACTCCAGAAGCTGATGCAGTGTTTACAGAGCTCAAAGCTCTGCTCTCCACGCAGCCGGTGCTTGCTGCCCCAATCAGCAAGGAGCCTTTGCTGATTTACATTGCAGCCACAGGACAAGTTGTCAGTACAGTACTTACGGTCGAGCGGGAAGAAGAAGGAAAGGCCTTCAAAGTTTAGCACCCAGTATATTATGTTTCTGAAGTTTTGACTCCTTCAAAGCAAAGATATCCTCATTACCAGAAGCTTGTATATGGGATTTATATGACCACGAAGAAGGTTGCACATTACTTCTCTGATCATTCCATTACAGTCGTCAGCGACGCTCCACTATCAGAGATTTTGCACAACATAGATGCAACTGGTCGAGTGGCCAAATGGGCGATTGAACTTCTTCCCCTAGATATCAACTTTGAGGCAAAGGAAGCTATCAAGTCCGAAGCAATTGCAGATTTCGTCGCCGAGTGGATCGAATAGCAACTTCCGACTCAAGTTCACTCGGAGTACTGGACCATGTTCTTCGATGGATCTAAGATGCTGAATTGTTCCGGTGCTGGGGTAGTATTGGTTTCCCCCCGAGGAGATAAGCTCAGATATGTTCTCCAGATTCACTTCGATTCCTCCAATAAAGAAGCAGAATATGAAGCACTTTTGTATTGGTTGTGCATGGAAATTTCACTCGGCGCCCGTCGCCTCATGGTCTATGGCGACTCAGATTTGGTGGTTAATCAGGTGATGAAAGAATGGGACGTCAGAAGTCCAGCTATGACTGGTTATTGCAATGCAGTGAGAAAGTTAGAGAAGAAATTCGAGGGTTTAGAGCTTCATCACATCCCCCGACTGAAAAATCAAGCAGCTGATGATTTGGCAAAGATAGGCTCCAAGAGAGAAGCCATCCCCAGCAATGTGTTTTTGGAACACATCCACTCGCCATCAGTCCAAGAAGATCCTTTTACAGATGAAGCCCCACAGCCAAAGAGTGCCACAGATCCGACTGAAGTTGAAATTCTGGCAGTGGTCGACCTAATCATGGAAGTTTTGGCAATCACCCCTGACTGGACGATACCGTACATCGCGTATATCCTGAGAAAGGAACTCCCGGAGGACGAAGAAGAGGCTCGACAGATCGTCCGTCGATCCAAGGCCTTTACAGTCATAAAGGGACAGTTGTATAGAGAAAGCGCGACTGGAGTCGGTCAGAAGTGTATAACACCAGAAGAAGGTCAGGTAATCCTTGATGATATCCACTCGGGGACCTGTGGTCATCATGCGTCCTCTCGGACCATTGTGGCTAAAGCATACCGAGCAGGATTTTACTAGGCAACAGCGAATGAAATGGCAAAAGAGATAGTCGACAAGTGTGAAGGGTGCCAGTTCTACTCCAACATGTCGCACAAGCCTGCATCAGCCCTGAAGACCATTCCACTCGTCTGGCCCTTCGCTGTTTGGGGACTGGACATGGTTGGCCCATTGAGAATAGGCAGGAGCGGTTTCACACATGTGCTTGTGGCAGTCGACAAGTTTACCAAATGGATTGAAGCTAAGCCTATCAAGAATCTTGATGCTTGCACTGCTATCAGTTTCGTCAGAGAGTTAACATTCAGATATGGAGTCCCACATAGCATCATCACCGACAATGGGTCAAACTTTGATTCAGACAAGTTCAGAGCTTTTTGCGCCTCTCAAGGCACATGAGTCGACTACGCATCGGTCGCCCACCCCCAGTCGAATGGACAAGCAGAAAGGGAAAATGGTCTGATTCTCAAAGGACTAAAGCCTCGGCTGATGCGTGATCTCAAGCCTGCAGCAGGCGCTTGGGTCGACGAGCTTCCGTCAGTTCTGTGGGGATTGAGGACCACCTCGAATCGGTCGACTGGAAGAACTCCATTCTTTCTGGTTTACGGAGCTGAAGCAGTCCTGCCGAGTGATCTACTTCACAATGCACCCTGAGTCGAGCTTTATACCGAAGATGAAGCAGAACAAGCCTGGCAAGACACAGTCGACCTCCTAGAAGAAGAAAGAGAAATGGCTATGATCCGATCGACCATTTATCAGCAAGACTTGCGTCGATTCCATGCCAGAAATGTGAAGAGTCGAGCCTTCCAAGAAGGAGATTTGGTCCTCCGAGTGGATCAACAGAAACCACACAAGCTCGCTCCTACTTGGGAAGGTCCCTTCATCGTCACCAGAGTCCTCCACAATGGAGCGTATCACCTTTACAATGTCGATCGCCAGATCGATCAGCCACGAGCTTGGAATGCAGAACTGCTCCGCCCCTTTCACACTTGAATTCTCACTAGGATGAGATGTAATAAGAAAAACTTCTGTAGTCTATTTATCAAAGACAAGAGTGTTACAAATTTTCCTATAATTGTTGTTGCTTTTGTTTGCGTGTGAAATCCCCCAGTGGGTGGCTTAGATGCGAATCCGTTTTGCCTAAGTTTGTAAAAAAAAATCCTACCGAGTGGTGAGCCAGACTCCCACTCGGAGGCTTAGCTGCAGCCCAGTGCTCGCCTAATTGTTTAAAAATCCTACCGAATGGAGAGCAAACCTCCCACTCGGAGGCTTAGCTGCAGCCTAGTGCTCGCCTAAGTGTTTAAAAATCCTACCGAGTGGCAAGCCAGACTCCCACTCGGAGGCTTAGCTGCAGCCCAGTGCTCGCCTAAGTGTTTAAAAATCCTACCGAGTTGTGAGCCAGCCTCCCACTCGGAGGCTTAGCTGCAGCCCAGTGCTCGCCTAAGTGTTTAAAAATCCTACCGAGTGGTGAGCCAGACTCCCACTCGGAGGCTTAGCTGTAGCACAGTGCTGGCCTAAGTGTTTAAAAATCCTGCCGAGTGGTGAGCCAGACTCCCACTCGGAGGCTTAGCTGCAGCCCAGTGCTCGCCTAAGTGTTTAAAAATCCTACCGAGTGGTGAGCCAGACTCCCACTCGGAGGCTTAGCTGCAGCCCAGTGCTCGCCTAAGTGTTTAAAAATCCTACCGAGTGGTGAGCCAGACTCCCACTCGGAGGCTTAGCTGCAGCCCAGTGCTCGCCTAAGTGTTTAAAAATCCTACCAAGTGGAGAGCAAACCACCCACTCGGAGGCTTAGTTGCAGCCCCGTGTTCGCCTAAGTATTTAAAAATCCTACCGAGTGGTGAGCAAACCTCCCACTCGGGGGGCTTAGCTGCAGTCCAGTACTCGTCTAAGTTTGAAAAAATCCTACCGAGTGAGGAGCAAACCTCCCACTCGGAGGCTTAGCTGCAGCCCAGTGCTCGCCTAAGTATTTAAAAATCCTACCGAGTGGTGAGCAGACCTCCGACTCTAGGGCTTAGCTGCAGTCCAGTACTCGCCTAAGTTTGAAAAAATCCTACCGAGTGAGGAGCAGACCTCCCACTCGGGGGCTTAGCTGCAGTCCAGTACTTGCCTAAGTTTGAAAAAATCCTACCAAGTGGAGAGCAGACCTCCCACTCGGGGGCTTAGCTGCAGTCCAGTACTCGCCTAAGTTAGAAAAATCCCTACCGAGTGGAGAGCAGACCTCCCACTCGGGGGCTTAGCTGCAGTCCAGTACTCGCCTAAGTTTGAAAAAAACCTACCGAGTGGAGAGCAGACCGCCCACTCGGGGGCTTAGCTGTAGTCCAGTACTCGCCTAAGTTTTTAAAATCCTACCGAGTGGAGAGCAGACCTCCCACTCGGGGGCTTAGCTGCAGCCCAGTACTCGCCTAAGTACGAAACACATCCCAATCCGCAAGGACGACGAGGTGCAAATCGACTGCTACCTTCTCCTTCGGAGTTGCACCACAAATACAAAGTTATTTCGAGTGAAGAACAAGTTCCACTCGACAGATAATTCATGAAGATATTCAACGATAAATCAAGTTCAGATAAGATCCAAAGGTTCTAGACCGTAGATCAAGGTACTCGAGCCTCCAGCTCGACAGAGTTTAACGGTTACAAAATCCACTCGTCATTCCGAGGCAAATTTAAAGTGAAGCAGAAAAGTTTTTATTCCTCATGCGGAGGACTGGAAGGGGCGACGAACTCATCCAAGTCGATCCCGTTTGCAATGTGAGTGGCAGCAGCAATGAAAGTCTCCATGAAGTCTTGAAAGTTGTGCTTCCTGGTATTTTCAACTTGGATGGCGGCCAACTTTTCTTCTCGCGCCTCCTTGCAGTGGACGCGGACCAGAGACAGAGCGACGTCAGCGCCACATCTAGCAGAAGATTTCTTCCATTCCGCCACTCGACCTGGGACTTCATTCAGTTGAGTCATCAGGGACTCGAGGTCATTCTGAAGCGTCGTCCTAGGCCAGAGCGACATGTCGATCCGTGACATCGCAACCTTCAACCGAGCAAGATCGTCAACAACGCCGGCAACACGAGATTCCAGTCGGAGCACGTTCATAGCAGCCTCGTCCTTCACTGGAGAATTGATGGGGTCCAAGTCTGTCTCCACTCGACTGGTCTCCTCTTTGAAGTTCTGGCAGAATTCTGTAAACACAATTCAAGGATAAGTCAGTGGCTCTACGCAGATTTGGTAACTGCAAGTCAGTCGGGCCGGAGTAATTACCCTCGAGCATGACGAACAGCTTCTTGGCAAGTCCACCGAGATAAGCCTCCAGATCGTTCCTCTTCCCCGCCAGTTCACTTGCCTTGTCATTCAGAGCTATATTGCCATTCTTCAGACTGCTGACCTCTCGATTAGCCACGTCGAGAGCAGTTTTCAGCCTAGAGTTTTCATTTTCAAGAGTACCGATTGAAGCCAGTTTTTCTTCAGCAAGCTTCGTTTTGTTCAGGGCCTCCTTCTGCGCTTCGGCAAGGTCTTGATCCTTCTTCTTCAAAGCCTCCTCCATTTTGTCTGCGAAACAGCAAGTGAGATCAACATCGAGGACGGCCAGAAAGAAAGGACAGTCGACAAAAGCTCACCAGCCATACCTTTTGCTTCGTCCCTCGCCTTCTGCAAGTTCTCCTGAGCAAGCTTCAAGTCAAGGTTCAACTGGATCTGTTTGTTCTCCAACTCAGTGTAGCGAGCCACAAGTTCGCAGGATTTCTGCAAAAAATCAGTCGATAGACATCCAAGATAAGTTGCTTCCGAGTAACCAAGAGACAATGATGGCGTTTCTAAGACTACAGCCAAATCAAAAACATTCGACAGTAGTCTCGGGGACAAAAAAAATCGACTGCCCACAGCCGACCGTGTACAGTTCCATTCGACATGGCCTGACCAGACCGAGTAAAGAAGTTCAGCTAAAGCAACACAATATAAAGACTACAGTCGACTGCCAGCAGTCCACCGTAGTCTCGGGGACTACACCCAGTGGGTGCACTTAGCGTGCCCCCACTTGTCAAAAAGATTAATAGACACACCCAGTGGGCGTGCAGATATAAAGATCTTCAGAAAAGAGATTCTTCAGATAGCATATCCTAACAGAACAAGCGGCGAATCGACTGACCTGGACGTTGCTCTGAAGAGCTGAGCTCGCGTCATAAGCTGCTTGGCTGGCTTCCCGAACCACCTTCACTTGCTCCATCATGATCCCCGCCTGGCGTATAGCCTCTTTAGCGGCACCCACTTGGTCCCCAGGGACGTGGTCTGTGGCAAAAAGTGAAGGCGGATTTGCAGTCGACGTCGAAGGCCGGACCCTCGTCAGAGGTTCAACGAAGGTAACAGAAACCCGAGTGGTATCACCACCCTCCCGGACTGCGGCCTCAGGCACCGGAGTAGTTTGTGGGGTCTTGCCAGCCGGCGCCCTCCTGTTCCTTCGCGCCCTCAGCGGCACTTCATCGTCATCATCACGGAGGTCAATGACATGAGGAGGAGCTACAAGAAAAATCCAATCAACCGGAATTATAAGAAATCGTCAGTCGATTAAAAGCAGAGCATCAGTAATCGTACCGGGGTTGGAGGTAACAGCGTCTTCCATCTCTTGATCATCGTCCTTGGCGGAGATCTCCGAGGTGGCAGCACTGCAAATTTCAAAAGTCAGTCAGCTTATTCAATGAGTCGACCAAGAGTACGTCACGTTCGACAAAGGAAAACAAATTCTACTATTACCCAGAAATGGTGGGGACAGTCATCTTCATCTTGGGCAGAGCCTTGGGCGGCTTGGACGGTGTCACGCGTGGGTGCTTGGGAGCTTTTTCTGTAGGCGCTAGAGATGAGGTCCGAGGGCGCTTCGACGACTGCCCAACAGGGACAGTCCCCTTACCATGTTCCCGCGCAGGGTCGTGTGTAAGCTTGGATCGCCGTTCCGAGCGGGGAGGTTCGACTTCTTCCTCCTCCTCTTCACTGGAGTCGTCGTCGTCATCCGCCTCTCCTTCGCCGTCAGATTCCCACTCTTCTCCCTTGTCTCCGCTCGCCTCTCCTTCCTCGGCCTACTCCTGTGCTCCATTGGTTGTCGAGTACATCTCAGTAGTGGCCTAGAGGACAACAAACGAGACAAAAGTCAATCGACTGATCCAAAAAGAACAAATAAAGAAAGCAAGATCACAGTCGGAAATGCAAGGTCAGACCTTGTCCACTTCGTATGTTTGGTCGAGTGGAGGAATCCTCCTGGCTCCTCGGGGGTTGTCCTTGTTCCCTGTGATACTCGACAGCCACCCTTCCAACATCCCGTCAGTGATCTCCTCTGGGTGAATCCGAGTGGTGTCTTCGAGACCCGAGTACAGCCACATCGGGTGGTCACGAGCCTGAAGCGGTTGGATGCGCCTCCGAAGGAAGACTTCCAAGAAGTCCATGCCAGTCACACCCTCGCGGACAAGCTGAACCACTCGACCGACCAGCACCTTGACTTGCGCCTTTTCCTCCGGCGTCACTTTCAGAGAGGCAGGTTTTTGTGCTCGATTCAGAGAAAAAGGGGGAAGCCCAATCGACTGTCCTGGGGTCACCTGGTCTTTACAGTAAAACCAAGTCGACTGCCACCCACGGACTGACTCGGGAAAAGTGATAGACGGAAAGGAACCTTTTCCCCTCATCTGGATCGCCAGGCCCCCGCACAGCTAGATCACCTGCGTCCATTCATCACTCGACTTGGCCTTCTTGACCGACTGAGAGCGGCAAGTGAAGATGTGCTTGAAGAGTCCCCAATGGGGGCAGCAACCCAAGAAGTTTTCACACAAGGAAACGAAAGCAGCAAGATACACAATAGAATTGGGAGTAAAGTGATGGAGCTGCACTCCGAAGAAGTTCAAGAAGCTTCGGAAAAAAGGATGAGGAGGCAGAGAGAATCCACGATTGATATGGGTGGCGAGGAGGATGCACTCACCATCAAGAGGCTGGGGTTCGACTTCTTTCCCCGGGAGGCACGCAGATTCGTGGGGAATGAATCCCCCCTCGACCAGATCATCGAGATCATCCTGCCGAATCACCGACAGCATCCAGTCGCCCTGGATCCAATCCTTGGGCAGAGCAGTCCTCGAGGAAGATCCGCCCCGAGCGGACTTCTTCCCCTTCCCCTACACCGCCGCCTTCTTCGCGCGCTCCAGAGCCGACGTCTTCTCCTTCACGATCGTCGCCGGTGAAGCTCGAACAGACCTACGGCACCAAGGTGGGAGCGGAGGTGGCGGAGGATCTTGTGAAGGAAGGGGGAAAAGTGAAGGCGCACTGTTCGGGGGACCCAGGCAATCCCGAGTGGCTGACTGGTAGGCCCAGGCAATCCCGTCAAATCCCGCAACAGGTGCGCGCACGGTACGTGGCGAAAAAGGTGGCGCGGGGATCAAGGAGCTTCCGTCCTATCCCATCCGATTACTGCGGCCGCCCCCGTCCCGCGCGCTTCCCGAAATTCAAATCCCGCAAAATCCACGGGCCGCAGAACAACTCGTCAAACAGAAGATTCCTTTCACACCGTCACTCGGAACTTCACAAGTAAAGAAATTCACTCGACAAGAGGCCAAGAATGGATGAAGGCGACTGAAAGAAGTTGACGATGTCATCCGTGACAATTGATCCAAAACAAGACGTTCATATAACATGAAGAACCAGTCGGAAAGATCCCCAACTCCTTCCCCACTCGAACCTCGATCCATTCGGGGGCTAATGATGAAGCTATGTACCTAGGATACGGGCATGGACCTGTCCTAAGTACCCTACCCAAGGACATCCCTAGAAGAAGTCACCTTTCAATCGACTTGGAGGTATCCCACTCGACAGATTCAAGACACTCGACCACGAAGCAATCACTTGACCAAATTCCAACCACTCGACTGCCAGGAGATCTAAAGTCACCCTGCACGCAAACGGTTAGTCATTAAGTAGCTTTTATGGTCATCATAGCACTTTATTAGGGGCGTTACCAGTAACCCCCAATCTTAATGTACTTTAAACCTTGCATTACTGAGGGCTGGAGGGGCCTGGCGAACTCTATATAAGCCACCCCCTCCTCAGTATCAAGGGCTAGCACCCTTGTTATTCATACACACATAATTCAGTCGACCACCTCCGGGCACCGAGACGTAGGGCTGTTACTTCCTCCGAGAAGCACCTGAACTCGTAATCCTCGTGTGCTTACAACTCCTCCATAGATAAGATCTAGCCTCTCCATACATACCCCCTACATCACTGTCAGAGTTAGAACCACGACAGCGACCGCACGCCGTCACCAACCCGTCCCCGAGCCCACCGAGCTGCTCTACGTGACCCCTGTGAGCTCCTGCTCCAAATCCCCCTCCTCCCCGCCATTATTTCAAGCCCAAACCGCCGACTCCTTGCTGACCGAGCTCAACGCCGCTCGGGCTCGTCGCCGACGCCGCTCCGATGCCCATTTGGTCGCGCCAACGTGCCAAACGACGTCGCCGCATCGCGTAGTGCCTTGCCCGCGCTTTAGTTCGCGTGTTTGCTCCCTGCAGCCGCTTTGCCGTGCACAGCCGAACTCCGGCCACCGCTGTCGAGCTCGCCGGCATCGTTTACGGCATCCCCGTGTCCAGCAACTTGCACCACTGGATGCGGCAGCTCCCCAGCTTCACGTAGATGGCCTCCGCCGTCATTCTGGTCACCGGAGTGCAAATCCCGCGCCCTCTGCCGCATCTACTGCCGCCGGCGGTTAAACACCGGCGCGTTAGCCCCAGTTGACCAAGGGGTTTGACCTCCCCTGGCTCAATGATAGGTGGGGCCGCCCTGCTAACTAACCTAGATTAGGATTAACTAAACCTAGCTAATTTAGCTTAGCTACTGACATGCAGGCCCCGCCCGGCTAACTAAGTTAGTTAGGGCTAATCCTATTTAGGTTAGTTAGGTTAGTCGCTGACCAGTGGGCCCAGCCCAGTTAGTTAGGGCTAACTAAATTAGTTAGTTGACTGGGTCACTGACCAGTGGGTCCCACTGGTCAGGTTTGACCTGGTCGACGCCTTTGACCTGCTGACATCGCCCCGACGTCATGCTGACGCAGAATATGCTTCTGGGATTTTAAATAAGTCAGAAATGATTTATTTATTTTCAGAAAATACCCAAAACTTCTAAAAATCATAGAAATTCAACCGTAACTCCAAATGAAATAAATTATATATGAAAAATGATCAGAAAAATCCAGTCTATCCATCTGTACCATTTTCATGAATGTTAGAACAACTTATGGCTTCTGTTTAGGCCAAATCATATAAATGGCATTTAAACCCTCACATATGGAGTTTGAATTGAACCTAGGGTTCAAACCAACTCCATTTAACATGTTGCTAGTTGCATTAGCTCAAAACACAGCATATTGACATGTCATGATCATGCATCATATTGTGCATTGCATTGATTGTGCTATCCTTCCCTGTTGCCGGTATTTGTCCCCTCTCGATAGACGTGCTTCCGACGATGAGTTCGATGACACTGATGAAGAACTATAATATCTTCAGAACTTCCAGGCAGGAAAAAACGCATTGTTCATTCCGATACACTCCCATTCTCTCGCTCCTGCTCTCTTTTACTGCATTAGGACAACAACGATTCAACAGTTACATGCTATAGTAGTTGAACCGCTTTCCTCTGCATGACCTGTCATTGCCATAGTGAATAGATGAAACCCACTAGCATGAGTAGGAGTTGTTTGAGCCCTGATGTGCCTACTCATTCATGCTTGTTTGTCATGCCTGCTACTGCCTAGGGTTGAGTCAGGTCTGGTTCATCGAGGATGAATCGGAGGTGTGTGAACATGTCCTACTGTGTGTGAACTAAGTGTGTGAACACGATTTGGTAAAGGTAGCGATGAGAGGCCATGTAGGAGTACATGGTGGGTTGTCTCACTAAAACCGTCCTCAGGAACTGAGTTCTGTGTTTGTGATCCATGAAACAGCTACTACCACACATTGGGCCCTGAAATATGACCCTGCTCGACTTATTGACCCCTCTCGTCCTCTGTCCAGGAGTTGCAACTAGTTCTGGTGTTTGTAGGTTATGTGTTGGCGGACGTGCGTAGAGCTGACCCTAGGGGTGGGCTATGATGCGGTAGATACACTGTGGATGGGTATGCCGCGCGCCCGTTTGGCGTCTTGGGACCCTGTACACATCGTTTAGGGCCATTGAGGACACCCCGGTCGGATTTCCTTGCGGATGGAACCCGAATAGGCAATAAACCTGGACTAGAGACTTGTGCGGTTAGTCAGGTCGTGGTCTACACCCACGTCGGCTTTCACTTGAAGTCTGCCGAGCACATATCGTGTGCAGACGCTAAGTGGTGGAAACATGTGTGACGAAGTACACCCCTGCAGGGTTATAAATGATGTATTCGAATAGCTGCGTCCGCGGTAAAGGACTTCTGGGTTGCCTATAACAGTTCATAGACAAGTGAAAGTGGATACTCTAAAACTCGCAAGATAAGTGTGAGTGCTATGGATGGCCTTCTCGTAGGGAGACGGGAGCGGATCCATAGTGGTGTATTGATATGGTGAATATGTGGACTCGTGGTCGCCACCTCAAAAGAGTTGCTTGCAGTCGTAGTTCAGGATAGCCACCCAGTCAAAGCTGGCTTGCTGCAGTTAAACTCCACTACCCCCTTTGTTGATACCGATGCATATGTAGCTAGTTCTGATGTAAGTCTTGCTGGGTACATTTGTACTCACGTTTGCCTATTTTATATTTTGCAGAGAGACGTCAGTCTCGCTAGTAGTTCCGTGTGGACTTCGACGTTTAGCTTGTTACCTCAGCTATGATCTTGTGCCGTCGGCAGGATCTAGTGTATAGTCAGGCTTCTCAGACTTTTTCTTTTGTAGATGTCTGTACTCATACATGTTAAGCTTCCGCATGTGCTTGTTGCTTGTATGCTCTGTATGTTGGGTCATGAGACCCATGTTTGTAATATCTCGCTCCTCAGAGCCTAATGAATAAATACTGGAGTCGTAGAGTTATGTTGTGATGCCATGTTGTATTTACACATATCGAGCATATTGTGTGTATGATTGAAATGCTTGCTATGTGTGGGATCCGACAATCTAGTTTTCTATCCTTGGCAGCCTTTCTTATGGGGAAATGTAGTCTAGCGCCTCCTTGAGCCATAGTAGTCCGCTACAGCCCGGTTCACTGGAGTCCTGCTAGCCCAGCACTACTGCTCAGGACACTTGACTGGCCGGCATGTGTTTCACTTCGTTCATGTGTTTGTCCCTTCGGGGAAATGTCACGCGGTGACATCCAGAGTACTGCCTAGCCTGCTACAGCCCGGTTCACCGAAGTTATGTTAGCCCAGTGCTACAGCCCGGATTCACACGCTACCGACTGACATGCTCGAGGTTGATCCATGTATGCATGTCCCCATAGGTTAGTGCCGCATTGGGTTCATGACTAGCCATGTCGGCCCGGGTTCTCTGTCATATGCTAGCGACACTATCATATACGTGAGCCAAAAGGCGCAAACGGTCTCGGGCCATGGTGAGGCGACACCCGTGGGAATACCGTGCGTGAGGCCGCAAAGTGATATGAGGTGTTACCGGCTAGATCGATGTGACTTAGAATCGGGGTCCTGACAAGTAGCAAATTTCCCTCAAGTGGATGACCTAAGGTTTATCAATCCGTGGGAGGCGTAGGATGAAGATGGTCTCTCTCAAGCAACCCTGCAACCAAATAACAAAGAGTCTCTTGTGTCCCCAACACACCCAATACAATGGTAAATTGTATAGGTGCACTAGTTCGGCGAAGAGATGGTGATACAAGTGCAGTATGGATGGTAGATAAAGGTTTTTGTAGTCTGAAAATATAAAAACAGCAAGGTACCTAATGATAAAAGTGAGTGAAAACGGTATTGCAAAGCGTTGAAACAAGGCCTAGGGTTCATACTTTCACCAGTGCAAGTTCTCTCAATAATAATAACATAATTGGATCATATAACTATCCCTCAACATGCAACAAAAAGTCACTCCAAAGTCACTAATTGCGGAGAACAAACGAAGAGATTATGGTAGGGTACGAAACTACCTCAAAGTTATTCTTTCTGATCAATCTATTCAAGAGTTTGTAGTAAAATAACATGAAGCTATTCTTTCCATTCAATCTATCATAGAGTTCGTACTAGAATAACACCTTAAGACACAAATCAACCAAAACCCTAATGTCACCTAGATACTCCAATGTCACCTCAAGTATCCGTGGGTATGATTATATGATATGTATCACACAATCTCAGATTCATCTATTCAACCAACACAAAAGTACTTCAAAGAGTGCCCCAAATTTTCTACCAGAGAGTCAAGACGAAAACGTGTGCCAACCCCTATGCATAAGTTCACCAGGTCACGGAACTCGCAAGTTGATCACCAAATCATACATCAAGTGGATCACGTGATATCCCATTTTCACCACAGATAAGAACATGCAAGACATACATCAAGTGTTCTCAAATCCTTAAAGACTCAATCCGATAAGATAACTTCAAAGGGTAAGTCAATCCATTACAAGAGAGTAGAGGGGAAGAAACATCATAAGATCCAACTATAATAGCAAAGCTTGCGATACATCAAGATCGTACCACCTGAAGAACACGAGAGAGAGAGGTCAAACATATAGCTACTAGTACATACCCTTAGTCCCGAGGGTGGACTACTCCCTCCTCGTCATGGAGAGCGCCGAGATGATGAGGATGGCCACGGGAGAGGGATTCCCCCCTCCGGCAGGGTGCCAAAACGGGTCTAGATTGGTTTTCGGTGGCTATGGAGTCCTCTGGCGGTGGAACTCCCGATCTATTCTGCTCCGTGATGTTTCTAGGGTATATGGACATATATAGGCGAAAGAAGTCGGTCAGGGGAGCCACAAGGGGCCCACGAGGGTGGGGGGCGCGCCTCCCTGCCTTGTGGCCACCTTGAAGCTTCCCTGACGTCTACTCCAAGTCTCCTGGATTGCTTCCATTCCAAAAATAACTCTCCCGAAGGGTTCATTCTGTTTGGACTCCGTTTGATATTCCTTTTCTTCGAAACATTGAAATGGGCAAGAAAACAACAATTTGGGCTGGGCCTCCGGTTAATAGGTTAGTCCCAAAAATAATATAATAGTGTATAATAAAGCCCATAAACATCCAAAACAAATAATATAATAGCATGGAACAATAAAAAAACTATAGATACATTGGAGACGTATTAGCATCCCCAAGCTTAATTGCTGCTCGTCCTCGAGTAGGTAAATGATAAAAACAGTATTTTTGATGTGGAATGCTACCTAACATATTTATCCATGTGATTCTCTTTATTGTGGCATGAATATTCAGATCCATAAGATTCAAGAAAAAATTTTAATATTGACATAAAAATAATAATACTTCAAGCATACTAACAAAGTAATCATGTATTCTCAAAATAACATGGCCAAAGAAAGCTATCCCTAAAAAATCATATAGTCTGGTTGTGCTCTATCTTCATCACACAAAATATTTAAATCATGCACAACCCCGATGACAAGCCAAGCAATTGTTTCATACTTTTGATGTTCTCAAACCTTTTCAATCTTCACGCAATACATGAGCGTGAGCCATGGACATAACACTATAGGTGGAATAGAATGGTGGTTGTGGAGAAGACAAAAAGGAGAAGATAGTCTCACATCAACTAGGCGTATCAACGGGCTATGGAGATGCCCATCAATAGATATCAATGTGAGTGAGTAGGGATTGCCATGCAACGGATGCACTGGAGCCATAAGTGTATGAAAGCTCAAAAAGAAACTAAGTGGGTGTGCATCCAACTCGCTTTCTCACGAAGACCTAGGGCATTTTGAGGAAGCCCATCATTGGAATATATAAGCCAAGTTCTACAATGAAAAATTCCCACTAGTATATGAAAGTGACAACATAGGAGACTCTCCATCATGAAGATCATGGTGCTACTTTGAAGCACAAGTGTGGTAAAAAGATAGTAGCATTGCCCCTTCTCTCATTTTCTCACATTTTTTGTTTTCCTTTTTTTGGGTCTTTTTATGGCCTCTTTTTTTTCTTTTTTTTCCTCTGGAGTCTCATCCCGACTTGTGGGGGAATCATAGTCTCCATCATCCTTTCCTCACATGGGACAATGCTCTAATAATGATGATCATCACACTTTTATTTACTTACAACTCAAGAAATACAACTCAAAACTTAGAACAAAATATGACTCTATATGAATGCCTCCGGCAGTGTACTGGTATGTGCAATGACTCATGAGTGACATGTATGAAAGAATTATGAACGGTGGCTTTGCCACAAGTACGATGTCAACTACATGATCATGCAAAGAAATATGATAATGATGGAGCATGGAAGGTGGCATGGCAATATATCTCGGAATGGCTATGGAAATGCCATAATAGGTAGGTATGGTGGCTGTTTTGAGGAAGGTATATGGTGGGTGTATGATACCAGCGAAAGTTGTGCGGTACTTGAGAGGCTAGCAATGGTGGAAGGGTGAGAGCCGTATAATCCATGGACTCAACATTAGTCATAAAGAACTCACATACTTATTGCAAAAAATCTATTAGTTATCGAAATAGAGTACTACGCGCATGCTCCTAGGGGGATAGATTGGTAGGAAAAGACCATCGCTCGTCCCCGACCGCCACTCATTAGGAAGACAATCTATAAATAAATCATGCTCCGACTTCATCACATAACGGTTCACCATACATGCATGCTACGGGAATCACAAACTTCAACACAAGTATTGCTCAAATTCACAACTACACTACTAGCATGACTCTAATATCACCATCTCCATATCTCGAAACAATCATCAAGTATCAAACTTCTCTTAGTATTCAATGCACTTATATGAAAGTTTTTATAATGTCATGTTGTTCTAAAAGACTCTCAAAATAATATAAGTGAAGCATGAGAGATCAATTATTTCCATAAAATAAAACCACCGCCGTGCTCTAAAAGATATAAGTGAAGCACTAGAGCAAATGACAAACTACTCAGAAAGATATAAGTGAAGATCAATGAGTGCTCGAATAATTATGCAACTATATGAAGACTCTCTAACATTTAATAATTTCAGATCTTGGTATTTTATTCAAACAGAAAGCAAAAAAATAAAATAAAATGACGCTTCAAGCAAAACACATATCATGTGGTGAATAAAAATATACCTCCAAGTAAAGTTACCGATGAACGAAGACGGAAGAGGGGATGCCTTCCGGGGGATCCCCAAGATTAGGCTCTTGGTTTTACTTGAATATTACCTTGGGGTGCCTTGGGAATCCCCAAGATTAGGCTCTTGCCACTCCTTATTCCATAGTCCATCGAATCTTTACCCAAAACTTGAAAACTTCACAACACAAAACTTAACAGGAAACTCGTAAGCTCCGTCAGCGAAAGAAAGCAAAACACCACTTCAAGGTGCTGTAATGAACTCATTATTTATTTATATTGGTGTGAAACCTACAGTATTTAAACTTCTCTATGGTTTATAAACTCTTTTACTAGCCATAGATTCATCAAAATAAGTAAACAACACATGAAAAACAGAATCTGTCAAAAACAGAACAGTCTGTAGTAATCTGTAACTAACGCAAACTTCTGGAACCCCAAAAATTCTAAAATAAATTGATGAACGTGAGTAATTTATCTGTTAATCATATCAAAAAAGAATTAACTAAATATCACTCTCTAATAAAAAATGGCAATAATTCTCGTGAGCGCTAAAGTTTCTGTTTTTTACAGCAAGATCAACAAGACTTTCCCCAAGTCTTCCCAATGGTTCTACTTGGCACAAAAACTAATTAAAACATAAAAAATAAATCATAACAGAGATAGATAAATTATTATTGCTAAACATGAGCAAAAAGAAAACAACAAAAATAAAGTTGGGTTGCCTCCCCACAAGCGCTATCATTTAACGCCCCTACCTAGGCATGATGATTTCAATGATGTTCACATAAAAGATAAGAATAGTAACATAAAGAGAACATCATGAAGAATATTACTAGCACATTTAATTCTAACCTACTTCCTATGAATAGGGATTTTGTGGGCAAACAACTTATGGGAACAAGAATCAACTTGCATAGGGAGATAAAACAAGCATAACTTCCGGCTTTTAAGCACATAGAGAGGAAACTCGATATTATTGCAACTCCTACAAGCATATATTCCACCCTCATAATAATTTTCAGTAGCATCATGAATTAATTTAACAATATAACTATCACATAGTGCATTCTTTTCATGATCTACAAGCATAGAAAATTTACTACTCTCCACATAAGCAAGATTCTTCTCAATCGGAATAGTGGGAGTGTCATAAGAAACTCGAATACTATAAATTGTTTCCACATTAAAAGAGTAATGTTCAGCAAAAGGGTAATCATAATCATTACAAGTTTTATAAATATAATCATCTCTACTTTTTATAGCATAATTTTCATCACAATAATCATCATAGGCAACAACTTTGTTCTCATCATAATCAATTCAAACCTCTTCCAAGATAGTGGAATCATTACTAAATAAAGTCATGACCTCTCCAAATCCACTTTCATAATTGTCACAATAAGATTCAACGTCCTCCAAAATAGTGTGATCATTAATTCCTAAATTCGGCACTCTTCCAAACCCACTTTCATCAATATAATCATCATAAGTGGGAGGCATGCTATCATCATAATAAATTTGCATATCAAAACTTGGGAGACTACAAATATCATCTTCATTAAACATAGAATCCCCAAGCTTGGGACAAACATTAATTGCAGCAAATATATTTTCAAACTTGTATTATCATCAAACATAGCATCCCCAAGCTTGGGCCTTTTCATATCATAAGCATAATCACTCTCGTCATTAATAGTATGGATAGCACCAATAGTATAGCAATTATCATCATCACAATGAGTAGTAGGAGAAACATCATTTGGGAGGGATACATTTTTACCTTTGCCTCTCTGTCTTTTCTTTTTCTTCTTCACATCATGTGTGGGTTCAATCCTCCTTTTGGAGCTCCTTATTGATGAGATTGGCTGAATAGAAGGCTCCTCCTCGTTACCTGATTCATCATAAGAAATAATAGGAAGACATTGGGAAGTCTCTTCCCTTTAATTAGTATTCTCTTCATCTTCTATTTGTTTTATTTTCTTTATGTAATTGGCAATATAAGGATTTTCAATGCAATTCACCGCACAATACAAAAAAAATCTTCTAGATCAATATCGAGGAATTTATCAAGGTTATATTCTAGAATATGCTTAGTTATACGTTCCATTTCTTCATAACCCAAAAGCAAGCTAACTTCATTATGATGTGCAAGGGAAATCAAATCATCACAACTTTTGGACACAATACGATCATGAAACAATTTGCATTTGAGATATAAATGACCATGTTCATTGCAAAGTTCACAAGTATGGTGAAGAAATTTTAAATTTTTAGCACAAACATTTAGCCTCTCTTGCAACCATTTAGTTTTCGAGCACTTATGCCTCTTGCAAAATCTATTTTCCCTAATTGGTGTGTACTTGCAAGCTCTATGTATTCCACAAAATTTGACATGCTTATAGGAGACATTTTCATCATGACTAGTGCAATCATCATTAGTACTATGGATATTCAAGGAGTTCATACTAACAACATTGCAATCATGCTCATCATTCAAAGATTTAGTGCCAAACATTTTATAGACTTCTTCTTCTAGCACTTGAGCACAATTTTCCTTTCCATCATTCTCACGAAAGATATTAAAAAGATGAAGCGTATGAGGCAAACTCAATTCCATTTTTTGTAATTTTGTTTTATAAATTAAACTACTGATAAAACAAGAAACTAAAAGATTCGATTGCAAGATCTAAAGATATACCTTCAAGCGCTAACCTCCCCAGCAACGGCGCCAGAAAAGAGCTTGATGTCTACTACACAACCTTCTTCTTGGAGATGTTGTTGGGCCTCCAAGTGCAGAGGTTTGTAGGAGAATAGCAAATTTCCCTCAAGTGGATGACCTAAGGTTTATCAATCCGTGGGAGGCGTAGGATGAAGATGGTCTCTCTCAAGCAACCCTGCAACCAAATAACAAAGAGTCTCTTGTGTCCCCAACACACCCAATACAATGGTAAATTGTATAGGTGCACTAGTTCAGCGAAGAGATGGTGATACAAGTGCAATATGGATGGTAGATAAAGGTTTTTGTAATCTGAAAATATTAAACAACAAGGTAACTAATGATAAAAGTGAGCGAAAACGGTATTGCAATGCGTTGAAACAAGGCCTAGGGTTCAAATTTCACTAGTGCAAGTTCTCTCAACAATAATAACATAATTGGACCATATAACTATCCCTCAATATGCAACAAAGAGTCACTCCAAAGTCACTAATAGCGGAGAACAAATGAAGAGATTATGGTAGGGTACGAAACCACCTCAAAGTTATTCTTTCTGATCGATCTATTTAAGAGTCCGTAGTAAAATAACATGAAGCTATTCTTTCTGTTCAATCTATCGTAGAGTTCGTACTAGAATAACACCTTAAGACACAAATCAACCAAAACCCTAATGTCACCTAGATACTCCAATGTCACCTCAAGTATCCGTGGGTATGATTATACGATATACATCACACAATCTTAGATTCATTTATTCAACCAACACAAAGAACTTCAAAGAGTGCCCCAAAGTTTCTACCAGAGGGTCAAGACGAAAATGTGTGCCAACACCTATGCATAAGTTCACGAGGTCACGAAACTCGCAAGTTGATCACCAAAACATACATCAAGTGGATCACGTGATATCCCATTGTCACCACAGATAAGCACATGCAAGACATACATCAAGTGTTCTCAAATCCTTAAAGACTCAATCTGATAAGAAAACTTCAAAGGGAAAACTCAATCCATTACAAGAGAGTAGAGGGGGAGAAACATCATAAGGTCCAACTATAATAGCAAAGCTCACAATACATCAAAATCGTACCACCTCAAGAACACGAGAGAGAGAGAGAGAGATCAAGCACATAGCTACTGGTACATACCCTCAGCCCCTAGGGTGGACTACTCCCTCCTCGTCATGGAGAGCACCGGGATGATGAAGATGGCCACCGGAGAGGGATTCCCCCCTCCGGCATGGTGCCAGAACAAGTCTAGATTGGTTTTCAGTGGCTACAGAGGCTTCTGGCGGCGGAACTCCCGATCTATTCTACTCCCTGATGTTTTTAGGGTATATGGACACGTTTTCGTCTTGACTCCCAGGGTGGCAGGCGCGCCTCCCTGCCTCATGGCCACCTCGAAGCTTCCCCGACGTCTACTGCAAGTCTCCTGGATTGCTTCCGTTCCAAAAATAACTCTCCCAAAGGTTTCATTTTGTTTGGACTCCATTTGATATTCCTTTTCTTCGAAACACTGAAATAGGCAAGAAAACAACAATTTGGGCTGGGCCTCCGGTTAATAGGTTAGTCCCAAAAATAATATAAAAGTGTATAATAAAGCGCATAAACATCCAAAACAGATAATATAATAGCATGGAACAATCAAAAATTATAGATACATTGGAGACGTATCAGCCCGCACTACAAAAAAAAGACACATCTGTGACATTTTGTGCCAAACGAAATTTTTTCTGTCATACTTATGACAATTCTATGACAATAATTATGACAAAACACGGTATCATCATAGATGTGGTGGGGTCCTACTTCTATGACTAAAAATCATGTCAGAAAATGGGCTTTTCGTCCTGGGCGTGCCGGAGATGCGGCTGCATGACATTCTTTGGGCCGTCCATGCATGACAGAAAAAACCATGGTATAAGCAAGGGCACGTAAAATATCAGGGAGTCCCCGGTTACGGTGGGTGGTCAGGGGCCGAGAGATGCGCGTTTCTCTCGTACGTACGCGTGTGTGTGCGAGGCATTGGGCTCTAACTGAACCCGAGCGAGGCATTGGGCTCTAACTGAACCCGAGCGATTGCACTGCACGCTACGCATCGCTGAACCCGAGCGATCGATCGATGGCTGTTAACTGAACCCGATCGAGCGATTCCTTCGCTACTGTTGCTAACTGAAGCCGGTCGATGCTGCCTCTGGATGAACAGTGAGCGTTGCGGGGGGGGGGGGTGGATGAACAGTTCCCGGTGGGGGTGGATGAACAGGACCCCGTGGTGTTGCCTGTGGATGAACAATACCCTGATCGATCAAGCCAGTTGGGGCTGGATGAACAGGACCCCGTGGAGGGCAGGATGAACAGGACCATCCCGTGGAGGGCAGCATGAACACTAGATGGTGGAGGGCATGATGAACAGTAGCCCGTGGAGGGGTGGTTGAACAGGAGCCCGTGGAGAGGGCTAGTTGAACAGTAGCCGGTGGAGTAGCGCGTGGTGGAGGTTGGATGAACAGGAGCCCGTGGATGAACAGTCGCAGGTGGAGGCTGGAGGAGGTTGACGGTGGATGAACAGTAGCCCGTGGAGGCTGGAGGGGGTCGACGGTGGAGATGAACAGTATCCCGTGGAGTCCCGTTTTGCGGTACGCCACACCCCTCTCGATGAACGGGACCCCCGTTTCGATCGTAGTGCTCAAACACAAGTCCGTTTCCTCCGTTTTGCGGTACGCCACACCCCTCCCTACCAACAGGACCCCCGTTTCGACCGTAGGAGGTCCGTTTCCTCTGTTTTGCGGTACGCCGGACCCCTCCCGATGAACAGGTTCCCGTTTCGAACGTGGCCTGCCGAACACAAGGCTGTTTCCTCCGTTCTGCGATACGCCAGGCCTCGTTTCCATCGGCTGTTCCGTCCAAGCCCTCCCGATGAACACGACGACGCATTTCGTTCTGACCCAGCCGATTGGCTCCCCATGAACACGACGACGACGTTGTTTCTCCGTTCCGACCCATCCATGTACATGGGCCCTGGCCGTATGTATGCGCGAGTAGGCGTCCGAGACCCTGGCCGTATGTACGTACGTGGTCATATTTTCTTTCTTGCGCACTGGCCGCTGTACGTACGTCTACATGCTACGTGCGTGGCTCTACTACTACACGTGCGCGCCTCTACATCGACCAATGTACGTACACGTTCGCGACCAGAATGACAACGCAACGTACGCTTCGACCAGGTGGGTCCCGACTGTCAGGCACTTCCTTTCCTGCGAAGATGTAGCTGGTTGGTCCTAGCAGTCAGGGGGGCGAATCGTTTTTTTGCTCGGAAGCACTTCCATGCGTGCGAAGATGTAGCTGGTGGGTCCCAGCAGTCAGGGGGAAACCTTTTTTTTTGCAAAATACGGTCGCCCGTCCGGTGGGTCCCCGCTGTCAGGTGGATGATTAATTATTTTGCGAGTAATAAGGAGGCACTTCGTTGCTGCGGCCGCGGACCCAGCTGTCAGCCTCTCCACGTATAGTCCATGTTCGATGGAAGCCGTTCCTTGACCATGTTGACCACGCCGCGCCGAGAGCACCAGGGCGGTGGAAAACGGCGAGGCCTAGGAAGGGGACGACGCGGAGCCGGGCAAGACGCTGCAGTGGATGCCCACACGTAGAGGAGTACGAGGGTTCACTGGTTCGCTGCAGTGTGAGTCTGTCGTCGCCGTAGAATAATAGGGGGCGTGGGTGAGTAGAGGGATGGCCTGGCCAGCAGTGGGAGTAGTAGGGGCGATGAGGCCTCCGCCGCATCGCAGCCGGCCACGGGAGGCAGGAGCATGAGGCACGACCGGCGTTGGTTTGGGCGGCTGGAGCAAGAAGACCAGAGGTTGAAGAAGCACTACGGCCATTGGATTGACATCATACGATCATTGGAGCTAGAATCGTTTATATTGACTAAGTCGACAAAGCACTCCATCCCCGTCAACTTAGTAGGCCCACAAGTCAGCCTCCCACCAAGGTCGGTCCCAACTAGCAAGGGGAGTATTCATTTTTCGTGCGTACTAAGGAGGCACTTCCGGTGGGTTCGAGCTGACAGCGGGGGGAATGTTTTTTCACGAAGTACGGTGGCCCGTCCGGTGGGTCCCAGCAGTCAGGGGGAAACATTTTTTTCGCCAAATACAGTGGCCCGTCCGGTGGGTCCCTACTGTCAGGTGGAGGAATAATTAGTTTCTGCATAATAAGGAGGCCCTTCCTTGCGGCTGCCGTGGACCCAGCTGTCAGCCTCTCCACAACAGTACTCTTCCGATGGAAGTCGTTCCTTGACCACATTGACCACGCCACACCGAGAGCACCAGGGCGGTGGACGACGGCGAGGCCTAGGAAGGGGACGACGCGGAGCCGGGGAAGACGCGGCTGTGGATGCCCACGCGGAGAGGAGTACGAGGGTTCACTGGTTCAGCTACGGTGTGAAGCTGCCATCGCCACATAATAACAGGGGGTGTGAGTGAGTAGAGGGATGCCATAGCCAGCGGTGGGAGTAGTAGCGGTCGGTGACGCCTGCATGGGAGGCGGGAGCAGGCGGTCCCGCCGGCGCTGGATTTGGCGGCTGGAGCAAGAAGATCAGAGATTGAAGAAACACGACGGCCGTTGGATTGGCATCCAACGGTTACGTCTGCTATAATCGTTTGTTGACGTATATAATAACTAAAAAATCTTCCATACACGTCAACTTAATAGGCCCATAAGTCAGACAATTCCCTCTTTTTTTAATAATTTATATATAGCTCATTGCGACTTCTTATGCAATTTATTGCAGTCCGTTTTTTGGTTGGCCATGGCCAATTTTCCATATTTCTATCGGTTCCAAACTATTTTTAATACCGAAATGTCGAGCCGGATTTAAAGTACTTTTAAGATATATTTAAATTAGGTCAATACCCAGTGAAATAGAAATCTGAAAATGTAAAAACAAATTAAGAAATTATAAAGTAATTGCCAATTTGTCATCTATTTTAATATTTACAGCCCATTTCATATTACTTTCAAGATTTGCAGGCGTCTTGAAAGAGTTGCAACCCATCAGGGCGTAGAAAAAAAGTAGGGCTGGATTGGGTATTCTTCAGAAAAAATAAATTGGGCTCATTTTCACAAAGAAAAAATAGCTGGGCTGGTCACATGGTGAACATAAAATATAAACCTGGGCTACACGGGCCACAACCTAGTTCAAACCCTGCTCCGTCTCAACAATAACAAAAAAATATTGCTCGAGCTGCTACGTCCCAGGTGTCAGTTGATCTTGTGATGTTCTCTTGTCTATTGACTATATACGCTCACAATGTCGTGGGTCCCAGATGTCAGGAAAACACTAGGAGGAAGCATTTTATTTTTCCATACGCTGACATGGTGGGCCCTAATGTCATCCTCTCCACGTACTTCTACCGATTCCTTTTGTTTGTTGACCATGTTGACAACGCGAGAAGACGACGCCGCGGTGAGCGCACCAAAGCACGCGGAGGACGACGACGAGGCCTCGAACATTGGCATTAACGATTTAGGAGATGGTGGGGCGGCGATGCGTGCGCTGAGGCGCAGCCAGCTGTGGGAGGCAGAAGCAGGCGGCCCTGCCGGCACTTGTTTGGTTTTGGCGGCTGGAGGAAGACAGGACTGAAGAAACACGACAGACTGTAAAAGCAGCAGGAGTACATAACAACCTTAACTAAAACCAGCAGGGGCACTTAACAACCATAGCTGAAAGCAGTATGAGCACTTATACAGGTTCAACCGTACAAAGCACGCCTCGAACAGTGCTACTTTGCCTACAGTTAACCAAGGGTGAGGCCGCCAAGCCCCAGGACAAGGCCCAGGCGCCACCCCGTGCATCCACAACCTTCTGAAAGCAGCTTCATCTTGCAATGTGGTCAATAAACAGGATATTCGCTTTAGATCCATGGAAAAGCAAGAACATAATCTTCTGTCCTATTCTCCAAGATGGATGGGCCTTCATTATCTGAGACCACCCATGCATAAGTATCTTTTCTCCTCCAAGGGGAATGGAGTAGGTCGACATAAACATCATGTTGTGACCAAGCGCAAGTCTGACCCGACCATGGTCAGGCATCTGTATAGGAACAATAGAACTGAGCAGTTTCTGTTTCAAGAAGATCACAACAGTAAAACTGTGTATAAGAAATAGTTTTTGAACAGCATATATAACAGAAAATAGCTCGTACCATAAGTTTCTCGACACAGTTAGACCTGTTCAACGAGTGCAGAAGTGGCACACATATCCCACATGGCCTTCCACAATTGAAACGCCCCACAAGGACCTCAAGACGATCAATGAAGTGTAGGAACTTGTGGATGTCGTCCCATCAACTTCAGTGCCATCAGTAACAACCGAGTTACAGAATAACAAACGAGCAGCCTTCTTAACTCTGAAAAAAGCTACATGTGCCACCAATTATAAGAAAATATTAGTTGTAGCATCTTCGTCAGAGATTCGTTTCTACTTCTGAAGTTAAATTGTGATCAGTTAGATAGAATAGGTGGATTAAGAAGTAATCGAGGCAACAAGCAAGAACCAGATACAAAACTAACATGGATGAACAATTGGAACGACGTCAGGGTGGAAGATCGCAGTGAAGATTAGACCAGGTTCTGCTATTTCCATCAACATTCGTGCGCCAACTTTCAGTCCGTAACACTTGAGAAAGTTTATCCAAGTTCGGCCATAAAAAAATCAGCGATCTTCTTGGTTCATGAACCCAACTCAAAACTTATATCCATGGCTTGTCTTCACTGTTACCATTAAACTGGTGTATTCAGTTATGGAAAGGCCGAGCATCTTGAGTACATGTGTTCTAGCAGAGCAAGGAATGCACCGCAGGAAAAATAATATGAGAACACAATGTATTCCCTATATCCAAATCTAGAAATACTTTCCTCCTTCACGTCAGTGTTGACCATGGTACTAGTACCTTTTATCCAAATATAGAAATCCAAATTTCCAAATTAGTCAACATCATGTTCAGAAAAACCCCACCCTCCCGGATAGAAAAGACGATTCTAGGAACATACTGTGCGTGTTTTAAAATCCTGTGTTAGGATGAGAAGGAACAAGTGTGGTGTCTCGCCGAGGGCGCAGAAACCTGTAGGGTCCTCGCACTTTGGGCACTGCAAATGAAACACACTAGATTCAGTGGGAAGAAAAATGCATCAACGGCGGCAGCTGCCATCCTAGGAGTACCTGCGACCAAGGGACTTGGATTTATCGGGGATGGATGAAGAATTCGTACCAGGTTCTCCATGAGAAAACCCTATGCAATCGCTAAGCGGGGGTTTTCTCTGAACAAGCGGACAAGGGAGAAGGGATTCAGGCCGAGTGAAATATTGCAGCTTCGTCCGTGCAGCTTACTGCTAAAGCGGGAAAGGTGGTTTTTTTTGTGATTTGACGGCTCATTGGGCATTAATGCAGCGCTACGACCGGGGTGTGTCTACCGTGCAGGTGTGCACTCTAATTTGGTGCATATGGCATGTGGACCCCGTTGTCGGATGCCCCACATATCAGCGCAAGGAAGTAGAAAGACATGAGTAACTAGTTATTACACATAAATATATTTTTGACGGAGAGATATTCCCTCTGTAAAGAAATATAAAGATCTTTTATATCACAACTTTATACATAATAAAAATCAAGGGGAATATATATAACATATATAATTATAAAAAGCAGAGTTTTTTTAACACGGTATAAACGAGTTGGTGATGATGGTGTGCCTGTCATCCTGCAATATAGGTCGTCCGAGTTATATCTGATGGATAGGAAGGAAACTATGGCAATTTTGCAAAAAGGTACCCACACACCTCTCCGCATTTGCAAATAAGGCCTTCCCTCGTTCATCCTTTTCTCTCACAAGATAAAATACTCATACAAATGCATCTTGATGTTACGTGCAACGCACAGGCATTATGGGGGTTCAGCTGAGAAATACTCAGACAGGCTCACGGTTCTGGACTTTGGGCCATAGGCCGGTGGGCCAGCATGTTTGGGGGCCCATGTGTTCTACCTCAGCGCTTTTCATATTGCAAGTGGTCGGTACAATGCTGGTTTTAGATGTTGTCGCAAGGCGAATACACAAAATTGAATAAAGCACAACAACTGTTGGAATGAAATCAAAAGACAGTTCCTAAACAGCAATAAGAGTTGCAATTCTATCAATCATACTGTCGTACTACTTATACACACAGGACACTTGTTTCACCATGCCAGAGTATTACATCAAAATCTCTAGGCGGATAGGTCAGTTCGGCAGTACTGAAGAATTTCAAAGTTGATTTGGACCAGCTCTCCTTGCCCAGAAAGTTCGATTTTGACATCATCCCCTACTGCAAGATATGATTTAGATTCGAACCTTGACCATCCTTTAGCATCAATCATCATGCGACCATCCTTTGTACTTACGGTATATTGAGCAGGTTCATTCACACCAAGGCTGCACATGGTAAGAGAAACTTGGCCGCTGTCGCCCGGATTGTTGAACGACTCCCTCGTTGCTCTAGGAATTCTCTGTTTGCAAACAAGAAGACATACCCAAATAGTTAGATCAACATAGTGAATCATGCGAAATAACATGGAAATAAAAAATAAAGAAACACTTGGGCGGCCAATGCTTACCAAGAAGGTGAACATGTCGGTTTTTGTAAGGACTTTGGTATATGAAGTGCGAACTGCAGCCCAGTCTGTTGCTGGTGCAACTGCTCGTTCGGTTGCCGCTGCACGGGCCAGAGCAGATGCAAGTGCAAGTGTTGGTGCAGGTGCCGAAGCCTCCACTGCTGCCAGAGATGGTGCTCCTTGTAGAGCAGGTGCCGGTGTCGGAGCAGGTGCCAGTGTCGATGCCCGATCCTCCGGTAGATCAGCCTGATCCACTGACGCAGTCGGTGCCCAATCCTCAACTGGATCAGACTGAGCTGTTGCCGCTGTCAGTGCTAGAGCAACTGCCGGTGCTCGATTCGTTGCTGAAGATGGTACCGATGTGCGAGACAGCGGCGATCGTGTCTGGTCTGCTATGATCAGCTTTCTTACTTGACTAGGCTTCGTGACCGTGATCCAGTTTTTTTCTTCATTTCTTTTAAACGCGAGAAGGACTAAATGTGGCGTTTTTGTTAAACCAAACTGCAGTTCATCATAGGGATTCAACTTGTACTTAGACAACAGACTGATCCAATTTTTTCCAGTAATATAAGTGATGGACAGTGCCTTCATTACTGACATGACATAAGAAGTGAAACCTGCAAAAATAGCCGTCTTAGAGCAAACCAAACGGTTTATTCTGTGATGAATGTGACATGGAAAAACCTGCATTGTAAAATTGCAGGAAAAGAAGGAAAACATGACATTAAATCAATAAGATTTAGACAGTAAATCAATAAGATTTACTTGATGTGACATGAGTGAATCCTTACCAGCAAATCACTATGTTGAAGTACTAAACAGAAGATTGATCGTCCAACTATGGGTGGCATGCAGGGGCCCCACCTACTCCCACAAGCAGGATAGTCCAAAGGCCATGACAAATCGTATGGACCAAACATCCATGGGACTGGAAATCCTGGTGGGTGCGATAAAGCTTGCAATGCATACAAATATTGGAGTTTAACCATATTTGATAAACCGTCCTCACAAAAAAGATGATCTGGATACTTCAAAATATACAGACTGAATTGAGTGGACAAACATTAACATAGACCATTCTCAGGACTGACCACACACCAAAAGCGGCAGTACTAATAAACAATACAGGGTTCACAAACACAAATCAAGTACTGAACAATAGCACTTACTACAGACAAGCAAAGTTGCACTAATTAAACTCTGCAGACTATTTCTTGCCACCGACCTACGGGATGAACCCCGCATAACTGACTAGGCCATGGACTTCGTGAGAGATGTCTACATGCACTATCACCATCTTGTCAACCTTAGAGAACCTAACAGAGTGGTCTTTCCACTTATAAACATGATCATGATGATAGGCCGCATCAGATTTGTTGGGAAGCTTTACAAGAACCACACCCTTCATAATCGATGGCACACGCTTGACAACAATGCTACAGGAAAACACTAGTTTAGGACACATGGCGACAAGGACACAACAACTGGATAGTTTAGCAGTAGAACTCATCCTCAGGTCTTCCAGTTCACACGGCATGACTTTCAGAACTTCATCTCCACCGCGGACCTGGTTCTAATTCAAACAGAAACAATATTTTATTACTACCTCCCTTCAGAAATATAAGATGATTTTCGATATTATACTCCATATATGACTACATATACGCACAGAAATGAGTGAACAAAGACACTAGAACATGTCTTCAAAGGCATGAGAGCAGAGGGATTACTTGCAATATCCATAACACAAGTTACTGAGGCAAATATATGTTGGGATCTACGGTAGGGTGCGTCGACTGCAAATTAAAATTTCCTATGCGGAGAACAACCAAGAACATGCTACGGGAGATGGATCACAGTTCGTTACCACTAGATGCATAGTGCCGTGTAGCGGAAGAAGAGTTGGGGCAGCGCGTCCGCATGGATCGTATCCTCCTCGTCCGATCTCCCTCGTACAACCGGTGGTCGGTTCCCACGTACAGGTTCGCCGGAGCGGCACAAGTGCACCGCCTCTAACGTCTCCGCGCGTGCAGGAGGAACGTCGTGCGGCGGACTGCTAGGTCTGATCACACAACCGACGGCGAGTGGAGGTGTTTATTCGCAACACATGCAAACCCTAGTGACAGCGCCGAAGCGATCAACATCGTGAGTGTGCGGCACCTCCACTATATATATAGGCATCCGTCACGGGCTCAACACTTGGGCCTCGCACGGACCCTAAAGCCTATAAGCCTACTCGGCCACAATCCGAATATAGTTCGGATCACATCCGACCAGTGTCCTCGGATCCGACCTCGTAGGTTCCGTCCCTTAAGCGCGTGACCCCTTAGGTTCAAGTTGGCTTGGTCGCAGTTCGGATCACCTCCGAACTACACGGTTGGTAGCGGCCTCTAGCAAGGCATGCCGAACACCAAGCAGACTATGAAGCTGGTTAGCGAACCTGTACATCACACTTCCATTCCTTTTGCCACACGATATATGTTGTCGAGCTCAAGGCGAGTCTGTCATCCTTCTGCTAGCCCGACCTCTTTCTCGTTCCAGTGATGCCGACCACAAACCGTATTATCTCATAATCCTTGTCGCATGGCCATGCTTATCCTGGTCGGATCACACGAGGGGCCCAGAGTATATCTCTCCTGATCGGAGGGGCAAATCCCATCTTGCTCGACCACGTCTCGCACCATGGTTCTGGACAAACCTGAAACTTACCTTCATAACTACCTAGTTACGGAGTAGCGTTTGGTCGGCCTAAAGCAAGTCTGTCACCATCCCGAGTACATGCATCAGCTCAGGTCTTAGGGCATAGAACATATGTTGTACTAGAGACTCATAGATGACATATCGCTGCGTCTCATAGTTGGGTCTGTCCGACTTGGAACTTATCTCGACTCGGATCCGACTATGTTGAATCCGACCAGATTCTTCCAAGTCCATATTATCCGGTTAGCATCCAATGCTCCATGGCTAGTGAGACCAAGCCATCGACCGTGTCATATGCTAGTCTAGTTGGTTGCGCGTCCACACAGCCCTTTCGACTAGGAACCTTTTAGGACAGTCATCATACAATGCATAGTCCCACAAACAAGTCACGTACTTGCTGATACACATCATTGATAATGTCCAAGGACTATCTTTATTCATAAACACATAGGAAATATCATCATACATGATTGCCTCTAGGGCATATGTCCAACAATATACCCTCTTCAAAGGTAGCATTGATGTTCATAAAGTACTCCCTCCGTCCCAAAATTCTTGTCTTAGATTTGTCTAGATACAGATGTATCAAGTCACATTTTAGTATTAGATACATCCGTATCTAGACAAATCTAAGACAAGAAATTTGGGACAGAGGGAGTAGTTGAAAGTAATCTATAAGAAATCAGTGTCGATCTCTCGCATGTTTTGGTCAAAAGAGGAATTTATAATCGTCATTTGGCACACAAAAATCATATGCAAGATCACCCAGAAAGTTGTACTACTAGTACTAGTACTGCATGTTAGATGAAAAAACACGATCAAGATCGAGAAAAAGATTGTCAAGAAGAGATATTACCTGGACTTGCTTAATGAGGGATCCCGGAGAGGGGGACTTGGACAGGGCGATGGCTTTGAGCTTGTCTGTGGTTGTCTCGGCGGGGTGCTTGCGCTTCTTCTTACCATGAGCCTCCACTGTTTTGGCCAGAGCCGTAGACATCACTTCGGCCGGTGCTCCAGCGTCCATCAATAAACTGTCAAATAGAAATAAAAGAAAAGAAACCATAATCACAAACTCAAAAGAAGAAAAGATAGGGAGTTATAGGATCAGTCTCGGGGTTGCAAGACCGGGCCTTGGCCAGAATCAGCACCATTGATGCGCTCACCTTTCCTTTTTTGGGAGAGAAGAACAATGGCAGAAGTAGGTCGGGGTTTTGTTGAAGAAATGAGGAACAAGATGAGGGAGAAGCGAGGGTTGGGTAGAGAGGAAGATGAGAAAGAAGAGTGAAATGATGGTTGCTTCGTCCGTCCAACTTACTGCTGGAAAGGAGGGGGTTTTGTGATTTGAAAACTCATTGGGAATTATTGCGGCGCTTCGATCAGGGTAGTCCACCGTCACTCTACTACGGAGTAATTTAGTGCATGGCTGGTGGACCCCGATGCTGGCTGTCCCACACATCCGCGAAAGTGAGTAATTTAGTGCATGGATGGAGGAGGATCCGCACGGTAGAGCGTGTCCATTGTTTTTCTGAAGAAAAAAAATGATTATAGCAAGTGTTTCCACTCTTAGGACAGAGGAGTGCGAAACACGGCAGCCACTTGAACATACACAGTGCTCCTACTACTAGGCATGTGCAGTGGTTCATACGTCAGTACTACATAATCTTGTTGCTAGTGTAGTAACATATGACGACAACAAATAATGTTGTGCGCATGTCAACTATATGAACATAATGTAGTAACATAGTACCGCTTTCTCGACTGTCCGGTCGAGAATAAATGGTGAGATCAATGTTAACAGAACTAGGTTTACAGCGCACGGAGAGTATGGTGCTATAGTACTCCACGAAACATGAACCATATGAAGCACGAATAGTGTTAGGCAGGGTGTATGAAGGGTGCACATGATGGGAGAAAAAGTTCCCTTCTCGACCCACTTTTGGGTGTTTGGTAGAGTGGATGAAGGGTGCATGAGTCCACACTAGTAGGTTAACACAAATACACGAAGAGGAAACAACTAATCCGTCTACGTGTGTAAGTCATCTTACGTTATGCATTGCGCCCAAGGCGGAGAGGAAAACGAGAAAACTTAATGTCTTTTTGCTAATTAATAGCATTGCATGCAATGAACTAACCACTGCATGTCATGTTTATTAGTCTCAAGTCACTGAAAGAATGCACGGCCCATGTCTCTTATTGGTTGATATGTCAGAAAACAAGAAACAGGGAGGGAGTTAATGTACCATGCCTAAGTGTTTTGGGATTATTTGGTTTTCGTAAGGTGACTTACACACTATATTGAGATGAGAATGCAACCAAACACACCCACACGCTTTGTGCTACAGTGACTGATCTGCACCGTCTGAGTTTGATCCAATGGTCATTGTCGGTGTCAAAACCGGGGGATCTCGGGTAGGGGGTCCTGAATTGTGCGTCTATGGCGGATGGTAACAGGAGGCAGGGGACACAATGTTTTACCCAGGTTCGGGCCCTCTTGATGGAGGTAAAACCCTACATCCTGCTTGATTAATATTGATGATATGGGTAGTACAAGAGTAGATCTACCACGAGATCAGAGAGGCTAAACCCTAGAAGCTAGCCTATGGTACGATTGTATGTTGTCCTATGGCCTAAAACCCTCCAGTTTATATAGACACCGGAGAGGTTAGGGTTACACAAGGTCAGTTACAAAGGAGGAGATACACATATCCGTATTGCCTAGCTTGCCTTCCACGCCAAGTAGAGTCCCATCCGGACAGGAGACGAAGTCTTCAATCCTGTATCTTCATAGTCTAATAGTCCGGCCAATGGAGATAGTCCGGCTGTCCGGAGACCCCCTAATCCAGGACTCCCACAGTAGCCCCTGAACCAGGCTTTCAATGACGATGAGTCCGGCACGCAGTATTGTCTTCGGCATTGCAAGGCGGGTTCCTCCTCTGAATATACCACGGAAGAATTTGAATATAAGGATACTATCTGTAACACCCTCGATGCGACTATAGCTCCCACGTGTCGAGGCACGACTTAGAGACATAATCGCATTGAAGGCATATGTCGCAAGTTAGGCAATCTTCACAACATCCCATGTAATATGATAATAAAAGGGGAGATAACATAGTTGGCTTACACTCGCCACGTCAATCAAGTACATAAATAACATTACATCATCCAAACACTCATGGCCTGACTACGGCGCCAAAATAAAAGAGAACCCAACATGCGACACGGTCCCAATCACCCCCATCTGGGCACCACTACTGATCATCGGGAAAGGAAACATAGTAACGTTGAGAGTCTTCGTCGAACTCCCACTTGAGCTCAAACGCGTCTCCTGGAGCGGAATCATCAGGACCTGCATCTAGTGTAATAGTAATCTGTGAGCCACAGGGACTCAGCAATCTCGCACCCTCGCGATCAAGACTATTTAAGCTTATAGGTATGGCAAGGTAAATATAAGTGGAGCTACAGCAAGCGACTAGCAAGTATGGTGGCTAACTTATTCACAAAAGAGAGCGAGAAGAGGAGGCAAAGCGCGAGCGAGAAACTAGAGAGCAACCTGCGCAAACATTACTCCAACACCATGTCCACTTCCCGGACTCCGCCGAGAAGAGGCCATCACGGTAACACACTCAGTTGATTCATTTTAATTAATTAAGGTTCAAGTTATCTACAACCGGACATTAACAAATTCCCATCTGCCCATAACTGCGGGCACGGCTTTCGAAAGTTCAAATCCCTGCAGGGGAGTCCCAACTTAGCCCATGACAAGCTCTCACGGTCAACGAAGGAATAGACCTCCTCCCAAGACGTTTCGATCAGACTCGGTATCTCGGTAACTCAAGACACTTCGACAGGTTAAAACAAGACCAGCAACACCGCCCGAATGTGCCGACAAATCCCGATAGGAGCTGCACATATCTCGTTCTCAGGGCACACTCCGATGAGCCAGACATCGGGTAGGCCAGCCCAGAGTTGCCCCTGGTAGCCCCGAACATCGCTCAGTTGGACCAACACTCAGAGGAGCACTGGCCCGGGGGGTTAAAATAAAGATGACCCTTGAGTCTGCAGAACCCAAGGGAAAGAAAATGCTAGGTGGCAAATGGTAAAACCAATGTTGGGCATTGCTGGAAAAGCTTTAATCAAGGCGAACTATCAAAGGGTTCCCATTATAACCCAACCGCGTAAGGAACGCAAAATCCGGGAACATAACACCGATATGACGGAAACTAGGGCGGCAAGAGTGGAACAAAACACTAGGCGAGAGGCCGAGCCTTCCACCCTTTACCAAGTATATAGATGCATTAAGATAACATAGCAATATAATGATATCCCAACAAGTAAATAAAATATGTTCCAATCAGGAGCGGCCTCCAAACTTCACCTGTAACTAGCAACGCTATAAGAGGGCTGAGCAAAGCGGTAACATAGCCAAACAACGGTTTGCTAGGACAATGGTGGGTTAGAGGTTTGACATGGCAATTTGGGAGGCTTGCAAGCAAGTGGTAGGCATCGTAGCAATGGCATAGCAAAAGAGCGTGCAAACTAGCATAGCAAAGATAGTAGTGATTTCGAGGGTATGATCATCTTGCCTGCACAGTTGTCAGAGTTGACTGGATCCTCGAAAGCAAACTCAACGGGCTCCTCGTTAGCAAACTCGTCTCCCAGCTCTACCCAAACAAGGCAAACAAGCAACAAGGATACAATCAACCACGTGCAAACTCAAACAACGCAATGCAAAGATGGTATGCTATGCGGGATGCGATGCGGGATGCAAAATGCAAGATATGACAGGAAATGCATGAACATGCCATCAACTTGGAATTCCAAGTGTTCCACTAGAAAGATGAGATGAAATCGCTTGAAAACGATATAAAGAACGCCGGAATCGGAGTTACGGTTTGGAAATGGCAAGCGATTCAAAAATGACACCGGTCTGCGATTTACAGCAAGTAGGCATCTAAATGCATCGAAATGGACATGCTACAGCACCCAAACATGACAACAAAATACATGGCAGGGATGCACACAACATTCTTAACAAAAGTATAGCACTGAGCTACGGCCAATTCATCCAATAACAGGTTCAAACAAGCATGGCAAAAATGCATATGGCAAACAGATCTCAGACTTAGTGAAATCAACACTTGTCTGGAATTTCAGATCAGGTAGCCCTCTTCGGAGCAACAAAACTACATGCTACAGGACCTGAACATGGCAAAGTAAAGCATGGCATGGAGCTACTCAAAGAGCTTAACAAAAGTCCCTTAGTGACCTTGAGCCAAAAAGGACCAGAAAATACAATTGCAAGCATGTGAACATAGCAAAAACATAATCAGTTTTCAGACTTAGTGAAAAACTGACACATGCTGAAATATAACTCAAGTAGGCAAGTTTACGAGCTCGATGCACTCACTACGGTGCAAGTCATGGCAAGACAAGCATACACCCATCAATAAGGCACAAAATTCAAGCTAGACATGGCAAGAACAATAGCATAGCACGCACGGATCAACTACAATATCACCGGCAAAATTGCAAACAAGTTGACAATCTGCCCAGATTCACAAAGTAGCAAAAGTAGAGCTCGATTGACTCAAGCTAGGGTGCTACATAATTGCAAACAAAGACATGGATGGATAGAGAACTACAATATTAACAAAACTCCCTTACTGATCATCCTCAAAAGAGGCACGGATCATCAGGAAACAACAAGAACATATGGCAACCTGAGATAAACAGCTCCAGGACTTAGTGAAATCACTAAGTCCCTGAAAACAGAATTAGCAAGTGCACCACTTTGCAAGCTTGCACTAGTCACCACACGCATCACAAAAATACATGGGTTGCACCTCTGGAAAGATGACAAAACTCTTAACAAAATATATGTAGAGCACATGGGCATATCATGCACACATTAATGATGGCAAAAATGACAAAAGTACTAAACGGAGTAGCAGATCTGACAATTAACTCAAGTAGCCCTTTTCTAACAGCATTTCGGGCATCGAGATGAACTCAAATGAAAATGATGCAATGGAATGAAATGATGTACTCTCTGAGATGAACATTTTGATATGCAATATGCATGAATCGGAGCTACGGATGCAAAGTTACGGAGCTACGAACAGGGCAACATGGATCTGCGAATTTCAGGACTTAGAAGAAAAACAACCTCCTCAGATCTAGGGTTAGGCACGGAATCCGAGCCGGTCGGCGAGGCACTGTTCACGGCCGGCGGATCCGAGGTCGCCGGCAGCCGGCAAGGGCGAGGCGAGGCCGGAGAGGTCGGGGCGGCGGCGGTGCGCGGAGGCGGCGGCGGCCGGAGGAGAGGGAGGTGGCAGCGCGGCGTGGGAGGAGGCGGCGCGGGCGGCTCGGGCCGCGGGGGCCGTCCCTGGGCCTGGCGGGCTGCGGCGATGGAGGCGGTAGCTATGCCACGTGGCAGCGCGCGGGTGGCTGGCGACGGCGTGTCCGGCGCCGGCGGACAATGTCCGGCGCGGCGCTGGGCGATTTAGGGTTTCGGGGAGAGGGGATCCGGGACATCTCGAGGGGGACCTATTTATAGGCATTGGTGGAGCTAGGGGAGTCCAAATGAGGTGCGGTTTTCGGCCACGCGATCGTGATCGAACGCTCTAGATGATGGAGCAGACTTAGGTGGGTTTTGGGCCAAATTGGAGGGGTGTTGGGCTGCAACACACACAAGGCCTTTTCGGTCCCTCGGTTAACCGTTGGAGTATCTAACGAAGTCCAAATGGTACGGAACTTGACAGGCGGTCTACCGGTAGTAAACCAAGGATGCTTGGCAAGTCTCGGTCCAATTCGGAAATGTTTAATCCCCACACATCAAAGAAAGCTAGAAAAGACCAGCGGAGGAGAACGAAGCGCTGGAATGCAAAACGGACAACGGGGAAAATTCTCGAATGCATGAGACGAACACGTATGCAAATGTAATGCACATGATGACATGATATGAGATGCATGACAAAGGCAACAACACACGGAGACAAAGACCCGAACCCGAGGAAATAAATATAACTTAACGCTGGAAACGGCAAGAGTAGGAGTACAAATTGGGAAAGTTAAATCCGGGGTGTTACAGTATCCGACACTGCAAAATAAGTTCCACATACCACTTTAGAGAGAATAATATTTCCACAAATCCAATTTGCTAACTTGTTTTGGCAACACGACATTATGTCACGACCCGGTGATTATTCGAACTATTTCCTTTAACTAGCCCCGCACATAAAACGAGGCAGTTTTTTGTCACGTCTTGTCAAAGCAGAGATCGTGTCCCCTTATCACGGGATTCTCATCAATACGGGTGTGGGTAACCCAACCGTGCCATCGATTACGATGCTTGGGGGAGAAGCGAGTTTTACCAGGCTAGTGGGGACGCATAGTTTCGTCTGCCCATATAAAGGGATAAGGATTTACCGTTTCATCCATGCCTTCTTCCTCCTTTGCTCATCCACCTTCGCACACTCGAGCTCCAGCGCCCAAGTTCGCATTTCCCACCTCGACCTTCTCCAACCATGTCCGGAGCGGGAGGCAGGTGGATGGTCTCCTCCGTCACGGAGGGACACGTCAAGAAGCTGAGGAGAGCCGGATACTTGCCCGACGACATCGCGCACCAGCTCCCAGAGGAGGGGCAGCTCATCCCCACCCCCAGGCCCCATGAGAGGGTAGTGTTCCTCACCCATTTTCTCCGTGGACTGGGATTTCCTCTCCACCCATTTGTCTGGGGGCTCATGTTCTACTATGGCCTGGATTTCCACGATCTGGCCCCGAACTTCATCCTCAACATCTCGGCGTTTATCGTCGTGTGCGAGGCTTTCCTCCGCATCAAGCCCCACTTCGGCTTATGGCTGAAGACTTTCAATGTCAAGCCGAAGGTAGTGAGCGGCCGCCAGGCAGAGTGCGTAGGCGGCATGGTGGGAAAGATGCCTAATGCCACATGGCTCAAGGGCTCCTTTGTGGAGACCATAAAGGGGTGGCAATCGGGGTGGTTCTACATCACCAAGCCGCGTGACCCTACATGGGCTGCGGCCCCCAAGTTCCGATCTGGCTTCCCCACACGGCTTACCTCCTGGCAAGAGAAGGGCCTGTCCTGGGGTAGTTCGGGAGAGCTGACCGGACTCCAAACATGTATTCAAAACATGGTGAACAAGAAGCTCAAACTTGTTAACATAGTCCAGGTCATGCTCCAACGCCGGATCCTCCCGTGCCAGCAACGAGCCTTCAAATTGTGGGTGTTCGACCCGGCGCAACACTGAACTCTGAACAGGCTCTTCGACACAACTCACGAAGATGCCTGGAGGGTGCTGTTCAAGAGCGCCGAGGTCCCCCCTCCCATTACTGAGGATCGCGGATTCAGCGTGAAGCGCCAAGCCAGTGCGGTAAGCTGCTTTACCTCTTACAGGATACTTATTTTTCATAGATTGACTCCAAGCGGGATCTAAACTCCCGTACCTTTGACAGGACTGGTAGGAGACGGCCGGACAGATCGACTGTCCGGCTCCTTTGCCCGAAGGCCTAGCAGACGCTCTTCTGACGATGATTCTGACTCCGGCTCCTTATACGGTGCCGGAGAAGGCCAAGGGAACCAGAAAGAGTTCCCGATGCCAGGCGTCATCGGACTCACCGTCCGAGGACTCTACGACGCAATCCTCCCCTAAAGACGAGGAGGCAGAAGAAGATGCTCCCCCTCCAGACGGGGGAGACAAGGAAAGGAAGGCAGCCCCAACTGGGGAGGCCGAAGGGTCCAAGAAGGGGAGGACTCTCCTTCCAGACAGCTCTACCACCGCCACCGACTGCGAAGACGAGTGGCTACCCAGGGCCAAGCCCCTGGGGAAGTCGTAAGTATTCGGATACCAGAGTAACTCCTAGTATCCCTTTGTCGCACTACTTCACCTAACGCCGAAATATGATTATGCAGGCTGCCCCGAGCCCGTATTGATGTATCATCGGACGGCTCCTGGGCTCGTCGGATATGTATAGTGATGCAGTCCCGACCGCCACCTCCCCTCATCCTGCGGATGATGCCGAGGTGCTGTCTCACGAGGCACCGGGTCGAGGGGAGACGGTCCCGGAGGTGCCTCAAGGCGGCCTCCCGGACTCCGGGAGCCGAGAGGACCAGGTCCCTAAGAGCTCTGAGTTCGGCCCTTAGCCGAACACCACGCCGGAACCTCCAGTGGTTCCGGACTCAGGCAGGTGGCCTCCTTCTAAGAGGGGCGATACACCTATACCGGTGACCTCTGTCCATCCAGAGGCACCGGACAATCTGCTGGAAGCGCTTCGCAGCGCTTCCATCGACGAGGAGCACCGTACTATCATGAGTGCGGTGATCCAGAAGGTTCAGTCCGCCAAGAGCGGATTGACTGAAGCCTGTGCCAGCCTTCTAACAGGCTTTGAGGTAAGTGTTTAAAATATAGGAAAATATTACCGCATAGACAGTAGCCCCTGATGCTCCGTTCGGTGTTCACAAAGAAAAGCCGAACAGAGGATCAAACAATATCGCAGGAGTCTAATATGAGTATGTCAATATGCATATGCAGGCTTCGCTGCTGGTGTTGGCCGCACTGACTACGGAGGTCGCTGTATGGAAGCAGGACCTTAAAGGGTCCCAGTGCGAGCTCGGCCTTGCCAAGAGGCAGCTCAAGGAGAAAAAGGTAAGTAGTACCTAGTCTGTGGATATGTATAAAAAGAGTGCGATTGCAAAATGACAGAATAATCGTGAATTTGCTAGGGGCCACGACCGAAGTGGCGACCCTAAAGCAAGTGTTGTCCGAGGAGATAAAGCGGCCAAGGAGCGCACCGAGCGAGAAAAGCAAGAGGCTCGGGTGGGCGAGGTGCAGCAAGAGCTCCAGGCTCTCGTGACGAAGCATGAGGCATTGGAGCTTGACTCGAAGACGTGAGAGTCTGAGCTTGCCACGGCCCTCGAGAGTGCAAAAAGTGCCAAGGACGAAGCCCAAAAGGCCCTCCAGGAGATCGACGCAATGAAGAAGATAGCGGCGGGTAAGGCATTCTATATGCAGAGCAAGCATGTAAAAGTAAATTACCGATTACTTACCTGAATTCGGAGCTCTCCAGGAGCATTCGCAGATTTGCCCCGCAGCGTGTCGGATGCCGCACAGTTTTACCAGGCCGAGGAGGGAAGCTCAACGGAGAAGCTGTTCTGGTCTCAGTATACTGGGACCAAACACCCGATGCCTCTGAGCGACCAGCTGAAGCAGCTGGTCGAGCTGCACAAGGAAGCCAAACAGGCCATGAAGGGCCTTATAGTCCGGCTGTGGCCTGGCGACGCCCTTCCGAACAGCTACTTCGGCCTGGTGAGGCGGCTTGTGGATGCTTGCCCATGGCTGGAGGTTGTCAAGCAGTCCGTCTGCATCGAAGGTGCATGCCGGGCATTCGCCCGTGTGAAGGTGGAGTGGGCCAAGCTAGACGTCGTGAAGCTGATCAAGGAAGGGCCTCCGCAGGGCAAGGAGCATCGCACCCCCGAAATTTATTATGAGGGTGTCCTGAAGGGTGCCCGTCTTGTAGCGGACGAATGTTCAAAGGATGTAATATTTGAGTAAACTTGCTCGTGTGATCCTGTATGATGAAAACTTGTTTCATATGCGCTATGCAACGCTTGTGTGAATTGAAAATATTACCTTCTGTTTGGCTGTTTATCCAATCTGAGAGATGGCTAGTCCTCGGCTTCTTCCCCGATGCCACGAGTGCTGGGGTGTTCGGCATAAACCTGAGCACTCTTGTTCCCATGTTTGGGTCCTTCGAGGGAGGTGCTCATCACAACGAACAATGCAACCGGACTAATAATGCTTTATGACTCTCACTTAGTCATAGAATTCTATAATTTTAAATTTCGGCGAAGCCCCTGGTATTTGGAAGGCCGAATTCGGGGTGCAATACATGCCTTTAAGCTGGATAGGGCCGGCCCCTCTCTCTAAGCGGCTTAAGTCTTCAGGGACTCGAAAACCTCGCCGAACAGCGACTAGTCTCTCGCCTTATCATGACAGTCAGTTTTAGCTTTCTCTACTGAGGTGCTTAGCCCAGCAGAACCGGGGCACAATCGGAGTAGTTCTCCTAGCGCTACCTTAGCTGATAGAGCGGAACGTAAGGTACCAAAACATAGGAGCCGGGCAAACCCAACATTTGACCAAAGACATGATTTGGAGCTGATGCATATAATGCTATAAGTTCGGGGTGCCGCACTTGTGAAAGTGTTCGGACTTTTCACACCATATTGTGGGGTACGTAAGCCCCTGGTGTATTGGCCGTACCAAAGTGTACGGTTGCAAGGCGTCATTAATGAACACATATATGTATAACAAGAATGCAATAATAGTCGTAATGTTATGCATTGTTTATTCAAAAAGGTGCGTTTAAAGCAGAATGATACATATGGTGCGATAAGGAAAGAGTAGGACTATGTCCCTTCCAAGGGCAAGCTGAGGAATGGTATTAAATCAAATATTTCGCTCGTTATTGTAATCCACCTGGGAATTCCGTGGTGTGACGTAGCTTTGTGCCTCCTTGGTTGCTGCATCATGTGTTCGGCAATAGTGCTGCCGGGCAGGGTTTCCAGAGATTAAGGTCCTGAAAAAGAGAAAAATAACCAAACGGGAAGCCCCTAATGCGGTTTAAGCCGCGTCTTGGGGCGTGCCATAGTTGCGCCCCCTCCCCACCTGTGCCCATGGTATTTTTAATGCGTAATTATGTACGCGTGGCACGAGTTTCGCCGTTTGGCTGGGACTGGGGTGGGGGCCGCATTACTACGCGAGCTCAGATCGCGCCAGGCGGTCTAGTTGCCGATTTCTCCGAGCGCGCTTGAAGGTGTCCAGGTCTTGAAACGCCGAACTGGTGGATTGCCATGAGAGGCTGCTTTGCGCTTCTGCTGCAAGGGCCGCGGTGTGCTCCTCCGTTTGGAGAGAGCGCTCTGTGTTTCCATTGACTGTAATAACCCCGCGAGGTCCTGGCATCTTGAGCTTGAGGTATGCATAATGCGGTACCGCATTGAATCTCGCAAATGCGGTTCGCCCGAGCAGTGCATGATAACCACTATGGAACGGGACTATATCGAAGATTAACTCTTCGCTTCGGAAGTTATCCGGGGATCCGAAGACCACTTCCAGTGTAATTGAGGCTGCGCAATGGGCCTCTATGCCTGGAATGATGCCCTTAAAGGTCATTTTTGTGGGTTTGATCCTTCAGGAGTCTATACCCATTTTGCGGATTGTGTACTGATAAAGCAGGTTCAGGCTGCTGCCGCCATCCATAAGGACTCGAGTGAGGTGAATTTCGTCAATGATTGGGTCTAGAACGAGTGCGGCGAATCTGCCATGTCGGTTACTAGTGGGATGGTCCCTGCGGTCGAAAGTGATCGGATAGGAGGACCATGGATTGAACTTTGGGGCCACTGGCTCCAACGCATATACGTCCGTGAGCGCACGGTTCCGCTCCCTCTTGGGGATGTGGGTTGCGTATATCATGTTCACCGTCTACACTTATGGGGGAAACCTCTTCTTTCCTCCGGTGTGTGGCTGCCGGGGCTCCTCCTCGTCATCGCTATGTGGCCCCTTGTCCTTGTTTTCGGCAATTAACTTGCCGGCCTGCTTGAGCTCCCAACAATCCCTGTTGGTGTGATTGGCTGGCTTGTCTGGGGTGCCGTGTATTTGAAACGAGCAATCGAGTATATGGTCCAAGCTGGACGGGCCCAGCGTACTTTGTTTGAATGGCTTTTCCGCTGACCGGGTTTAGAGCCTTTGAATCCGGCATTGACTGTAGTGTCCTCGGTATTATCGCTGTTAATGCGGCGCTTATGTTTGTTGCGACATGACCTGCTATTGCCGTCCTTGGTATCCGAAGTACCATGGTTCTTTGATATGTTATTACTGCGAGCCAGCCAGCTGTCTTCTCCCACACAAAAGCGGGTCATGAGTGTCGTGAGGGCTGCCATAGATTTCGGCTTTTCCTGACCAAGGTGCCGGGCTAGCCATTCGTCACGGATGTTGTGTTTGAAAGCTGTTAGGGCCTCTGCATCCGGACAATCGACGATTTGATTTTTCTTTGTTAGGAACCGAGTCTAGAATTGCCTGGCCGATTCTTCTGGCTGCTGAATTATGTGGCTCAAGTCATCGGCATCTGGTGGCCGCACATAAGTGCCCTGAAAGTTGTCGAGGAATGCGGCTTCCAGATCTTCCCAATAGCTAATGGACTCTACTGGCAAGCTATTAAGCCAATGCTGCACTGGTCCCTTGAGCTTTAGTGGGAGGTAGTTGATGGCGTGTAAGTCATCACTGCGGGCCATGTGGATGTGGAGGAGGAAATCCTTGATCCATACCGCGGGATCTGCTGTGCCGTCGTATGAGTCAATATTTACAGGTTTGAAACCTTCTGGGATTTGATGATCCATTACTTCGTCTGTGAAGCATAAGGGGTGTGCGGCGCCTCTGTATTGGGCTATATCGCGACGTAGCTCGAATGGGTCTTGCCCGCTGTGCTCGGCCCGGCCGGATTTACTTTCACTCTATCCGGCGTGACATTTATCGTCTCGCATAGTGGCACGCCCTCGTGATCCGTAGATCGATCTTGCATGCTTTGCGTTGTCCTCCAATATGTCTCGCAGGTCTGGCGTATCTCCCCATGCCTTTTTATTTGGATGGCGTCGGGGTGCAGGCTGAGTTTTTAGCTGGAATGCCTCTCTATGACGGCCACGAGGTGGCTGATCAGCCGTGTCATACGCTTCTTCTTCCAATCGAGGTAGCTACCTGCCTTTTGGGTAACTCTTAGAAGGGCGCTCGATTTTATATTCCTCGGCCGCGAGGACTTCAGTCCATCTGTCAGCTAGCAAATCTTGATCAGCTTGAAGCTGCTGCTGCTTTTTCTTAAGGCTATTTGCTGTGGCTATAAGCTGGCGTTTGAAGCGCTCTTGTTCCATGGGATCCTCTGGCACGGCAAATTCATCGTCGCCGAGGCTTGCCTCGTCTTCGGAGGGGGGCATGTAATTATCATCCTCCGCCTCTCCATCTGCCGCTCTCTCAGGAGGGCTGGCTCCTCCATCCTCCTGCTCTAAATCTTGCTGGAGGGGATTGTTGTTGTCTTCGGCACTATCCGGAGTGTTATTATCTCCTGTGCCGGTATCACCACTTTTGCTTTGGCGGGACTTAGAGCGGCGCCGCTGATGTCGGCGCTTGGGTTGCTTCTTGGAGGGGTCATCCTCCGCTATCTCATCGCCATTGCCTTCTTTGGGTGTATCCACCATGTATATATCGTATGATGAGGTCGCTGTCCACTGCCCTGTGGGTAGTGGTTACTCTTCATCTCCCGCATCGTCGTCCGTACCGTCGATGTCTTCGGAGTCGAAGTCGAGCATGTCAGTTAAGTCATCGACAGTGGCTACTAGGTGGGTGGTGTGTGGGCCGCGAATTTCTTCGTCGTCCGCATCCCAGTCCTGCCAGACATAGTTCGGCCAGGATCCTCCTGACAAAGAGAGATACCTTAATGAGTTCAGTATGTCGCCAAAGGGTGAGTGCTGAAAAATATCCGCGGAGGTAAACTCCATGATCGGCGCCCAATCGGATTCGATAGGAACGGGCGCAGGAGGCTCGGTGTCTGTGGCCAGAGAAGGATCCGACAGTTTAACAACACGGCTCTCGTGCAAGGTAAGGTCGATGTTTGGCTCGATCGCCGCTGAGGTTAAGGCCTCCGTGGCGGGGTCCATCCACCCGTCCATGGACGGCGCAACTGGCTCCGAATTGAGGGTCGGAGCGGCTGCCAGTGCGATCTCCTGAACACTATCCGATGGTAGAGCTAAATCGTACTCATCGTGACCGCGTGACGCACAAGGCAGAGGCTTGAATCCGTCGAAGATCAAGTCTCCACGGATATCGGCCGTGTAGTTTAAGCTTCCAAACCTGACCTGGTGGCCAGGGGCGTAACTTTCAATCTGCTCCAGATGGCCAGGTAAATTGGCCCGCAGTGCAAAGCCGCCGAACATGAAGACCTGTCCGGGGAGAAAAGTCTCACCCTGGACTGCATCGCTATCGATGATAGTAGGAGCCATCAAGGCTAACAGTGACGACACAGAGGAACTCTCAATGAAAGCACCAATGTCGGTGTCAAAACCGGCGGATCTCGGATAGGGGGTCCCGAACTGTGCGTATAAGGTGGATGGTAATAGGAGGCAAGGGACACAATGTTTTACCCAGGTTCGGGCCCTCTTGATGGAGGTAAAACCCTACGTCCTGCTTGATTAATATTGATGATATGGGTAGTACAAGAGTAGATCTACCACGGGATCAGAGAGGCTAAACCCTAGAAGCTAGCCTATCGTATGATTGTATGTCCTACGGACTAAAACTGTCGGTGGGAACGACACCTATGGGATCACAAGAATCCCTACTACGGTTGCGGGGCGCGGGGTCGTGAGAAGAGCGGATCAAACATATAGCACACGGTTCGTTTATCCAGGTTCGGTCCGGGGGGATGCGAAAAACCCTACTCCTGCTTTGGTGGATTGTATATCTGTGTTCTTGAGCTAGCTATGGGGCGTGAGGAGCTCCAAAAAGCCGAATCCTCCTCCTGGTCGCCTTGGGCCTCCTTTTATAGGAAAAGGAGTTGCCACAGTAGCACCAGGAGGTGGAAAGGGAGCAGTGATGTGTGGTTATCCCTCGCATTACATGACAAGGCGCATTTAATGCGTCTTGCCTAGGTGTCCTTGCTTTAGCGGGGACGAGGGAGAGCCCTGTCTCGTCCGTCGCTGCTCCCTCTCGCGTCGACACGCGCCCTGGCCAGCGGCGCCCGCGGTGCCATGTAGGCAGGCGGGCAGCTGAGGTGGCGCAGTGGTGGGTCTCCACGAAGATCTGCATGCCGCCACGCAGGTGCCTGCCCAGCTGGTTGGGTCGGCAGCTGCATGCGAATGGCGGTGGAGGTTTGACTGGTGTGGGCCTGATGGTGGCCCTCTAGGTGTTCTTGGCAAGGGCCTTGCCGGGGCCCCGGCAAGGGTCTTGCCGTGGCGCCTGCTATCATCCCCGGCAAGGCTCTTGCCGGGGGCCTTGTGGTCCTCCTTGGCTGGGATCCCGCCAAGGATCATCATCTTCTAAAGGGTGTATATGATTTTGAATGTCTTCACGAAGATCTGCATGCCACCACGGGGATGTCTCCCGAATCCTTGCCCCATGGGGGCAGTGGACTCAAGGGTGACTCACTCCGTAGGTGTGGGGCGAGCTGCCACGGCAAGGGTCTTGCCGGGTTTGCTAAAACCGCCTCCCGGCAAGGATCTTGCCGGGGGGGGTCCACTTCGTCCCCTTTGCTCTTTGTGGTCTTGGTCTTGGCGTTGTTCCGCTTCTCCTGAGCTTCGGCCTTACCTTGGCTCACCTCCCTTGCCTTGCTCAATGTGGTGGTGCCCGTGGCTCAGACTGCCCGTGCACAGTTATAGGGGTACAAAAAGTGTACCCCTCTTTTTGTACACCGACAGGAGCCCCCGGGCCTGGGTCACACGTAAGCACAATTGCATCGTTGGGCTAGGCCCAAAAACGGTGCGCGGGCAGGTGGGGCGGTTTTTACCGCGGTAAGTCTCTTCGCGCGCTGCGCTGCCCATGCTTCCCGCGCGTGGCGCGGCGTGGGCGGCATGCGTGGGCTTGCTTCCCGCGGGCATGCGTCACATCACAGTTAATGTGAAAGGAGGCGGCCCGCATTTCCCCCATAAGAAGGAATAACCGTGGGCGCGCTGCTCACTTTCTCCTCTTCCCTCGTGCTTTTTCCGATCTCAGAGCCGTCGTTCCCTTTCTTCCTTCCTTCCTAAGCTTTCGTTGCCGCCCACCGCCACTAGTTTTCCATCCCCCTTCCTCAGCCCTCTGAACTTCTTGGTCGCCATGGCTCCCAAATTCGCCAAGGGCAAGGGGGTGGCTAAGGGCGCCGGGACGGTGGAGCCGCCGGAGAGCACGCTATCGGAGGACCGGACGAAGTCCGCCTTCTTCTTCCCCTCGACAGTTAATGTTCAAGAGCTCCGGGCTTCCTTCAAGCCCCTATGGGGTGTGAAGACGGGGGGAGAGGGTTCGGGACACCCGGCGACGCGCATCATTCCTGCCGCTTGCGCTGATCCTGCGTCAAATCGGTACCCCTTCTTCGTTGATTACTTTTCTTGCGGGTTATGCCCTCCTTTCTCTGATTTCTTCTGTGACGTTATGCGCACCTTCGGCTTTCGCCTCTTGGATTTTACTCCGAATGAGGTGGCGTGCATGGCTTTCTTCGCGCATCTTTGTGAAGGCTTTGCCGGGGTGGAGCCCAACACGGCGCTCTTCCGCCATTACTTCTTCCCTCGAATCCAGCCGGGAGGAGTCGTCTCCAGTTGCGTCACCTGGATCCCAAGATCCAAGGGGCGTACCCGGATGGTGCCGTGAAGGAGAGGTGGGAGGAATGGCGTGGCCAGTGGTGCTGGATTGAAGATGAGAACCCGCCGGTATTCTGCAAGGTCTGCCGAGTGCCGCCAGTCCGCGGCAGCGATTGGAGCGATGTCGACGCCGCCGATGGGAGGCTCACCGTCGCCACCACCAGGATTCTCCGGCTCACCCAGGCCAGACTCACCCTTGAGATGATCGGGGTGGACTTCATTCACCGCCGGATCGCCCCATTGCACAGCAATGGGAGGCCAGCTTGGCTCTTCACGAACCCGGCTGACATTATGCGACTCCGCCCTGGCCTCGATCACAACTTCACAGTGCTGGCGCATGCCCACTTCTGCCAGCGGCTTTTCCAGATTGATGTGTGTCGCGATGGCGAGGTCGAGCGGATCGGCAAGGCTGCGAGGGCTGCCGCAAAGGTTGGCAAGGCCCTCAAGGGGCCATTTTTCAAGCTGCCAGCGGGGGTGGTCCCATGTGCAACAATTCACGTCGGTCCGAGATCATCGCCATGATGCCGGACTGTAATGCGCACGGCCCTGTCCCGAGCTGGAAGGAGCCGAAGGTCGAGGATGTGTAGCAATTCTTCGACACCCTGATCGAGGTGTATGTCAATGCCGATGCCGAGCGGTGGCTTATCATGGACACCACCCGGGCAGAGCTGGACTACATCGCCACTAGGGCGAGGGAGGCACAACTTGCCATGGATGCCGACAGCGCCGGGGGCGTGGAGGACATGGCCGCAACGGCGGCGGAGGAAGAGGACCTCTCCCGGTGGGTGGCGGCCTCCGGGGAGGTCAGCAGCGCCAACACTAGATCTCCGCTCGTCGAAGACGTGGCCGACGAGTCGTCGGGGGAGGAGGAGGACACGGCGGCGGGCTCGACGCCAACCAGGGGAAGAGGGTGAGTCCTGCGGCAGGCTGGCTCCGGTGAGCCGGCCCGGCCCGGCAGGGCTGCGCGGCCCCAATTGACCCTGGAGGGGTCTGGGCGCAACACGAGGGCCACGGCAGCCAAGAGGCTGACGAAGGTCGCTGAGAAGAAGAAGACAACAGCCCCTTCCTCATCCGGGCGCGCACAAAGCCCACCGCCTCGTTTGCCTCCTCCGGCAGGCGTCGACTCGGATGATGATGCGGAGCTCCCTTTTGATCTTAGGCCTCTCAGCCCGGAGAGGAAAAGGAAACTGGTGGAAGACGAGGAGACGAATGACGAGTAAGTTCTCCGTTCCTTACTGTCATTTCCATTTCCTTGAATTGGGTCGCTTGTCTTGATCCATTTTTGCTTCCGTAGGGAGACAGAGACGTTGGCCCAGAGGGCGAAAAGGCGAGGACCTCGGCGAGCAGCCAGCCCCCGGATGGGGCTTCAAAGACACCACTGGTGCTGGTGAGCTGCCCGGACAGCAGCCCCCGACGCAGCCCCCAGCGTAAGTTCGTCACCCTCTTCTTACTCGACATGTGGTAGGTTCTCGATGCCATGGCGCTGACCTTGCCGGGTTTGCAGGAGGGGAGCAGCAGCAGGAGGAGCCACAGAGGGCTACTCCCAACACACCAACCCCATCGACTATGCCGCCGCGGGGGGGGGGGGCGTCCCCGACAAGGGCATCAGGCACGGAGCCCACACCCATGGAGGAAGAGGGGAACTTGGGCGATGGTGGCTCTGCCACAGCGCCAAATGCTGGCGGAGAGGGGACTTCTACTTCACAGCCTGGCACTGGTGAGTCGCCTGTCCTTCGTCCCTGTTTTCCCTTATTCTTTTCTTGGCTTCATTGCTCCCTTTGCTGCCCAGGCCCTCCTTCAACAGGTATGGAGGACATGGATACCGTTGCTAGGAACGTTGCTGAGGAGGCCGCCAAGGATGCTGCCGAGGACACCGTGGCCTGGGCCGCCAAGGCGAACGGCGAGGCTTCTGCCGAGGGCACCAGCGGTGGACCTGCCGGTGGGGCCGGCAAGGCCTCCGCCGAGGAAGAGGTGGTGGGTGACCAGCCTCCCTCCTCCTCAACCTCGGGCCCCGGCAGGTATCTGAAGGTGGGCGACGATCTCTTCGTCCACCTCCTAGGGGCGTCAAGCCGGGCGCCCGCCGAAGGGGAAGTTTTCAACGGCGAGGTGCTTGCCGCCACCGGGCTCGAGGTGGTTGATGAGCCGGGGGTTGGTGGTGACGGTTCCCTAGAAGAGCAGCTTTTCCGTTCCATGGGGGCCAATTTCCGGAAGCTCCAAGTGCTCTACCGTGCTCGCCTGGACAAGGTCAAGTCCAGGATGGCAACGGTGGACAACGGGGAGGTGGACTTCAAGGCGCGCGTTGCCGAGACGCAGACCTAGTTCCACTAGGCTCGCGAGGAGCAGAGGGCCTTCCAGGAGAAATTGGCCGAGCGCGATGTGGAGCTCAGCATGAAGATGGCCGACATCGAGAAGGCCCAGGAAAAGGCGGCGACCTTGACTGCCGCGACCGAGGCCGCCCGGAACCAGCAGCAAGCCACCTTGGATTCCCAGGAACAGGACCTCACCGCGCGTGAGGCGAAGCTTTCCGCAGCGCTTCGTGGCAAGGATGAGGAGCTCGAGGCCCTTGTCGCGTGGCGGACTAGCGAGCTGGAGCAGAGGCACAAGGAGGCACTCGATGCCCAGGCTCTGACCCATACCGGCAAGGTAAGGGAGTTGGAGGTGGCGCTGGACGAGCTGAAGGAGCAGGCCCTCAAGCAGTCCAATGAGAAGAACACGCTCAACAGCGCCTTGGTGGAGGTGCAAGGAGCGGTCATCAGCAGGGCTGGGAAGCTCTCCGAAGCGCAAAACTCCGTCAGAGACCTCAAGCTGAAGCTGGAGGATCTCGAGAAGATGCTGTCGGAGAGCAGGGCTCGGGAGGAGACCTTGACCAGGAGCCTGGAGGAGGGGAAGCAGCTGCGGGCGAACGAGGCTGCCTCCCACCAGGATTATGTGGCGGGTGAGAACAGATGGATCAACCACCTGGAGGAGGTTGCCGGCAGGGTCACCTCGCAGTTGGCCACCATGGGGATGCCACACGTGAGGTACGCCCCTGAGCGCAGCGGGACCGTCAACACCAAGTTGACCGTGTTCTTCGAGGGCGTCCTCGGAGCCTTGGCATATCTTCACTCCAACAGGGCGGCCACGCTTGCCGAGGAGGTCCGGTGACTTTGCCAGAAGGTCATGACCAAGGTCCTCACCAAGACGGCGTACTGGAATCCCGATGTTGACTTCGCGGCCGCGATGAAGAGCTTGCCGGATGGTGCTGACCTCACGGTGCTCAAGGAGCACATCAAGCCCATCACCGACTACATTGACAAAATCAAGAGGGTGGAAGGCCAGCGCCGGGATTAGGCATCCCGTTCTTCTTCGCCGCTGCGGGTTCCCGACCAAGACAAATTTTATCTTTAGTTAGAACCACAGCTATGATGTGATGTAATATAACTTTGAAGTACTCTTAATTTTCATGCATGTTATTTCCCCGTTTGATTTATCTTTGTATGTGTGCCCTACGTCGATCGGGAACTCTTGCCGGCGCGGAAGCCCCTAGCGGCGTTTTGGGGATGGATCCCCATGGCCAGCCGGGTACGCGTGCTGCCGGACGAGCCACCTTTCCGTTCTGAATGCGGCCGCTCGAACTGTCGAGCTTGACTCGAGTCAGAATCGGGGGCGTTGCAGATCGCGGAAGGCTACTCTGCCATTCTCGACGCAGCCGCTTGAGCTGTTGAGCGGATTCGAAACAGGGCAAGGGCGTTGCCGATCGTGCTAGAGCCCCCTGGCATGCATGTTTCTCATACAAAGCAAATATCTCCGGGAGGGAATAACCTCAAATAAGAAGGGTAGCACAAATAAGGGTTCAGTGCAACTTAGCTTCTGTTTGTGATCGCTCGAGTGTCGATCTTCTAGCCTCCTTTCTTCTTCAAGGGTCACGAAGATGAAGGAGTGCCCGGCTAACTGCTAGAGCCGATTCTCACAATTGCGCCCCCTACCTGGCACGCCAAAGATGTCGGTGGGAACGACACCTATGGGATCACAAGAATCCCTACTACGGTTGCGGGGCATGGGGTCGTGAGAAGAGCGGATCAAACAGATAGCACACGGTTCATTTATCCAGGTTCGGGCCGCTGGGATGCGTAAAACCCTACTCCTGCTTTGGTGAATTGTATATCTGTGTTCTTGAGCTAGCTATGGGGCGTGAGGAGCTCCAAAAAGCCGAATCCTCCTCCTGGTCGCCTCGGGCCTCCTTTTATAGGAAAAGGGGTTGCCACAGTAGCACCAGGAGGTGGAAAGGGATCAGTGATGTGTGGTTATCCCTCGCATTACATGACAAGGCGCATTTAATGCGTCTTGCCCAGGTGTCCTTGCTTTATCGGGGATGGGGGAGAGCCCTGTCTCGTCCGTCGCCGCTCCCTCTCGCGTCGACACGCGCCCTGGCCAGCGGCGCCGGCGGTGCCATGTAGGCAGGCAGACAGCTGAGGTGGCGCAGTGGTGGGTCTCCACGAAGATCTACATGCCGCCACGCAGGTGCCTGCCCAGCTGGTTGGGTCGGCAGCTGCATGCGAACGATGGTGGAGGTTTGACTGGTGTGGGCCTGATGGTGGCCCTACGGGTGTTCTTGGCAAGGGCCTTGCCGGGGCCCCGGCAAGGGTCTTGTCATGGCGCCTGCTGTCATCCCCAGCAAGGCTCTTGCCGGGGGCCTTGTGGTCCTCCTTGGCTGGGATGCCGCCAAGGATCATCATCTTCTAAAGGGTGTATCTGATCTTGAATGTCTTCACAAAGATCTGCATGCCACCACGGGGATGTCTCTCGAATCCTTGCCCCATGGGGGCAGTGGACTCAAGGGTGACTCACTCCATAGGTGTGGGGCGAGCTGCCACGGCAAGGGTCTTGCCGGGTTTGCTAAAACCGCCTCCCGGCAAGGATCTTGCCGGGGGGTCCGCTCCGTCCCCTTTGCTCTTTGTGGTCTTGGTCTTGGCGTCGTTCTGCTTCTCCTGAGCTTTGGCCTTACCTTGGCTCACCTCCCTTGCCTTGCTTAGTGTGGTGGTGCCCGTGGCTCAGACTGCCCGTGCATAGTTATAGGTGAACAAAAAGTGTACCCCTCTTTTTGTACACCGACAAAAACCCTCCGGTTTATATAGACACCGGAGAGGTTAGGGTTACACAAGGTTGGTTACAAAGGAGGAGAGACACATATCCGTATTGCCTAGCTTGCCTTCCACGCCAAGTGAAGTCCCATCCGGACACGAGACGAAGTCTTCAATCCTATATCTTCACAGTCTAACCATCTGGCCAATGGAGATAGTTCGGCTGTCCGGAGACCCCCTAATCCAGGACTCCCACAGTCATGTTGCGCCAAGACGTGGACTTGCCCATGCAGAGGGCGCCTAAACACCACCGAAGTCCCCCTGCTTCTCGAGGCGCACGACGTTGGTGATGTAGGGGGCGAAACGGCTGAAAGGCAATGCAATCTACGGGAAGGTGGAGGGAGCCAGCCGAGGAGTGGGGAATCTTTTGGTTTTCACCATGGTAAAACACCAGTCGACGACTTCTCACATTAGGGAGCAGTGGGTTTTACAGGCGGAGTCATCGTGACTAATTGCTGTCGCGCCTGCTCCTGTCGATCAAAAAATTAAAAATCCCGCCGCACTCAAACACCAGAGCAATGGTGCGGTGGATGTTTAAATTTACCTGCCGGCAAGTAGATAAAAAAGGGGGTGAAAAAAAAAATGTGGCGGCAGCCTAGCTAATCGGTCGAACTAGCCCAACTAGCTAGCCACCGTGCTTCACTGATGTACTCGGTGGGAAAAGTGGTCTTTCGTGATTCGATGACTCATTTATTTACTTGCTTCGGCGAAAACGCGCGGTAGGGTGTCCCACGTCAGGAGAATATATGCGTGCACCACCCGGGAGGATCCCGAAATCGCGCGGTAGGGTGTGCCATGTCTCGGCACGGAGGAAAAATGGGCGTGTAAAAATTTACTATATCAGACATAGTACCTATGGTTCGACCTCAGGACCCAACCACTCGATCGAAAACACCCCACTAGCCACATAGGTTCATCATGCTAACATGGCACGGAGGATAGGTGTGATTAGCTCCGTCTCGACCAGCCACAACATCTCTTGTTCTAGGCGATTCTTCTATTTTCCAAGCTTTTTTAGTTGTAATAACACCACGGAAAGCTAGCACCGCTCTTCGTGTGTGCCCGTGCAAAGGTTAGACGATAGAGAGAAGAGAGAGATCGCAGACCAGGTGATACATCTCCAACGTATCTACAATCTTTGATTGCTCCATGCTACATTAGCTACTGTTTTGGATGTTTATGGGCTTTATTATACACTTCTATATGATTTTTGGGACTAACCTATTAACCCAGAGCCCAGTGCCAGTTTCTGTTTTTACCTTGTTTTAGAATATCGCAGAAAAGGAAAACCAAACGGAGTCCAATTGACCTGAAACTTCACGGAACTTATTTTTGGATCAAAAGAAGCCCAGAAGACTTGGAGTGCACGTTAGGGGATCTACGAGGAGGCCACAAGGCAGGGGGGCGCACCCTCCACCCTCGTGAGCCCCTCGTGGCCCCCCTGACGTACTTCTTCCGCCTATATATCTCCATATACCCTAGAAACATCCGAGAGCACAATAGATCGGGAGTTCCGCCGCCAGAAGTCTCCGTAGCCACCGAAAGCCAATCTAGACCCGTTCCGGCACCCTGCCGGAATGGGAATCCCTCTCCGATGGCCATCTTCATCATCCTGGTGCTCTCCATGATGAGGAGGGAGTAGTTCTCCCTCGGGGCTGAGGGTATGTACCGGTAGCTATGTGTTTGATCTCTCTCTCTCTCTCTCGTGTTCTTGAGGTGATACGATCTTGATGTATCGCGAGCTTTGCTATTATATTTGGATCCTATGATGTTTCTTCCCCCCCTCTACTCTCTTGTAATGGATTGAGTTTCCCCTTTGAAGTTATCTTATCGGATTGAGTCTTTATAGATTTGAGAACAATTGATGTATGTCTTGTCGTGCGTATCTGTGGTGACAATGGGATACCACGTGATTAACTTGATGTATGTTTTGGTGATCAACTTGCGGGTTCCGCACATGAACCTATGCATAGGGGTTAGCACACGTTTTCGTCGTGATTCTCCGGTAGAAACTTTGGGGCACTCTTTGAGGTTCTATGTGTTGGTTGAATAGATGAATCTGAGATTGTGTGATGCAAAACGTATAATCATACCCACAGATACTTGAGGTGACATTGGAGTATCTAGGTGACATTAGGGTTTTGGTTGATTTGTGTCTTAAGGTGTTATTCTAGTACGAACTCTAGGGTTGTTTGTGGCACTTATAGGAATAGCCCAACGGATTGATTGGAAAAAATAACTTTGAGGTGGTTTCGTACCCTACCATAATCTCTTCGTTTGTTCTCCGCTATTAGTGACTTTGGAGTGACTCTTTGTTGCATGTTGAGGGATAGTTATGTGATCCAATTATGTTATTATTGTTGAGAGGACTTGCACTAGTGAAAGTATGAACCCTAGGCCTTATTTCGTAGCATTGCAATACCGTTTACGCTCACTTTTATCATTAGTTACCTTGCTGTTTTTATATTTTCAGATTACAAAAACCTTTATTTACCACCCATATACTACTTGTATCACCATCTCTTCGCAGAACTAGTGCACCTATACAATTTACCATTGTATTGGGTGTGTTGGGGACACAAGAGACTCTTTGTTATTTGGTTGCAGGGTTGCTTGAGAGAGACCATCTTCATCCTACGCCTCCTATGGATTGATAAACCTTAGGTCATCCACTTGAGGGAAATTTGCTACTGTCCTACAAACCTCTGCACTTGGAGGCCCAACAACGTCTACAAGAAGAAGGTTGTGTAGTAGACATCACCAGGGACCCACCAGTAAGTGAGTCAACGGTCATGCACATATAGACGAGGCACTCCCTCTACTCTACTAAACGTATTACTATATAAAATCAAGTTATGGGAGAAATCCAACAACCATTGTTGTTTCAGGCTATGACTTACGCTTTGTAGTCCAGGTTGCCAGTTCGAATCTCATCTTTCAGATTTGTTAGTTTTAGGTCCAAATTTGATTAATGACAAGTGGGACCCCTGTCTGTTGTTCCGATATTTCAGTGTAGGATGGTTTTTTTGAACAAACACTTTGCGCGGTTAGACAAGTAACGGCACAAGTTACACGTATCTTGCAAGTTTACGAACAAAAATGACAGCGGCATAGAATATCACATCCACCCCGCAGCTTAGATGCTATGGTGATATGAGTTTTTACACCATTGGAAGTGATATCCAATGGCTTGGGAGTAGTCTTTGTAATAATGCGCAATTTCCAAACTCTCCAAAAGTTTTTTTTGCAAATAAAACATTCAGGCCTCGTGTGTGCCACTGCATCTTGGATCCAACGGCTCCCCGTTGCTCATATTAGGTGCTCCCCGTAGCTTAATTACCTGCTACGGTGATATGAGCATCTAGGTCGTATGATCAGTGAGCAGATGGCACACGCGTAATACTTGTACTTTCTGCGCAATTCCCAAACTCTTTCAGCCGTATATTGCAAAAACATTCGAACCTCCTATTGTGGGCCGTTAGATCTCTGTGAACTCGTATCACCATAGAATCTACGGTGCGGGAGCGCCTCATATTATCCCGTGCGAGAAAATGTAAGGTGCTCGCGCAGCTTGGATGCTACGGTGATACGAGCTTCGAGGTCGTTTGATCTAAGATCCAATGGCATCTGAGCAGTCTTTGTGCTTGTAAGAAGTGACCGAACTCTTTGGTGGCTTTTCTGCAAAAAAAACATTCGAACCACCGAGGAGGCGCTGGGTCACAAATCCGCGTTAGCGCGGATACCGTTTCGATTTATTTTCAAATAACTCCTCATTAATTAATTTATAGTATCTCATTTCAAATGACTAATTATTGCAAGGAAAACACGGGCATGGTAATACATACAGATTCATTTTCAAATGAGAGAAGATTCGTTTGCATTCTCAAATGTAGGCGCACCAGGGTCATGTCGTGGTGGTCGCGTGTGTCAGACGGACGCGTAGCACCCAGCCACCCACCCCAAAAAAGGACGAAGACAAAATAAATTCGCGCTTCCACGTTTCGGATTGAAATATCTGGCGGCCCCAATTCTAGCCCTGCAAAATCTCCCTCCTCCACCGTCCCCTTCCATGCCCAGATTGCTCAAATCCCTAATTCACCGCCAACCCAAGCAAAGTTCGAATCGCCCCTCGTGTCGTCTCTTTCCCCACCTCTGTGCCGAACGACGACGGCGAAGACGACGGTCGCGCTTCACCACCTCACCGGAGCTACCTCATCTACGCCCTCGTCCACCGCACCGGGTGGTCCACCGACAACGTCGACCGCCGCAACCGACGTGCCTCATAGACACCGACTTCCACCGCATCAGGTGTGCTTCATCAACGCCATCTCCCAGCTCACCGGGGCTACTTCACCGAGCACATCGTCGTGCCTCTGGGGCTTCACCAACGGTCTCGTCCACCGCATCGTAGCGCTCCGATGCCACTCAAGATCTGCATCCGTGCGCGGCCAGCCAGCGCATCACTTATTGGAAATATGCCCTAGAGGCAATAATAAATTGGTTATTATTATATTTCCGTGTTCATGATAATCATTTATTATCCATGCTAGAATTGTATTGATAGGAAACTCAGATACATGTGTGGATACATAGACAACACCATGTCCCTAGTAAGCCTCTAGTTGACTAGCTCATTGATCAATAGATGGTTATGTTTCACCATGGACATTGGATGTCGTTGATAGCGGGATCACATCATTAGGAGAATGATGTGATGGACAAGACCCAATCCTAAGCCTAGCACAAGATCATGTAGTTCGTATGCTAAAGCTTTTCTAATGTCAAGTATCATTTCCTTAGACCATGAGATTGTGCAACTCCCGGATACCGTACGAGTGCTTTGGGTGTGCCAAACGTCACAACGTAACTATGTGGCTATAAAGGTACACTACAGGTATCTCCGAAAGTGTCTGTTGGGTTGGCACGAATCGAGACTGGGATTTGTCACTCCATGTAAACGGAGAGGTATCTCTGGGCCCACTCGGTAGGACATCATCATAATGTGCACAATGTGATCAAGGAGTTGATCACGGGATGATGTGTTACGGAACGAGTAAAGAGACTTGCCGGTAACGAGATTGAACAAGGTATCGGGATACCGACGATCGAATCTCGGGCAAGTATCGTACCGCTAGACAAAGGGAATTATATACGGGACTGATTAAGTCCTTGACATCGTGGTTCATCCGATGAGATCATCGTGGAGCATCTGGGAGCCAACATGGGTATCCAGATCCCGCTGTTGGTTATTGACCGGAGAGTTGTCTCGGTCATGTCTGCATGACTCCCGAACCCGTAGGGTCTACACACTTAAGGTTCGATGATGCTAGGGTTATAGGGAAAGTATGTACGCAGTTACCGAATGTTTTTTGGAGTCCCGGATGAGATCCCGGACATCACGAGGAGTTCCGGAATGGTCCGGAGGTAAAGATTGATATATAGGAAGTATGGTTTTGGCCACAGGAAGTGTTCCGGGCATCACCGGTATGTACCGGGACCACCGGAGGGGTCCTGGGGTCCACCAGGTGGGGCCACCAGCCCCGGAGGCCTACATGGGCCAATAGTGGGAAGGGACTAGCCCCTAGGTGGGCTGGGGCGCCTGCCACCAAGGCCCAAGGTGCCTCCAAGAGGGAAGGGGGGCAAACCCTAGGGCAGATGGGCCCTAAGGCCCACCCCAGGTGCACCTCCCCCTCTCCCCCTTGTGGCCGCCACCCAGATGGGGTCTGGGGGCTGCCGCCACCCCTAGGGAGGGAACCCTAGGTGGGGGCGCAGCCCCTCCCCTTCCCCTATATATACTTGAGGTATTGGAGGCTGCAAGACACACGAGATCCTCTCCCTCTTGGCGCAGCCCTACCTCTCTTCCTCCTCGTCTCTCGTAGTGATTGGCGAAGCCCTGCTGGAGTCCCGCGCTCCTCCACCACCACCATGCCATCGTGCTGCTGTTGGATGGAGTCTTCCCCAACCTCTCCTTCTCCCCTTGCTGGATCAAGGCGCAGGAGACGTCACCGGGCTGTACGTGTGTTGAACACAGAGGTGTCGTCCGTTCGGCACTAGGATCATCGGTGATTGGATCACGACGAGTACGACTCCATCAACCCCGTTCACTTGAACGCTTCCGCTTAGTGATCTACAAGGGTATGTAGTTGCACTCTCCTTCCCCTCGTTGCTAGATTACTCCATAGATTGATCTTGGTGATGCGTAGAAAATTTTGAATTTCTGCTACGTTCCCCAACAGTGGCATCATGAGCTATGTCTATGCGTAGTTACTATGCACGAGTAGAACACAAAGTAGTTGTGGGCATCGATATTGTCAATTATCTTGCCATTACTAGTCTTATCTTGATTTGGCGGCATCGTGGGATGAAGCGGCCCGGACCAACCTTACACGTATGCCTACGTGAGACCGGTTCCACCGACTGACATGCACTAGTTGCATAAGGTGGCTGATGGGTGTCTGTCTCTCCCACTTTAGTTGGATCAGATTCGATGAACAGGGTCCTTAAGAAGGGTAAATAAAAATTGGCAATTCACGTTGTGGTTTCGGCGTTGGTAAGAAACGTTCTTGCTAGCAACCTATAGCAACCATGTAAAAACTTGCAACAACAATTAGAGGACGTCTAACTTGTTTTTGCAGAAAGTGTTTTGTGATGTGATATGGCCAAAGGATGTGATGAATGATATATGTGATGTATGAGATGATCATGTTCTTGTAATAGGAATCACGACTTGCATGTCGATGAGTATGACAACCGGTAGGAGCCATAGGAGTTGTCTTAACTTATTTATGACCTGCGTGTCAATATAAACGTCATGTAATTACTTTACTTTATTGCTAACCGTTAGCTATAGTAGTAGAAGTAATAGTTGGTGAGACAACTTCATGAAGACACGATGATGGAGATCATGGTTTCATGCCGGTGACAACGATGATCATGGAGCCCCGAAGATGGAGATCAAAAGGAGAAAAATGATATTGGCCATATCATGTCACTTTTTGATTGCATGTGTTGTTTATCATGTTTTTGCATCTTATTTTCTTAGAACGACGGTAGTAAATAAGATGATCCCTCATTAAAATTTCAAGAAAGTGTTCCCCCTAACTGTGCACCATTGCGAAAGTTCGTCGTTTTGAAGCACCACGTGATGATCGGGTGTGATAGATTCTTACGTTCACATACACTGGGTGTAAGCCAGATTTACACATGCGAAACACTTAGGTTGACTTGACGAGCCTAGCATGTACAGACATGGCCTCGGAACACAAGAGACCGAAAGGTAGAGCATGAGTCGTATGGTAGATACCATCAACATGAAGATGTTCACCGATGATGACTAGTCTGTCTCACGTGATGATCGGACACGGCCTAGTTGACTCGGATCATGTAATCACTTAGATGACTAGAGGGATGTCTATCTGAGTGGGAGTTCATAAGATGAACTTAATTATCCTGAACATAGTCAAAAGGTCTTCGCAAATTATGTCGTAGCTCGTGCTTCAGTTCTACTGTTTAAATATGTTCCTAGAGAAAATTTAGTTGAAAGTTGATAGTAGCAATTATGCGGACTAGGTCCGTAAACTGAGGATTGTCCTCATTGCTTCATAGAAGGCTTATGTCCTTAATGCACCACTCAGTGTGCTGAACCTCGAACATTGTCTGTGGATGTTGCGAACATCTGACATACACATTTTGATAAGTACGTGATAGTTCAGTTAAACGGATTAGAGTTGAGGCACCGAAGACGTTTTGAAATGTCGCGAAACATATGAGATGTTTCGAGGGCTGAAATTGGGATTTCAGGCTCGTGCCCACGTCAAGAGGTATAAGACCTCCGACGATTTTCTTAGCCTGCAAACTAAGGGAGAAAAGCTCAATTGTTGAACTTGTGCTCAGATTGTCTGAGTACAACAATCATTTGAATCGAGTGGGAGTTGATCTTCCAGATGAGATAGTGATGTTTCTCCGAAGTCATTGCCGCCAAGCTGCTAGAGCTTCGTGATGAACTATGATATATCAGGGAAATATATGATGATCCTTGAGATATTCGCGATGTCTAACACCACAAAAGTAGAAATCAAGAAGGAGCATCAATTGTTGATGGTTGGTGAAATCACTAGTTTCAAGAAGGGTAAGGGCAAGAAGGGATACTTCATGAAACAGCAAATCAGCTGCTGCTTTAGTGAAGAAACCCAAGGTTGAACCCAAACCCGAGACTAAGTGCTTCTGTAATAAGGGGAACAACCACTGGAGCAGAATTACCCTAGATACTTGGTAGATGAGAAGGCTGGCAAGGTCGATAGAAGTATATTGGATATACATTGTGTTAATGTGTACTTTACTACTACTCCTAGTAGCACCATGGTATTAGATACCGGTTCGGTTGCTAAATGTTAGTAAACTCGAAATAAAAGGCTGCGGAGTAAACGGAGACTAGCTAAAGGTGACCTGGCAATATGTGTTGGAAGTTTTTCCAAGCTTGATGTGATCAAGCATCGCACGCTCCCTCTACCATCAAGATTGGTGTTTGCGTTGAGCATAGACATGATTGTATTATGTCTATCGCAATATGGTTATTCATTTAAGGAGAATAATGGTTACTCTGTTTATTTGAATAATACCTTCAATGGTCTTGCACCTAAAATGAATGGTTTATTGAATCTCGATCGTAGTGATACACATGTTCATGCCAAAAGATATAAGATAGTAATGATAGTACCACCTACTTGTGGCACTGCCACGTAAGTCATATCGGTATAAAACGCATGAAGAAGCTCCATGTTGATGGATCTTTGGGCTCACTCATTTTTGAAAAGTTTGAGACAGGCGAACCATGTCTATTGGTGTATATGCATGAAGAAACTCCATGCAAATGGACCGTTTGGACTCACTTGATTTCAAATCACTTGAGACATGCAAATCATACCACATGGGCAAGATGACTGAAAGCCTCGTTTTTAGTAAAATGGAACTAGAAAGCAACTTGTTGGAAGTAATACATTTTGATGTGTGCAGTCCAATGAGTGCTGAGGCGTGTAGTGGATATCGTTATGCTCTTACTTCACAGATGATTTGAGTAGATGTTGAGTATATTTACTTGATGAATCACGAGTCTGAATTATTGAAAGGTTCAAGTAATTTCAGGGTGAAGTTGAAAGATCATCGTGACAAGAGGATAAAATATCTATGATATGATCATAGAGATGAATATCTGAATTACGAGTTTAGCACAGAATTAAGACATTGTGGAAATTCTTTCACAACTAATAATGCCTGGAACACCATAGTGTGATGGTGTGTCCGAACATCATAACTGCACCCTATTGGATATGATGCATACCATGATGTCTCTTATCGAATTACCACGATAGTTTATGGGTTAGGCATTAGAGACAACCACATTCACTTTAAATAGGGCACCACGTAATTCCGATGAGATGACACCGTATGAACTATGGTTTAGAGAAACCTAAGCTGTCATTTCTTAAAAGTTTGGGGCTGCGACGCTTATGTGGAAAAGTTTCAGGCTGATAAGCTCGAACCCAAAGCGGATAAATGCATCTTCATAGGACACCCAAAATAGTTGGGTATACCTCCTGTCTCAGATCCGAAAGCAATAAGGGATTGTTTCTAGAATCGGGTCCTTTCTCGAGGAAAAATTTCTCTCGAAAGAATTGAGTGGGAGGATAGTGGAGACTTGATGAGGTTACTGAACCGTCTCTTCAACTAGTGTCTGGCAGGGCATAGGGAGTTGTTCCTATGGCACCTACACCAATTGAAGTGGAAGCTTATGATAGTGATCATGAAACTTCAGATCAAGTCACTACCAAACCTCGTGGGATGACAAGGATGCGTACTACTTCAGAATGGTACGTAATCCTGTCTTGGAAGTCATGTTGCCAGACAACAATGAACCTACGAGCTATGGAGAAGCGATGGTGGGCCTAGATTCCAAAATGGCTCGAGGCCATATAATCTGAGAGAGGATCCATATATGAAAACAAAGTGTAGACTTTGGAAGAACTACTTGATGGTCGTAAGGCTATTAGGTACATATGGATTTTAAAAGGAAGACGGACAATGATGGTAAGTATCACCATTAAGAAAGCTCGACTTGTCATTAAGATGTTTTCCGACAAGTTCAAGGAGTTGACTACGATGAGACTTTCTCACTCGTAGCAATGCTAAGAGTTTGTTGAAATTATATTAGCGATTACTGCATTATTTATGAAATCTTGCAGATAGGATGTCAAAACATTGTTTCCTCGACGATTTTCTTGAGGAAAGGTTGTATGTGATACAACCGGAAGGTTTTGTCAATCCTGAAAGATGCTAACAAGTATGCAAAGCTCCAGCAATCCTTCTAAGGACTGGACTAAGCATCTCGGAGTTGGAATGTATGCTTTGATGAGATGATCAAAGTTTTTGGGTGTATACAAAGTTTATGAGAAACTTGTATTTCCAAAGAAGTGAGTGGGAGCACTATAGAATTTCTGATGAGTATATGTTGTTGACATATTGTTGATCAGAAATGACATAGAATTTCTGGAAAGCATATAGGGTTATTTGGAAAGTGTTTTTCAATGGAAAGCCTGGATTAAGCTACTTGAACATTGACCATCAAGATCTATAAGATTAAAATGCTTAATGGTACTTTTAAATGAGCACATACCTTGACATGATCTTGAAGGTGTTCAAGATGGATCATTCAAAGAAGGAGTTCTTGCCTCAGTTGTAAGGTATGAAGTTAAGACTTAAAGCTCGACCACGGCAGAAGAAAGAGGAAGGACGAAGGTCGTCCCCTATGCTTTTGTCATAGGCTCCATACGGTATGCCATGCTGAGTACCATGCCTGATGTGTGCCTTGCCACATATTTGGCAAGAGGGTACAAAGGTGATCTAGGAGTAGATCACCAGATAGCGGTCTAAATTATCCTTAGAGGAGTAAGGATATGTTTCTCGGTTATGGAGGTGATAAAGAGTTCGATGTAAAGAGTTACGTCGATGCAAGCTTAACACCTATCCGGATAGCTCTGAGTAGAGATACCGGATACGTATAATGGAGCAACAATTTAGAATAGCTCCAAGTAGAACAATTATTTGAAATGGCTCCAAATGTAGCATAGTTGTTGCATCTAGAAGATGACATAGAAATTTGCGAAGTACATACGGATCTAAATGTTGCAGACCCGTTGACTGAAACCTCTCTCACAAGCATAACATGATCAAACCCAGAACTCTTTGGGTGTTAGTCACATGGGGATGTGACCTTGAGTGTTAATCACATATTGATGTGAACTGGATTATTGACTCTAGTGCAAGTGGGAGACTGTTGGAAATATGCCCTAGAGGCAATAATAAATTGGTTATTATTATATTTCCTTGTTCATGATAATCGTTTATTATCCATGCTAGAATTGTATTGATAGGAAACTCAGATACATGTGTGGATACATAGACAACACCATGTCCCTAGTAAGCCTCTAGTTGACTAGCTCGTTGATCAATAGATGGTTACGGTTTCCTGACCATGGACATTGGATGTCGTTGATAGCGGGATCACATCATTAGGAGAATGATGTGATGGACAAGACCCAATCCTAAGCCTAGCACAAGATCATGTAGTTCGTATGCTAAAGCTTTTCTAATGTCAAGTATCATTTCCTTAGACCATGAGATTGTGCAACTCCCGGATACCGTACGAGTGCTTTGGGTGTGCCAAACGTCACAACGTAACTGGGTGGCTATAAAGGTACACTACAGGTATCTCCGAAAGTGTCTGTTGGGTTGGCACGAAATGAGACTGGGATTTGTCACTCCATGTAAACGGAGAGGTATCTCTGGGCCCACTCGGTAGGACATCATCATAATGTGCACAATGTGATCAAGGAGTTGATCACGGGATGATGTGTTACGGAACGAGTAAAGAGACTTGCCGGTAACGAGATTGAACAAGGTATCGGGATACCGACGATCGAATCTCGGGCAAGTATCGTACCGCTAGACAAAGGGAATTGTATACGGGACTGATTAAGTCCTTGACATCGTGGTTCATCCGATGAGATCATCGTGGAGCATGTGGGAGCCAACATGGGTATCCAGATCCCGCTGTTGGTTATTGACCGGAGAGTTGTCTCGGTCATGTCTGCATGACTCCCGAACCCGTAGGGTCTACACACTTAAGGTTCGATGATGCTAGGGTTATAGGGAAAGTATGTACGCGGTTACCGAATGTTGTTTGGAGTCCCGGATGAGATCCCGGATGTCACGAGGAGTTCCGGAATGGTCCGGAGGTAAATATTGATATATAGGAAGTATGGTTTTGGCCACCGGAAGTGTTCCAGGCATCATCGGTAGTGTACCGGGACCACCGGAGGGGTCCGGGGGTCCACCAGGTGGGGCCACCAGCCCCGGAGGCCTACATGGGCCAATAGTGGGAAGGGACCAGCCCCTAGGTGGGCTGGGGCGCCTCCCACCAAGGCCCAAGGCGCCTCCAAGAGGGAAGGGGGGCAAACCCTAGGGCAGATGGGCCCTAAGGCCCACCCCAGGTGCGCCTCCCCCTCTCCCCCTTGTGGCTGCCACCCAGATGGGGTCTGGGGGCTGCCGCCACCCCTAGGGAGGGAACCCTAGGTGGGGGCGCAGCCCCTCCCCTTCCCCTATATATACTTGAGGTGTTGGAGGCTGCAAGACACACGAGATCCTCTCCCTCTTGGCGCAGCCCTACCTCTCTTCCTCCTCGTCTCTCATAGTGCTTTGCGAAGCCCTGCTGGAGTCCCGCGCTCCTCCACCACCACCACGCCGTTGTGCTGCTGCTGGATGGAGCCTTCCCCAACCTCTCCTTCTCCCCTTGCTGGATCAAGGCATAGGAGACGTCCCCGGGCTGTACGTGTGTTGAACACGGAGGTGCCGTCCGTTCGGCACTAGGATCATCGGTGATTTGGATCACGACAAGTACGACTCCATCAACCCCGTTCACTTGAACGCTTCCGCTTAGCGATCTATAAGGGTATGTAGATGCGCTCTCCTTCCCCTCGTTGCTAGATTACTCCATAGATTGATCTTGGTGATGCGTAGAAAATTTTGAATTTCTGCTACGTTCCCCAACATCACCCTCAATGGCTCTGAAGTGACCCGCACTCTAGGTAGGCGAGCGTGCCCAAACGCCGGCCCGAACTAGGTATCCACACATCACTCCCTTGTGCACTGTTCCGACGATGTTTGGATATTCTTTCACTGCTCTCTTAGCTTACACGCCTATCCAACTTTAACTTCAACTCTTATTTCTTCTGGAGGTATCATTTGAAACAAGCAAATCCATTTTTTAGCAAAGCATGACAGTGCTACGGGGTCTGGTACACATCACACACACCCGTATAGCCTTGTAAGTATCTGTCCTCCGGTACAACAGCAAGGTCGATTCCTCTTATTTGATCAGCCATTCGCCGTGTCAAAAATGTAGAGGGGGATGCGAGGATCACAAGGCCTACAAATCCAAGCAACTGGTAACATGGACTTGTACATGGAACATCCAAAGCACAAGCAGAGCTGCAGTGAGCTTGTACAATGAGCTAGTGTAAGTCCCTGCATTTCATTTAATTCGTACTGGCATTCGTGTATGATTTGTGTGCAGTGGCGGATCCACGAATTCAAGTTACCAGAGGCAAACATTTAACTTAAAAAATATGAAGGCACTTGCACTCCGGAAATCAACATAACTTGAGAAATGTGAAGCTACATGCACTTTGAAAACCAGCTAATGATCCAAAGTAGTTCAGATTATAAACACTAAATGATGCAAGCACCAAAAAACACAAAATGCAACATGGTGTACAAGGACTACAAACATGGTCTGTACCTGCTTGAATTATTCGTTCTCTGGCTGAAAATATTGAAGTGTAATTGCACCTATAACCAGTGCGCAAACTGCATATCAATATATCTATCCTGCACAAGTATGCCAATAGTTTCAAACAACAGATTGGAAAAGTATGTATGCTACGTTGTCATGATACGGGGACTTTCTGGTAGATGGCCTCGACGTTTCCTCAAGCCATGAAAATGCACTATAATTTGCCTGTCATCAATGCCTGCAAATCTCTATGTCTCCCTCAACATAGCAGATCATCATTAGACACTAAATCCTTCAATGGGAGCTTGCAAAATGCTTGCATTAGATGCCTCATTAGACAATATATATTCATCACCAGGAGCATGTAAAATGTTTGCATCAAATCCTTCATTAGCAGTCTGTTCATTAGACAATTCAGGCTCAAGAACAACATGAGCTTGGATGTATGCACCGGAAACTTGATTAGATGCATCAGATTCAGTCAGTTCAATATTGATTGGGGGAGTTATAAAATAAGTAGAAATTGGTTTCATTTTCTCATAGATTCCCTACATACAAGCAGTTTCACAACATCGTCAGGTTTAACTATTGGCCATAAATTGAAGTGTTGAATTAGATATAATCAGGGATGTGATGCCCGTGCTGCCGCCGCTTCCTCCCACGCAGGCTAAACCCAGGGTTGGGTCTTCATCTTCTTGTCCTTCTTGAAGCCCGGCGACTGCCCTCCAACGAGGGCGCGAGGAAGTGCTATGTCGGTCTGTCCAGCGGCGGCTAGGTTAGGAGCGAACCAGACTGGAGGCTGGAGCGGATGAATTGGGATTTTTCCTGTTGTCAATCGATATGGGAGGCGCTCATTTGGGCCGCGGGCCTACTATAGGGCCTGCCTTGCACTTATGTTATTGGCCTATCCAAATTGAAACATTTTTCTTCATTTTTTATATTGCCTGCTCGTGCGTTGGGACGAACAAAACGAGCCTGGGCCAACCTGGACGACTCAAAGTAGGTGCACACTTTCGAGCCACCCGAGGTGGCTGCCCATACTAGCCCCTATGGTGGCATCGCCCCTTTTTGCGTGTATGATTGGGGTAGTGAAAAATATTCCAGTGGCGCTTTTGATTTACCCACAGAATGGTTGAATTGATTGTTTCTATGAACTGAGTTTGCCAATAATGTGAAGGATGCCAGTCTTTTCATCCTATTGTAGATTGCTTAGATCTTGATATGCCAAAAGTAATAGCATGAAATATACAGTAAAAGCCAGTGCGATGTGTGTGGCTACAACTAGTCTGACTACACGTCCTCATATAACATATCAAGGACGCACCATCTTACCAGATTAACCATTCGACTTACCAATGGAGTGTGGGAAGAAAGAAGTATTGGGACTGCGTATCCAAGCAATTGATGCCACGGACTCCTTCGTACAACCTTGTAAGCGGAAAAGAAGTTGAAGTGTGCCTGTACAAAGAAATAGCGTAAGTTCAGTTACCTGCTTCTCGGAATTTTAGTTAGCTACCTATTACAAAATTGTTCAATTACGTTGCTTGGCTTAATTTAGTTTGCTACTGATTACATAATGCCATAGCCTGTTAATCCTATTATAGACTGCACCTATCTATGTGTTTGATACTTACTGTTAAGAATTACCTGTTTGCCTGAACTTAAATAGCTACTTGTTTGTTTAACTGCTTTGCTACTGCAACAACGTGTTACAATGATGTTAATAGCTACTTTTCAGCATCGAATTGAAACTCTTTAATTCCTTTTTTGTTTAACTGGTTTGCTGTTATAACTCCCAGTTGAGATGGTTTGCTAACTTCAACTTTTCTGAATCCAATCGGAACTTTAATGGCAAAACAGGTTAGCCCAAGATCAAAGAGCGAGGTCCCCATGGACGTTGTATCATCCCACAACAGTGGCACCGGCCCAATCGTGCATTATGAATTGCCAACTGCTGATGCTCTAGAGGCTAAACTAGTGGTAGAAAGAGATTCTGCTTCTGCACTTAGAGATGAAGTTGACATGTTGAGGAAGCAAACAGCACAATCAGTAGCAGTACTCAAGACAACCATTAAATATTTGGTGGATTTCAAAACGAAGCAAGCTGAGACTGACCACGTTGTTAAGATCCTGAAGGAAAAAAGGAAATTAAATTCCCACTTGGTAAATCATAGGTGAAATGTTCTTTCCATCGTTGAATAACCTTTGTGTTGTTTGTTCATGTAATCAATCAAACCATTTGTTTTAGAGATCATGTAATAATTGTTTTTTCTTTTTTGATTTGCAATTTTATTTGAGCACAAGTCTGTATTAACTGATAAGACTCGGAGACATTTCATTTTGATTGCTGTGCCAGACCTACAAATATGCCAATCGGGCTGAATGTGCATTCAGCAATAATAGTAGTATAGATGGACCATAAGTGGCACGCATCGGAAATGGCCAAGATGTTGTAGTAGTTTGGATAAAAAGAGGATGTTGTTGTAGCAAAGAAAAGTACATCGGCCTGGATTATGTATGTTAGTTGATATTATTGATCCATATACTCTATAAGTGTTTATATGTTTGTCAGTTCTGTACATTCTTGGTTGATTCACTCGGTATTTGAATCTTGATACATCGCTTGTGTACATATCTAAATGGGAGTACACATGATGCTATGTGTGACATTTGAGTTGGACATGAAGTGTTCCTAATATTTGAATTCACCTTAAACTAGATTCTAGCTTCTGAATTTGAGTATCGACATTTGTAAACCATATTCATATATGACAGTGGAATACATCTTTGTCGTCCATTTGAAGATATATAAAAACACATAGAATGATTTATAAAGATTCGTATAGGAATACAAAATGGATTCGAATTTAGTTGCCAGGGTAAACGTGGATGCTTGTTGTCCCAAAATTCGAAAGAAGCGGCAAAACGTCCACTCCCACGTTGGCTGCCCGAAGCCAACTGTTTGGGAGATGGAAATTACTGTCTACCCATTACACGGACAATCCATCGGCCCGATTTCCACTTCTCTAAATAGGGGTAGGATAGTAACTTCAATAAGACGTGACACGACCGCCTCTGAGCCCATTCCGACACGGTGGGCGCCAAACATGGGCGGCAAAACACATTTGTTTCAAGCTCATCCGAAAGACCTCTGTTTCTCCCTCCATTTCCCCATTGAAACATGGTGGGCAGCAAAACAAACTCGACTCGACCGAAATTGATGTAGGAAAATATTTTCAATAGGGGCAGGTTTGTAACTTCACTCAGACGTGACACAACCGCCCTACCTGTCAGTCCCGTTCATACACCGTGGGCACCAAACATGGGCGCCAAGCACCCTCTCCACGCCCGAAATTGCTCTGGGCAAATATTGGCGAGATGCGAGATTACCTCGTATCCCAACCGACGAGACGTCCAAATTTTAAACGGGGGCTAAGTTCGTAACTTTCCCATATTTCAGACAGGCGCATCCCAAAAACATGGTTCTCCGTACCTCTCCCACCATTTTCCCATTCATACACCGTCCGCGCTAGAACACCATCCCCACACCAGCCTTCGTCCGCCACCTCATCCATCGCCGCCGTCCTCCACCACATCCATCACCGCCGTCCTCCACCATGCCAGAGCGCCTACCAAGACCGTGTCGTCTAGTGCTAGAGATGGATGTTTCTCATCCACGACGATGGACCAAGAGCCTTGCATCACGTCCTCTCGCTTCATCAGCGCCGTCGTCCTCTTTGTCGGGGCCGCTCACACGACCTTCTCTTCCACCGTAACGAGACTTATCCCCTGATTCACCCGTCTACCGCCGCAGATCTGCTTCAACGCCACCAACAGCCATCACACCCCCGATGCCTACACGATGCCGCAAGAGAGGTGGTACTTCATATCTCCTCAACTTTTTGATCTCAACCAGAAAATAGATCTTAACTTGGTTACTCTACTTTCTTTTCAGCTCTTAGAATTTAGTTCTTAGTTCGAAGCAAACAATGGCTGCTAAATATCATTTCTCCGGTTTCCCCCTTTTATGATCACTATACGGTCAGAATACGTGCTTCGTGTCATAATAGCACTACTCGACCCATCAAGCTAAACAAGCTTAGTTGTTCAAATACGAATATGATATTATTAAAACAGATTCGTTTAATTGGTCAGTTAAATGTTCCTAAATTAGTTTCAAAAATGCATGTTCTCCGCTCGGGTGTGTATGTCTACAGGGTGCCCACGGTGGGCCGGCCCACCCTGGGATTTTGGGTCGTCCCAGGCCCGATTCCCCTCTATTCTGCTACGCGTTTCCGATCTCTACTCGCCCCCAGCCGCCTGCCTCACCGGCGACTTGCCGTCCCCGGACGGCATGACTCTAGGAGGAGACGCCGGACTAACAGGAGGTCAGGAACCGCTTGCCCAACAGCGTCACCGCTACCCGGGCGCGTCGCCGTGCCTACCTTCCCAGTCCGTTCAGGGCTCAGGCGTGCAACACCCACTAAGCCAACCCGATTTATCCTGAGATAAGTCCTCAACACTCAGCAGCCACTCCTCATCACCCATTTTCTAATTGATTCATTACTCATTGCACAGGACTGTCATTAGGGTTTGTTCTGTGCTCAGTGCTACCTACACTTAATGGTTCAGATGTATTTCGGTAATCTTCAGTACCTGTAATGTTCACAGGGTTTTCAAAATTCCGTCCCTAAGAACAGACACTAATCATTTTGGATTGTTGGTCGTAGTGACATTGACCTAGATTACTACTGCAAGCCAGGTTTGCTGAAAATTTTACTTGTCTTTCTTACTCATTCGATATAATATCCAATTATTCACGTCAATTAGTTGCATACAATAAGTGCTAGACAAACGTCTTGATTCAGATTTTGGACGGTCTCTTACTGCAGTTACAATTCTGCATACTTGTCCTAGTGTGCTCACAAGTAAATTATTGATTCACTACATCTATGCTTGCCTTGTCATATTTGTTCTCAATATTCTTTTAGGGTGGACCACCCTGCTTCTAAATACTGCAACTGTAGACATGAGTGAATAGTATTTCTCTATGTGATCTCTTCCATCATGTGTGGGCAGAACACTGAATTGTATAGAAAGAAACTGTCATTTCCAGCTTTTACATAGGCTTCGATCTTTTACATGGAATACAATCTGCCTACTTGCTTTGTGTCGCACTACCAACACTCCACCCTTCAAGCTAAACATTATGCCACTCATAATTCCTTAGTTTATTTGTTCAAATACGAATTTCATATAATTCTAATGTTCCTACTTCAGTTTTCAAATGTGTATCTTCCTGTTATAGAGACATAAGGGGTTTGTATTTCTGTGTGTGGTCTGGTCAGCACGGTTGGGGGGTGAACTTTGCATATGCAGGGGTTTATAGGGAGACACTCTTCGAGTTGAATTCGTAATGCATTCCATAGATAATCTGACTACCTTTTATGTTTTCATGAATCTCGGATTCTGAACAGCATCATAATGATTATGAGCTTGCACGCATGAAAAGAATAAAGCAGAACAATGCCATGGCTGTCAAACTTGGCATTAAGGGACTGAAATCATGTCTAGATGCAATGCAATGCAAACGCTCTCCACCTACAGATTCATGCTCAGAATATGATCCCAATAGTGATTCTGAGCTAGAGGGAGACCGAAGTCAATGTAGCTCCCTAGTGGAGGAGTCAGAGGAAGATGCCCTATCTTATTAACCCATCAAGGTGCTTGCTCTAACTTTCCAAGGTTATATTTGTCGCACTTATCTTGCAACTGATGCATTGCTTCTACTTTGTTGAACTGCCATTAGCTTAGTTTACACATCGTGTATGTGAATAGGACCTGCCTATCCATTTTCAGTACATATTCCATCTGTCATCATACCATATTTATCCATTCAAATGTTGTTCTTTTGTATTAGATGTTCAAAAGGAAGAGGGCGATTGCTGATCGTGGAGGAGCACAAGCAAAGTATTTGGAAAAGGTAGTGGCACCTGATAAATCAAATAGCCCATTACGTGTAGTTGCAATATCACGTGACCCACAAAACACCCCAACTCTAGCAGACTCTAGCCCTACTACACTGGTCATTTTTGATGCCCCAACTCAGCAGACCCCAACTGCAGCAAACGTTATGATTATGCCAGTTGACATAGCACCAGCTCTACGACGCAAAACCCCCATTCCAGCAAAGAGTACACCAAATCCAGCTGCCAAATCCCTTTTCAAACCAGAGAGTGCCCCAATTGCAGAAAATAGGACCCCTATTCCATTTCTTCCGAGTTTAGAAGACAAAGCTTATGTTGTTGTCAGGAACTTTGTGCGCATCTTTCCTTCATGGAAAGATTATACCGCAGACACAGAACAATTTCCAGTCTTCCTCCTCAACTTACGCGTAAGTAATGTACTAATGTTATTCATGGTCATTACTGCATATGTTTCTGCTGACAGAAGACACAATATTTCATTCTTCTAAATAGGCGAGGACCAAACTGGATTGTGAAGACGAGCAAGGGTTGGTTGCGCTCTTCAAGAACTCATTGATGAAGTATCGCTCCTACCTGAGGCAAGCGCACTACGATGGCAAGGCTCTAAACGAAATTTCTGTAAAGTCTCCGGTGCTACATTTATCCGACGGTGACTGGAATAATCTTGTTACACATTGGTCTCGGCTGCAGCATAAGGTACTATCTATGATATCACATCACAATTTGAACTACATTTCTGCATTTGCCTTAACATCTCACTTGTACGAAAACTGTTAGTAGAAGAACATTGGTTCTCAAGGGACCACATAATCTCACAACTATACTTCACACTGCATTGCTCTTGTGAGCACCTCTTACCCTGTATGACCATACTTACTTTCATAGTTGTTTGATTTGGATGGACTCTTACATAAATTTAGAATCAACCCAACGCTTTTGAAGAGGTTTAGCTCTACAGTCCTCTTGTAAGGACTGAACATCGTCTAGCACTGTACTTACATTAATAGCTACTCCCTCCGTCCCATAATATAAGAACGTTTTGTACAGTAAACCAGTGTTCAAAACACTCTTGTATTATGGGAAGAGGGATTGGTTCATTGTGTAGCATTCTGCATCTTATCTCCCTCGCCCACCATTTACTAAAAAAGATTAGATCTATATTTAATCTTACCAAAAAGTAGAATACATAGACAATGCCAGTGGAGAAGTGTAGCTGAGGGAGTCCTGGATTAGGGGGTGTCCGGATGGCCGGACTATACCTTCAGCCGGACTCCTAGACTATGAAGATACAAGATTGAAGACTTCGTCCCATGTCCGGAAGGGACTTTCCTTGGCGTGGAAGGCAAGCTTGGCGATACGGATATGTAGATCTCCTACCATTGTAACCGACTTTGTGTAACCCTAACCCTCTCCGGTGTCCATATAAACCGGAGGGTTTTAGTCCGTAGGACAACATACAGAACAATCATACCATAGGCTAGCTTCTAGGGTTTAGCCTCTCTGATCTCGTGGTAGATCTACTCTTGTACTACCCATATCATCAATATTAATCAAGCAGAACATAGGGTTTTACCTCCATCAAGAGGGCCCGAACCTGTGTAAAACTTCATGTCCCTTGCCTCCTATTACCATCCAGCCTAGACGCACAGTTCGGGACCCCCTACCCGAGATCCGCCGGTTTTGACACCAACATTGGTGCTTTCATTGAGAGTTCCTCTGTGTCGTCGCCGTTAGGCTTGATGGCTCCTACGACCATCAATAGCGATGCATTCCAGGGTGAGACTTTCCTCCCCGGACAGATCTTCGTCTTCGGCGGCTTTGCACTGCGGGCCAATTCACTTGGCCATCTAGAGTAGATCGAAAGCTATGCCCCTGGCCGTCAGGTCAGATTTGGAAGTTTAAACTACACGACTGACATCCGCGGGGACTTGATCCTCGACGGATTCAAGCCAGTGCCGAGCGTGCCGCACTGTCACGATGAGCATGATCTAGCTCTGCCGCCGAACAGTACCCTGGAGGCCGCACCCGCATCGGCTTTGGCCCTTAATTTGGAGCCAACTGCGCCGATTGAGGATGGGTGGTTGGACGCCGCCTCGGGGGCTGCGATCTCAACGGCGATCAAGCCGAACACCAGCCCCGCACTCTGCGAGACTCGTGACTCCAAGGAGATGGACTCCTCTCCGGACTCTGAACCCTCCACGCCCCTACCATTCGAATCCGATTGGGCGCCGATCATGGAGTTTACTGCCGCGGACATCTTTCAGCACTCACCTTTCGGCGATATTCTGAAGACACTAAAGTCTCTCTCTTTATCAGGAGAGCCCTGGCCGAACTACGGTCAGCAAGGTTGGGATATGGACGATGAAGAAATTCAAAGCCCACCCACCACCCACTTTGTAGCCACTGTCGACGATTTAACTGACATGCTCGATTTCGACTCCGAAGACATCGACGGTATGGACGCCGATGCAGGAGACGATGAAGAACCAGCGCCTATTGGGCCCTGGAAAGCCACCTCGTCATATGACATATACATGGTGGACACCCCAATAGAAGGAGATGGCGATGGAACAGCGGAGGATGACTCCTCCAAGAAACAGCCTAAGCGCCAGCGTCAGCGGCGCCGCTCAAAATCCCACAAAGCAAATACGGTGATTCCAGCACCGGAGATAATAATACTCCGGAGAGTGCCGAAGAAAACCCCCTCCAGCAAGATTCAGCACAGGAGGATGGAGAAGCCAGCCCTCATGAGAGAGCGAGGACGAGGACGAGGACGAGGACAGAGAGGTCGAGGACGATAATTATACGCCTCCCTCCGAAGACGAGGCAAGCCTCGACGACGACGAATTCGTCATGCTAGAGGATCCCGTTGAGCAAGAGCGTTTTCAACGCAGGCTTATGGCCACGGCAAGAAGCCTCAAGAAAAAACAGCAACAGCTTAGAGCTGATCAAGATATGCTAGTCGACAGATGGACTGAAGTCCTTGCGGCCAAAGAGCATAAACTCGAACGGCCCTCCAAGAGCTACCCAAAGCGCAGGTTGCTACCCCGACTAGAGGAGGAAGCACTTAAACCTACATCACCAGCACTTGATACGGCCGACCGGCCACCTCGTGGCCGCGACAGAGAGGCCTCTCGGCCCTCCACTCAAGCCGCACCCCGTACCAAGGCACAGGAAAATGCGCCAGACCTGCGAGATATGTTGGAGGACAAGGCAAGGCAAACAAGATCGGTCTACGGATCGCGTGGGCGCCCCACGACTTGAGACGGTAACCGTCACGCCGGACACAAATCTGGTAGGGCCGAACACATTAGACAAAGCTCATTGGAGCTACGTCGTGATATAGCCCAGTACAGAGGCGCCGCACACCCACTATGCTTCACAGATGAAGTAATGGATCATCAAATCCCGGAGGGTTTCAAACCCGTAAACATCGAATCATATGATGGCACAACAGATCTTGCGGTATGGATCGAGGATTATCTCCTTCATATCCACATGGCCCGCGGCGATGATCTCCACGCAATCAAATACCTCCCACTCAAGCTTAAAGGACCAGCTCGGCATTGGCTTAACAGCTTGCCAGCATGATCAATCAGTTGTTGGAAGGACCTGGAAGCCGCATTTCTCTACAATTTCCAGGGCACTTATGTGCGACCACCAGACGCCGATGACCTAAGCCACGTAATTCAGCAGCCAGAGGAATCGGCCAGGCAATTCTGGACACGGTTCCTAACAAAGAAAAATCAAATAGTCGAATGTCCGGATGCAGAGGCCCTAGCAGCCTTCAAGCACAATATCCGTGACGAGTGGCTTGCCCGGCACCTTGGACAGGAAAAGCCGAAATCTATGGCAGCACTCACGACACTCATGACCCGCTTTTGCGCGGGAGAAGACAGCTGGCTTGCTCGTAGCAACAATATGACCAAGAACCCTGGTAATTCGGATACCAAGGACAGTAGTGGCAGGTCGCGTCGCAACAAGCAAAAGCGCCACATTAACGGCGACAATGCTGGGGATACGGCAGTTAATGCCGGATTCAGAGGCTATAAATCCGGTCAGCGGAAAAAGCCATTCGAAAGAAATCCTACGTGGCCGTCCAGTTTGGACCGAATACTCGACCGCTTGTGCCAGATACATGGCACCCCCGAAAAGCCGGCCAATCACACCAACAGGGATTGTTGGGTGTTCAAGCAGGCAGGCAAGTTAAATGCCGAAAATACCGACAAGGGGCTGCATAGCGATGACGACGAAGAGCCCCGGCCACCGAACAACAGTGGACAGAAGGGTTTTCCCCCATAAGTGCGGACGGTGAACATGATATACGCAACCCACATCCCCAAGAGGGAGCGGAAGCGCGCGTTAAGGGACGTATACGTGGTAGAGCCAGTCGCCCCAAAGTTCAACCCATGGTCCTCCTGCCCGATCACCTTTGATCGAAGGGACCATCCCACTAGCACCCGTCATGGCGGATTCGCCGCGTTGGTTCTAGACCCAATTATTGACGGATTTCATCTCACTAGAGTCCTTATGGACGGCGGCAGCAGCCTGAACCTGTGGAAAATGGGCATAGATCCCTCGAGGATTAAGCCCACCAAAACGACCTTTAAAGGCGTAATACCAGGTGTAGAGGACAACTGTACAGGCTCAGTCACACTTGAAGTGGTCATCGGATCTCCGGATAATTTCCGAAGCGAGGAGTTAATCTTCCACATAGTCCCATTCCGCAGTGGCTATCACGCACTGCTCGGGTGAACCGCATTCGCCAAGTTTAATGCGGTACCGCACTACGCATACCTTAAGCTCAAGATGCCATTAAACGTCCGGACACCGTCAAGCGCGCCCGGAGTAACCTACAACAAGACCGCCTGGCACATTCCGAGCAGGCGTAGCAATGCGGCCCCAACCCCAGCCCTCGCAAAAATGCGACGCCAGTGCTTCGCGTACATAACTAGGCTCTAGAAATACCATGGGTACAGGGGGAGGGGCACCATCACGGCACGCCCGAAACACGGCTTAAACCACACCACGGGCTGCCGATTTTTAATTTTCTCTTACTTTCAGGACTCCATTCTTCGGAAGGCCTGTTCGGCAGTTCAATTGCCGCACAAACGATGCAAGAACCAGGGAAGCAGACAAGCCATGCCGCATTACGGAACTCCCAGGTGGTCTCTATCACGAGCAGTATACCTGTTTCGCATACCATTCCGCAGCCTGTCCCTAGAACGGACATGTTAAATAGTCCAACCTTTTTCTTATCGCATTGTTTGTATCGTTGTGCTTTGATCGCAGCCCTTTTTAATAAACAATGCATAGCTTTTGTCTATTTTTGCATTTCTCTTTTTTTTAAAAATATATGTTCCTTAATGATATGTTGCACCCGTACATTTTGGTACGGCCAAAATACGCCAGGGGCTTTAGTACCCCTCTGTCGGATTTCGGGTTCCGGCAGACCCTTGAGGTTCGAACACTGGGGTGCGCACGGAGATTTCGCCTCCTACGTACCTGCACCCCTCCGCCTCGCTAAGATCTAAGCTTTGGAAAGAACAACACGAGAGACACAGGGTTTATACTAGTTCGGGCCACCGTTGTGGTGTAATACCCTACTCTAGTGTGTGGCGTGGTGGATTGCCTCTTGGGCTGATGATGATGAAAAATACAAGGAAGAACAGCCTCGCGAGGGTCTGTTCTTGGCTAGGGCGATGAACTGCTGGGAGGAGTTCAGTCACCCTTCTCTCTCTCTCTCTCTGATTGTTGATGCCCTAATTCTTGATTCTCTCCTCATTCTTTTTTTCTCTCCTGTAGGGGCTGGTCCTATTTATAGAGGCCCTAGTCCTCTTCCGAAATATCGAGTGGGAAGGGAGCCAACAATGTTGGGCTAATTTGAAGGGGGACAGCTAGTACCGGCTATCGTGACAAAAGTAGTCTTCGCCTGCACAAAGCTCTAGTGGTGACGCCGTTTTGGGCTCCACGATGACCTCCGTCTTGCAGTCCTCCTGGTCTTGGTCTTGTTGCACCGAAATGGCAACCTTTGCCTGATGCCTCGGTACTCCGCGGCTGCGCTTGCCCCCTTTGCACCAAAGAGGAAAGGAGGACACTGCGCGGGCTGGCACCTGCCTGGCGCCCTTGGTCATCATGGCTTGCGTCACGGGCACCTCGTGAGGTACCCCGCCTTGATCTCTCCGCCTCCTCGCGAGCCAGCCTGATGAGGCCGTTCCTAAGGAAGCTCCGCGTCGTCCGCCCCGGGAGGCTTGGCCCCTCGCGAGGGTCTTGGGTCTGTGTTGGTGAAGATGGGCCGTGCTGGGCCCCCTTTGAGCCATGCCGCAGGCCGCAGGCAGGCAAGTCTGGGGACCCCCGTTCCCAGAATGCCGACAGTAGCACCCGGGCCCAAGGCGCGCCCGGACTTGGCCGTGCAGGGAGGCGGAAGGGCGAGGGCGAAGCGCTGCGGGCCCTAACAGCCTGCGGCCTTGGGTGCAGCGTGGCGGTTGATTGGACATGGGCGTCTCCACTTCCCCATGGCGCCTCGGCAACTGCACGGATTGGACAAGTCCCTGCATGCAAAGTGGGTCATGATTACCTGCGATCATGGAGGTCGACGGTTGGCCTTCGCCGGCCATAAGTACGGAACGGTGCGCGCCCTTCCAGTCCATCCCTCCTTGCTTCTCCTTCTTCCCGGTCCTTGCTCCGTCTGGCTGCGATGGCTCCGATCCGCCGGTTCTCGACGGCAAAGAAGGGAAAGGCTCCCCGAGAGGAACCAGACCCGCTCCCGCCGAAGAAACGGCTCGTCCTCCATGGCCCGGACGAGGGGGCCCATCAGGTGGTGTCGAGGCCTTGGTGCGAGCGGGCACCGCCGGGGTTCCCGCTTCCCTTGTACACCCACATCGAGGGCCCTGAAGGGGCTGATGCTGATCGCCATGGGCGGCGCCGCCGTCGGCGCCGACGGGTCATGGAGGTGTGCGTCGTCCCCCCTAGGGTCCACACCGAGGGCTCCTCCTGAGAGCTCGTGCTCCACGTCGCCATGCCTCCTCGGTCTTGGATTCGCCTTCCTCCCTTCTTCGTCTCCATCGTCCCGCAGGGAGAGCTCCTGGAGCTTTGGCTGCAGCACGCTGGCTACAGCACCCTCGCAACCGAGGCAGAGGTCGCGGTCGTTGCCCCGGGCGAGGTCTTCATGACTCGAGGCTGGAGCGAAATCGCTCGGGTTTGCAGGACAGGAGGCGCCTTCGCGATCCACTTGGAGTACGACGGTGATTCGGTGATGTTCTTCAAGGTCTTCGATGCGAACGGGCTCCGGCTGGAGTGCTGCCCCGGGAGAGATGGCCGGGACCCTGCTGCGGCGAGGACTAGGCCTGCCGACCGCTCCCTTGGCGGCTCCTCAGGCGGTGGAGGCATCGGAGGTTCCAGTGACTCCGGCGAGCTCTTCGCGACTCCAGAGACGAGCGACGACAGCTACGAGCCCCCGAGCCGGTGCCGCTCCTGGAGCAGGGCAGGCTCGTCAGGCCGCCGCCGACTCTGATCTGGATGGGGTTGGCGCCGGTGCTTGACGGCCCACTGTTGATGATGGCGTCTTTTGCAGGGGCGCGCGTAGTTAGTGTCCCTTTAGGATCTGTTCCCTGCGAGGAATCAAAGACGCGTCCCGTGGGGGCTTGTAAGGTGCCTGTGATCCTGTTTTGTTAATATAACCCTTGTCGTAGAATTGTGCGAGTTGCTCATTCTGTCTTAGCTCAGTTCTCCCTTTTGAACCTCACGAGGGCTTGGTGCTCTGCGCCGACAGGTCCCAGTCCCAAGGCGGCTTCAGCCGTCGCTGGTATGCCAGGTCACGATGCCGTGGTCAAGGCCAGGAGGTGAGCGACCCGGAGTCCGGTAAGAGCCCCTAAGTCGCGATGCTCAGGAGGTCCCCTTGGGCACTCAAGCAGCCATCGTTCGGTGAGAAAGGGGAGCGACGTCGCTAACACGGGATTGCATTAGGTGCGGGGGTGATGCCACGGTAGCTGGCGCTTCCAGGTGGTGACTTATCTCGAGAATCAGGGGTCGCTCTCTCGTGTGTCGCCGGGTCCGTGCATCGGCGGGCGCGAGGTTGCTCGGCGAGGTCCTCGCATGTTCCTCCCCTCTCGCCTTTGCTCCCCTTTCTGCTCTACGTCCTCGGGTCCTGGCCCTCGAGCGAGTCTCAGCCGTCGCTGGTATGCCAGGTCGCGATGCCGTGGACAAGGCCAGAGGGTGAGGGCTGGAGAGCCAGTAGGAGCCCTGAGTCGCGATGCTCAGGCACCCCCCCTTTAACGTGCAAGTGGTTCGCGCAGATGAGAGAGAAGGAGACACTGCAAGGGCCTCGCCTGACGCAACTCCTTCAAGAGATCCTATAGACCCATCATAGAAAAAACAAGGGGTTGCCATGACAATTGATAGTCAGCCGTTGGTTGCTTCCGAAGGGTACGAGGCACTGAAGGCTTGACGAGGTGGCGCCATGCGGGGCTGCCGCGGCCAGAGCTCAGCCATTCAGGTTTGTCGGCGTTGCAGGGACGGACCCATGTGCAAGCGTCGTGCCGTTTGAGAGCAGTTCCGTTAGTTGGCGTCAGTTGAGCGGGCAGCTAGGTCGGCATGGAGAAGAAGAGGTGCCGTGGACCGGCATCCAATAATCAAGCATGGTGGGTATAACGCATGACCGGAAATAAATGCAAATGAGATACATGCCGCTGGGTCTGGCCCGAGCGACTTGGGGATGATGCTGCCCGAGGGGCGCCCCCAACAAGGTAAGCTAACAACATGAAATAAAAGGGATACACGCCGCAGGGACGGACCCACGCAGCCTGGGAATAATGCAGCCTGAGGGGCGCTCCCAGCTGGAAGTGAAAACTTGAAAGATGTCACCTGATGACATTGAGGACGAAGGGGTGTTGGTGTAGCAGACTCGGTGGGCTGCGGAAGCCGATCCTCACGAACCCCCAGGCTCGGGGGCCTCGGGAGGCTCCGGAGGTGCTGGCGGCTCCCCGCAGACCATCTCCATCTCCGCCAGGGTTGCGGAACGCCTGGCCTCTTGTGCCTCCATGATGCCCCTCATGAGGCGCTGGTACGTGGCAGCCGCGTTAGGCAAGCCGTAAGGCATGCGAACGTAGCTGTAGGGTGGACCTCCGCAGCGCCCCACTCGCGAGGGCCAGAGGCGCTCCAGAGAGGCGACTCGGTTGAGCCCTGGTATGTCGATGCAGACGCGCAGCCCACCATCCTCGCCTGGATGTGGAGCCACTGCTGGTAGGCGGCGGCCGCCTTTCATGACTCTTGACTCCTGTAGCTCCTGAATGGCCATGCTGACGAACTCCTAAGGGTCTGGCTCTCCTTGCCTTACTCCTTCTTGAGGGAAACGTGCTTCGAAACGTGCCTCCATGTGGTGCCGAAGCGCCTCCCTCGTGACCCTAGCCAGGTCGGTGGCCCTCCAGGGGGGAGCCCCCGAGCCCTGCCTGAGGAGGGCGCCGGGCGCGCTTTCCTATGCGATGGAAGGAGGTTTCCCCTGGGTAGGCACGGGCCCAGAGGGGCCTGCCTCCTGAGGGGCCGGGCCGGACAGAGTCTTCTTCTTCTTGGGGGCGGTCTCGGGAAGCCTCCTGCTTCCGCGATCCTGGTCTTCCAGTGACGCAGCCTGAAAGGCTCGTTCCAGGGAACACACCGCGTCCTTCTCTTCACAGGGCACCGTGATGACTCCGCCACTTCCTGGCATCTTGAGGACGTTGTAGCCGTGGTGAGTTATGGCCATGAACTTGGCCAGCGCTGGGTACCCAAGGATGGCGGTGTACGGCAGGCGAATGCGAGCGACGTCGAAGTCGATGAGCTCAGTGCGGTAGTTGTCGCATGCCCCGAAGGTGACAGGGAGGCGGACCTGCCCAATCGGGACCGTGGAGCTGTCGGTGATTCCGGAGAAAGGCTTGGTTGGCTGAAGCTGGCTGTAGGTCCCTTGGAGATTGTTGAATGTTTCCACGGACAGGACATTGAGCCCTGCCCCGCCATCGATGAGGGTCCTGGTGACCACCACGTTGTTGATGATTGGGGAACAAAGCATTGGGAGGACTCCGGCTGTAGCCGCACACTTGAGCTGATCTACTGAGCTGAACGTGATGGCGCACGCCGACCACCTGAGAGGGCGCGTGGCTTCAAGCCTGGGGAGGACTACATTCACTTCGAGGGCGAACTGCTTGAAGATGCGTTGAGAGGCTGGGGCCTGAGCCCCGCCCAGGATGCAGGCGATCGTGCGCGGCTCCTGGAAGCCCCCAACCCCCTCGTCTTGGTGGCGGTCCTCGTTTCTCCTTGGCTGCGGCAGCAGCGGGGGGAGGCCTGCGTTTCCTTGCGGGCGATCCTCGCGAGGCTGATCCCTCCAGTCTCCCTCGCGAGGCGGGTCTTGCCAGCGATCCTCGCGAGGTTGGTCGCGCCACCCTTGGTGCGGGCAGCGGTCTTCCCAGCGTCCTGCATTCCTTCCTCCTCGACCGTAGCCCCGGTCACCGCGGTCGGGGAGACGGCCGATCCTTCCTTCCCGCACAGCTAGGAGCTCTTGACATTCGTTGGTGTTGTGGGTGTGGAGGTCGTGGTACACACAGTACCGGCTGCCCTTGGAAGGTTCAGGCTGATCTCTGCCCCGCTTGGTGTCTGGTTCTGCCACGAGCACGGCAGCCCGCTTGCGCTTCACATCCTTGGCCTTGGGCTTCTTCTCTTCTGGGTCTGCGGCAGGCAGCTCGAGGAGGGAGAGACGCCCTTCCTCAGCCCTTGCGCACTTGGTTGCCAAGTTGAACAGCTCCAAGGAAGTGCACAGGTCTTCATGCATCGCCAGCTCCTCCTTCATCTTGACATCGCGCATGCCGTCGGAGAAGGCTGAGATGATGGCCTCCTTAGTCACCTTGGGAATCTTGAGGCATGCGTTGTTGAAGCGCTGGATGTACTTCTGCAGGGTCTCCCCATGTTGTTGCTTGATGCGGCGCATGTCGCTCACGGCGGGTGGCCGGTCGCGAGTACCTTGGAAGTTGGTGATGAAGCGGGTGCGCATCTCGTCCTAGGAGGAGATCGTGCCTGGAGCCAGGTTCAGGAGCCAGGTGCGGGCCCCGTCCTTGAGTGCCATGGGAAACCAGTTCGCCATGACCTTCTCGTCTCGTAGAGCTAGAGGAACTCCGCAGGGTCAGCCATGCCGTCGTAACGAGGAGGCGGGTCTGGCTTGAACTTGCCGTGCCACGCGATGCTGCGCAGCTCGGTGGTGAAGGCACGGCAGCCTGCTGTGGCCACGGGAGGCCTTGGGTGACGGAGAGCTTGGTCTTGCATGTCCCCACGCGTTGCAGCTAGGTCTTGACGTGCGGGAGCAGGAGCATGGTCGCGACGTGCTGGAGCAGGGAGCGCCCGGGCAGCTTCTTGCGGGCGAGGGACTTCCTGGCAGCTCTGCTCTTGCTGCGCTGGTACCTGATGGAGCGGGTTCCGCCCAGGGGCCATGTGCCTTGGAGCCATGGCGCCTTCTTGAGGAGGAGGCGGCCGGGGCACCGCCGGTGCTTCGTCGCCTGCGCGGGGCGGGGTGCGGTGCAGCGGAACAGACGGCGCAGGAGAGCCCCCTGCGGCGCGGACGAGCTCGGCGACGCGGTCGAGCCATTCTTCGTAGACGTCGTTGATGGGATGGTAGCGCAGGAGCTCGTTTGCCACGATGAGCGCAGCTCGAGCCTCCATGGGTGTGCGGAGCGCGCGGGACGAAGAACCAGCTGGGGTGAGCGAGGGAGTTGCGGTGCGGCTGTCTTGCCGCACGGACGGATGCTGAGACGATGCTTGCTGCTCGTCCCCCGCCGGGCCAGTGGCGGCGTTGATCGCAGGTGACGGGGAACGGCGAGGACGCCCGCCGACAGGAGCCGTCTGGGCGACGCGGGAAGCGAGAGCGGCCCGGCACTCGGCACGGGCCCGACGAGCGTCAGACATGGGCGCGATGGTCGGAGGAGAACGGGGTGGTGGAAGATAAATTCCGGCGCACCCCTACCTGGCGCGCCAAATGTCGGATTTCGGGTTCCGGCAGACCCTTGAGGTTCGAACACTACGGTGCGCGCGGAGATTTCGCCTTCTACCTACCTGCACCCCTCCGCCTCGCTAAGATCTAAGCTATGGAAAGAACAACACGAGAGACACAGGGTTTATACTGGTTCGGGCCCCCGTTGTGGTGTAATACCCTACTCCAGTGTGTGGCGTGGTGGATTGCCTCTTGGGCTGATGATGATGAACAATACAAGGAAGAACAGCCTCGCGAGGGTCTGTTCTTGGCTGGGGCGATGAACTTCTAGGAGGAGTTCAGTCACCCTTCTCTCTCTCTCTCTCTGATTGTTGATGCCCTAATTCTTGATTCTCTCCTCCTTCTTTTTTTTCTCTCCTGTGGGTGGCTGGTACTATTTATAGAGGCCCTGGTCCTCTTCCCAAATATCAAGCGGGAAGGGAGCCAACAATGGCGGGCTAATTCGAAGGGGGACAGCTAGTACCGGCTATCCTGACAAAAGTAGTCTTCGCCTGCACAAAGCTCTGGTGGTGACATTGTTTTGGGCTCCATGATGACCTCCATCTTGCAGTCCTCCTGGTCTTGGTCTTGTTGCACCGAAATGGCAACCTTTGCCTGATGCCTCGGTACTCCACGGCTGCGCTTGCCCCCTTTGCACTAAAGAGGAAAGGAGGACACTGCGCGGGCTGGCACCCGCCTGGCGCCCTTGGTTGTCATGGCTTGCGTCACGGGCACCTCGTGAGGTACCCCGCCTTGATCTCTCCGCCTCCTCGCGAGCCAGCCTGATGAGGCCGTGCCTGAGGAAGCTCCGCGCCGTCCGCCCCGCGAGGCTTGGCCCCTCGCGAGGGTCTTGCGTCTGTGTTGGTGAAGATGGGCCGTGCTGGGCCCCCCTTTGAGCCACGCCGCAGGCCGCAGGCAGGCAAGTCTGGGGATCCCCGTTCCCAGAACACCGACACCCTCAATATGGTGTGAGAAGTCCGAACACTTTAACAAGTGCGGCATCCCGAACTTATAGCATTATATGCATCGGCTCCGAATCATGTCTTGGGTCAATAGTTGGGTTTGCCCGGCTCCTATGTTTTGGTGCCTTACGTTCCGCTATATCGGCTAAGGTAGAACTAGGAGAACTACTGCGATTGTGCCCCAGTTGAGCTGGGTCGAGCACCTCAGTAGAGAAAGCTAAAACTGACTATCATGGTGAAGTGAGAGCCGGTCGCTGTTCGAGAGGTTTTTCGAGTCCCTAAAGACTTATGCCTCTTAGAGCGAGGAGTCGGCTCTGTCCGGCCAAGGCGTGGATAGCGCCCCGAACTCGGTCTTCTGAATACCAGGGGCTTCGCCGAAATTTAAAATTATAGAATTCTATGGCTAAGTGAGAGTGTTCACGCATTATAGTCCGATTGCCTTGTTTGTTGTGCTGAGCGCCTCCCTCGAAGGACCCAAACATGGGAAAAAGAGCGCTCAGGTTTATCCCCAAACATGCCAGCACTAGCGGCACGGCAGCAAAAGCCGACGACTCACCATCTCTCAGAATTGATAAACAGCCGCACAGAAGGTAATATTTTAAATTCCAACAGCATTGATTAGCGCATATGAACAAGTTTTCAGATCACAGGACAAAACGAGCGAGTTTTACTCAAAAATTACATCCCTGGAACATTCATCCGCCACAAGGCGGGCACCCTTCAGAACATCCGTATAATAATTCTCGGGCTTGCGATGCTCTTTCCCCGGCGGTGGCCCGTCCTTCACAAGCTTCTCAGCATCCAACTTGCCCCAGTGTACCTTAGCACGGGCAAGGGCCCTACGGGCACCTTCAATGCAAACGGAGCGCTTGATGACTTCGAGCCTTGGACAGGCCCCCACCAGCCGCCGCACCAGCCCGAAATAGCTCCCAGGCAGAGCCTCTCCAGGCCACAGCCGAACTATGAGGCCCTTCATGGCCTGTTCGGCCTCCTTGTGGAGCTCGACCAGTTGCTTCAGCTGGTCGCTCAGGGGCACGGGGTGTCCGGCCTCAGGATACTGAGACCAGAACACCTTCTCTGTCGAGCTGCCCTCCTCGGCTGGATAGAATGCGGCGGCATCAGACACGCTACGGGGAAGAACTGCGAATGCTCCTAGAGAACTCCGGATCCGGGTAAGTAACAAGTAACTCACGTTTATGTCTTTGCTTTGCATAAAAAATGCCTTACCCGCCGCTATCTTTTTCACCGCATCCAACTCCTCGAGGGTCTTCCAGGATTTGGCCTTGGCAGACATGGCATTTTCAATAGCCATCGCGAGCTCGGACGCTCGCGTCTTTGAGTCAAGCTCCAAAGTCTCATGTTTTTTCATGAGAACCTGGAGCTCTTGCCGCACCTTGCCAACCTGGGCCTCGTACTTCTCCCGCTCGGTGCGCTCCATGGCCGCCCTCTTCTCGGCCTCGACCAGCGCTTGCTTAACGGTCGCCACCTCAAACATGGCCCCTACAATAGCCACGATAATCCTGTCATTTTTTGCAATTGCACTTTTTTTATATATATTTAAACAAGGTATTTCTTACCTTCCTTGTCCTTGAGCTGCTTCTTGGCACGTCCGAGCTCTTGCTCGGACCGCTCGAGGTTCTGCTTTAGCGTGTCCACTTCCGCAGTCAGTGCGGCGGACGCCAGCAGAGAAGCCTGCATACGCATATTGACTCCTTTTTGTTAGACTCATGCGAATTTTATTTGATCCTCTATTTGGCTTTTTTTCCGAACGCCAAACAGAGCATCATGGGCTACTGTCTATGCGGTAATATTATTTACACATTCTTTACTTACCTCAAAGCCTGTTAAAAGGCTAGCACAAGCTTCAATCAGTCAGCTCTTGGCGGACTAAACCTTCTGGACCACCACACTCATAATGGTGCGGTGCTCCTCGTCAATGGAGGCGCCTTTGAGCACCTCCAACAGATTGTCCAGCGCCTCCGGTTGGACGGGGGTCACCGGCACGGTGGGCTTGCTCCTCTCGGAAGGAGGTCGCCCGCCGGACTCTGGAACCTTTGAATGTTCCGGAGCGGTGTCCGGCCTAGGGCCGGACTTGGAGCCCTGGGGGTTTTATCCCCTTTACTCCTGGAGTCTGGGAGGTCGCCTTGCGGCGCCTCCAGGACCACCTCCTCCTGACTTGGAACCTGTTGGGACAACACTTCGGTGTTGTCCGTAGGGCGGGGGGAGGTAGCCGTCGGAAGCGAATTCACATCCGACGAGTCTAGTGAACCGCTCGACGACACGTCGAGCCGGTCTTTGGGTGGGCTACATAAACATATTTGACATAAGGGAAAGCTGTGCAATAAAGGAATACTATGAATTACTCTGGTATCCGGATACTTACGATTTCGCCAGGGGCTTGGCCCTGAGCGGCCACTCCTCTCCGCCGTCGTCAGCGTTGGTGGAGCAGTCCAGAGGAAGGGTTTTCCCCTTCTTGGACCCTTCGGCCTCCCCAGTGAGGGCGGCCTTCCTTTTTTCCCTTCCCCCGCTGGAGGGGGAGAGGTCCCTTCCTCCTCCTCCTCTTCACGGGAGGAATACACCTTGGAACCGTCAGATGATGAACCCGACACCTCCTGGCGCCGGGCACTTTTTCGAGTCCCCGTGGCCTTCTTCTCCGGCACCACATAGGGTGCCGGAACCAGCAGCTTCGCCAAGCGGGCATCGGCTGGATCTTCAGGCAAAGGAGCCAGACGGTCGATCTGTCCGGACTTCGCCTGCCAATCCTGTCAAAGGTAAGGGAGCTTAGATCCCGCATAGAGTTAAACTATGAAAAACTAATACCCTGTAAAAGGTACAAACAACTTACCGCGCTAGCATGACGCTGCGCGCTGAATCCGCGATCCTCGGTAGCGGATGCAGGAGCCTCGATGCCCTTGAAAAGCACCTTCCAGGCATCTTCGTACGTCGTGTCAAAGAGCCTGCTCAGAGGTCGGTGCTGCGCCGGGTTGAACTCCCACAGATTGAAGGCCCGTTGTTGACACGGGAGGATCCGGCGGACGAGCATAACCTGGACTATGTTCACGAGCTTGAGCTGCTTGTCCACCAGGGTTTGGATGCATGTTTGCAGTCCAGTCACCTCTCTTTTGCTGCCCCACGATAGGCCCGTCTCTTTCTAGGACGTGAGCCGTGTTGGGGGTCCGGACCGGAACTCGGGGGCTGCGACCCACTCAGGGTTGCACGGCTCGGTGATGTAAAACCACCACGATTGCCACCCCTTCAGGGTCTCCACAAAGGAGCCCTTGAGCCATAAGACGTTGGGCATCTTGCCCACCATGGCGCCTCCGCACTGCGCCTGGTTGCCGCGCACCACCTTCGGCTTGATATTAAAAATCTTGAGCCATAGGCCGAAATGGGGACGGATGCGAAGAAAGGCCTCGCACACAACGATAAACGCCGAGATGTGGAGGATGAAGTTCGGGGCCAGATCATGGAAATCCAGGCCGTAGTAGAACATGAGTCCCCGGACAAATGGGTGGATAGGAAAGCCCAGTCCGCGGAGGAAGTGGGGAAGGAACACTACCCTCTAATGGGGCCTTGGGGTGGGGAGGAGCTTCCCCTCTTCGAGAAGCCGGTACGCGACGTCGTTAGACAAGTATCCGACCTTCCTCAGTTTTTTGATGTGTCCCTCCATGACGGAGGAGACCATCCACTTGCCTCCCGCTCCGGACATGGCTGGAGAAGGTTGAGGTGGGGAGTGCGGACTTGGGCGCTGGAGCTCGAGTGTGCGAAAATGGATAGGCAAAGGAGGAAGAAGGCGTAGGTGAAAAGGTGGATCCTTATCCCCTTATATGGGTGGACGCAACTACGTGTCCCCACCAGCCTGGTAAAACTCGCTTATCTCCAAGCGCCGTAATCAATGGCGCGGTTGGGTTACCCACGCCCGTATTGATGAGAATCCCGGAATAAGGGGACACGATCTCTGCTTTAACAAGACATGCCAAGGAAACTGCCTCGCGTGACACGCTGAGGTGGGATAATAAAATGATTCGAATAAAGGCTTGGTCGTGGTGCGTAACACTATGGAATACGTCAGCAGATTAGATTTGTGTAAATATTATTCTCTCTATGGAAATATGTGGAAACTTATTTTCCAGAGCCGGACACTATCTTTGTGTTCAAAATCATCTATGACGTACTTGGAGGAGGAACTCGCCTTGCAATGCCGAAGACAATCTATGCCGGACTCTTGTCATTGAAGCCTGGTTCAGGGGCTACTGAGGGAGTCCTGGATTAGGGGGTGTCCGGATGGCTGGACTATACCTTGAGCCGGACTCCTAGACCATGAAGATACAAGATTTAAGACTTCGTCCTGTGTCCGGAAGGGACTTTCCTTGGCGTGGAAGGCAAGCTTGGCGATACGGATATGTAGATCTCCTACCATTGTAACCAACTTTGTGTAACCCTAACCCTCTCCGATGTCTATATAAACCGAAGGGTTTTAGTCCGTAGGACAACATACAGAACAATCATACCATAGGATAGCTTCTAGGGTTTAGCCTCTCCGATCTCGTGGTAGATCTACTCTTGTACTACCCATATCATAAATATTAATCAAGCAGGACATAGGGTTTTAGCTCCATCAAGAGGGCCCGAACCTGGGTAAAACTTCGTGTCCCTTGCCTCCTATTACCATCCAGCCTAGATGCACAGTTCGGGATCCCCTACCCGAGATCCACCGGATTTGACACCGACAGTAGACCATTGCTCTTGTGAGTACATTTTGTCCTGTAATGCCTGTACTTCCAGGGATTGGTAGTTGATTATGTAGCATCAATCTGCATCTTATCTTCATTATCCTCTATCCCTTCCAGTATTATCATATCTATAATTACTCTCTACAAAATGTAGAGTACAGGAAATGCTTATGAAGAAGATTTTGTGCTGAAATTCTTGAGTTATCCTTCCCTTGACATGGAGAAGGGCATTATAAAGCTGGTGTTAACTGTTAATGTAAGTCAGTCCTTCTAAAGCCTTTATCCTCAACTGATGTTTAATTTGCTCATACTCCCTATCGTTTGCTGTTGTTTAGTTTGCTATTTCTACCAAAATGCATGTTCGCAAGAAGTTCTAAGTTTTACTTGTAAAACCAAATTCCTTATTCATACCATGCACATTACTCAATACTCCCTATATGTATGCTTGTTTTTGTGGATCTATAATCTAGTGTGTGGTGAAACAGCCCACATTTGCACCTTGTCATCTCCTATTTTATCTTACTGATGTGGCTGATGATATGAACAACATGCCATGCACATTAACCAAAATAGATACAATGATTTTCTTTGCCCTTCATCTATGCTTGTTATGTTGACATGGTAATCTAGTAGTGCGGTGAAGCTCCCTGCATTATGAACAATGCCAAATTATGCTATTGATATTTTGAACTTACTCTTTATTTTCTAATTTGAAATTGGATGGAATTGACAGCACAGTTATCATCTTTGTTTATACACGTGCAAAACCTGTCATCTCTCTGCTTTGTTTTAGGGTGATATGCGTGATGGTATGCACAAGTCTGCTGAAGGTTGTGCGACAAACCCAACATATATAGCAGCAAAGAAGGCAAAACATCTTGAAGATAGCGAGACAACCCCAAAGTCTTGTCTTGATGCAGTGTTCAAGTTACTTGAGACTAGCAGTCACACAAGCTCACAGAATTTGTTGTCTGAATCAGTTTGACTTCTTCAGTCCCAAGTTCTAGCAGAAAGGCATTCTGCAACTCAACTTCGACTTGAAGTCCTATCTCACTACAAGAAATATGTCAACTAGTGACCTTCTGTCAGTGACCCAGGAAGAATTGGTAATAGATCTATGACCAGTTGAGACCAATTGGTCAAAAGCTGTTCGAGGGGATCCAAACCCTAAACTATAACGACCATTTTGGTCAGAAAGGTCGTAATTTCCTTACAAGAAATGGTCATAAAGCAGATAGCACAGGCCCGCCGCCTTATTTCTAGCTGATCATGACCAATATAGATGGTCATAACCTTGTAAATTGTGGTGGGTTTCTATGACTAGGCGCCACCTCATCAGTTTTGCCTATGTGTCATGTCCATGTGGCAGTTTTTGCCCTAGGTTGTGAAGCAGCCTATATTTCTATCATTCCCAAAATTCCTAAAAAAAATCTCATACTTCTTTGGGTCATATCTTCGTCAAATATGTAAAAAACCTTCCTTGCCTAGTTCAAAAATAATTCAAAAATATTCATTTTCCTATTCTGTTCAGAAAAACACTTTGTGAAGGAAGTACCACTTTGGCATGTCCAAATGGTATCCATTTTCTACAATGCTTTCCTATGCCCAAATAACCATCCTCCGCCAAATGCCAGCTCAATCCATTCATTATTTTGAGCCCAGCTTCAACATTCGTATTTATGTCCAGTGTCGTACTTTGCAAAGAAAGTACCACCTAGGCTCCTCCTTTTGAGCTGAATTTTTTTGAAGACGGTCTTCTTAGTAACTGATCATCCTCAGCCAAAAATCACGCCTATTAGCCATGTGCATTTCCCGTACCGCTAATCAAACACTTGGCTGCTTATTCATGTTTGAGCATCGATCGATCTCCTCGTGAGAATCTTATCTTTTGATTTTCTTCCTAACACCTACCTGGGGAGTTCCCAACCCACTAGACATGCCTAGGCCGCCTAGAACACATGGGAATGCCACGGGCACGCGGTGACCACGCGAAGGGCATGCGAGTTTACATGCTCTAGAGATAGGGCCCTCGGCCACCATCCAAACCTCGACGTATCGTCACCAAACCATGTATTTATGATTAAATAGGTAATTATGTAACTAGAAATGATTTTTGGAAAAAAAAATAGCAAACTATGAGGCAGCTGCAGTTCAAATTTGATCCGCTTCCTCCTGAATCGGCAGGAATTTGTCTTTTTCACCAGAGGTGGATCAAAACTTTTGACACACAACCATTTTTTCAATTGTGCATTAAATATGGCCTAGTATTTTATAAAATTGATTAGGTCCAATTTTGCAACAAATATATGGTAGGTCCTTCACCAAAAAAACTCATTCCGAGCACTCAAAAATTGGAAAATGAATTTTCCGTACAAAGAAAATGAAAACTCCCTTAGGTAACATTGTTTTGAATTCCAAGATGCACCCTTGTGCACAATATGAGATCATTTGAACAAACTATGCCATGAATGTGGCCATAAGATTGATCATTTGGCTTGAAAGCCATGAATCTTCACACATGATAGCTCATTTCTGAGAACACATTTTTAAAATAATTGCCGTATTACAAGTTTATTATTTTTCGTAGAAAATTGATCACATATAATGACACAATGCGAAGGTTTTCCAATTTTTGATTTTTTTGAATTTTTTATGCCCGTTTCAAAATGCGGTCAAAATGGCGGGCTTGACCGTTCCTAGCTAGTGATTGAATCTTGGAAAACTTTTGATGTTTCTCTAATTAAATAGATACTTATGTACCTAGAAATGATTTTTGGAAAAAATAAAGATCAAACTATGAGGGAGCTGCAGTTCAAATTTGACCTGCTTCCTACTGAATCGGTGGGAATTTGTCTTTTTCACCTCAGGTGGATCCGAACTTTTTACACCCTACCATTTTGTCAATTGTGCATTCAATATGTCCTAGTATTTTATAAAATTGATTTGGTCCAATTTTGCAACAAATATATGCTAGGTCCTTCACACACAAAAAACTCATTTCGGGCACTCGGAAAATGGAAAATGAATTTTCCGTGCAAAGAAAATGAAAACTTCCTTAGGAAACATTGTTTGGAATTCCAAGATTCACCCTTGTGCACAATATGAGATCATTTGAACAAACTATGCCATGAGTGTGGCCATATGATTGATCATTTGGCTTGAAAGCCATGAATCTTCACATATGATAGCTCATTTCTGAGAACACCTTTTTAAAATAATTTCCGTAGTACAAGTTTTTTATTTTTCCTCGTAACTTGATCGCATATAATGACACGCGAAGGTTTTTCAATTTTTAGATTTTTTTGAATTTTTTATGCCAGTTTCAAAATGCGGTCAAAACGGCGGGCTTGACGGTTCCTAGCTAGTGGTTGAATCTTGGAAAACTTTTGATGTTTCTCTGATTAAATAGATACTTATGTAACTAGAAATGATTTTTGGAAAAAATAAAGAGCAAACTACAAGGCAGCTACAGTTCAAATTTGACCCGCTTCAAGCTGAATCGGCGAAAATTTGTCTTTTTCAAGAGAGGTGGTCAAAACTTTTTACACCCAAACATTTGGTCAATTGTGCATTAAATATGGCCTAGTATTTTAGAAAATTGAGTTGGTCCAATTTTGCAAAAAATATATGGTAGGTCCTTCACACAAAAAACTCATTTTGGGCACTCGGAAAATGGAAAATGAATTTCCCTGCAAAGAAAATGAAAACTTCCTTAGGAAACATTGTTTGGAATTCCAAGATGCACCCTTGTGCACAATATGAGATCATTTGAACAAACTATGCCATGAATGTGGCCATAAGATTGATCATTTGCCTTGAAAGCCATGAATCTTCACGCATGATAGCTCATTTCTGAGAACACTTTTTTAAAATAATTGTCGTGTTACAATTTTATTATTTTTCCTCGTAACTTGGTCAGATATAATGACACAATGCGAAGGTTTTCCAATTTTTTGATTTTTTTTGAATTTTTTATGCCCGTTTCAAAATGCGGTCAAAATGGCGGGCTTGACCGTTCCTAGCTAGTGGTTAAATCTTGGAAGTTTTTTGATGTTTCTCTGATTAAATAGATACTTATGTACCTAGAAATGATTTTTGTAAAAAGTAAAGAGCAGACTACAAGGCAGCTATAGTTCAAATTTGACCCGCTTCCAGCTGAATCAGCGAAAATTTGTCTTTTTCACGAGAGGTGGATCAAAACTTTTTCACCCAACCATTTGGTCAATTGTGCATTAAATATGGCCTAGTATTTTAGAAAATTGATTTGGTCCAATTTTGCAACAAATATATTATAGGTCCTTCACAAATTTTTTTATTTTGGGCACTCGAAAAATGGAAAATTGATTTTTCATGCAAACAAAATAAAAACTCCCGTTGTCAATATTGTTTGCGAATCCATGATGTAAACTTGTGCAAAATGTGATATCATTTGAACAAATATTTGCTAGGACTTTCACAAAAAAACTCATTTTGAGCACTGAAAAATGGAATGAATTTTTTTATCTTGAATCGATCACGACCAATTTATATGGTCATAAGGTCATCAAATGGTTTGCTGCATTCTGATTGGACCATGAGCATATCACGTGGATCACACATGAACCACCGTCGGATGCTTCCGGATCCAATGGCCCAAACCCACCCGAGCAGAAACCCCAGGTTTGGCCTCATGGACATTTTCCACCCACCCCTCGCCTCCATTCTTTCTTTCTTTCTCTCCCTCGCCCCTCAGATCCTCTCCCCTCTCCCCCGATGCAGATCCACCTCGCGCCCCCCGTCGCCACCACCCACCCCTCTGAACCTCGCTGCCACCCACCTCCGCCGCCGCCCTCACTCTCCCCTCGTCTCCCTCTTCCTCGACCAACCTCGCCACCGTGCAGGGGCTGGGTTGTCGCCGCGTGCTGTTCCTGCGGGTTGTCGCTGCGACGGCGACCTCCTCTCAACCAGCCCCGCCGCCGCCCTCCAGATCCAACCCAGCAGCTACCAGCTCAGGCCTAACCCCTACCACGCGGCCATGGCCATGGCAGGGAGAGCCCGAATCCCTACCCCGCGGTGGCTAGGGTTTCGGTCGCCTCCAACCTGATCTAGCGCGCGCGTGCGTGCTTCAACCCCATGGCTGGCTTGCTTGCCGGCGCGCGCGTGCGTGCTTCGATGCATAGCGCTCCATCCTCCCGATTCCCCATCATCTCCCACCACCACCAACCACAAACCAGACGACAGGTAAGGGAGGAGGAGAGCGGCGGCGAAGATGGTGTCACTAAAGCTGGAGAAGCGTCTGGCCTCGAGCGTCCTCAAGTGCGGCAAGGGCAAGGTCAACGAGATTTCCATGGCCAACTCCCGTAAGAGCATCGCCCTCTTCCCTCACCCCATCCACTCTCCCTCTTCGCGCATCTCGATTGTCGCATGGATTTCGTAGATCTGTGGCTGAGGTGGTCATCCGCGAGGCTTAGGTTGTTCGAGGCGGGTAGTGCGATGCTTGCTCGCGCTGCGCCCTCTCATTGATCGGATGAACATCCTCGTGTTGCTGGGATGAGTGTTCTTCGGGTAGCTGAGTATTTAGATGGAACATTATATAGCTGACCACTCTATGGGTTCGATTTTCTGTCGAGCTACCGTGATAGCTATGGGACTGTGATGTGCCACTTTGATGGTGTTTCCGATAGCAGATGAATCAGTGATTCATGTAGATGCTTCGTTTAGATTGAGTCTCCTCGCATGCTCTCAACTTATGTTGCCTAATTTACACATCTCGCAGTGTGTTAGTGTTAAATTCACTAGCTTGTATGCGTAAACTGCTGAATTTGGTAGTACGAATCCATATAGTTTGTGCATACAGGTCAGTCTTATGGGTGTCTCTTCATGTGATGAATGGGTTTCCTCTGTGCGGCCCTGGTAAATTGCAAAACATGTACAACGAGAGTTTGACCTTGTTTAAGAAATCCTTCTTGCACTTATAAGGCCTACTAACCTATCCATAGTACAAGTTTAATCATAAGGAACATGTTTCTCCATTAACTTGGCCATGGTAACTCAAGTTGTTCTACTGATGAAGCTAATAGAGTCGCTTGTTCTGTTGTTCCTTTACCTTCACACGAAATTTGGTTGGTCCCAGTTATAGTTTGCTTCGATTTTTGGTGTGATTTCTTAGCAAAGCTAGCATGTTTCCGTCGATAGGGGAAAGAAACTGACCAGGAAGTGCTGCTTCCGGGGGAAGGCCATCAGGAGGTGGTGGATGTGGCGCAACTGGGGAAGTTTTTGTATCTATGTATATTTATTTACTGTTATAACATGGATATGTATTTAGCTTTAATGTTAGTTGTAGCGTTAGCACATCCATATGTGGAAGAAAAGGGTTTGTGTATGTGTGCTTCTGGTTCAATTTTTTACATGGTTCCTTTGACGTCATTAGTCAAAATGGAGCAAGTTGTGTATGTGTGCATCACTTTATGGTTCAGTTTTGGATGACTGAATCCGGCTAGAGCAAACTGTCTCTGTGTATTTGAAAGTGCAACTATCCCTAGGTGGTTTTGGTAATTCCTAACAGCATATAGCTCATTGAGCTAACACTATTCCAAGATTAATATTTCAGGAAAAACTCAATTAATGGCATGGATGAGGAAGGTGGACCCCTAAAAATACTAAGGACAAAAAGATTGGCTCAAGCTCAAAGATCAAGACTCTACATTTTATATTTTAGTGATCCAAGATCACATTGAGTCTATAGGAAAAGCCAATACTATCAAGGAGGATGAGGTGTTGCTTGATGAGGTTCTTGCTTCATAGTTGAGGGAGTCCTGGATTAGGTGGTGTCCGGATGGCCGGACTATACCTTCAGCCGGACTCCTGGACTATGAAGATACAAGATTGAAGACTTCGTCCCGTGTCCGGAAGGGACTTTCCTTGGCCTGGAAGGCAAGCTTGGCGATATGGATATGCAGATCTCCTACCATTGTAACCGACTTTGTGTAACCCTAACCCTCTCCGGTGTCTATATAAACGGGAGGGTTTTAGTCCGTAGGACAACAGACAGAACAACAATCATACCATAGGCTAGCTTCTAGGGTTTAGCCTCTTCGATCCCGTGGTAGATCTACTCTTGTACTACCCATATCATCAATATCAATCAAGCAGGACGTAGGGTTTTACCTCCATCGAGAGGGCCCGAACCTGGGTAAAACTTTGTGTCCCTTGCCTCCTGTTACCATCCAGCCTATATGCACAGTTCGGGACCCCCTACCCGAGGTCCGCCGGTTTTGACACCGACAATAGTGCTTAGTGATATGCTCCAAAAACCCTCAACTACCTTGCCACATCCACATATGACCTAAACCAAAAGTCAAACTCAGCCCCACCGATTCTTTCTATCCGGCGCCACCGAGTTCAGATGTCATAGCCACTGCCACAAACCCTAGGCAAATCGGTCTCACCGATAGGGATCTCGGTCACACCGAGATGGGGTTGTAATCTTTCTGTTTCCCTTCATAATGTTTCGGTCCTACCGAGATGAGCGATCGGTCCCACCGAGATTGCAATGTAAACTCTCTGTTTCCCTTTTGTAACATTTTGGTCCCACCGAAATGAGCGATCGGTCCCACCGAGTTTACCTGACCAACTCTCTGGTTACCTTATTACCAAAATCGGTCCCACCGAGTTTGTGTAATCGGTCACATCGAGATTACATTATGCCCTAACCCTAACCATATCGGTCCCACCGAGTTGCACCTCAGTCCCACCAAAAATCCTAACAGTCACTAGGTTTGCTAAATCAGTCTGATCGAGTTTCTCAATTCGGTCTCACCGAGATTGGTAAATTGTGTGTAACGGTTAGTTTTTGTGTGGAGGCTATATATACCCCTCCACCCACTCTTCATTCGTGGAGAGAGCCATCAGAACATACCTACACTTCCAATACACATTTTCTGAGAGAGAACCACCTACTCATGTGTTGAGGCCAAGATATTCCATTCCCACCATATGAATCTTGATCTCTAGCCTTCCCCAAGTTGCTTTCCACTCAAATCTTCTTTCCACCAAATCCATATCATGTGAGAGAGAGTTGAGTGTTGGCGAGACTATCATTTGAAGCACAAGAGCAAGGAGTTCATCATCAACACACCATTTGTTACTTCTTGGAGAGTGGTGTCTCCTAGATTGGCTAGGTGTCACTTGGGAGCCTCTGACAATGATTGTGGAGTTGAACCAAGGAGTTTGTAAGCGCTAGGTGATCGCCTACTTCATGAAGATCTACCACTAGTGAGGCAAGTCCTTCATGGGCGATGGCCATGATGGGATAGACAAGGTTGCTTCTTCGTGGACCCTTCGTGGGTGGAGCCCTCAGTGGACTCGTGCAACTGTTACCCTTCGTGGGTTGAAGTCTCCATCAACGTGGATGTATGATAGCACCACCTACCGGAACCACGACAAAAACATCCATGTCTCCAATTGCGTTTGAATTCTCCAAACCCTTCCCTTTACATTCTTGCAAGTTGCATGCTTTACTTTCTGCTGCTCATAGACTCTTTGCATGCTTGCTTGAATTGTGTTAAGATTGCTTGACTTGTGCTAAGATAGCTAAAATCTGCCAGAGACTAACATTGGGAAAAGGATAGATTTTTAATTGGTCAAGTAGTCTAATCACCCCCACTCTAGACATACTTTCGATCCTACAGTATTGTATCATCTACACATCACTTTTGTTTCTCTAATTGTACAAGAGCACTCCCTCTGCACTCACTCATGTCACATAGATTAGCCTTGAATTTTAAAACATTTGTTGTGTTATAATAAACTGCCTTCTATTTGCTGGGGACGTTTACATGTACCACATGAACCAGCTCTTCCTACTAAAGGTTCTGTGCCCCAATTCCATCCTTCTGTTTAAATTTCTGAAATTTATATTCTGTAACTTGGATGGCTATGTTGCATTTTCAATTCTTGCTTTGTTAAATTTGAGGCTATGTTGCATTTGTAGTTCTTGAGATTGATGTCAATGGTATATAGAAAGCAAAAAAATTGTTGCCACATAATGATGTTATGGTACCCCCAGCAAGTAATATGCTTGAATCAATATGATTTTTCCTGATTGTAATTATCTTATATTATCGTGATGTTAGCAGGTATGTGCGAGTCGACCGTCCGGTGGCAGTCCCTATGGAATGGGCAGTGGACTACTCCCTTGGCCAGGCGTACCTGTGTCATGCGGGTTCTGATCATGTACAACGGCACACTTTCCAGCGTCGGCCTGAGCAAACGATGATGCAAGGCTGCTCCTCTCCTACTACATGTCTTCATTGACTTGATTCTTTGACATGGAGATATTTAAAGCCTTCACTTGTTCATTGTGTCATCTACTGATTACATCTATGTTTTTTTGCAAAGCACGTAATGGTTTTGAGTAGTTTATCATGGCCTGATGGAACGTTCATGTCATTAGCATGTATGTATACACTATTACAGCAGCCAAATGCAATCCATTTTATTAAATGTGTTCTGGTTAGGATTTGGTCATGCCATGACTTTGTTGTTCTATTTTCTATGAATCTAGTCACTACTTCTAGAGGAAAATTATCCTTACTCATATTGAGCTTTCCATCTACTTGAGGCAACTGCAGGATGGTAAAATTCTTGCTTTGTTTCTGCAGTCACGACCAGGAACCAAGAGAAAGCATAGGTTGCTTGGGTGCATGCTAGAGGCTAGAGCTGCAGGAGGTTCAGTTACATGCTCTTAGTTTTTTTTCCTTCAATGCTACGTTGTGGTAGCCATGCTGTATGTTTCCAGGTTTTCTAACTATATGCAAAACTTCCTATAGGCTCGGCGGGAGCATCCTGCTGCTTGGCGTTGGACGACAAGGACTTCCTCGCACACGATTTGTCTTCTAAGATTTACGGAATCAAGGTAATCTCACTCTCTCCGACCCTGGTTGTCTTGTGGGTATGGTTGCTGTAGATGGTGGTCTGTGTGGATCTTGTTATACTGAGGGTGTTATGATGGTGGTGGCATGAAAGAAGGGAAGAAATTCTTAGCAATCTGTTTCCTGTAGTATTTAACTGTTTACATTATGAAATGTGTGGACAGTAGGTATGTTTCCCAGGTTATATGGTAATAATTGTACACCTTATCGTTGAGTTTGGTCTGTGTTTATAGAATGACAAGGTTGGTTAATTAAGCCCTGCCTGTATCTTTTAGAGTTTACCTCATTGGTAGCATATTCAGCTGTATTAATTAATATTGTACATGTTGGAGAATTTGGACGATGATAACAAACTGTAACCATGAATACTCAAATAGAAACTTAAACAACCATCTTGTTTAATTTGGTGATGTTCCTCCATGCTAAGAGCTAATATGCTATGAAAGTGCGTTATATCGACTAGAGGGGGGGTGAATAGGCGATTTTTATGAAAGTCTTCAACACGTGGGAGTTATGAAGACAAACGATAGAAATAAACCTAATACCCTGCAGCGGAAGGTAGACTACACTAGGAAAGCCATAGTCAAGTATTCAATAGAGTGAAAGCACAATGACTAATAGCAGCAATGTAGTAAGGATCAGGTAGGAAGATATTGTGAAGCCAAACAGAACACGCAGTCACTCAATGAAGACAAAAGATAGTGCAAACATACAATGACTTCACAAGGAGTAACAGTAAGTAAAGGGAAGGGAAGATGAAACCAGTGACTCGTTGAAGACAATGATTTGTTGGACCAGTTCCAGTTGTTGTGACAACTGTACGTCTGGTTAGGGCGGCTAGGTATTTAAACCTTAGGAGACACAGTCCCGGACACCCAGTCCTGAACACGCAGCTCAGGACACCCAGTCCTCACCGTAATCCCCTTGAGCGAAGGTCACACAGACCTCGCCCAATCACTCTTGTAAGTCTTCAAGGTAGACTCCCAAACCTTCACAGACTTCGTTCACCAGCAATCCACAATGTCTCTTGGATGCTCAGAACGCGACGCCTAACCGTCTGGAGGATGCACAGTCCTCAAGTGTAATAAGTCTTCAGATCACACAGACAAGAAGACTTAAGTGATGCCTAATTCTCTTTGGCTTTGGGTGGTTAGGGCTTTATCCTCGCAAGGAATTCTCTCTCAAAGGCTTTGAGGTAGGTTGCTCTCAAACGACAAAAGCCATACTCTCAATCTGAGCAGCCAACCATTTATGGTTGTAGGGGGTGGGCTACTTATAGCCACTTGGCAACCTGACCTAATTTGTCCGAAATGACCCTGGGTCACTAAGGAACTGACACGTGTTCCAACGGTCAGATTTCAAACTCACACAGCATCTTTACTTGGGCTACAAGCAAAGCTGGCTTGTCCGACTCTGGACAAGATTTGCTCTCATAGTCTTCACTCGAAGACATAGGTTATGGTTAGGCATCACTTCAGTCATTCTGACTAGTTCGCTTGGACCCCACTTAACAGTACGGTGGTTCCTATGACTCAACACAAAAGAAAGAGAACTACGAAAGATCTAAGTCTTCGAGCTCCATAGGCTTCATGTGGTGTCTTCTCTTGTCATAGTCTTCAATGTGAATATCTTCATATACCACCTTTGACTTCAATGTCTTCATACATTTTTAGGGGTCATCTCTGGTAGGAAAACTGAATCAATGAGGGACTTCTACCTGTGTTATCCTACAATTCCCACAAACACATTAGTCCCTCAACTAGGTTTGTCGTCAATACTCCAAAACCAACTAGGGGTGGCACTAGATGCACTTACAATCTCCCCCTTTTTGGTGATTGATGACAAACTAGTTGAAGTTTTCAACGGGGTATATAATCTGTGAAATTGTAAAGGATAAGGAATTGTCTTCATAAGTTGCAAGGGCTCCCCCTGAAGATGTGCATATAAGTAAAATTTGCTTTTGGAATGCAAATGCACATGGCAGGTTGTACTTATGGAGATCCACTTCAACTTATGATGACAATCCACTATGCATGTGAAAGTATATGAAGATAATGACATGCGACATGCATAATGGAAAATGGACGTCTGCAGAATGATCTAAGTGCGGAATTTATCGTCGCACATGCGGAATTTATCATCGCAAAACAAGGTGGCAGATAAGTAGCAGACGACCATCAAGTTTAAGTGTTACAACACAAAGAACCAAATGTAGCAAAACGAGAGTTGTAAGCAAGAAGCAAAATATAAAGCACCCGCCCATATGGACCCGCTGGAAGACTATCAACCTCATATGCTTCTCCCCCTTTTGTCAGTAAGGACCAAAAAGGTTTGAAGACATAGAACATCTACTCGTTCCTGTGGGGAGTAGGTGAAACAGCAGGGTCGTTGGTGGTGTTTGGCGGTGCAGAAAAGCTTGGAGCAGAGTCGAAGCGTGCTGAAGGAGGTGGCGGTGAAGTAGCATCGTCTTCATCCTCGATAACTCTGGCAGTCACAGTTGCAGCAGAGGAAGCGAACTCAGAGTCTTCAAGGGATGGAGTTCGTCGCAGCACAGCCCTTCGAGGAGGTGTGGTGTCAAACTTGAATCGCTCAGTGAAGCCATCCTCTTGAAGATCATCTTCAGAACACATCAGCGTTAGCCCTTTCCATGTGCGGCGATAGGTTTCATGGGCAACGAAAGCATTCTTGGTGGCAAGATTGCGAATGCGATTAACATCCACCAAGAGGCTTTGCATCTGACGCTTCAGCCAGTCATGATGCCTATCATGTTTCTGATGAATAGCCACAAGAAGCTCTTGGTCATTAAGAGCACAAGTGCGCTTCTTGGGTCGTGGAGCAGTTGTACTATCAGTGGCTTCAATGAGAGCAGGATGTGGTGCACGTGCAGTGCCAGCCAAAGGATATACACGAGTGACTGCTTCAACTCCTTCAATATTCTGAGAGAAACTCTGATGCTCCGCATTCTGAAGACTTAGAGGTTCCTTGGCAGGCTCAGGATAGATGGCTTCAATTGACATATCCACATCAGGCAGAAAAATCCGATGATTGCGAGCAGATGGCTGATATGAGATCGCAGAGTGAAGTTTGATCAGCCACATTACCCATGGGGCGTAGAACTTCAAGCCAAACAGATCAGAGCCTAATGCAGCAAGTTGGCGAATGAAGAAGTCCTGTGCATTGAAGCATTTTCCATGAAGAATATAGAAGACCAAAGTCTTCATTGCACCCTCAAGCTTGGCATTTGGAGAGTGCCCTTTGATGGGCCAGAGAGTTCGCCTGATGATGTGATAAATGGTTCTTGGCAAATACTCAAGGTCTTCAATGAAGAACTCTGTGGGATAAGCAGCATCTTGGGGCAATGGCTTCATCATGCTGACCATCTGACTCATATCAGTTTCAGGCTTCTGAAAGATGCTCTCAATAGCTTCACTATGCAGCTGACAGCCATGCTCGTAGAGATCGCCAGGAGTGGGAAAACCAGTGAGCTCAATGATGTCAAAGGCTTTGGCTTCGTGATGAACGTTTCCAGTCATCCACTCCATGACCCAAGTCTTCGGATCTCTGCTATACCCGCGGATGTGAAGTGTGGCATAGAATTGGAGCAGCAATTCTTCATTCCAATGCTCTTGGTCAGTAAAGAACGACAGCAGTCCAACTTACTTGAAGCAATCCAAAGCTTCTTCCAGATAGGGCAGACCAGCTATAGCTTCAATGTCAAGGCGCTTGTGTGGGAAGATGCGACCTTGGTTGTAAAGAATGCATGAGTAATAGCTTCGCTGCGGATAGCTCCAGAACCGATCAGATGATATCCTTTCCCTTGAGTAGGGGTTCCTGGAGCTATCGAAGAATGTGTTGTCTGCTCTGAAGCCATTGATATTGAAGGAGCCAGGTGCTGATGCAGGACCTGGGAACCTTGGCAATCTTGGGATTGGCTTCTGTACCTGAGGCCTGTGCCCAACATGATAGTCGAACTGGGGACCGGCAGCAGACTCAGGAATAGAAGTGGCGGGATCAGTGGCTTCGCTGTCTTCTGATGCTTTTGTTGGGGAGGGCTCCACATTAGCTTCATTGGTGGTTGTGGCAGCCTCAAGATTTTCATCCTCCACTTGACAAGCTGGAGGGTCGGTCACAAGCACGTTCTCCTTGAGAACTGCTTCTTTTTGGGACAGGGGAGTGGGAACTTGTGGGACTTCTTCTTCCACGGCTGATGCAGCCGGATTGTCTTCAGCAGAGACTTGAGGCCTTGGGCCTTTGCGAAGCCTGCGCAACACAGGCGACGCCTATGTAGTTGGAGTTGGCTGGGCCTCAAAGTCTTCTTCCTCTTGTGGGCGATCCGCCCATGAAGCATCCTGTGCAATTGGCGTCAGTGGACGACCAATGCTGATGAGTTCGCTATTCTCTAGCTGAGGAAGGACTGCACCATCTTCTACATGGTCATGTTGACCAATGTCTTCAGCAGCGATGGGATCAGCTGCTGGAAAGTCTTCAGCTTCATGAGCCTCTGTGGAAGCAGGCTCATGGGTTGTCACTTGGCGTTCAGCTTCAGGACAGACCATAGAAATGGGTTCAACTATCAAAGGCTCTGTGGGAGCAGCCCGATCTTTCTTGGTCTTCCTCTTCTTCTTGGAGGGGGCAGTAGGAGAGGCCTCAGGATGTTTCCTCTTCCTGGCTTCAGCCTCAGCAGTCCTCGTCTTCTTGAGCTCTGAAGCGGTTGACCAGCTTTTTGGCTTCGAGCCAATCATTCTTGTTGGAAAGACAATAGGAACTACTTCCTGCCTTGGTGCGTCGGGTTCAGCCGTAGCAGGCTTCTTCTTCTTCTTTGCGGCCATCCTGGGGTCGATACCAGGACGCCCAAGGGCCTTGCGCTTGTCAGCCTCATTATAGGCTTGCACACATCTGTCAGCCAGAACCTTCAATCGCTCACGTGAACCCTGAGCTTCTGCACGTTTCTTTATAAAGGCTTCCTTGAGCTCGTGCATCATACTCTTGAAGTTCTTCACTTCTTGCACGCTCAGCTTGGCCATATGCTTCTTGAACTAAGCCTTTTCATAGTCAATCTTTTGCTTCAGTTCAACAATGCGCTGGGCGACAGCTAGCTCTGAAGCAATGGCGCCTTGGAAGGCGACACTAAGGCCAATGGGTAGCTGCAGATCTTCGAAGCTGATGTTTGGCGTGTCAAACCACTCATCAATGAAGTTGTGGATGATTGTCACATCAAAGAGAGGCAGATCGTTCAAGATTTCTGCATCTTCTTTGCTCTTGATGAGTTGCTCAAGAGCGTCATCTGCAAGATCTTCATCACTTGACAGATCAATGGCATCATTGCACAGAATGGCAGCAGCTGTTAGCTCTTGGCCGGTGTGTGGCAGAGGCATCTTGACCTTCTGGGGCTTGGAGATGCGTGATAAATCTTCGGACTGCACACTGTCTTCAAGAGGTGCAGTTGCCAGTGGCTTCGCCCTTGAGATTTTTGGTGAAGGGGCAGGCTTTGAAGCTTTAGGCTTCTTCAACTTCTTTGGTTTCGGCGCTGCAGGCGCTTCATCTGATTCAGCGTCAGCTGCAGGCTCATTCACTGCAGTCCCTTGAACCACGATGTGGGTGATGAGGCCTTCAAGGTTGTAGAAAGGACCGATGACATTGGGTTCTGCTTCGCGAGTTCCATCGGCACGGGGAGCAGAGGGACCAGGGTTGAAATCTAACCCCAAAGTCTTCTTGTTCTGCTTTGCTGAGTTCTAGGAAAACTGGAGGTTGCGCTTGAACAGATTGTCGTCACGACACCATAGTAGTGACGATGGGTGTGCATCAGCAGGCTGTGGCCCATGGACCAGTGCATGGATAGAAGCCTTGTTCAATGGCTTCATCTCTGGACCTGGGTAGAAGATTCTTGTATAGGATGTCTCCCCATGGTCTCTTGATGGCGTTTTTCTCAGCATATTCCTGGGTTACAAATCGGTATTTGAACCGTTGTTCTGCCCAATATCTTCGAATCCATTGGATTCGGGTCTTGCGCTGATTGTAATCCTCTTCGGGATCTGTCTTGTACAGTTCTGAGAGGTCATCTGGCAGATCTCTGGATGTTTCTCCATGATGCTTTCTGCCACCGTTCCTTGCTGATTTCTCTGAAGCCATAAACTTTAAACTGAAAGGCTTCAACACGTTCAAAGGCTTCAAAGGTTTTCGCTTGCTGGACAAACAGGAACTGGCTTCGAGAGAATTTATGTGATGCTGTAAGAATTCTGCAAATGAATGCAGACTATGAGAACCAAAGGATTCTCCCACGGACATGTACCTGTGACAGCATTAAGGTGCGAGGGAAGGGAAAGAGGTCATATGCATTCACAGAAGATTTTGAAGATAAATCAGTTTAGAAGACATTGACCTCGTCGTGCGAAGACATTCACTCATAGATAAGGAGTTGGTTCCAGATTTGTACGAATCCACAGATCAGTACAAGTGAGGAATCTAACTACTTTGTGAAGCATAAGTGAATATACTAGGCATGTTATGAGATGCAGTTTGAGGGAGATCTAACTTGTGTGAATAGAAACTGCTTGTGGTAGAAAGTGACAAAGCCATAGAATCAACGGTGCCGTAAAAAGGAAGTTTTATTTACTACACTAAGAACTGCTAGACGGAGTGGAAGATGAGGCCGAGCAGTTCGATCTTCCGTGCCCTAACTTGGCGACGGAGGACACCTACAGCGACGACAGAGTGGACGATGTCCGCGGTCGGTGTGAAGACGGCGTCGGAGAGGTTGCGGTAGCGAAGCGCTTCGTCGCCGGCGTCGTCGAGGGCTAGTGGTGGCGCTAGGGTTCGTGCGAGAGTGGAAGAAGAGATAATGACCGCTGTGAAGTGTGTATTTATAGGTATAGGGGCGGCACTGCGTTATTACACAGGTGCCCCTAGCGATTTGCATCTGAGGAACACGTGGCCATTATGTGGAATTTTGGGGTTTGTTCCACGTCCCACGCACGCCTGGATTGTCGGGTGGTCGTTCCTACTTCTCCGGGTTTCATGTGGAGGAATGAGCATTGAAAATGGACTTAATGGTTGTCTCTGTATCTTCTGCTGACAAGGATGCAGAGAAGATATTCGACAGTTTCAATAGAATGCATGTGTTTGGAGAGATAGAATTTGAGATAGAAAGCATAGAGAGGTTAGGGTCCGATCACATTCACTTAGTACAAAAGATTTAACAAGAAGACATAGCTATAAGTGAATGCTGTAGAGGACAGAACACTAGTATATATATATATCTTCATAATCAACATAGTGAAGATAATCATGAAGATATGTTCAGATTGAAGCCAAACCAAATGTGAAGATATAGCAAATGTAACGCCATGAGTGAAACACTTCAAGCAGAACATTTGGTGGTGGCGTTACCCACCGTATAGGAAGTATTAGTCCCAGACACGGAGCACAATTATCGTGGCGCTTCGAAGTCAAATTCCACATTAATATATTCACACTTAGAATGTATGTCTTCATTGATTGAAGATATACTTTACTTCGTGTGTTGCACATCTATGTCATCAATATGCATAAGGGTTAGAATGTGTGCCTGATCACAGGACACTTGAGGATTCTAGGATATTTAGCTCACACTGTAACTTGCAAAATCTCTTCTCATCCAAGGGCTTGGTGAAGATATCTGCCAACTGCTCTTTCAGTGTTGACGTGTATGATATCAATATCTTCCTTCACAACATGATCTCTGAGAAAGTGATGACGAATTTCAATGTGCTTTGTCTTTGAGTGCTGAACTGGGTTGTTGGCAATGTTGATGGCGCTTTCGTTGTCGTAGTAAAGTGGCACTTGCTTCAGATGAATGCCATAGTCCTTGAGTGTTTGCTTCATCCACAGAAGGTGAGCGCAGCAAGATCCAGCAGCAATGTATTCAGATTCAGCAGTGGAGAGAGATACACAGTTCTGCTTCTTTGAAGACCAACATACAAGGGATCGGCCCAGAAAGTGACATGTTCCTGAAGTAGACTTGCGATCAACTTTGTCACTAGCATAATCAGCATCCGAGAATCCAACCAGATCAAACTCTGAGCCCTTTGGATACCATAATCCTAGAGTTGGGGTGTGAGCCAAATATCGAAGAATTCGCTTCACAGCTAAGTGATGCGACTCCTTTGATGCCGCTTGAAATCGAGCACACATGCAAACACTAAGCATAATATTTGGCCTAGATGCACATAGATAAAGTAAGGAACCAATCATGGAGCGGTATACCTTTTGATCGAACTCTTTACCATTGTCGTCGGGACCCAGATGATGTTTGGCTGGCATTGGTGTTGTGAAGCCTTTGCAGTCTTGCATACCAAACTTCTTCAGGCAATCTTTGAGATACTTCTCTTGAGATATGAAGATGCCGTTGCGTTGTTGTCGTATTTGAAGACCGAGGAAGAACTTCAGCTCTCCCATCATGGACATCTGATATTGCTCTTGCATCATATATCCAAACTCTTCACTGTACTTCTGATTGGTGCAGCCGAAGATAATGTCATCCACATATATTTGGCACACAAATAGTTCACCATCATATGTCTTCGTGAAGAGAGTGGGGTCTAGGGAACCAGGTGTGAAGCCTTTGTTCTTCAGGAAGTATTTGAGTGTGTCATACCAGGCCCGAGGGGCTTGTTTGAGGCCATACAGTGCCTTGTTGAGCTTGTATACCATGTCAGGACGTTTTGGATCTTCAAAGCCAGGCGGTTGTGCAACATACACTTCTTCAATCTTGCCATTGAGAAAAGCACTCTTCACATCCATTTGATATAGAAGTATGTTATGCTGATTTGCATAGGCCAGCAGTATGCGTATGGCTTCAAGTCTAGCCACAGGAGCAAATGTTTCATCGAAGTCAATGCCTTCCACTTGAGTATATCCTTGAGCAACGAGACGAGCTTTGTTTCTGACAACTTGACCATGCTCATCTTGCTTGTTGCGGTATATCCATTTGGTGCCTATTATATTATGCTTCCGTGGATCAGGACGCTTAACTAGTTCCCATACATTATTCAGCTCAAATTGTTGAAGCTCTTCTTGCATAGCTTGAATCCATTCAGGTTCCATGAAGGCTTCTTCAACTTTCTTGGGTTCTGTTATTGAGACGAATGCGAAGTGCCCACAGAAATTTGCTAGCTGAGTTGCCCTTGAACGAGTGAGTGGACCGGGTGCATTGATGTTATCAATTATTCTTTCAATCTGCACTTCATTGGCAACGCGAGGATGTACAGGGCGAAGATTTTGCTCTTGCTGATCATTGTCATTGTTAGAAGGAATGTCTTCAGGCCGAGCATTGTCTTCATGTTGATCAGGTGCTGAGATGATAAGTTCTTCTTCAGGATGAGCTTCAGAAGGTATAATTTCTCCAGTTCCCATTAGCTTGATTGATTCACTGGATGGAACTCCATCTAGCACATTTGGCAGTTGCTCTCTTTGTGAACCGTTGGTCTCATCGAACCGCACATCCACTGTTTCAACCACTTTGTAATGAAAGAGATTGAAGACTCTGTAGGAGTGCGAATCCTTTCCATATCCAAGCATAAAACCCTGATGTGCTTTTGGTGCAAACTTTGAGGTGTGATGTGGGTCCTTGATCCAGCACCTGGCTCCAAATACTCTGAAGTAACTGACAATTGGCTTCTTGCCAGTAAGAAGCTCATAAGATGTCTTGTTCAGAAGCTTGTGAAGATAAACACGATTGATTGTATGCCATGCAGTATCAATGGCTTCAGGCCAGAATTTTCTTGGAGTCTTGTATTCATCTAGCATCGTTCTGGCCATCTCAATGAGTGTTCTGTTCTTGCGTTCGACGATGCCATTCTGCTGTGGCGTGTACGGGGCCGAGATTTCATGTGTGATGCCCAAGGTATCAAGATATGTATCAAGGCCAGTGTTCTTGAATTCAGTGCCATTGTCACTTCTGATGTGCTTTATCTTGGCGCCATAATTGTTCATAGCTCAATTGGCGAAGCGTCTGAAGACATCCTGCACTTCAGTCTTGTAAAGGATTATGTGCACCCAAGTATATCTAGAATAATCATCAACAATGACAAAGCCATAGAGACAAGCAGTAGTAGTAAGAGTTGAGTAATGAGTGGGACAGAAAAGATCCATGTGAAGCAGTTCGAAGGGTCGAGTAGTGGTCATGATTTTCTTCGAGGGATGTTTGGCCCTCGTCATCTTTCCTGCCTCACAGGCACCGCATGAGTGATCTTTCTTGAACTTGACACCCTCGATGCCTATGACATGCTTCTTCTTTGCCAAGGTGTGGAGGTTCCTCATGCCAGCATGCCCAAGCCTCCGATGCCAGAGCCAGCATTCTGAAGCTTTTGCAAGAAGACATATGGCAAGCTGTGGTCCTGCTGAGAAATCTACCACGTACAAATCATCTTTTCGATACCCTTCAAATACTAGAGACTTGTCAGATTCCATTAGAACAATGCAACGATATTTTCCAAATATTACGACCATGTTTAAATCACAAAGCATTGAGACAGACATTAAGTTGAAGCCAAGGGATTCGACAAGCATGACTTTATCCATGTGTTGATCCCTTGAGATTGCAACTCTACCTAGACCCAATACCTTACTTTTACCAGTGTCAGCAAATGTGATGTGGCTCTTGTCGGATGGACGTAAGGTTGAGTCCATAAGAAGACTTCTTTTGCCAGTCATGTGATTTGTACACCCACTATCAATAATCCATTCTGAAGATGCTGGTGTCGTACCCTACAGTGCAGTTAGGGGGATAGGCTTCACCAAGAGCATTGTGAAGCAAAAACATTTGACGAACCAGTGGGTTATGAAAGCTTAGATCCAGGTTAGGACTAATAGGGAGAGTCGCAAGCGATTCAGGAATGAAGTACATAGTAAGACCATTCGGGCATTTGATCTTGCGCCCTACAAGATGTTTAAGGTCCCCAGCAGTAGCGTCAGACGATTTTGGTTTTCTGCTGGAGACCTTTCCCTGCAAAAGAGAGTTAAGCTTTCTTCGCCACCCACATCTTCAAGGGTGGCTTAGAAGCAATAAGTCTAAGTGCAGCATCTGAGAATTTTGGCTTTGAAGCCCTAGCAAACAGACTTGCAGGCGGACAATAGTACTCATAAGAATAAGCAGAATAGTTCTTGGTCTTATGAACATGGCGGTTTGATGAACCGCTCTCATATTCATATGCCTGAGTATGGTTTCCCTGCAAAACATTTGCGTTAGTGCGACTCTGGTGAGTCCTATGTCTGTGTGAAGCCTTTGGACTGTATGAAGCTTTTGGTCTGAGGTTTGTCTTCTTCACGTGATGTGTCATGATGACATTCACAGGAAGATTCTCCAGACACCTTTTCGGAACCCAGATCTTCTTCATAGGCGGTCCATTCCTCCAGTTAGTACCAATGTACCTGGCAAACACTTCACCATTCTGATTCTTAAATAGTATATAGTTTGCATCAAAGGATTCATCAATGATAATGGGGTTAGCACAAGTGAAGCCAGATAGATTGGATGGATCTGTTGAATGTTCCTTTGCAGCAACCCACATGGTTTTGGGGTACTACTCAGGTTTCCAGTAAGAGCCATCAGCATTCATTTTCCTTACGAACCCAACACCCTCTTTCCTCGGGTTTCGGTTCAGAATCTGCTTTTTGAGGACATCACATAGTGTTTGATGCCCTTTAAGACTTTTGTACATCCCTGTTTCAAGCAATGTCTTCAACCTGGCATTCTCATCAGTAATAGCGGTTGTATCCTCAGTAGAGGGGTTAGTTACCACATCAACAGTTGAACATATTGCAACAGCAGTAGCAGTAGAACATTCAGCAACAGAAGTAGCATTATCACGCTCAATGCATTTAAGACATGGTGGTTCAAATCCTTCCTGAGCGGAACTAATCTGTTTGGCGTGAAGTGACTCGCTTTCCTTTTGAAGATCTTCATGAGCCGCTCTCAATTTCTCAAGATCTTGCTTCCTTTGAAGATAATCATAGGAAAGCTTTTCATGAGTTGTTGAGAGAGTTTCATGACGACTTTCAATTTCCTGATACTTAACGTGAAGATTTTTTATGTCTTCAATTAAGGATTCAGATCGAGTCATTTCAGCACCTAACAGATCATCGCTTCTGTCTAATAGTTTTTGAATATGTTCGATAGCTTTCTGTTGTTCAGTTGCAATTTTAGCAAGTGTTTTGTAGCTGGGTTTTGAACCACAATCAGAGTCATCGTCACTAGATGTTTGATAGTGAGTAGTGCGTGAGTTTACCTTGGCACCGCGTGCCATGAAGCAGTAGGTAGAAGCGGAGTAGTCGTTGTCATTTGCATCGGTGTCGGTGGTGAAGTCATTGTCTTCAGTGTTGAAGATGGACTTGGCAACGTATGTTGTAGCCAGACTTGCGACGCCTGAATCGGACTCCTCCTCAGACTCCACCTCCGCCTCCTCAGAAGCAGACTCCTCCTCTGAATCCATTTCCTTGCCAACAAACGCACGTACCTTGCCAGATGAGCTCTTCTTGTGTGATGAAGACTTTGAGGAAGACTTGGAAGAAGACTTTGAGTATTTCTTCTTCTTCTTGTCGTCAGAGTCATATTCCTTGCTCTTCTTCTTCTTTTTGTTCTCATTGTCCCACTGTGGACATTCAGAGATGCAGTGGCCAGGTTTCTTGCACTTGTGACATGTTTTCTTCTTCTAGTCGTGAGCAGAGGCTTCATCATTCCTTGAGCTTGATCGGGAAGACTTTCTGAAGCCTTTCTTCTTGGTGAATTTTTGGAACTTCTTCACAAGCATAGCAAGTTCCCTTCCAATGTCTTCAGGATCATCAGAACTGCTGTCAGATTCTTCTTTAGATGAGGAGACAGCTTTTGCCTTCAAGGCACGAGTTCGCCCATTGTTTGGACCGTAGATATCTCTTTTCTCAGAAAGCTGAAACTCATGTGTGTTGAGCCTCTCAAGTATGTCAGACAGATCGAGTGTCTTGAAATCAGGACGTTCTTGAATCATCAGGGCTAGGGTGTCAAACGAACTATCAAGTGAGCTCAGCAGTGTCTTGACGACTTCATGTTTGGTGATCTCAGTAGTGCCAAGGGCTTGAAGCTCATTTGTGATGTCAGTGAGTCGGTCAAATGTGAGCTGGACATTCTCATTGTCATTTCGCTTGAAGCGGTTGAAGAGGTTGCGAAGGACACTGATTCTATGATCTCTCTGGGTTGAGACGCCTTCATTGACCTTGGAGAGCCAGTCCCAGACCAGCTTAGATGTTTTCAAAGCACTCACACGGCCATACTGTCCTTTGGTTAGATGACCACAGATGATATTCTTGGCAGTAGAGTCCAGTTGAACGAATTTCTTGACATCAGCAGCAGTGACACCTTCTCCAGCCTTGGGAACGCCATTCTCGACGACATACCATAGGTCGACATCAATGGCTTCAAGATGCATGCGCATCTTATTCTTCCAGTAGGGATATTCAGTTCCATCGAAGACGGGGCACGCAGCGGAGACTTTAATTATCCCTGCAGTCGACATAGCTAAAACTCCAGGTGGTCAAACCGAATCACATAGAACAAGGGAGCACCTTTCTCTGATACCAATTGAAAGTGCGTTATATCGACTAGAGGGGGGTGAATAGGCGATTTTTATGAAAGTCTTCAAAACGTGGGAGTTATGAAGACAAACGATAGAAATAAACCTAATACCCTGCAGCGGAAGGTAGACTACACTAGGCAAGCCATAGTCAAGTATTCAATAGAGTGAAAGCACAATGACTAATAGCAGCAATGTAGTAAGGATCAGGTAAGAAGCCATAGTCAAGCCATAGTCAAGTATTCAATAGAGTGAAGCCAAACAGAACACGCAGTCACTCAGTGAAGACAAAAGATAGTGCAAACATACAATGACTTCACAAGGAGTAACAGTAAGTAAAGGGAAGGGAAGATGAAACCAGTGACTCGTTGAAGACAATGATTTGTTGGACCAGTTCCAGTTGTTGTGACAACTGTACGTCTGGTTAGGGCGGCTAGGTATTTAAACCTTAGGACACACAGTCCCGGACACCCAGTCCTGAACATGCAGCTTAGGACACCTATTCCTCACCGTAATCCCCTTGAGCTAAGGTCACACAGACCTCGCTCAATCACTCTGGTAAGTCTTCAAGGTAGACAACCAAACCTTCACAGACTTCGTTCACCGGCAATCCACAATGTCTCTTGGATGCTCAGAACGCGACGCCTAACCGGCTGGAGGATGCACAGTCCTCAAGTGTAATAAGTCTTCAGATCACACAGACAAGAAGACTTAAGTGATGCCTAATTCTCTTTGGCTCTGGGTGGTTAGGGCTTTATCCTCGCAAGGAATTCTCTCTCAAAGGCTTCGTGGTGGGTTGCTCTCAAACGACAAAAGCCATACTCTCAATCTGAGCAGCCAACCGTTTATGGTTGTAAGGGGTGGGCTACTTATAGCCACTTGGCAACCCGACCTGATTTGTCCGAAATGACCTTGGGTCACTAAGGAACTGACACATGTTCCAATGGTCAGATTTCAAACTCACACGGCAACTTTAATTGGGCTACAAGCAAAGCTGGCTTGTCCGACTCTGGACAAGATTTGCTCTCATAGTCTTCACTCGAAGACATAGGTTATGGTTAGGCATCACTTCAGTCATTCTGACTGGTTCTCTTGGACCCCACTTAACAGTACGGTGGTTCCTATGACTCAACACAAAAGAAAGAGAACTACGAAAGATCTAAGTCTTCGAGCTCCATAGGCTTCATGTGGTGTCTTCTCTTGTCATAGTCTTCAATGTGAATATCTTCATATACCACCTCTGACTTCAATGTCTTCATACATTTTTAGGGGTCATCTCTGGTAGGAAAACCGAATCAATGAGGGACTTCTACCTGTGTTATCCTACAATTCTCACAAACACATTAGTCCCTCAACAAGGTTTGTCGTCAATACTCCAAAACCAACTAGGGGTGGCACTAGATGCACTAAATGCTGCACTGTTATTCAACTTACATCGACAATTTTAATTTCGCTGAAATCATGTTTTCTTTTCTATGTTTATCTATGTGGGCGACCACTACTACCTCCATGTTTTTTTTCGTTCTAGCCTATATTGGTGTTTGGCGATCCTGTTCTAATTAATGTGTATAGTTCAAGCCCTTGTTTCTATCTAAATGTGTGCACAGAAGTTCTATTACCTTCTGAAAAATTACTGGTGCATTTTTTGTTTCTCAAAAACAAAATAGCTTGCTCATTTAAGCTGTGGCATCCCTACTATTAGCTTTCATATTGTGTCTCTGTTTTCTTGTGTGAGAGTATGTCATTTTAACTAGCTGGAGAACAAAAAGCGTGGTACTAGCTCAGTTTGTGTTATTATTCTAAATAACTATCCTTTTCTTGAATGGTCTGTTCATAATATATTTGCCCTAGTTTTCTGATTCTTCTCTACTGATTCATGTAACAGGGCGACTGAGGAAGGCATGTTGCCGTTTTGTTTGTTCCCAGCCCGACTATGGTTGTCCAGCGAGTCCGGCATATTGTTATTTGCCACAGTTTTTCTGGTTCTTCTATACTGATTCATGTAATAGTGCGAATGAGGAACCATTTTGTTTGTTCCCAGCCCGACTATGGTTGTCCAGCGAGTCCGACATGTTGTTCATCTGTCTATGGTCATCCAACTATTTTGGCATGTTGTTCATGACGCGAGCGGGTGCCTAGTTTTTGGTTGCTATGGAAGGAGCGGGTGCCTAATTTGTAGTTTGTGACTTCATGGTACTATATTACACTTGTAGTCGTTATTGTGATTGCCATTGTACTACATGATCTGGTTGCTCTTATTTGGAGTATCATGTGTGTTTTCTATCTCTGCCAAGTTAAATAGTAGTTGAAATATAAAGACTGAGCCTGATAGATGGGACCCAGTTACCAGAACCTGACAAATGGGACCAAGTTACCAGAACCCGACAACAGGGACCCACCTGACTAGTTGACCCATATAAAAAACGAAAAATGAAACTCTTGAGATAAAAAGGCCATGGCCCAAAAATAAAAAAGCTGTAATGTTGCGGTTGGCCCATGAAGTCAATCAATAGTTGACAGAAAAAATAAATACTAAAAAGGCTGAATTAATGGGCTCGGCCCATGTAAAACACCTAATCGGACCGGGCTGAATCTTGTCAGTGATCTTTTCAATTGGTCGCAATTTTGCCACGTCAGATTGCCACGTCAGATCGGACGTGGCTTGGGCAGACAACTAGTGACCAAAACAAAAGGTCATGGGTTCAACGACCTTCTGTTTTGGTGGTAAACGTCTATGGCCTTCTCACAGAGAAGGTCGTTAATTGCAGTTTACGACCGCCCGCTTTTAACCTTCTATTTTTGGTCACAAAAAGGTCACAAATGAAAAACTATGACCTTTTAGCGGCCAATAGTGAGGGTCACAAGTTGACATATTTCTTGTAGTGAAGAAAGTTTGCGGAGAACACCAATGAGAACCTCATTGCTAAACAGCTACACCTGGAAGCTATGACCGACATGCTAGGCCGGTCTCACAGCCTTGCTGAGCAGCTTGCGCAGCAGTTCCCGCGCAAGGCTAACCTTTCTTGAACTATCTTCGAAGTGGTCTCAATTTAGTATTATTTTGTTACGCTACAATGGTGCATAGTTTTTGTAATCTGCTTCTTCGTTGCGCTTTATGATCACTAGTGGCGAACTTTGATGCCTAGTGGATGTAATATACCATAAATCCTTTATTGTATAGTGTAGGTTTATTCTTAGTTACTATGCCGTAATTTCTTTATTGTATAGAGTAGGTTTGTTCTTAATTCCTACTACTTACTGCCATCATTTGCTATCTGAAAAAAAAATCAGATGTAGTCGACCGGGCCGAAACATTTGCCTCTAACAGGCCTGGTGTTTAGCGGGCCACAATTGGGCGGGCTTGCATCTTTCTTGGGCCCGAATGATTGGGGCCATCACACTTTGCGCGAGGCCCACAACTTACTCCGACCTATATTTTAGTTGGGCCTTTTGTGGACCCAACGCTTCATTTGGCCCATGTTGTGTTGGGCCATTAACAGGCTGAATATTGTACAGGCCTGTTATGGCCCGGATGAAACCATGGGCCTTTAGCAGGCCGAAATGCATATTGGGCCTCAATTTTCACTAGTCGTCGACGGGCCTTCAGCAGGCTGAAATGTAGACCGGGCCTTTTGGGGCCCATTTATATCATGGGCAGTTACCAGGCCGAAACATATCTCGGGCCTTAGTTGGCCCACTGATATCATGGGCCTCTAAGAGGCCGAAAGCCTAGTACAAACATCAACGGGTCGAATTATGCGATGGGCCTTTAATAGGCCCAAAGTCACGTTGGGCTTAATTGTTGCCACCTTTATCACGGGCCGTTAGTGGGCCCGATGTCCTGTCAGACCATATATGGCCCATGGGCAGCACGGGCCATTCTCCCAGGCCGAAAGTCACACCAAGCTGAAATGGGCCCGTGTCTACATCGGGCCTCTAATAGGCCGAAAGTCACTGGGCTGTAATTGGGACCAAATATTCGACGAACAATTAACGGGCAGATCTGGCTTCGGGCCATAAATGGGCCCAAATATCTGGCGAACAATTAACGGGCCAGATCTGGCTTCGGGCCGTAAATGGGCCTTTATTAAGCAGGTCGTTATTAGGCTGGCCCACTAGTACCTAAGTAAGTACTACGTGCCTTTTGACTGGGCTGGCCTTTTTAACCTATATGGGCCTCTGTTGGGCCATGCCACGTGTCGACGTATCATAGGGGCTTTGGGTCCAATGAGTGGATGACATCTGTCCCAATGGTGAGCCGACACGTGTTGCCTCCAGCCAATGATGATTTTACACGTGGAAAATCCCCATTGTTCGAGGCTATTAATGGGTTATCAGATCCAAAACCGGACCCGATAGCTTAACAACGTTCCGTTACGCTGGATGCCATGTGTCGGTCACCGTTGACGAAAGCACTTCTGTGACGCGCGATATATCATCATGGAAGTGGACACTTCCGTGATGATAATTTTGGTAATGTCATGGAACACTTCTACGACAGCACAGGTATGACTATCTTGATTCTATCATAAATTTGTCATGGATGTACATGGATGACAGAAAACGTGACCTACTGTGACAAACACGTATCATCACGGAAGTGTATTTTTTTTGTAGTGCCGCCGCCGCGCCCCTACGCCGGTTTGAGGACTTCCCCATCCTCCCTCGGGCCCTACTGCTGATGAGGCCCTACCTCGGGGTTCGGCAGCGGCGGTGGGGGACGTGGGTCACCGACATTACGGATCGGGAGATCCACAGCCGCCGGTGGCTCGGTAGTTTCCACACGGATGAGCTCGCGGCCATGGAGTACGACCGTTGGTAGGTCCGCTACCACAACGCGGCATCTAGGCTCAATTTCCCCTTCGGCGCACATCCAATCGTCCTCGTCCCACCGGAGCCAGGGGTGGTGAGCTCGGCTATGGCGCGAGAGGACCGCCAGGCGTGGGAGCGCCTTGAGGCCAAGGCCGCCAACGAGGCCTACATGCAAGAGCTTCGCCGGCAGCACTCAAAGCTTGTGGAGGCGAAGAGGATGATCTTTTCCAACACGGAGAGCGGTGAGCTTATTGTGCTCTCCTCCGATGACGAGGTTGAAGAAGGTGAGGACATCGGCGTGGAGGCTGTCGAGGACGAGGAGATTGACATCGACGAGTGGAGGAGTGTCTTCCCCAATGACCCCGACGACGGAACCGGCCTGGACCTAGCTCGCGGCACACCATACATGATGAGGAAGGAATGGCTCGACCGCCACTTCGACCGAAAGTAGTTTAGTTCAGTTTAAATTTATGTTTTATGTTCGATTATGCAAAACTATCTATGTTTATGTTTGAATGCATGCTACTTTCGGTTGAATGATATGCCTCCAACGTATCTATAATTTTTGATTGTTCTATGTTATTATATTATCTGTTTCGGATGTTTAATGGGCTTTAATATGCTCTTTTATATTATTTCTGGGACTAACCTATTAACCGGAGGCCCAGTGTGAATTTCTATTTTTTTTGCCTATTTTAGTGTTTCGCAGAAAAGGAATACCAAACAGAATGAAACCTTCGCGATGATCTTTCTTGGACCGAAAGCAAACCAGGAGACTTGGAGTGGAAGTCTGAAACTCCGTGAGGCGGCCACGAGGCAGGAGGGCGCGCACAGGGGGTAGGCGTGCCCCCACCCTCATGGGCCCCACGTAGCTACACCGACGTACTTCTTTTTCCTATATATACTCTTATACCCTAGAAACATCATGGGGAGCAACGAAACCATTTTCCACCGCCACAACCTTCTGTACCCGTGAGATCCCATCTTGGGGCCTTTTCCGGTGATCTGCCGAAGGGGTAATCGATCACGGAGGGCTTCTACATCAACACCATAGCCTCTTCGATGAAGCATGAGTAGTTGACCATAGACCTTCGGGTCCATAGTTATTATCTAGATGGCTTCTTCTCTCTCTTTGATCTTCAATACAAAGTTCTCCTCGATGTTCTTGGAGATCTATTCGATGTAATACTCTTTTGCGGTGTGTTTGCCGAGATCCGATGAATTGTGGATTTATGAACTTTATTATCTACGAATATTATTTGTTTCTTCTCTAAATTCTTATATGCATGATTTGATATCTTTGCAAGTCTCTTCGAATTATCGGTTTAGTTTGGCCTACTAGATTGATCTTTCTTGCAATGGGAGAAGTGCTTAGCTTTGGGTTCAATCTTGCGGTGTCCTTTCCCAGTGACAGTAGGGGCAGCAAGGCACGCATTGTATTGTTCCATCAAGGATAAAAAGATGGGGTTTATATCATATTGCTTGAGTTTAAACCTCTACATCATGTCATTGTGCTTAATGCGTTACTCTGTTCTTATGAACTTAATAGTCTAGATGCATGCTAGATAGCGGTCGACGTGTGGAGTAATAGTAGTAGATGCAGAATCATTTCGGTCTACTTGACATGGACGTGATGCCTATATTCATGATCATTGCCTTAGATATCTTCATAACAATACACTTTTCTATCAATTGCTCGGCAGTAATTTGTTCACCCACCGTAATACGTGCCATCTTGAGAGAAGCCACTAGTGAAACCTATGGCCCTTGGGTCTCATTCTTATTATATTGCATCTCTTTTATTTACATCGTTACTATTTTGTAATCTTTACTTTCCAATCTATACAACAAAAATACCAAAAATATTTACTTTACTATCTTTATCAGATCTCACTTTTGCGAGTGACCATGAAGGGATTGACATCCCCTTTATCGCGTTGGTTGCAAGGTTCTTGATTGTTTGTGCAGGTACTAGGTGACTTGTGCGTTGTCTCATACTGGATTGATACCTTGGTTCTCAAAATTGAGGGAAATACTTACGCTACTTTGCTGCATCACCATTTCCTCTTCAACGGAAAACCAACGCATGCTCAAGAGGTAGCAAGAAGGATTTCTAGCGCCGTTGCCAGGGAGATCTACGCCAAGTCAAGACATACCGAGTACCCTGTAGCGACCCAACCTCAAACGGTCAAGTCTTTGTGCTTAAGTGTCATCCCTGTATCGGTAATGCTGACACACACACTACTTCGAAGGATTTACAACAAATTAGCAATCACACACTTATTACATCGATAGTCTCAAGAGTGAACTTAATACAATAATATGGCTTAAGGCCATCTAAATACGATAACAGTGGAAGGCTTGGAAGATAAAGTGAGTCCATCAAATCCAACGGCATAGCTGAGTGCACAACAACGACCTAGCGCACCTTACTCTTCATCTGAAAATTCTGCAACATGATATGTTGCAGCCCGAAAACGGGTCAACACATGGAATATGTTGGCCTCCATGGTTATGGGTAAATCCTCCCGAGTTCGGGGCGAAACGAAGCTTCTGCTGAGCTCCTGAATTGTACTTTCCTTGTCCATACTTCCTTTTGCGGCTCTCAATTTGTTGCTGCTTTCCTTCAATCATGAGGGCCTTATCCACCAATTCCTCGTAGTTGTTAAATGTTGCCACCATCAACTACACACTCATCTCATCATTTAGCCCTTGCATAAACTTCTCTTTCTTCACGGCATCTGTGGCCACATCATCTGGGGCATAGAGAGCTAACTTGCTAAACTCCTCCACGTACTGCCCTATAGTACGGTTGCCCTGGTGTAAGTTGCGAAACTCACACTTCTTCATGCTCATAGGTCCAGATGAAACATGAGAAGTACGGAATGCTTGCTTAAACTGCTCCCAAGTAATATTGGCTATAGGGAAGGTGGTTGTGTAATTCTCCCACCATGAGGCTACAGGTCCATCCAATTGATGTGCGGCAAAACGCACCTTCTCAGCATCTGTGCAACCTGCAGTGGTCAACTCCCTTCCAATCTTGCGTAGTCAGTCATCTGCAACTATGGGCTCAGTGCTACTGGAAAACACCGGTGGTTGTAACATCAGGAAACAGGCTAAGTTGTCAACTGGTGGTGGAGGTGGGTTGTTCTTATTGTTGTTGTTGTTGTTGCCTTGATTCTGAACTAGCAACTACATCAGTGTATTCTACTGTTGGATCAACTGAGTTAGCTCCAGTGGGAAAGCAAATCCGGGGTCACGTCTCGGAGGCATCTGATGGGTTTAGAGGGGAGAGAACTAGAATAGAATGAGGTCTAGTGAGAAAACACTACCAATATGCACATGAGACAAACACAAACATATCACTCCCAAACAATTTCAAGCAAGGGAATACAATCGATCTAACTATCGTTACAGTGCCCAGACTACTAATATGTACATGGAGAAAATACTACTAATAATATGGTGGTCTACTAGAAATTTTGATCGGTAGAAGACTCCATGATATCTTCTCCAGCTTTGTCTTCATAATCATCATCACTGGGGTCGGAGTCGGTGTCGTCGATGATGATGTAGTCCTTGGGATGGTCATCATCTCCTCATGGCGCAGGGTCTCCCATGAATACTCCTAGCTTCCTTGTCAGGTCGTCATTCATCTCCACCAATATTGTGATTTCCTCCTCATATCCTTCACGTGTAGACTTGAGTTCTTCTTCTAGCTCCATGTTCCTAGTCATCAATTTCTTCAGGTCTATCATGCTTGCACACATTTGGTTTTCCAAGCGTCGAATGTGCTGCTTTAACTCCTGGATGTAAGCTGCAATGGACCTGTCCTTCCTGGAGCTGATCATCTCCCATTGCTCATCTCGGTGCCCACATATCTGGTAGATGGTGTCCTTAAGATCCTTGTGATAGACTTCGTCGATGCGTCCTATGGCGATGTAGGCTGCCATGCTCTTTCCTAGACTCTAGGTTGGTGCATCAAAGGAAAACTCTATGGGCTCAGTTACTGGCGTGAAGGTCCTTCCAGGAACTTGAACTCAAATCATCCAACGTTCCTCTTCTGGTAAAGTGGCGGTGTAGGTCCCGGTGAAACTTGGTATTCCAATGTTCAGGTACCTAGTGACTTCCTTCAAGTGTCATCCAAAAGGTGTGTCTTCATCCGGCTATGCAAACTTGTTCCTCGTGTCCGCCATCCTATAGAGTAGAAAATGGAGAGAAGTCAGAAATGGGTAGAGAAGAGTGACCTATGGCTTATCTTAGTGGTCATATCCTACATTCAACGTGTGCTCTGATACCATCTTGTAGCGACCCAACCTCAAATGGTCAAGTCTCTGTGCTTAAGTGTCATCCCTGGATCGGTAATGCTGACACACACAATACTTCGAAGGATTTATAACAAAGTAGCAATCACACACTTATTACATCGATAGTATCAAGAGAGAACTTAATACAATAATATGGCTTAAGTCCATCTAAATACGATAACATCGGAAGGCATGGAAGATAAAGTAAGTCCATCAACTCCAACGGCATAGCTGAGTGCACGACAACGACCTAGCGCACCTTACTCCTCGTCTGAAAAGTCTGCAACATGATACATTGCAGCCCGAAAATGGGTCAGCACATGGAATATGCTGGCAATATTACATAGTAGAGCAATGAAACAAGTAAATCCTATCACTACATGCATATATGGCTGTTGGAGGCTCTATGGTTGTAATGTTTTTGCGAAAAGCCAATTTTTCCCTACAACAAAGGAATATATTTTATTTAACTACAAAGTTTGTTGAAATCATTGAGAAGGTTCCTCCAACTCAATCCCCATTAAGCAGTATTAACAACCCAACATATTAATTTAGAGTGATGAGATCAACATGATAATCCAAGAACCAAATACTCAAGATGTCCATAACCGAGGACACGACTAACCATGATTAGTTTGTTTACTCTGCAGAGGTTTCAGCACTTTTCCCCACAAGATTCGATCTCCTCTGTTGGATTTCTCTCACTACATAATGTTTGAGAAACGGATGACCGAGACACAGTCTTTCAGAAACATTTACTCTTTACTCTGGGTGGACAGTTACACCTACTTTCCCCTACATCTACTAGCCCACCACTGAAAGAGTTCATGCAACATACTCAACTATGCTAGATCCCATAATATCTTGTGGCTGCACACGGAAGTTTCTAGCATGAATAATCTTATGATCCCTTTGAGCCTGGGTGGCGAACCATAGGATGATCGTACGGGTACTCCGAGATATCCTAGGACAACCCTGGATTCTCGAGGTGCCCGCAACCAATCCACCCAGATGTGTATTTAAGTAGCCACCTTAAGTAAACCATTAATTAATAATCTCACATCTGTCACGGATACACTCAAACCCAAACCACGTCTACGAGCATAGCATGTCAATATAATCATAAAGTAGAAGTAACTCCCAAGATTTGATAATAAAAGGGAAATAGGTTCTACCTCATCATCTACTTCCCAAACCGACATGTTAAGAGATTCTACTCATGCAATGTTTGAGGGTTGCAACTAATGCATAAAAACTGGGTAATAAAGGGGCATGACCAATGTGTTACTTGCCTTGCTGATGATCCGCAAAACCTAGTGACTCATAGTAGCATGCTGCGCACTCCGAGAATTCTATCGCAAACAAACAATACCATACATAAGCACTCAAGCAAAGATGCAAGGGTAAAACTTCAAATAAGAAGATCAAATCTAAAAGTTCAACTCAAGAGGTTCAATTTGCAAAAAGATTCGAACAAAACGGAGGTACGAAACTAAAACTACGGTCAAAAGAACTTCGAATACAAATCTGCTTGCAACCAAATTTTAATTTGTCAAAAACCTTGTTAAAGTCGATTAAACATAAAGAGGGGTTCGAGACGAATATTTGGGCATTGGTTTGAAGATTAGGGGCTAATCTGTGATAAAAATAATTGCGGATAGGTCCTTGGCCGAAAAATAAAATAAAAAGAAAAAACTAACGAACGAACGTTTGCTGTCTGAACCTAACCGGCGAACAACGTTCGTTAAAACGAATGAACGGACGAACGTCTGCTAAGTAAATAAACCGATGAAAAACCTATCTAAGAAAATAAACCGGCAAACTAGAAAAAAAATCGTGGTTAACCGAGAGAAAACCGACCGGTCAATGGGGTCAACAGCGGAGGCTCTGGCGAGATCCAACGTGGTGGCGGGGAAAGGCGGCGACGCGGCGCGGCTAGGGTCAGGGTTAGGGTTAGGGCGGCGGCTGGTGGGCTGGGGGCGGCCTCGGGCCTCGCCTTATAAAGGCATGGCCGGACGGAGTCCGGCTCGGGCATGGCCCGTATGTCGGTTCAAATTTTTTTTTAATGATTCTGCTGAGAAAAGTCCTAATTAAATAAATAAAAATCTAAAAATGCCAAAACAAATTTTCACCGTCTAAATAAAGTATTTTGAACAAAGTGAACATTTTCTTGGCCTAAAAATGCAATTTTGAAAAAAAATGCATATTTTTCTAATTCAAATAAAATAGCAACAAAATTCAAATAAAATAATTTATTTGATTTTAACATTTTTCCTCTAATATTTTATTTAGTTTGGAGAAGTCATATTATCTCCTCTCATATATTTTTAAGATGAAATATTTTCGAAGAGAAAAATAATAAAACCAAAATGATCCATTTTTCAATATTTGAAAAAATATTTCAAATATGAAAATAATAAAATCCCCAACTCTCGCCGTGGGTCCTTGAGTGGCTTAGGATTTTAGGATCACAAAACCAAAATGCAAATAAAATATGATATGCATAAGATGACCTATGTATAACATTCCAAGTTGGAAATTTGGGATGTTACAAACCTACCCCCCTTAAGGTGAATCTCACCCTCGAGATTCGGGTTGGGTAGAAAATAGGTGTGGGTGGTCTTTCCGTAGATCATCCTCTCGTTCCCAGGTGGCTTCATCCTCCGTATGGTGGCTCCACTGAACTTTGCAAAACTTGATAACCTTACTGCGTGTGACTCAGCTGGAAAACTTGAGAATCTTGACTGGTTTCTCCTCATAGGTCAGATCACTATCCAACTGAATTGCTTCCAGGGGCACTGTGTCTCTCAAAGGGATATCGGCCATCTCTGCGTGGCACTTCTTCAACTGGGAAACGTGAAACACATCATGAACTCCTGACAGTCCTTCGGGTAACTCCAACTTGTAGCCTACTTCTCCCATACGTTCCAAAACTCGGTATGGTCCTACAAATCTTGGGGCTAACTTTCCCTTAACTCCAAAACGTTTAACACCTCGCACAAGTGACAAACGAAGATATGCTCTATCTCCGATTTCATAGACTACCTCCTTGCGTTTTGAGTCTGCATAACTCTTCTGCCTGGACTGAGCTACCTTCATTCTATCTCGAATCAACTTAACCTTCTCTTCGGACTCTTTGATCAAATCGGGTCCAAACAACTGATGGTCTCCAGCTTCATCCCACATTAATGGTGTCCTGCAACTCCTTCCATACAAGGCTTCGAAGGGTGCCATTTTCAAACTAGCTTGGTAGCTATTGTTCTATGAGAACTCTGCGTAAGGCAAATTATCATCCCAACTAGATCCATAATCTAGCGCACAAGCTCTCAACACGTCCTCCAGAATCTGATTGACTCTCGCGGTCTATGGATGAAAAGCTGTACTGAACTATAGCCTGGTGCTCAAGGTCTGGTGTAGCTAGTGCCAAAACTTTGAAGTAAACTGTGTTCCTCTATCCGATACAATGGTTCTCGGAACTCCATGAAGACATACGATCCTGGTCATATATATCTTGGCCAACTTCGCACTCGTATAAGTGGTTTTCACTGGGATAAAGTGTCGGATCACGGGTTCTGACAAAACCCTTAAGGTTAGAACACTGGGTGTGCGCGAAGATATCCCCCCTATCGATCCACATCCTAACTTAGCTAAGATCTCACGAACTAAATCAACAAACTCGCAACCCAAAGGACACAAGATTTATACTGCTTTGGGCCACCGTTGTGGTGTAATACCCTACTCCAGTGTGGTAGTGGATTGCCTCTTGGGCCGAGGATGAATAGTACAAGGGGAAGAACAGCCTCCTAAGGTTGAGGTGTTCTTGCGCTTGGTGGGTGTGCCGCCAAGGATGTGGTGGCTCCAATCTTAGATCCCTTCCCTCCCTAGCTACGGTGGTGGCTAGTTCTATTTATAGTGGCCTTGGTCCTCTCCCCAAATATTGAGCGGGAAGGGATCCAACAACGGCCAATTTGAAAGGGGAAAGCTAGTACAAGCTATCCTAAAAAAGCAGTCTTCGCCTGCTAAAGGCTCTGGTGGTGATGCCGTCTTGGGATACACAGTGACCTCCGTCTTGCTGTCCTCCCGGTCTTGGTCTTGTTGCACCAATATGGAAATCTTTGCTTGATGCCTCGGTACTCCGCGCATGCACTTGCCCCCTAAGCACCAAAGTGGAAACAAGGATGCTGCGCGCGCTGGCGCCCGCCTGGTCTCGATCGTCATGGCTCACATCACGAGAACCTCGCGAGGTTTGCCTGGCTTTGAACTCTCCGCCCCTCACGAGCCACCCTGGTGGGACCGCTCCTGAGGAGGTCTTGTGTCGTCCGCCTCGCGAGGCTTGGCCCCTCGCGAGGGTCTTGATTCCTTGTTGATGAAGATGGGTCGTACAGGCCTGCTAGCAAAGCCACGCCGTGGTCCGCAGGCAGGCAAGTCTGGGGACTCCCGTTCCCAGAACGTCGATAGTAGCCCTCGGGCCCAAGGCGCGCTGGGGCTTGGCTTCGAGGCGAAGCCAAAGGTCAAGTGCGGATCGCCGCGGTCCCCAATATCCTGCGGCCTTGGTCGACGCGTGGCGGTTGATTGGATGTGGGCGTCTCCGCTTCCCCTCGCTACCTCGGTAATTGCCCGACTTGACAAGTCCCTGTGACATGCAAGGAAAACCATCATTACACGTGATCGTGGGCGGCGCTGGTTGGCCTTCTCCTGGTATAAATGGGAGGGGGCGGAGCGCTCGGTCGCCCATCCTTCCTCTGCCTCTTCCGCTTCTTCTCCTTCCTTGCTCCTCTCACTACTACAAAAATGGCTATAGCTAATATGGACATTAATGGTGCACCATGTATGTGGTGCGCCATTAGTGGCCATATTACTAATGGCGCACCTGGTGTGTGGTGCACCATTACTAGTTTTGTCCTGGCCCCACACACCTCCCCAGACTTAGCAGTGGCGCACGAGGGGAAAGTGTGCCATTAGTTATTTTAACTAGTAATGGCGCACCAGTAAGAGATGCGCCATTGCTATCTATACGTATGGCGCACCCCCTACCAGTGCGCCATTGCTATCACCCCTTATCCCCTCCCTCTAGTCACGTTCTCTCCCCTCCCCTTCCTCCTGACACACCCACCCACGTCCTTGACTTTGGTCTAGATCGGGAAGCCCCGACCGCCCGCCTCTTCCTCTCCCTCCCGACCACAGCAAGCCCCCTTCCCCCTCCCTCACACCAGATCTAGGTCATGGAGCCGTGGTGAGCTCCTTCCCCAACCCTCCTCACCAGTGCTGCTGAAGTAGGCCCGCCCGGGCTTGGTGAGGTTGAAGACGGAGTTGCCGTCCTCCAGCTTGAGCAGCGGGCCAGACACGTCGCAGGCGGCGAAGGCCTTGGCGGTGAGCTGCATGGCGCTATCCTTGTTGGGTGGGTAGAGGAAGAAGAGAGCGTCGCTGAGCTTTACGGGGACGTACTTGGCCCACCGCACGTACACGTCAGGCTTGCTGGACGGCGGCACCCCCCACGCATCGAGCCCGCCCACCATGTACTGAGCGGCGGTGCACCCATCCATGGAGGTCATGGAGATGCACAGCAGCAGCGCCAGAGCTGCTAGAGTCGCCATTCCCACCGACGCTGCCAAGTTGAGCGCTTCGTATCATCGTCTCCTGCGCGCATCCGGCCACTTCTTCGTTTCCCAGGTGAGCTAATTAACACCCGCTCCCTCCCTGTCATTTCTCGCACGCTCTTGTTTCGCTAGGAGTCACGAACATCATGCCATCTGAATCTTGGGTTCTGAACTTCTGATCCAAGTTTCCCTGGGCAACATGAATGTCATATAACATCCGAATCTTGGGCTATCAGGTTGTATAGTTCTGGCGTTCGTCAGCTCCCGCTTACAACCAAGTAAATTTTGACAACAAATTCACTTCTGCACTAGTAGACTATACTGGATAGGGATGAATAAAGTCACTGCAGTCTTGAGCTTATTATAACTTGTCAGTTCAGACTTCAGACAAAACTTGGGTCTAGCTTTAGCCTAAAACTTGGTGAAATACCAACAACTTCACAATCACATGTGTCACCAACCAAGTTTACCAGCTACAAATTCTCTATGGTGAGCTGGAAAAAAACACTCCACATAGCTCGTATATTCTGGTCTTCTTCACCTTCCTATTTCAACCAAGTACTAGATGAACCGATTGAAGCCTTGCTCGTTGATCAAAATTGCAGCTTTTGGCCCAGCTGGGTCTGTAAAAGAGCAAGGAGGAGGCCGCCAGGCAAGAAGAGGTGTTGGGGAAGCTTGACAAGGTGGTTGTTTCCTCCTGCCATATGCGAGTTGGTGTTACCTTTTGGTAATTTATCGTCTGGTGAACAATATGCATGTTTGAAATGCAGATTGTGAAAGAGTGGGTCAAGGAGTTGGCTATTCAGAGAGGCCAAGTCAACGCAAATGTCGTGATTTTCACCTTCGGGTCATACCTTCTAGGGGTAATGTACATGCTTTGCGTTGCTTATTTTGGAATTAGCGCTGTTCTAGAGAATAGGTAATATATCTGAGCATGTATCACTAGTGCAGAACCGGGCAATAGCACCGGTTCATAAGGCCCTTTAGTGCCGGTTCGGTAACCAACACTAAAGTGTGGGCACTAAAGGCCCCCCCTTTAGTACTGGTTCAGCACGAACCGGTGCTAAAGGGCAACCACGTGGCACGAGCCAGCTCCGGGGGCAGGGAGCCCTTTAGTATCGGTTGGTGACACCAACCGGTATTAAAAGGTTGGCGGGTTTTGGGTTTATGATTTCTTTTTCATTTAATTTTGTGTTTTACATTTAATTCTTTTTCATATATATATATATATATCATCGAATGTCTCACAACCACCATTAATTCACACATATATACACACATGTATATATATATATATACAATTATCTAGCTATATACAATTTCTCCTAATCGGGGCCTTCGGAGCCAGTGGCATTAGCCTAATTGGTGCCTTCGGAGCACGATGACAATTGGAAGTGGTTCATGGGGGCGGTAGCGAGTAATAGTATTCTCCTTTGGGATCTAAGACCTGGTCGAGCAAAAATCCCGCTATTTCCTCTTGAATTGCTTCTATGCGCTCCTCTCTTAGGAGCTGCTCCCGCACCTCTCTGAACTATTAAGAAGGATATCAATATGCATGTGTATTAGTTGTGTGACTAGATGTCGATAATGGTGTAAAAATTGTGAACAGTGTTCTGACAAACGTACCCAGTCCTGTCTTTGAGATCTGCTCCTTTCGGACGCCATCATGCGAATGTTCTCGCAAATGTAATATGCACAGAGATTATTCCCCGGCGCCTGCTTCAGGAACTTTACGAGAATGGAATTTGATCAAATAATAATTAATCAAGCATGATAATTAAAGAGATGGCAGCTAGCTAGCTAGTACTACTTAATTACTTACCTTGGGTCGATACCATTTCAGCTTTCGTTTCCATTGGCCTGGAGTGACGCTGATGAACTTTGCCCAAGCCCTGCCCGCCGACAAAGAAAATGAATAAAGGGGTTATTAAATAGTTCATATCAGGAAATGACGAACTAAATAGGCCGAGCTATAGTTAATAATGATTGAAATTACCTGTTGACTATCCCAAACAAGATGGTGTAGTCAATTGGTTTTTTAAGTAGTGAGTCTAGTATTTCAACTGTTCCTTCATCAACTTTAATGATTAACAAGATCCAGTAAAATTTGCATGCACACACGTTTGCATGTCTTAATTAAGTGGGCATATGTAAGCAAAAACATGTAGCTAGCTAGTAGGCAAAAACAGAATTTGTAGTACAAGACAGTGTGACTCACTTGAAGTTGTAAGGAAGTAGTATATCTTCATTGGTATTGAGGCGCTTGAAGAACTCTAGCATGCTTTCCTCTACACTTTTTTCATAATATGCATCTAATTTCCATGTGTATTCATTAATGGTATTTGGGTCAATGAATCCAATGCCATAGCGTCCACCTTTTTTCATATCATACATCTTCATCCTGCATAATACCAGAGAAAAGAATATAGTGAGGATAATTACAGGTAATGATTGATCAAAATGATCACTACAGCTAGCTTGAGACTTAAATTACAGAAAGAAGTAACTTACAGACAATAGCAACTGATGATAGATTTGTCGTGTGCGTCTTGATTGTATAACTGAAATAGTTCTGAATACTCAATGGACACAGCTTTCTGATGGAAGTAATGATCCTTCTTGACATTCACCATGAGGGATTCTCGATTGGAAATCTTGGTAATGTCCATGTACCATTGATGCAATTCATACATCCTCGTTGGGAGCTTCTTCACCTCGTCTGGCTCGACCAAAGGTTGGCCCCAGACATATTTCCGTTTATTTACTCCTCTCTAATCAGAGACCTGGGCTCGATATCGAGGAGTTGTCCAATAGTGATTATGAGCCTTTCAGCCTACTCAATATGCTCCTCGGTTATTACCATATCGCCCAGCCCGGGAACGTTAATAGTTTGCCCACAATAATATTGGGCGCGTGTACTCTCATTTGTTATTGGCACAACAAGTGGGGGGATTGATTGCGCCGCCTGTTCTCCCAGCAGGGGAACGGTTTTACTGCTCCTTTTGCCAGCTGATTTGCTCGAGCTCGAGCTCGCCTCTTTCTGTAGACGTGCTCGATTTAACTTCCTGAGGTGGTGCTCATAGTCTGTGTCAACAGGCTTGGGAGCTGGTGCTCTAGCCATACGAATGAAGTGGTCAATCTTTTCCTTAGGTACTTTCTCCCTTGGCGGCGGTGGAAGTTTCGGTGCAAAATGGGCTTCCACCTCGGCCTTCGAAATGGCTGCGCTTTCCTCCTCGGACTTGTTGTAAGGCCTCTATGGAAGAGGCGCGAGGCTGCCTGGACCATATTGAAATCGCTTGCCTCTGCCCGTACCTCCAGTACTACCTCGACTTGTACCGCTACGCACCATAGATGCGGCGGTTCTCTTCCATGATTGCTGAGGCGGCGGAGACGGCTGACGTGGCTGAGTTGGAGGAGGAGTGTCCTAAAGCTATGCCGGACTTGGAGGAGGAGTGGCCTGACGCTTTGCCGGACTTGGAGGAGGAGTGGTCTGACGCTGTGTCGGACTTGGAGGAGGAGTGGCCTGACGCTTTGCCGGACTTGGAGGAGGAGGAGTGGCCTGACTCGTTGGTGGACTTGGAGGAGCGGGAGTCTGCTGACTCGGTGGCGGACTTCGACGAGGAGTCGGCTGACGCGGTGTCGGTGGCCTTCGAAACATGATGCAATCCTTTCTCCATAGGATGATACGATGTTTGGCCTCTCCCATTGTGTGCTCCTCGTCACCTCCAGGAATGTCATGCTCTAGCCCCGAATATTGGTCCACCACCTCATCAACCAAGACACAAGCATAGCCCGCTGGAATCGGGATGCAATGGAAGGTTGCCTCGGGGGGATTTGTAAAAGCAACGGCGTCCGCCACCTTCATGGATATGTTCTTCATTTTGAAGTGTAGCTCGCAGTTAGTGTTCTCCATGATGTCATCCATGGGGTATCTATCCAGCATTGCGTCACCCGGGGCGGAACCCACGCTGCTTCTCGGCATGGATGGGACGGTGCTATCCAATGCTGGATCATCCGCTAGCTGCTGCAGCTGCTGAGACCCCCTTTGCTGGCAAACTGAGTCAATCTGCTCCTACTGCCGCTAGAATTTGACTGCCAAGTCTGCGTGCGCTGATTCTAGGCCTTGAAGGCGTTCATAGTCCAACTTCCTCTGCTCCTCCTCCATCTTCCTCTTCTTCTCCTCCGCAATCTTCTTTCTCGCACGGGTTCTGTAGTCGGTGTTCCAGTCCGAAAACCCCTCATACCATGGAATAGCGCCCTTGCCTCATGCTCTTCCCGGGTGTTCAGGATTTCCCAGGGCACGCGTAAGCTCGTGGTTTTCTCTGTTGGGCTGGAACACCCCCGATCGAGCCTCTTCTATTGCATCAAGTGGCTTATCTTCGGCTTCGTCCAGACATGCCTTCTTCGAAACTTTGCCTGTCTTTAGGTCCAACTCCCCCCATGCGCATAGAACCAAGTCCTGCACCTGGGGGCCAGCTCAATGTTTCTGGAGTGACACCTGCATCCTCCACCTCTTTCTCAGACTTATCCCACTTAGGCATTGCCACCGCGTAGCCACATGGCCCCAACTTATGGAACTTATCCTTTTTTGCGGCATTGGCCTTGTTTATTCTCGACCGTTCCTTAGATAATTCTGATTCCTTGAATTTCACAAAATCATCCCAATGAGCACTTTGCTTCTCTAGTGTTCCCTTGAATACTGGAGTCTTCTTTCCTCCCTTGACGTACTGGTCCCATACATGATTCTTTTGGTTGTTGAATGCAACCGCCATCTTCCTAAGAGCAGCGTCCTTGACTTTCTCTACATCTTCATCTGTGAAATGATCTGGTAGGGTGAAATGTTCCATGAGCGTTTCCCAAAGCAGAAGTTTTTGTCTGTCGTCGACAAAAGTAAGATCTGGACGTGGCTTTGCTGGCTCTCTCCATTCTTGAAGGGAGATCGGGAGTTGGTCCTTCACAAGAATTCCACACTGACGAATGAACTTGTCCGCAATCTTCTTAGGCGCTAATGGTTCGCCATTAGGTTTGATGGCCTCGATATTGTACTTTACGCCCTCCTTCAACTTTTTGTTCGAGCCTCGTACTGTCCTGCTGCCTGAAGATTTGCTCGATCCGGATGGCTGAAGGAAGAAAGATCGATTCGTTAATATATATGTTCAAGTCATTTAAAACATGTGATGATCACCAAATGCCTGCTTATATAAATATACCTCGCCGATCTTTGTTGTTTCAAGATCAACATTTTCTTCGTCATGTTCATAGTTCATGACTTCATCAATTCGGTTGTCGCGATCGAATATCATATCACCCTTCCCGGTGTTGTTTAGATATTCGGAGCCATCATAATTTTCTTCATTCTGATCATCATCTGGCCCGCGAGGATTGCGTATGATATTCAACATGGCCTCTTCTCCCTCTCTACCGGTATTGTCCGCCATAGGTTTTATTTAACTAATCCAAAAGAAATATATTCAAATTACAATACATGGATGCAATCAATTAATAAGGAAAAACTAAATCAATCATAGTACATAATAAGCATCTTCGAATATAATCTCGAATACGTCGTCTCGAATAATAGATATAATCTTGAATACATCATCTCGAATAATATATATAATCTCGAATAAATCATCTCGAATATTATATATCGAATACATCACTAGCTAGCTAGCTAATAAAGATCGAATACTAGAGAGTAATCTAGGCCACTCGCGGTTCCTGAGGCACGGGCGGTGGACAACCAAAGTGAAGGAACCATCACTGGATCATAGCTCGGGTGATCTCCCGAAAGAACCTGCCAGGTATTGGAGAACCAGACGTCCATAGCAGCCATGTAGCGATGGATGTGCTTGTCCTCCTCCCTAACACGGCGACGTACCACCTCCGGTGGGGCCGGCTCCCTCCGCCCCGAAAGTGGCCCACGCGAACACCACCAAAGGAGATCAAGGTCGACGATGCGACCCGGGGCCGGGTTCCTCACCAACCGTCGCGCCCCTGCAGGTAGCACCTCCCAGTGCCAGCCCGGTAGAGCCCAGTCCTGGACATGGGTCCTCAGAAGCAGGACGTCGTCGCGAACTGGTTGACGGCGAGGATGCGGGCCAGGCATCGTCGACAACAAATAGTATATGCCGCAAAAGTAAAGTAACATCTTTTAAATGATGGATTGTGATTTCATATATGCAAATTCTAAATTTTATAACTAAAACTAACATTTCTAATATTTCTATAACTAAAACTAACATTTATAATATTTCTATAACTAAAAAACATTTCTATATAACTAACATTTCTAATATTTCTATAACTAAAAATCATTTCTATATAACTAACATTTCTAATATTTCTATAACTAAAAAACAGAAAAGTTGCTAACATTTCTATAACAATGTGTGTGTGTGTGTGTTTGTGTGGTACATGGCGGCCGGGGCAGGAGCTCACCGGCGAGGCACGACGACGGGGGGCGGCGACGGGGACGGAGACGGGCGGTGACGACGGGGATGGGGACGGGGCAGCGATGAAGGGGACGGGGACGGGCCGGGTGGGGACGACGGGAGGACGGGGTGGGGCGCGGCGCGGCGACGGGGACAACGGGGACGGGGACGGCGACGGGGGTGGCATCGGGGGGCGGCGGTGACGGGGCAGAGGAGAAAGAAGCAGAGGGAGAGATGAGAAACTGACAAATTTTTTGAAGTGTTTTCTTATATAGAACAACCTTTAGTACCGGTTGAAGCCACCAACCGGTACTAAAGGTCTGTTTTGGCCAGGCCAAGTGGCGGGAATGGCACCCCTTTAGTACCGGGTGGTAGCTCCAACCGGTACTAAAGACCCCCCCTTTAGTATCGGTTTGAGCCACCACCCGGTACTAAAGGGGGTGCGCTGGCGCGGGTGCGGTGCGTCATGTTTAGTCCCACCTCGCTAGCCGAGGGGTGTCCGCACTGGTTTATAAGCCCCAGTGCGGTAGCTCTCTCGAGCTCCTCTCCAAAGCAGGCCTACTGGGCCTAAATGTTCTGTGCTGCCCTGTGGGCCTACTAGGCCTTTGCGGGCCTGCATCCTGGCCCAACAACAGGTTGGGTTTCTAGTCGTTTGCAGGCCGCTATGGCGCAGTTGGCGGGCTTTTTTATTTTCTTATTTTTTTTGCTTTATTTATTTTTGAGTTTTTTTTTGCTGTATTTAGAGTTTCTTTGTGAATATTTTTGCTTTAGGTACAAAAAATTACAAACTTTCTGTTAGTGCCGGTAGTTTACAAATTTGAATAGTTTAAATTTTGAATTATTTGAAATTTCTGTGAATCACTAGTTTGTGAATAACTTAACTTTGAAAATAGATTTTTTAGTGATTCTTTTTTCTTATGTTTAATATTAGTGTGTTTTATCATTATATTCAATTTGGTAATGCTTAGGTTATTTAAAAAATGAAATGCCTTTGTAATGGATAAGTTTTCGTCCGAAACCTTGATACTTCGAAAGAGATTGTCCATTTTGTACACGAAGTGCATCCAGTTTTTGCGGTAACCCTCTCTACTTTTTTGCACATGCTATGTGGGTGAAATTATGATACCATGCCAACTTTCAACCTTTTCTGAGTTCATTTGAAATGCTTTTCAATTTCAGGGTCATTTAGCGGGAAAAATCATAACTATTACAGAGATTCCCTCCTGGGTGTGAAATACAGAAGAAAGTGAAGCCAATCACATCCCAGATCTTTGGGTGTCAAACTTTTTCTTCGCGTGTGTCCCTTTGCGCCGTAGCCATGGAAAATCTTCTTCATTTAACTGGATGCTCGGGGTCAATATTCACTGTGAATGGAGCAATTTCATCAAACTTTTCATAATCTTCTAACATGTCTGTCTTGTCATCCACTCCCATGATGTTTCTCTTCCCAGAAAGAACTATCTGGCGCTTTGGCTCATCGTATGATGCATTCGCTTCCTTATCTTTTCTTTTTATCGGCTTGGTAGACATATCCTTCACATAGAAAACCTGTGCCACATCATTAGCTAGGACGAATGGTTCGTCTGCATATGTAAGATTTTTGAGATCCACTATTGTCATTCCATACTGCTAGTCTTCCGTTACCCCGCCTCGTGTCATATTGACCCATTTGCACCGAAACAAAGGGACCTTCAAACCACGTCCATAGTCAAGTTCCCATGTCTCCTCTATGTAACCATAATATGTTTCCTTTCCTGTCTTGGTGGTTGCATCAAAGCGGACACCACTGTTTTGGTTGGTGCTCTTCTTATCTTGGGCGATCGTGTAAAATATATTACCATCTATCTCATACCCTTTGAAAGTCATTATATTCGAAGATGGTAACTGGGACTGCGAGTACATGTCATCTTCAATAGAGGCGTCATGCATGGTACGTGTCTGCAACCAGCTGGCGAAACTCCTGGTTTGTTCACATGTAACCCAGTCATCAGACCGCTCCGGGTGTTTGGAGCGTAGAAAATTCTTGTGTTCGTCCATATACGGAGCCACCAAGGCGGAATTCTGTAGAACTGTGTAGTGTGCTTCAGTTAGAGAATGTCCGTCCATACATATTATTTGATCCCCTCCTAGCGTGCATTTTCCATCCAGTCTGCCCTTATGCCGCGATTCAGGAACACCAATCGTCTTAAGGTCAGGAATAAGTCAATACAAAACTCAGTGACCTCCTCATTTTCATGGCCCTTGGAGATGCTTCCTTCTGGCCTAGCACGGTTATGAACATATTTCTTTAAGACTCCCATGAACCTCTCAAAGGGGAACATATTGTGTAGAAATACAGGACCCAAACTGTTAATATCTTCGCATAGGTGAACTAGGACGTGCGTCATGATGTTGAAGAAGGATGGTGGGAACACCAACTCGAAACTGACAAGACATTGCACCAAATCATTCTCTAACCTTGGTATGATTTCTGGATCGATTACATTTTGAGAGATTGCATTGAGGAATGCACATAGCTTCACAATGGCTAATCGAGCGTTTTCCGGTAGAAGCCCCTCAATACAACCAGAAGTAGTTGCGTCATAATCACGTGGCAGTCATGAGACTTTAGGTTCTGGAACTTTTTCTCTGCCATATTTATTATTCCCTTTATATTCGATGAGAGGCCAAACGGTACCTTAATACTGAGCAGGCATTCAAAAAAGATTTCCTTCTCTTCTTTGGTAAGAGCGTAGCTGGCATGACCCTGATGTATGTTGTCTTTTCCGTGCATACGTTGCTGGTCCTCCCGTGCCTCAGGTGTATCTTTTGTCTTCCCATACACGCCCAAGAAGCCAAGTAGGGTCATGTAAAGATTCTTCGTCACGTGCATCACGTCGATTGTGGAGCGGACCTCTAGGTCTTTCCAATAGGGCAGGTCCCAAAATAGAGATTTCTTCTTCCACATGGGTGCGCGTCCGTCAGCGTCATTCGGAACAGGTTGTCCGCCAGGACCCTTTCCAAAGACTACCATATCATGTACATCAGCACCAGTACGGTGGTGAGGGTTCGTCCGGTGATCCGCCTCACCTTTGAAATGCTTGCCTTTCTTTCTTACGGCATGCCTGCTCGAAAGAAATCGACGATTTCACAGGTACACATTCTTCTTACAATTAGCCAAATATATACTATCGGTATCATCCAAACAATGCGTGCATGCACGGTATCCCTTGTTTGTCTGTCCTGAATGGTTACTGAGAGCAGGCCAATCATTGATGGTCACGAACAACAACGCCTTTAGGTAAAATTCTTCCCCCATGTGCTCAACCGGGCCTTGCTTCACAGGCACTGGCCTTTCTTCACAGGCACCGGGCCTTCTTCACAAGCACTGGGCCTTTCTTCATGGGTAGATCTTCCGGACGTGTTGGATGTTCTAGGCGTTCTTGACGGGTACCCCGTCCTGTGTCTCCAGGCGCGCGGCGCCAGGCCTGGAGATGTGGACGACCATGAATGGGCCTCCCACATGGGCGAGAGCTTATGCAACCCCTCCCTGGAGAGCACCCGCCTCAGGGTGAGGTCACCCACCTCAAGAGTCATGGAGTGGACGCTGCGGCAGTCGTACCGCCGCAGCGCCTGTTGGTATCTTGCCGCCCGTAGTGCAGCTTGACGGCGTCGTTCCTCCCCCGGCACGAGGTCCATCCCCTGCATGGCCTCATGATGCATCTCACCAAATGCCAGGACCCGTGCGGAGCAATGCTCGACCTCGTGAGGGAGGGCTGCTTCTGCTCCAAAGACGAGGAAGAACTGGGTTTCGCCCATTGGCTTGGTGGCGGTGGTGCATATCGACCACATCACAAACTGGAGCTCATCGTGCCAGCCCCTGTCCCAGACTTCGAGCTTCTTCTTGAAGGTCCTGGTCTTGAGGCCCTTCAGAACCTCCGCGTTGGCGCGCTCAACCTGACCATTGTTCCTGGGGTGTGCTACTGATGCGTAGCAGATCTGCGTTCCAAGGTTAGCACAATATGAATTGAAGAGATTACTAGTGAACTGCGAGCCGTTATCGGTGATGATTCGGTTGGGGACCCCAAAATGGCTCATGAGGCCCTTGATGAACTTGACTGCAGAGCCAACTAGGATGGCGCGGACGGCTTCAACCTCCGGCCACTTAGTGAAGTTGTCGATGGCGACATAGAGGTATCGATAGCCCCCAGGCGCCCGAGGGATCGGGCCCAGAATATCTAGCCCCCAGACCGTGAATGGCCACAAGAGTGGGATGGTCTGGAGGCCCTGATCTGGCTGATGGATCTTCTTGGCATGGAATTGGCAGGCCTCGCAGGACTTCACCAGCTCGGCCGCGTCGTTGAGCGCCGTAGGCCAGTAGAATCCACTTCGGAATGCCTTGTCGACGAGGGTTCGCGACAATGAGTGGTGCCCACAGTCTCCGCAGTGTATGTCAGCTATCAGCTCTTTCCCCTGTTCCCTGGAGATACAACTCAGTGTAACGTCATTTGGTCGCTTCCTGTATAACTCACCGTCCTGGATGCGGTATGTTGTGGCTTGACGGGCCACGTGCTCCGCGTCTTCCTCCTTCTCTGGCAACGCCCCTTGCATCAGGTATTCCTTGAATTCCTTGGTCCAGCATCCCTCCTGGGCTCGAGCACCAGGAGTAGGCGCGCTCCTGAGGTCGGGCCACAGGCTGGGGCTCCTGAGGCAGGCGGCTGCGGGAGTTCCTCCCGAGGCTGAGTTGTTCCTGAAAGCAGCGGCGTTCCTAATGGCTTGAAGAGCCATTCCTCGAAGACTCCAAGCTCCTGGGGCAGTCGCTTGGATGCTCTTCTGGCGATGTCATCTGCTTCCTTGTTGGTGCCACGGGGCACGTGCGGTAACTCCAGGCCCAGAAATTGCTTCTCCATCTTGTGCACCTCTGTGAGGTATGCTTCCATGTGCTCGTCCTTCTACTCTGTGGCACCCAGGCTCAGAGCAACCGGTTTACCCTGCATTGCCAACCCAGAGACCATGTCTTCTGGCAACACACAACATCTTGGTACAGAAAGACAACCGCTTTATTGATGCTAGCGGCTCAGAGTTTATATTACAACAGATGTCGAGGCCGAGCAACACACACGGTGCGGCTGAACAATATGTACATTATTTAGTGAACATAAAGGGGCCTCGATCATAACAACTACGCGGCAGCGGAACAATGTTGTAGCGGAAACTCCATATCAAAGGGACACCGATGTGGACACGATCTAGACTCGATCAGCGCTCCTTTCCAATGCGACTTTCCTAAAATCTGGCATGACACGCCAGGTCAGTACATTGAATGTACTTGCGAGCTCACAACATGCATAATCATAATGACAAACAATATCATGATATTTAACCAATTAATAATGCAATAATGTTCCAACATGCTATGCTCATGCTCCTGTGATAAACATCCCTCGGTACCGCCTTACCAATCGTGATCATTCCCAGATCACCACCAAACCACCATCGTGGTTTTAACCAGAGTAACTTGTGATCCTTACGGCGATCACCATCGAAGTAACTCATGATCCTTACGGCGATCACCACCAAAGTAACTCGTGATCCTTACGACGATAACCACCAAACCACCATTGTGGTCTTGAACATCTCGATGGCCTTTCAGCCTTCATCTTCAGTGCAATGATCATAACTTAGTGTGCATGTTTATTAAACATTGACTCATGGTGGGACCTACGACGAGTTGTCCGTAACCATGGACTCGGCTATCGGTAGATTATACACTCTGCAGAAAATAGCACACTGTACCCACACCTCGGAACCCATGGCCTCGCACTCCAATTCAGTACGACCAACGGCATTCCGACGAAACCCTTCCATTGCCATGACACTCTCCCGGCCACTCCGACCCAATCCCCAATGGGCTAGTCCTGGGTGGCCCAATGTCTACCAAAGACACACCGACCACCGTCGTGGCCAAAACTTCCCTCACGGGGACCGGTACCAAAAATCTCAAACAGGGGCACACAAGGTTACGCCTTCTTACCGAGCCAGGGTAAGCACGTGTAATGTTATTTATGTACTTGATTGACGTGGCGAGTGTAAGCTAACTATGTTATCTCCCCTTTTATTATCATATTACATGGGATGTTGTGAAGATTGCCTAACTTGCGACATATGTCGTCAATGCGATTATGTCTCTAAGTCGTGCCTCGACACGTGGGAGCTATAGTCGCATCGAGGGTGTTACAGCACGCCCATAACCTTCCCTAGTTGGAGGCACCAACCAGAGGCATGTCAATGTACCAAATCAAGGCCTTCCCACAAAGGCAAATGTGGTTGCACTAGGAAAATCTCGGTTCGGCAGCACCATGACCCAGTCAACGATATATTTAGGTTGAGTTATATTTAGGTTCAACTTAAAAGGAGGATGACCGGTGTCATAGCATGCCATGAAATGCAATACTACACATGCATCACATAATAAAAAAATGACTAATGTCAACCATATTCACACTAAACACAAGCATCAACAACTTATATTACTTTCCTGGTCTTACTTTAACCATATATTTTGCAGCAAGCAATATTATTTTCTCATGTAAGAAAATAACTCCGATTAATGCCTCACATGCACAACAAAGTTTCTAGTATCATCACTGCAAGCAAATCCTAATTTCTTTACCAATCAAGTTAGGTTCGAACATTCTGTATATTAGGTAAATTGGCTAAACAAGCAGTTAACAGGATATTTTCTAGCAAATTTAACCATTTTTATTTATGTAAGAAAATAACTTTAATCCATTATCCACATGCATAACAAATCATTTTATCATTACCACAATTATATCTTAGCTTCTTTACCAACTAAGCTAGTTTCAAGGTTTTGTAAATCAAGCATAATACCAACACACACATAACAGAATATAAATAACATAATAGTTATTTAAAGGCATGGATTAATCCTATCATTCAAGTAAGAGAATCATCAATATTGAAAATGGCACCATGAAAATGTTGATGTGACTTGCCTTAGTGCAGATGAGGTTCACAAGCCTTCTGGTGATCCTCAAGACAAGCCTCACCCTCTGAAAATAATTTTAAACACAAGAAGAAAATATCAAAAACTCTTCTGAAAATCACCAGAAATTCTAAATAGCTTAGAAAAATCTCATTTTTGGTGAGCTATTAGATTTCTTTGCAAAGAACAATATGCAAAAAGAATCAATTCATTTGGACTTATGGTTGAAAAGTTATGGTTGTTTGAAGCTCTCTGGAATTGAATTAAGTTTGAATTTAAATAAACAGACTAGGGGGGTGACGTCGAAGGCGTAAAGCCTCAGGGGGCCACCACTCGTACCGCTTCACGCGCGTACAGAGTGGCTGAGTAGCGGGCCCCGCTAGTCATGTCAGAAGGAGGGGAAGAAGGAAACAAAGGGAGTCGCAGCTCCGCCAGAGCTCTCACCAGCGACGAGGACTCCTTGGCCAAAACGAGAGGGAGGGATGGAGAGAGGGGACAGTGGCGCACCTGCCCATACCCGTAGCGTGGCTAGGGGTGGTCGGACGGCATCGGAATCAACCTCGCAAGCGGAGGCAGAGCGCGGTGCTCGCCGGAGATGAAGAAGACGGCAAGCAGAGGCAACTCCAGGGGCTCCAGGTGGACGGGGTAGCTTCACCGGAGAGAGGCGGAGGCCCTGGAAGTGTTGCCCTGGCCTGGGATGGGCTGGAGCTACCGCGGCGACCAGAGGGGATCGCCGGTGAGCTTGAGCTCGAGGACGGCGGCCCGCGGCCTGCCCGGCCGGGCTACGGCTTCCTACTCGCTTGTGGGTTGTGTGGGAGGGGTGGATGGTGCTCGAGGAGGCTGGGGGCGGCTCCATTTATAGTCGAGCAGAGAGGGGGGTTCAGGCTCCGCCGGTGGACACCTGTCCACGGCGCTGGGCGATGAGCAGCGTCCGTGAGAGGGAGAGAAGGCGACGCAGCTCATGCGGGAACTGTGGGCGAGCGGGGACGAGCACAGGAGCGAGGGGAAGGCGACGAGCACAGTGTGCACTGCACTGTTGGGTTGGCCGGACCGCACCCGTGCTCGCTGCGGCGAGCTCCGGCGTCGGTGAGCGCCAGGGAGGAGTTAAGGACGTTGAGACGAAGATGGTGGCGAAGTTTGGCGCGCTATGACAGGCGGGGGAAGCAAGCACGTGCGAATAGAGCGTTCAGCGGCACTCAGAGCGCGTCGACACGCATGTCAGCACCCCTGGACGAACGCGGTCACTACGTGGACTATGACATCAGGCCAAGCTAATCCTAAACTTATGTCTGGCATGTTGTTCGTGGTAGATTGAGAGGTTACCACGCTTTGGTTTGGATCCAGGTGCAGTAGAGAAGTTTTTACATGCCAGATAAGTTTCTGGTTAGTAACTTTGAGAGGTTACTAACATCAAATGGCTGGGAGTTGGAGGTTGTGCTTTGGAGGTTAGCCATGAGTTACTAAGGTGAAGATGCACAAGAAAAACCAGGCACAATGGAGCAAGTAAAATGGTAGTTGCTATAGAAACCACCATTTCTCTCCAGAACAGAAAATATTTTCTATAGAAAAAATATTTCAAAAAGTGATGCAATATTTTTGCTCAGGAAGGTGCTCTAGGGTTCAAAGAATATTTGTGAATTATCTCATATTTTTCTGAGCCATAAAAATTAGGGTTGCTCTGGAGCATAGTGATCTAGCTAGGGTTTTTGAGAGAGAAATCTATATTTTTCCTTTAAGAAAAATATTACAAAGATTATTTTGGGGTGGATCAGAAGGGTTATGATGACAAGGGAGGGAAATGAAGCACTTGGGTGAAATCCAAGGGTACCCAAGTGTTTAAGTCCATATGAAAAGATTCAAAAACTCCAAGTTTCAAATTGAACCCAAAAGAAAATCAAGCAAATGAGAGAGGGAAAAAACCAGGCTGTCAGAGGCTCGTAGACTTTGTTGGAGAAGCTGGCAAGGAGTTATCAGTCGCCCCTGATAGTGAGACGCTTCACCTGCAGTGCCGCCGCAGCCTTCAGGTCAGCTATGAGGCCCTCGTATTCTGCAATGTTGTTGGAGACCTTCTCGCCCTGCTAGAAGTAGAGTTGCACGGCGTAGGAGAGCTTGTCCTGAGTGGGCGAGATGAGTACTGCTCCAGCCCCCACGCCCTGGCGCACGAAGGTACCATTGAAATACATGACCCAGCCGTCAGGCGCCTCGCTTCCCGGCGAGAGGGACCAGTCTTCACCTTCTTCAAGCGCCGGGGCGTCTGTCCATTCTACCACGAAATCAGCGAGCGCGGCCCCCTTGATGACCCTGGTAGTACTGAACTCCAGCTAGAATTCTTGCAACTCGATGTTCCATTCAGCGACTCCTCCTGCAGAGTTGGGGCTCCCGAGCACTCTCTCCAATGGGTAAGCTGAGACGACCCTGATGGGGTGGCCCTGGAAGTAGTGCCGCAGCTTTTGCGAGGCCAATAGGAGCGCGAGTAGGAGCTTCTAAGGCATGGGGTACCGCGCTCTTGCGTCCCGCAACACTGTGCTAACGAAGTATACCGGGTGCTTGACGAGGGTAGGCGTGCTGTGAGGTTTGCGTCTTCTGGAAGCTGGGGTGCCTCCTGAGGAGGTAGAGCCCCTGACGCTTGGTCGCTTGCCGAAGTCTTCGCGAGTTTGGGGGCGTTGTCCTGCCGAGCTTGATCCTCTGCCGCTGCTACTGCGGCCCTTGTGGCACCCTTCTGGTCTTGCATCGTCTCTGCTGGAGGCATGGCACGTTGTGATGCGCCCTTGGCTTGGTGTTCTTCCTGAACCGCCACCAGAGCTGCGCTGGCTGAGTACGGGGTGGCGGCAAGATAGAGCACTAGGGGCACACGAGGTCGTGGCACCACCATCACTAGAGGGCTGGCTAGGTATCTCTTGAGGTATTGAAAAGCTTGGTCGGCCTCCAGGGTCCACTCGAACGGGCCCTTCTTTTTCATCAGCTTGAAGAAGGGTAGGGCGCGCTCCCCCGACTTGGAGATGAAGCGCCCCAACGCAGTCACCCGACCAGCCAACTTATGCATTTCCTTGAGGGTCTGTGGAGGACTCATGTCTTCAATGGCCTTAACCTTCTCTGGGTTGGCCTCCATCCCCCTGTGGGACACCAGGAAAACCAGCAGCTTGTCGGAAGGGACGCCAAACATGCATTTCTCAGGATTGAGCCGCAAGTCCACCTGGCGAAGGCTTTCAAAGGTCTCCTCTAGGTCTTGGATCAAGGTCCCCGCCACCCGAGACTTCACCACAATGTCGTCGACGTAGGCTTCAGCATTTCTCCCGAGCTGCCGCCCTATGGCGATGTGCATGAGTCGCTGGATGGTTGTGCCCTTGTTGCACAGCCCGAACGACATGCAGGTGTATCAGTACACCCCACACGGGGTCCGGAAGGCCGTCTTCTCCACATCTTCTATCGCCATCTTGACCTGGTGATATCCTAAGAACGCATCCAGGAAGCATAGCAAGTCGCACTCAGCGGTGGAGTTGACGATCTGGTCGATCCGTGGAAGTGGGAACGGATCTTGGGGACAGGCCTTGGTGAGGTTGGTGAAGTTGACGCACATCCGCTCCTTCCCGCCTTGCTTGGGGACGACGACGGGGTTCGCCAGCAACTCGGGGTACCAAACCTCGCGAATGACACCCGCAGCCTCCAACTTGCATGTTTCTTGGACGATGAAAGCTTGCTTCTCCGTGGACTACCGCCTTGCCTTCTGCTTCACAGGGCGTACATTGGGGTACACCTTCAGGTGGTGCTCTATTACCTCTCTTGGGACCCCTACCAGCTGATCGGGCTCCCAAGCGAACACTCCCTTGTTTGCACGCAAAAACTTCACTAGTGCCTTCTCCTAAGCAGGCTTGAGGTTGGCGCCTATGGTAAAGGTTGCCCCTGAGGACCCATTCTCCTTGACCTACACTTGCTTGGTTTCTACCTTGTCCTGAGTGAAGAAATGTTTCTTCTTGGTTGGTGTGGCTCCGTTGGCCTTGGGGGTATCCGCGTCGGCGGGTCATGCTGTCGCGGCGGCCTTGAGGGCAAGCTTGAGCACCACCAGGGCCTCCTTGGCATCCCCCTTGATGGTGAGTACACCCTGGCTCCCCGGCATCTTCATGATATTGTAAGCAGGATGGGTTGCTGCCATGAACTGGGCCAGAGGTAGGTACCCGAGGATGGCATTGTATGGGAGGCCAATGAGGGCGATGTGGACATCGATGAGCTCGGTGTGGTAGTTTTTGTGTTCTCCAAAGGTTACGGGGAGGCGGACCTACCCGAGGGAGAGGGCGGGGCCTCTGCCAACTCCTAAGAGGGCTTGCTGGGGCGGAGCCGCTCGAACGGTACGTGAAGGAGGCTAAAGGCCTCGAGGGAGAGCACATTGAGGCCGGCGTCGCCGTCAACGAGCATCTTGGTGATGCATACGTGGCAGATGGTGGGTGCGCACAACATTAGGGGCGCACCCGAGCCGACGGTGGAGGCGGAATGATCTTCCGAGTCAAAGCTGAGGTTGGCCTCAGGCGCTTGGAAGCGACGCCGATCTGGCAGAAGTACGGCTTGATGTGTCGATCCGAGGGTGGTGCTTGCGAACCACCGAGAAGAGCTGCGACGATGGTGGCCGCCGGTTCCCCGAAGCGAGTGATGAAGAGGTTGCGCAGCTCCTCCCAGGTGGCAACAGAAGACTCCTGCAAGTGGAGGAGCCAGGCGCGCGGTGCGCCTACAAGGGCCATTGGGAACCAGTTGGCCATGATCTCGTCGTTACCCCCAGCTTCCAGGACGGCCTCCTCGTATGCTAGCAGGAAAGCCGACGGTCTGTCGCACCGTCGTAGCACGGCGGCATCTCTGGCTTGAACTTGGGCAGCCACTTCCTGCCGCAAGGCGGGGGCAAGGGCTCAGAGCCCCCAAGCGCCGCCGTGGGCACTGTTAGATCCAGCTGGAGGGGCGCTCGCCATGGGGAGCTGGCGTGGAGATGGTGGAGCGTGAGTCGACGGAAGGAAGACTCCGGAGCACCCCTACCTGGCGCGCCAAATGTCGGATCACGAGTTTTGGCAAAACCCTTAAGGTTCGAACGCTGGGGTGCGCGCGAAGATCTCCCCCCTATCGATCCACGTCCTAACTTAGCTAAGATCTCACGAACTAACTCGACGAACTCGCAACACAAAGGACATAAGATTTATACTGGTTCGGGTGACCGTTGTGGTGTAATACCCTACTCCAGTGTGGTGGTGGACTGCCTCTTGGGCTGAGGATGAATAGTACATAGGGAAGAACAGCCTCCTAAGGTTGAGGAGTTCTTGTGCTTGGTGGGTGTGCCGCCAAGGATGTGGTTGCTCCAATCTCAGATCCCTCCCCTCCCTTGCTACGGTGGTGGCTAGTTCTATTTATAGCGGCCTTGGTCCTCTCCCCAAGTATTGAGTGGGAAGGGATCCAACAACGGCCAATTTGAAAGGGGACAGCTAGTGCAAGCTATCCTGACAAAAGCAGTCTTCGCCTGCCAAAGGCTCTGGTGGTGACGCCGTCTTGGGCTCCACGGTGACCTCCGTCTTGCCATCCTTCTGGTCTTGGTCTAGTTGCAGCAATATGGAAACCTTTGCTTGAGGCCTCGGTACTCCGCGCCTGCGCTTGCCCCCTTAGCACCAAAGAGGAAACCAAGATGCTGCGCGCGCTGGCGCCTGCCTAGTCTCGATTGTCATGGCTCATGTCATGAGAACCTCGCGAGGTTTTCTTGGCCTTGAACTCTCCGCCCCTCACGAGCCAGCATGGTGAGGCCGCTCCTGAGGAGGTCTTGTGTCGTCCGCCTCGCAAGGCTTGGACCCTCGCGAGGGTCTTGATTCATTGTTGATGAAGATGGCCGTAGAGGCCTGCTAGCAAAGCCACACTGTGGGCCGCAGGTAGGCAAGTCTGGGGACCCCCGTTCCCAGAACGCCGACATAAAGTGAGCCACTTGGGTCAAATGACCCACTACTACCCAAATATATAGAATCATATCCCGGTCGGGTTCTGGGCAATCCGGTGATGAAATCCATGCCAAGCTTGTCCCAGTTCCATTCAGGAATCGACGTAGGTTGCAGTAATCCTGCTGGCTTCTCATGTTCGGCCTTCACTCTCTGACATACATGTCACAGCCCTAGCATTGTTTGCAATTAGTGGCACAAGCATCCATGCGTCATGTCTAAATTACTTCTTTAATTTGAAATGGGGACTGCTAAACCCTAGCAACAAATGAAACTCAACTACGTTCAAACTTAAATCTTTTCATTGAACCCAAAATCCTCTTTAGAAATGTTCATCATTTCTAAATTGGTCCAGCACCTCTGACAAAAATGGTGCACATTTTTCTAGATCAATTTGGATTTTTGAATGAACTCATACAGTATTTGAATTTGGGCATTTTTGGATTTTTGAATGAACTCATACAGTATTTGAATTTGGGCATTTTAATTGATCTAGAAAAATGTGCACCATTTTTGTCAGAGGTGCTGGACCAATTTAGAAATGATGAACAAATAATTCTGGAAGTGGTTGTGGGCTGCTGGAAATAATTCCAGCAGTGCCCACAATTTATTTTAGGATTATATTTAATGATTAATATTTTTCTTACTAAATCCAGAAACAAAGACAGAAACAGAAAACAGAAAAGAGAGAGAGAGAGAGAGAGAGAGAGAGAGAGACTGACCTGGCAGCCCACTTACCTGGCCAGCTGGCGGCCCGGTAAGATAGCCCAGCCCACCAGGGGCAGGGGCGTTTTCCTCCCCGCGCCAGTAGGACACCGCGCGCGTGGTCACCGCATGCCGGCACGTGCCCGAGTCACCTCCTGCTTCCGCCGACGCTGGAGCCTGGCTGGAGAAGCCACACAACATCCCCGGCCGCCTCGCACTTTCCCCATGCTCCTCTCCCCTCCCTTGCTCTCTCCTCGCAGCACACCCAAGCACGCCCGCCGCTGCCATTTGCACCACTGCGGCCATCGCCTCTCCCTCGTCCTCTCGAGTGGTCCAGAAGCTCCGTCATGTCGTCCTCGACCTCCTCGCTGAGCTACGCAATGCAGGACTTCTCGAAGCATCGTCCCCGAGCCCTTCTTCCTCCTTGGTTCGCCGGAGATCCTCCTTGCCGCCCCGACTGCTACGGACCGTCTCTGAGCTAGCTGACCTCCTCGTCCGACTCGCCATGAGCCTCTGACCCCGTCCATCCCTCTCTTCTTCCCCGTAGGCCGCCGTAGCCACTGGACCGCCTACGCCCGAACTCCGGCCATCGCGGACGAGCTCCTCGCCGTCGCTACCGACCACCCTAGCTGCAGACATAGCCACCTTTGGACGCGTCGCGTCGTGGCCGTTCCAACGGGACCAGCCCCGCTTGCGCCCGTCGCCGGAATCACCGGAACGACGAACGCCGCCGCCTCTGCTTACGCCGGCGTCGAGTCGCCGGCAGGGTTGACCCCGCTGAGCAGGGTTTGACCCCTGTTTGACTCCCCTGGGTCAATGACAGATGGGCCCAGAGCCCTGCTAATTTTAGCTTAGTGCTAATTTACTTTTAGTTAACCAACTAAGTCACTAACTCGTGGGCACAGGCCCCACTGATAGTTTAGTTAGCATTAACTTAACCCTGTTAATTAGTTGCTTCACTGACAAGTGGGTCCCGGCCGTCAAGTTTGACCTGGGCTGGCGCCTTTGACTTGCTGATGTCGTGCTGACCCTGTGCTGACGTAGTAATCCATTTATGGAATTTAAATAAATCTTAAATGATTTATTTATTTCAGAAAAATAACCAAAACTTCTAAAAATCATAGAAAATAATCTGTAACTCAGTTTGAAAAGATTTGTATATGAAAAATGATCAGAAAAATCCAACCTATCCATTTGTACTTATTTCATGCATGTTTAGACAACTTAACCTCACTGTTTAGTTCAAAACATGATAATGCACCTTATAAGTTCTTAGTTTGAATTTGAATTTGAACCCTTGGTTCAAATCAACTCAAACCCTTCTGTTCTTAGCTGCATTAGCTCAAATCACGGCATATTGACATGTCATGATCATGCATCATATTGTGCATTGCATTGATAGCGTTCCCTCGTGTTTGCCGGTGGTTGTCCCCTCTCGATAGACGTGGTTTCGACAATGAGTTCGATGACACCGATGAAGAGCTATCCTATCTTCAGAAGTGCAAGGCAAGCAAAACCCCCTTGTTCATTCCGATACAATCCCACTATCTCTCTCCTGCTCTCTTTTACTGCATTAGGACAAGAACGATTCAACTGTTACATGCTGCGATAGTTGAACCCTTTTCCTCTGCATGACCTGTCATTGCCACAGTAAATTGATGAAACCCACTAGCATGAATAGGAGTTGTTTGAGCCCTGATGTGCCTACTCATTCATGCTTGTTTGTCATGCCTGATACTACTTAGTGTTGAGTCAGGTCTGATTCATCGGGATGGATTGGAATGGTGATGAACATGTCCTACTGTGTGTGAGCTAAGTGTGTGAACACGATTTGGTAAAGATATCGATGAGAGGCCATGTAGGATTACATGGTGGGTTGTTTCATTGGAACCATCCTTAAGCACCGAGATATGTATGTGTGATTTAAGAACCAGCTACTACCATGCATTGGGCCCAAAACCAATGAACCCTCTCGGCTTCTTAACCACCCTAGTCCTCTATGTAGGAGTTGCAACTAGTTTCTGGTGTTTATAGGATATGTGTTGGAGGCCGTGTGTAGCGCTGACCCTAGGGGTGGGCTATGATGCAGTAGATACACCATGGCCGGGTATACCGAGCGCCCGTTTGGTGTCTCGGAACCCTGTACACATCATTCGGTGCCTTATGTGGAAACCTCGGTCGGACTCCCTGCGGATGGAACCTGGATAGGTGATAAACCTGGACTAGAGACTTGAGTGTTTAGGTAGGCCGTGGCCGACACCCTCGTTGGGCTTCCGCTTGAAGGTTGCCGAGTACATGTCGTGTAAACGACGGTAAGTTGTGAGAGCGTGTATGAAGAAGTACACCCCTGCAAGGTTAACATTATCTATTCGAATAGCCGCGTCCGCGGTAAAGGACTACTTGGTTGCTTGTACAATTCATATACAAGTGAAAGTGGATACTCTAAAATGCGCAAGATAAGCATGAGTGCTATGGATGGCGTTCTCGTAAGGAGACAGGAGCGGATCCATAGTGGTGTATTGATTGGTGAATATGTGGACTCGTGTGCGCCATCTCAAAAGAGTTACTTGCAATCATAGTATAGGATAGCCACTGAGTCAAAGCTGGCTTGCTGCAGTTAAACTCCACCACCCCCTTTGTTGATAAGGATGCATATGTAGCTAGTTCTGATATAAGTCTTGCCGGGTACATTTGTACTCACGTTTGCCTATTTTATGTTTTGCAGAGAGACGTCAGTCTCACTAGTAGTTTCGTGTGGACTTCGGCGGTTAGCTTAATACCTCAGCTACGATCTTGTTCCCTCGGCAGGATCTGGTAGATAGTCAGGCTTCTCAGCCTTTTGCATTTGTAGATGTCTGTACTTAGACATGTTAAACTTCCGCATGTGATTTGACTTTTGTGCTCTGAATTTTGGGTCATGAGACCCATGTTTATAATATCTCGCTCCTCGGAGCCTAGTGAATAAATACTTTGAGTCGTAGAGTTTTGTTGTGATGCGATGTTGTATTTACACATATCGAGCATATTGTCTGTATGATTGAAATGCTTGGTATGTGTGGGATCCGACAACCTAGTTATTTATCCTTGGTAGCCTCTCTTATGGGGAAATGTAGTCTTGTGCTTCCATGAGCCATAGTAGTCCTCTATAGCCCGGTTCACCGGAGTCCTGCTAGCCCAGCACTATTGCTTCGGAACACTTGACTGGCCGGCATGTGATTCACTTCGTTCCTGTGTCTGTCCCTTCGAGGAAATGTCACGCGGAGACATCTGGAGTCCTGTTAGCCTGCTACAGCCCGGGTTCTCGGAGTCCTGTTAGCCTAGTTGCTACAGCACGTATACATACGCTGTTGACCGACATGCTCGAGGTTGGTTCATGTATGCCTGTCCCCGTAAGTTAGTGCCACTTTGGGTTGATGACTAGTCATGTTGGCCCGGGTTCTCTGTCATATGGATGCTAGCGACACCATCATATACGTGAGCCAAAAGTCGCAAACGGTCCCGGGCCATGGTAAGGCGACACCCGTGGGAATACCGTGCGTGAGGCCGCAAAGTGATATGAGGTGTTACAGGCTAGATCATTGTGACTTAGAATCGGGGTCCTGACAGCGTTGGTATTAGAGCCTGACTGCCTGTAGGATTACCAAGCCAAACTGGTCGGAGCTGTGTCTAGAAATGCTTTAGTTATGTAACGGAATTGATTGTGGATGGGAAAGTAAGGCTCTTTTTACTCCTTTACCTTATGCCCTTCTAATCTGAGTCATCCTCTTCTCTTCTACGGGGATTAAGAACTAGGCTTCTCATCTTCCATCAGGATCACGTGTTACTAATCCATAGACATATAGGATTGATTATTTCAAGCACCAGTTTGGTTCCTACTACTTCTGTGTTGACAGTTGATCTCAGAACATTGATATTGGGATGTTAAGTGCTTATGCCACCATTTTTGCAGGACGTCTCAAATCTTTTTGAGCATTTACATCCGTTATGATGTCCGAGTCATCCCAGGTTTCTGATGAATCTGATGCATTTGCAAATCCTTCTTCCCAGTTCTCGATATCCTTTTGTGCCAGATCAACCACACTAATTAGTGTGTTGACGTACTTTACTGCCTCGGCATTTATGTTGGAGCTATTATTATGACCCTAGGTGTTTTGAGTATCACCTAGTAATCTAGCCATGTTTTGTGTTCCCAGTGTGATTATTCTGGCCATTATTCTCAAAAGCATCCTGTGATGCCATTTAGTATGTAGGTATTCTATTTCTAGGTTCTTGAACCCGAGATTTACCCTACTTACTTCATGTTGATAGTGTTTGCTTGTTCCTTTAGGTTATTAGTAACCTTTGCATTGGTCCTCGAGGTCCGTGGTATTTCCTTCTTCCAAATACTATGAACCACTTATGGTAGAAGTTTGTTGGATCAAAGGATCACAACAGGAGTGCTCTCGATGAGTTCTCCATTCATAATTGTGACTCTGCCAGTTCTACCTTCTCTGCATGGGTTATCCAGAAGAAACCTATTGAACTTGGTTCGACATATTAATCTATGCATCCACAACTCAGAAAGATATATGTCCCTTGAGTTGTCCCTCTTCATTTGTATTCCGACCATCGTCTATCAATTGATAGTCAGGAGTAATTGTACATCCGTGTTATCGATGCTTATTATTGTTGTGGTCCATCAAGCCATTCTATTCTGGAATGACTAGGAGAAACAACCTCCAGTACCATGTCCATTTCTAGGATTGGGTCAAAGTAGTTGTATTCCACAGTTCAAATGCCAATCCAGCTTTTATTCTATTCTACCCTGAAGTATTACCATCTTATGTCAAGAATGTCATGGGAATTGCACACCAGCTAATGAATTCTTGATACAGTGATACCTCTTGCCATCTTTGTTCATTCCTCGGTTCCCGTGTTGCTGCAACCGGAATACTGACAAGTGAATCATGATGTGTGAAATCAATACTCCTAGCAACTGCGTTGCTTGGTAGTTAAAGGACAATATTCTCATCCTTAGTTGTTGGTTATTGAATCACCATCCTAGGACTGGTCGTGCTACCTAGTCCATTTCTGTTGGTGCACTCTTCGATTGATGAGTTAGGATTTTGTCAAACCCTTGCTCCTTTGATCATATGGTCTTTCCTTGAAAAGCAAGATTGTTCCCGAGCATAGTAATATATCGGTGGTCCGTGATTTTCCGAATATCTTCTCGAAACTATTACCAGGTTGTCACCTAACCGCTATGTTGAGTTCGTGATCAAGTTGGTTTCTTGTAAACCACTCCTTCTCCAAGAATCCGTGTTGGATACCCCTGAGCTAGTTGGTTAAGCTAAACAACAACTTGGAGAGTTGGAAGATAAAAGCTTACCTAATTTAGTTCGTTTCAAAGGGATATCCTTGTGTTGTGTGTTAGTTGAAGAAAGATGATATCTTCGTTGATTGATCCTTGTGATCAGTTGTCGGTGGTATTATCTTATTCAATCCTTGTTTTCAGTATGGGCTATCGTCAAATCAAATCAGAACCAACGATGTCATAATGTTGTCTTGCTCATGGTTGATTCCTTGAGCATACACCATTATATCTTTTGGGTCTGACCAATGCTATCACCGTGTTCACTTAATTGTGTAATTCCATCTATATGGAAGCCTGGATGGTTTGTTGTTGAGCCCAGCGAAAACATCCTTATCTTCTCCATGATTTTGTCGGACATCAAGCTAGTGTTGGAAACTTGTGTAACCATTATCTTTCTGCCCGTTCACGAAGAATATGTTTGGACGAAAGAAGTGACTTCCGCTAGTTCATGTGCATTTGATGCAAGTTGTCACCGTGCATTCGAGAATGTTTGTATTGCTTCCCCTGGAATCATCCCAAGCCAATGATGCATATGTGTGAAGTATTCTGTGGTCTGGAGACTTGCAACCTTCATTCTATATGTATTCTTAGCACACCAAGCCACTAATTGACTTGTTCAAGGCAAAGAAGTCTAGCACGCATAAAGACTTCGAAATCCTTGATGATGGATCCTAGCCTGAACTCGATAGTGTTATATTATAAGACTACTATGTGGTCATTCTTGTCTTGGACAACATGCTCACATGTATGTAGTAGAACTAGCTCGTGTTTTGGAGCTTGCTAACGTAGTTCATTTCCCGTGAATCTTGCAACATCATCTTGCCGATTTGTGTTGCAAACTTTCATTTCTCTTTCTAGACCAATGAGTCTAGAATATCCTGACACCAACCAGATCTGAATCTCAGGCATGTGTGATGGTTGGAACGTTTCCCAATAACTATAATATTGGTCTCACTGTAACCCGGTAAAGTGGATGTCTTGGCCAACACACCCAGCCGAAAGACCCATTATTGTAGTATCTTGCTTGAAGAAGTTGGCCAACTCCCCATAAGGATTTCGTAGGATTTACTCCCTAGTTGTTCCTTATGAATTCTTGCGGTCCCGAAGACCGACCTTTTACTTGATGTTCTAGGTACCAAACCATTTTAATAAATGGGTTATGCTAGCACATCAAGGAGAACATTAGAAGCGGAGTGCTAAATGTCTCTGAGTCGATCATCTAGATTTTGATCCCTTGGCCTCGCTAAGGTGAAATATGAGAAAGTGTTATCTTTCTTTGCATCTGCATCCTCCACCATTATTCATCATGGTAGTATGTTGTGTTGCCAGGATTCTTGACATGGATATTGTTAAAACTTGTTGAATATGGGAATGCTCAAGTTCTTGAGAGCATGCGCAATCACTAGGATTTATCGTCGGCATTAATTGGGATCCGTTCTCAGTTTCCTTGGTTATGCTATAACCTTTCCCATAGTGGAATCTCTCTACTGTTGGGTTTCTCCCCAGTTACTAGAATAATTCCCAGCATTTGCATTTTCTTCCCAGCTTGCACCGCCATTGTGTCATCCTACTATGGACTACCCTTCTCAGTAATTACTGATCAGGATCACCTTCAAATTGGTCCTACCACGGGTTCCATCCATTTCCGATGATAAGAAAAAATCATCCCTTGCGTTGTCTTCAACAAGGTAGTCCACATCATCCATTCTAGTCCGGGTATGCCATCCCTTCGTACTCCACCAAACGATTGTTGTGATTTGCCTTAGGAAGGTATAAAGAGTTTCAATGATCTATAAATCAAAAGTAATTCTTTTTGCCACTCAAGGGAATATTTCCGCGAGTCACCTTCCTTTGTGATGTCTAGTTATGGTATCATGGCAACTCAACTCCTCGCTACGTTGACAAACGTTCACCAGCTTCTTAAGCATGAAATTGTTGTCTACCTAGTGAACCATCGTCATCTGTTACACTCCATCCCCCTGGATGTATGTTTCATGTCTTAGCTCGAGAGATGTTTCAATGTCTCATTCTGCTAGTTGATCATCGGTTGATCGATCTTCGAGAAGATTGATCCTTCTAGAGTTTTTCCATTTCCTCTCGTTGTCATTTTTGTTGGAGTTCTCAGAGCAAGACGTCGAGACAAAGATGGTGACAAATCAACGTTCTTACAAAGTGCAACCTGGATCGTGAAAATTGTTTTAGTTTGCGTTTCCCTTTCATCTTACCCTACACCTGAATCTCGGTCGAGATTCTTGTTTAGTGGGGGTGAGTTGTCACAGCCCTAGCATTGTTTGCAATTAGTGGCACAAGCATCCATGCATCATGTCTAAATTACTTCTTTAATTTGAAATGGGGACTGATAAACCCTAGTAGCAAATGAAAATCAACTATGTTCAAACTTAAATCTTTTCATTGAACCCAAAATGCTCTTTAGAAATGTTCATCATTTCTGAATTGGTCCAGCACCTCTGACAAAAATGGTGCACATTTTTCTAGATCAATTTGGATTTTTGAATGAACTCATACAGTATTTGAATTTGGGCATTTAATTGCTATAAATAATTAAAATGCCCAAATAATTCTGGAAGTGGTTGTGGGCTGCTGGAAATAATTCCAACAGTGCCCACAATTTATTTCAGGATTATATTTAATGATTTAGTATTTTTTACTAAATCCAGAAACAAAGACAGAAATAGAAAACAAAAAATTAAAGAGAGAGAGAGAGAAACTGACCTGGCAGCCCACTTACCAGGCCAGCTGGCGGCCCGTTAAGACAGCCAAGCCCACCAGGGGCAGGGGCATCTTCCTCCCCGCGCCAGTAGGACGCCGCGCGCGTGGTCGCCGCGCGCAGGCACCCGCCCGAGTGACCTCATGCTTCCGCCGACGCTGGAGCCTGGCTAGAGAAGCCACACAACCTCCTAGGCCGCCTTGCACTTTCCCCGTGCTCCTCTCCCCTCATCTGCTCTCTCCCCGCAGCACACCCGAGCACGCACGCCGCCGCCGTTCGCACCACCGCGGCCATCGCCTGTCCCTCGTCCTCTCGAGCGGTCCAGAAGCTCTGCTATGTCGTCCTCGACCTCTTCCCTGAGCTACACAACACAGGACACCTCGAAGCATCATCCCTGACCGCTTCTTCCTCCTCGGGTCGCTGGAGATCCTCCTTGCCGCCCCGACTGCTCCGGATCGTCTCCGAGCTCGCTGACCTCCTCGTCCGACTCGCTGTGAGCCTCTGACCCCGTCCATCCCTCTCTTCTTCCCTGTAGGCCGCTGTAGCCACCGAACCGCCTACGCCCGAACCCGCAGCCGCCTGCGCTCACCGCCGATGCGACTACGGTGACCAAATGGTCTGCCCGACGCATCCAACACACTCAACGCATCACGTAGGCCCCCGCGAGCGCCTCAGCTCGCTAGCTCGCGCACCTCGGCACTACCCGCGCTCACGCCCGAGCTCCAGCCTCCGCGACCGAGCTCCTCGTCGTCGCTACCGGCCACCCTAGCTGCAGACATAGCCACTGTTGGACGCGCCGCGTCGTGGCCGTTCCAATGGGACCAGCCTCGCTTGCGCCCGTCGCCGGAATCGCCGGAACGACGAACGCCGCCACCTGTGCTTACGCCGACGTCGAGTCACCGGCAGGGTTGACCCCGCTTAGCAGGGTTTGACCCCTGTTTGACTCCTCTGGGTCAATGACAGATGGGCCCAGAGCCCTGCTAATTTTAGCTTGGCGCTAATTTACTTTTACTTAACCCACTAATTCATTGACTCGTGGTCACAGGCCCTGTCGGTGTCAAAATCGGCGAATCTCGGGTACGGGGTCCCGAACTGTGCGTCAAGGCCGGATGGTAACAGGAGACAAGGGACACAATGTTTTTTACCCAGGTTCGGGCCCTCTCGATGGAGGTAATACCCTACTCCTGCTTGATTAATATTAATGATACGGGTAGTACAAGAGTAGATCTACCACGAGATCAAGGAGGCTAAACCCTAGAAGCTTGCCTATGGTATGATTGTTGTGTATGGAGTTGATTGCCTACGGACTACAACCCTCCGGTTTATATAGACAACGGATAGGGTTAGGGTTACACAGAGTCGGTTACAACGGTAGGAGATCTTGAATATCCGCATCGCCAAGCTTGCCTTCCACGCCAAGGAAAGTCCCATCCGGACACGGGACGAAGTCTTCAATCTTGTATCTTCATAGTCCAGGAGTCCGGCTGAAGGTATAGTCCGGCTACCCGAACACCCCCTAATCCAGGACTCCCTCAGTAGCCCACGAACCGGGCTTCAATGACGATGAGTCCGGCGCGTAGATTGTTCGGCATTGCTAGGTGGGTTCTTCTCCAAATCTTGTGTACCTGTAGGAATAATGTCCGATTTTTGTAATGTAGTGCTCCTCGTCTTCCACGCCCAATAATGGCCGTCTTCCACGTGTTCAAACGAATGCGAAAAGCCGGGGTGTTTTTACATCCATACCCCTAGCCGCGTAAACGAGCCGCCTATTTAACGGGATGGGGATTTAGGTCCAAACCACATCTTCTCCTTTCCGCGAGTTATCATCAGAGCGCTTCCAGCAAAGGTCCATTCCAACATGACCAACCGTCGCAGGTCCTCCCCTCGCCCCTCCGGTCCCAAACCCGGGGACTGGGAGAGTTGCACCATCCTGCATAGCGAGTTAGCGTCACTTCAGGCCAAGGGATTTCTCCCTCAGGCATACATGGTCCCGGTCCGAGCCGGTCTCGCCACCTATAATGGCGGAAAACAAGCGGAGAGCACCCCCAATCCTTCTAAAGGAGAGCGGGTGTGCCTCGTCCCCTATCTAATAAGGGGACTGGGATTTCCAATTCACCCATTTCTCCGCGGGCTTCTGGAGTTCTACGACCTCTAGCTGCACAACCTCACGTCCGCCTCCGTATTGCATATTGCAGGTTTCGTCGCCCTTTGCAAGCTATTTTTAGGCATTGGGGCTCATTTCGCGCTGTGGAAGAGGTTATTCTGCCTGGTGCCCCGTTCTAAAGAGGGGTCTATATACCAAGTGGGCGGAGCCGAAGTATGGCGCATCGCCGGGACCGGATACCTATCCGGAACCCCGAAGAAGGCGTCCAAGGACTGGCCTTCGGAATGGTTTTATATAGATGACGTCCCGCTACCGGACCCTATCCGGGTCGGTCTCCCTGAGTTCAACAGTGCTCCATTGAAGAAACGCTTGAGCTGGCGTCCGCGGAGCTCTCAGAAAGAAAGCGACAGAGACATCCTTTAGCTGATGGGCCGGATAAGACTGTTGGCTCATTCCGGACTAACCATGATTGGAGTCATGGCCGCATGCATTATGCGGGGGGTGCAGCCACTTCAATTAGAGGCCACCCCATGTGGGATTTCAACGGGGAGGATGACGCCACCCATTACGGTCGTAAGGGGCTGGCCTCAGCTGCCGCTCTAGTAAAGATCTTATCCTCTTTGTACAAGGGAGAAAAGGAGGAATTCCTCCGCGTCAACCCGTAGGCCGGATTTACTATGTACGATCCTCCAAGTTGGGTAAGTGAACAACTACGCTTGCCCGTTTGTTTTGTACTCCCACGGTTAGATACCTAGTCTAACGACTTCAATGCAGGAACTGCGACAGGTGGTAAAGGATATAAACAGCCACCCTCCACAACCCGAGGACCCAGAACGGTCCCTCGATCCAGACTCTAAAGAGGATCCGGACAAATCGGTGGAGCTTATCGACGGGGTGTTCCATCAGCTAAGCAAGGACAATACCTTGGTAGCCATCATGGCTGATTACCCAGGGTTAATCCCGGCCTCCCAGGTGACAGAAACCGGAGTCTCATTCCCTTGAGAGAGATTCCACTCTCACGTATTCTGGTGTTTCTGACAACAACCGTGTTTTGCAGGGGAGATTTCCGAGGTAGGAGGCCGAACCTGCGGCGGCTAGCCAACGAGGGGCCGCAGGGCCCCGTGGGGCAAAAAGGAATGTAGTGCGGACTGAGATAACGCCGCAAAGGTATAGCGCACCCTCTGTTTCCCTGGTGTTATTCTGTCAGGGCATATTAACGTTCGTGCTATCTTCAGAACGAAGAGACCTCGCCGGACTACATCCGGAGAGGTTGCCAATCGCGCCTCCACCAGCCAGGCTCCAACGTCTGGCCAGGAAGCGGAGGCGAGCACAAGGCGCGCACCGGACGCTCCTCCGACAGAGGATGTGGACCGGCTGTCTGCCACAAATTCTGAAGTGGAGAGTGCCATGAACCACAGGCGTCGCCGGACAGTTCTACGCGACGCTTGTTTTCCCAAGAGGCTTTAGATGCCTTTAATTCGGGAGATGCGTACCTCCGTGCCGCTCAAAATGGTTTAGCCAGAGCCACGGAGCAGTATGTAGAAGACATACGGGTAAGAAAATTTTGGTCAAATATATATATATATATATACCAGTAGCCCCCGAGACTTGAAACAGTTAGAGCAACTGATTTAAGGATCATTTAATATGCAGGTTCTTACAGAGAAGAATACTATACTATCCCAGGAGCTGGAAAAGTGCAAGGCCCAACTAGAGGCCGCACTAGCCGTAGCAGGGGAGCCCAAAGAGACCCCCTCAGGTAAGATACACTTCGAAAGATTAGAATTGTGTGGTGTGGGTGAAAATCTGACAAATCATGTTGCAGATGGCACCGGACTCGATCCGGAAAAGCAATGACTCTTACACCGGCTAAAGGCTGGTGAGAGTACGTTGACAAAGGTGAGGCGAGAGAAGAATGATCTTCAGGATGCCAACACCAGGCTGGAGGTCGAACTTAAAGATGTTCATGGCCAGCTTTCGGACTCCACGAGGGAGAATCAGCGACGTCGACGCGGCATATTCAGTAAGTGCTTGAACGAACTTTGAAAAAAGAGTTCGGCGAGGAAGTCGACTAACAGAGTAATGTCTGTAGGTATGCTCATAGGTCGTCCTGCAGAGGAGATGCCCGGTTCTACATGTGACCTTCTTCCCAAACTCATGCAACTGCATGAGCGAATTCGGCAGGCGATGCGAGGTGTTAGCCAAGCCTTATGGCCTGCCCACTCCATGCCTGAGGGCCTTGGAGAGCTTGCGGAGAAGCTGAAGGGAGCTCAGCGGCGCTTCCGGTTGTGGAAGAAATCAGCCTACCGACAAGGCGCTAGGGAAGCCTGGGCCATGGTGAAGACCCGTTTTACGAAGTCTAACCCAAACCACATGGCCGAGGTCGGACAAGTGGGGCCTGACGGGAAGGAGATCCCTGTGAGCTTAGTATACGGCCAAGTAGAGTTGGCCGCGAAGTATTCCCAGCAGGACTGTAAATTAGACAGCCTGTTAGATGGTATAGAAGAGGAATACAATCAGTCAGAATGAATATGTAATTTTGAATTGACATGTGTAATGCCTTCTAGCCGGATTGTAGATCGTTTGTCGTTGCCGACCTTTTCGCTTCAACCTCGGGACCTGACGGTCCGGAGTGTGTCCGAATACCATAGCGGTTATATAAGAACCGTGGTATGCGTGGAGACCAGGCGTAGGGGTCATTAGTGCTTTATCAGACAAGTGCCCAACTAGTTATGTTATATTACATGATTAGTAAGAAACATCTTCCAGAGAGAATAGTCCCGTTAGGGGTTCCTTTCGCTGGGAGGCATGCCCTAAATGCATGTCCGGAATGCGTAAAAAGACACAGAAAAAAGCATTTGGGGGCGCATAAAATGAGTCAAAAGATCATCTTTTATCTCACCGACCGAATATTCCCTTAAGAACGCTAGCTTTCGGCTTCACCCAGTCTGAGGTACACATCCGGCTGACCCGCCAGTAACAATCGCAGAGGTGCTCCCTTTACCGCCTAGCCGAACAATCGGGAACGTAGGGGTAAGCACAGGAGCCAGGCAACCCAGCTTGGCCAAAACTTAAGTCATATCGATGCATATAATGGTGAAGAAAAAGGTACATGCAGAAGTTTGACGCATGTGTTGGGCGTGAAGCCCGTATAAATAAGCTTCTGTTAAAGAAGCCCCCAGGTTTAATGAGCGCGAGTGGCGCGTCACTAGATGAGCCTTTAAGGGCTATAAAAGAAAAGAGGGTAAGGAGAGAAATGTAAGACAGAAAAATGCAAAAAATGGACAGAGGAAGGAGACGAACATAGAGTCTGGCGCTAGGCATAGAATCTTCGGAGACGGGTGGCGTTCCACGGGTTCGGCTCGAGTCGGTTATCCGACGCATCTCGCAGGCGGTACGCCCCGCCAGTCAGGACTTGGTCGATTATGAATGGACCTTCCCACTTGGTCTTGAGTTTGTCCTTTTTCTTATCCGGCAGGCGTAGAACTAGTTCGCCAACATTGTAATTTTTGGCCCGTACTTCTCTGCTTTGATATCTTCGGGCCTGCTGTTGATAAAATGCGGAATGGGCTTTTGCCACATCACGCTCCTCCTCTAGGGCATCCAAGTTGTCCTGCCGATCGAGCTCATCTTCTCTTTCTTCGTACATGCGCACTCTAGGTGAGTCATGAATTATGTTGCAGGGCAGAACTGCCTCTGCGCCGTACACCATAAAAAATGGTGTGTATCCGGTGGTGCGATTTGGCGTGGTCCGCAGCCCCCATAGCACGGAGTCGAGCTCCTCTACCCAGTGCGTGTTAGATTCCTTGAGGGACCGCACCAGTCTGGGTTTAATGCCTCTTATGATAAGACCTTTTGCGCATTTGACCTGGCCGTTGGTTTGTGGGTGATAGACGGAAGCATAATCGAGCTTGATGCCCATGTTTTTGCACCAGAGTTTTACCTCGTCGGCGGTAAAGTTTGTACCGTTATCGGTTATGACGCTGTGGGGGACGCCATACCAGTGCACAACCCCGGATATGAAGTCTATCATAGGTCCGGATTCGGCCGTTTTAACAGGCTTGGCTTCTATCCATTTGGTGAACTTATCCACCATGTCCAGTAAGTATTTTTTCCTATCGGTCCCACCTTTAAGGGGTCCGACCATGTCAAGCCCCCAGACCGCAAAAGGCCAGGTGATGGGTATAGTTTGGAGTGCAGTGGGTGGCATATGGCTTTGGTTGGCAAAAATTTGGCAACCATCGCATCATTGGACTAGGTCCTGAGCGTCTGCCCGGGCCATCGGCCAATAAAAGCCTGTACGGAAAGCCTTGCTAACAAGGGACCGAGCAGCGGCGTGGTGACCACCGAGTCCGGCATGAACTTCAGCCAGAAGGTTCCACCCTTCCTCTTCGGAGATGCACCTTTGGAGGACTCCGGTAGTGCTTTTCTTATAAAGCTCTCCCTCATGGACTCTATAGGCTTTAGATCGCCGCACTATGCAGCGGGCCTCATTTTGGTCCTCTGGGAGTTCCTGCCTAGTAAGGTAGGCTAGGAATGGTTCTGTCCACGGGGCGATGACCGCCATTGTTACGTGGGTTGAATGTGTAATTTCATTGGCAGAGCCTCCAATTGTGTCAGATTGTTCGGCGTCGAGTGGTGCGGCTGGGTCCGGGCTGTTATTTGCGGGTTCCCCCTCCCATGCTACGGATGGCTTGAACAATCTTTCCAACAAGATGTTGGGGGGGACTCCATCGCGTTTTGCTCTGATGCGTGCCAAGACGTCCACAGCTTGATTGTTTTCTCGGGCTATATGGTGAAACTCCAGCCCTTCGAACCGAGCTGACAATTTTAGGACGGCATTGCGGTAAGCTGCCATTTTTGGGTCCTTGGCGTCGAAGTCTCCATTTATTTGGGATATCATGAGGTTTGAATCCCCGCGTACCTCTAGGCGCTGGATACCCATGGATACTGCTATCCGGAGACCATGTAGGAGGGCCTCATATTCGGCTGCATTGTTGCAATCCATGTACATGATCTGGAGCACATATTGGGCTGTGTCTCCTGTGTGGGACGTCAGGACGACGCCAGCCCCCAGTCCGGCCAACATTTTGGAGCCGTCGAAATGCATAATCCAGTTTGAATATGTGCCATACTCTTTAGGGAGCCCGGCCTCCATCCATTCTGCAACGAAGTCGGCCAAAACTTGCGATTTAATAGCTCGCCGTGGCTTATAGGTTATATCGAACGGGAGAAGCTCGATGGCCCATTTTGCAATCCGGCCCATTGCGTCGCGGTTGTTGATAATATCGTTGAGTGGTACTTCCAAGGCTACTGTTATGGAACACTCTTGAAAGTAGTGTCGTAGCTTCCGGGATGCCATGAATACCGCGTATGCAATCTTTTGATAATGCAGGTACCGTGATTTGCATGGAGTGAGGACGGTGGATACGTAGTAGACCGACCTTTGAAGGGGGAATTTGTGTCCATCCGTTTCCCGCTCGACAACGAGTACTGCACTGACAACGTGATGTGTTGCTGCAATGTACAATAACATTGGTTCGCCGGTGTTCGGCACGGCCAGGACTGGGTTTGTTGCCAATATGACTTTTGTTTCATCAAGTCCGGCCGTGGCGGCCTCCGTCCACTCAAAGTGTTCGGTGCGCCGAAGGAGGTGATAGAGGGGTAGTGCCTTTTCTCCCAAGCGGGAGATGAAGCGGCTTAAAGCCGCCACGCATCCGGTTAATTTTTGTATTTATTTGAGGTCCTTTGGGATATCCAATTGTGAAAAAGCTCGGATTTTGGCTGGATTTGCTTCAATTCCTCTACCGGATACAATGAAGCCCAAGAGCTTTCCGGCTGGAACGCCGAAGACGCATTTTTCCGGGTTGAGCTTGATGTCGTATTTTCGGAGGTTATCGAATGTAAGCCTCAAGTCGTCTACTAGAGATTCGACATGTCTTGATTTGACGACCACATCATCCACATACGCCTCCACTGTTTTGCCGATCTGATTTGCCAGACATGTCTGGATCATGCGCTGATATGTTGCGCCGGCGTTTTTCAGCCCGAAGGGCATTGTGGTGAAGCAGAATGGGCCGTATGGTGTGATGAATGTTGTTGCAGCTTGGTCTGATTCTGCCATCTTAATTTGATGGTAACCGGAGTATGCGTCGAGGAAACACAACAAATCGTGTCCTGCGGTGGCATCAATAATTTGATCGATGCGGGGGAGGGGGAAGGGATCCTTTGGGCAAGCCTTGTTAAGGTCTTTAAAATCCACACACAGGCGCCATGATTTGTCCTTCTTTGGTACCATCACCAGGTTTGCTAGCCAGTCCGGATGTTTTATGTCTCTGATGAATCCGGCCTCCAATAGCTTGGCTAGCTCCTCTCCCATAGCCTGTCTCTTGGGTTCGGAAAAACGCCGAAGGGCTTGTTTGACAGGTTTAAAACCTTTTAGGATATTTAAGATGTGTTCGGCCAGCCTGCGTGGGATCCCTGGCATGTCTGAAGGGTGCCAGGTGAAGATGTCCCAGTTCTCTCGTAGGAACTCTCGCAGTGCGGCGTCTGCATCAGAGTTCAGTCGTGCCCCGATTGAAGTTGTTCTACTGGGGTCCGTCGGATGGACCTAGAATTTGACTATTTCGTCGCCTGGCTTGAAGGATGTGGATTTGGATCTCCTATCGAGTATCACATCATCCCTGTTAACCGTGGAGCACAGCGCAGTCAGTTCCTCGGCCGCTAAGGCTTCGGATAGCGCCTCAAGGGCTAATGCGGCCGTCTTGTTTTCGGCGCAGAGTGCTATGTTCGGATCACTAGCTAGAGTGATAATTCCATTCGGCCGGGGCATCTTAAGCTTCATGTACCCGTAATGGGGTATTGCTTGGAAGATTGTGAATGCTTCCCGCCCTAGTAAAGCGTGATATCCGCTCTTAAACGGGGCCACCTGAAACGTGACTTCTTCAGACCTGTAATTATCCGGCGTGCCGAACACCACATCTACTGTGATTTTTCCTGTGCAGCGCGCTTCCCGACTGGGGATTATTCCTCTAAAGGTTGTGCTGCTTCGCTCAACGCGGTTCCAGTCTATTTCCATTTTTTGAAGGGTTTCCTCATAAATGAGGTTCAGTCCGCTGCCTCCATCCATGAGCACCTTGGTGAAGCAAAAGCCGTCCACTATGGGACTGAGGACCAATGCGGCTGGTGCTTGGGCTGTTCGGAATCTAGGTTCATCACTTGCGTTGAAGGTAATAGCAGTGTCGCTCCATGGATTTATTATTGCAACTTGATAGACTTCGGCGAGGCTGCGGAGTGTTCTTTTTCGCATATTGTTTGATGCGAAAGTCTCGAAGACTGTGAGAACGATACTGGTGTCCTCGGACTGGCTTTCTGCGGCCTCCAAAATTAAGAGGTCCTCGCCAATTTTGGCCACCTGCCGGAGTATTCAACATACTCTAAGGCTGTGAGTTGGTGTGGCGTCCTCTGTACTATGAATTCTACAGGGTCCATCAAGCCACCTATGCAGTATGGTTCCATGCCCTGTAGAGGGTTTTGGCTTTTTGGTGTTTATCCTGGGTGTCCTATGATGATGCACCCTCTTAGTTCGGACGGGATTACTATTCAAGGCCGGATTATCCCAAAATTTTATTTCGGTTTTCCAGGCGCTTTCCATCACACAGTATTTTTGTACTATGGACGCCAAGTCAGCGAAGCGTGTAATATCACGACGACTTACGGCGTTAAGGATTCCCTCGTCCGTGCAATTACTGCAGAAAATTGAGATTGCGTCTCCTTCGCGGCAATCCTTTATCCTATTCATAAGCAGGAGGAATCTGGCCCAGTAATGATGTACTGTTTCCTCGGGCCTCTGCCTGATTTGGGAGAGATCGCTTATGTTCGGGTGGGCGGGTGTCGTTGAATCTTAAACCTCACCCAATCCAAGATTCGGAGGCCGCAGAGTTTCCGAACTCTGAAGTTCGGATTCTTGGATGTTGTCCAACGGATCTAGCCCGTTGCCTGATCCTAAGCTCAGGTCTTGAGTTACATCCTCCTCTCCGCGGGTATCTGGCTTGGAGGAGTCGGGAATTCGGACGTATCTAGTCCTTAAAATAGATGAAGGGTCGCCGCACTACGCCTCTACCACGGCAACGTGGTGGGTGACTTGGGGAGAGTTAATTTCTCTTAGATCGGGTTTAAGCCCAACCTGGTCGTAATCCGTAGCGACCCCCAGGGCGGCGATGTGATCCAAGAGCTCGTTTACGGAAGAGAGCTCCATTGGATCTAGCTGCTCGACGAGCTCCGAGCTGACATGTAGTTTGCTTCTGATGACCCGAGAGGTCACCGTTGGTGCAACAGCCGAACAGGCGGTCATGAGGAAACCACCTAGTCGGAGGGTTTGGCCGACAGCCAAGGCTCCCTTAGCAACGGCGCCGTCTTTAAAGACGGGAGGAGGCATCCTTCCTGATTGCGACGGCACAGAGGAACTCTCAATGAAAGCACCAATGTCGGTGTCAAAACCGGCGGATCTCAGGTAGGGGGTCCCGAACTGTGCGTCCAGGCCGGATGGTAACAGGAGACAAGGGACACAATGTTTTTTACCCAGGTTCGGGCCCTCTCGATGGAGGTAATACCCTACTCCTGCTTGATTAATATTGATGATATGGGTAGTACAAGAGTAGATCTACCACAAGATCAAGGAGGCTAAACCCGAGAAGCTAGCCTATGGTATGATTGTTGTGTATGGAGTTGATTGCCTACGGACTACAACCCTCCGGTTTATATAGACACCGGATAGGGTTAGGGTTACATAAAGTCGGTTACAATGGTAGGAGATCCTAAATATCCGCATCGCCAAGCTTGCCTTCCACGCCAAGGAAAGTCCCATCCGGACACGAGACGAAGTCTTCAATCTTGTATCTTCATAGTCCAGGAGTCTGGCTGAAGGTATAGTCCGGCTACCCGAACACCCCTAATCCAGGACTCCCTCAGGCCCCACTGACATTTTAGTTAGCATTAACTTAACCCTGTTAATTAGTTGCTTCAGGTTTGACCTGGGCTGGCGCCTTTGACTTGCTGACATCGTGCTTACCCTGTGCTGACGTAGTAATCCATTTCTGGAATTTAAATAAATCTTTAATGATTTATTTATTTCAGAAAAATAACCAAAACTTCTAAAAATCATAGAAAATAATCTATAACTCAGTTTGAAAAGATTTATATATGAAAAATGATCAGAAAAATCCAACCTATCCATCTGTACTTGTTTCATGCATGTTTAAACAACTTAACCTCACTGTTTAGTTCAAAACATGAAAATGCACCTTATAAGTTCTTAGTTTGAGTTTGAATTTGAACCCTTGGTTCAAATCAACTCAAACCCTTCTGTTCTTAGCTGCATTACCTCAAATCACAACATATTGACATGTCATGATCATGTATCATATTTTGCATTGCATTGATTGTGTTCCCTCTTGTTTGCTAGTGGTTGTCCCCTCTCGATAGACGTGGTTCCGACGATGAGTTCGATGACACCGATGAAGAGCTATACTATCTTCACAAGTGCCAGGCAAGCAAAACCCCCTTGTTCATTCCGATACAATCCCACTCTCTCGCTCCTGCTCTCTTTTACTGCATTAGGACAACAACGATTCAACTGTTACATGCTGTGATAGTTGAACCCTTTTCCTCTGCATGACCTGTCATTGCCACAGTAAATTGATGAAACCCACTAGCATGAGTAGGAGTTGTTTGAGCCCTGATGTGCCTACTCATTCATGCTTGTCTGTCATGCCTACTACTGCATAGAGTTGAGTCAGGTCTGATTCATCGGGGATAGATTGGAATGGTGATGAACATGTCCTACTGTGTGTGAGCTAAGTGTGTGAACACGATTTGGTAAAGATATCGATGATAGGCCATGTAGGAGTACATGGTGGGTTGTTTCATTGGAACCATCTTTAAGCACCGAGATATGTATGTGTGATTTAAGAACCAGCTACTACCATGCATTGGGCCCGAAACCAATGGACCCTCTCGGTTTCTTAACCACCCTAGTCGTTTGTGCAGGAGTTGCAACTAGTTTCTGGTGTTTATAGGATATGTGTTGGAGGCCGTGTGTAGCGCTGACCCTTGGCGTGGGCTATGATGCGGTAGATACACCGTGGCCGGGTATACCGGGCGCCCGTTTGGTGTCTCGGAACTATGTACACATCATTCGGGGCCGTATGTGGAAACCTCGGCCGGACTCCCTGCGAATGGAACCTGGATAGGCAATAAACCTGGACTAGAGACTTGAGTGTTTAGGTAGGCCATGGCCGACACCCCCGTTGGGGTTCCGCTTGAAGGTTGCCGAGTACATGTCGTGTAAACGACGGTAAGTGGTGAGAGCGTGTATGAAGAAGTACACCCCTGCAGGGTTAACATCATCTATTCGAATAGCCACATCCACGGTAAAGGACTACTTGGTTGCTTGTACAGTTCATATACAAGTGAAAGTGGATACTCTAAAATGCGCAAGATAAGCGTGAGTGCTATGGATGGTGTTCTCGTAAGGAGACGGGAGCGGATCCATAGTGGTGTATTGATTGGTGTATATGTGGACTCGTGTGCGCCACCTCAAAAGAGTTACTTGCAATAGTAGTATAGGATAGCCACTGAGTCAAAGCTGGCTTGCTGCAGTTAAACTCCACCACCCCCTTTGTTGATACGGATGCATATGTAGCTAGTTCTGATATAAGTCTTGCCGGGTACATTTGTACTCACGTTTGATTATTTTATGTTTTGCAGAGAGACGTCAGTCTTGCTAGTAGTTTCGTGTGGACTTCGGCGGTTAGCTTAATACCTCAGCTACGATCTTGTGCCCTCGGCAGGATCTGGTAGATAGTCAGGCTTCTTAGCCTTTTGCATTTGTAGATGTCTGCACTCAGACATGTTAAACTTTCGCATGTGATTTGACTTGTATGATCTCAATGTTGGGTCATGAGACCCATGTTTGTAATATCTCGCTCCTCGGAGCCTAGTGAATAAATACTTTGAGTCGTAGAGTTTTGTTGTGATGCCATGTTGTATTTACACATATCGAGCATACTGTGTGTATGATTGAAATGCTTGGTATATGTGGGATCCGACAACCTAGTTGTTTATCCTTGGTAGCCTCTCTTATGGGGAAATGTAGTCTTGGGCTTCCATGAGCCATAGTAGTCCTCTACAGCCCGGTTCACCGGAGTCCTGCTAGCCCAGCACTACTGCTTCGGAACACTTGACTGGCCGGCATGTGATTCACTTCGTTCCTGTGTCTGTCCCTTCAGGGAAATGTCACGCGGAAACATCCGGAGTCCTGTTAGCCTGCTACAGCCCGGGTTCTCGGAGTCCTGTTAGCCCAGTTGCTACACCCTGGATTCATACGCTGTTGACCGACATGCTCGAGGTTGATTCATGTATGCATGTCCCCGTAAGTTAGTGCCACTTCGGGTTCACGACTAGTCATGTCGGCCCGGGTTCTCTGTCATATGGATGCTAGCGACACCATCATATACGTTAGCAAAAAGTCGCAAACTGTCCCGGGCCATGGCAAGGCGACACCCGTGGGAATACCGTGCGTGAGGCCGCAAAGTGATATGAGGTGATACATGCTAGATCATTGTGACTCAGAATCGGGGTCCTGACAGCGTTGGTATCAGAGCCTGACTGCCTGTAGGATAACCAAGCTAAACTAGTCGGAGTTATGTCTAGAAATGCTTTAGTTATGTAACGGAATTGATTGTGGAAGGGAAAGTAAGGCTCTTTTTACTCCTTTACCTTATGCCCTTCTGATCTGAGTCATCCTCTTCTCTTCTACGGGGATTAAGAACTAGGCTTCTCATCTTCCATCAGGATCATGCATTACTAATTCGTAGACTTATAAGATTGATAGTTTGAAGCACCAGTCCGGTTCCTACTACTTCTGTGTGTTGACAGTTGATATCAGAACATTGATATTGGGATGTTAAGTGCTGATGCCACCATTTTTGGAGGATGTCTCAAATCTTTTTGAGCATTTACATCCGTATGATGTCCGAGTCATCCCAGGTTTCTGAAGAATCTGATGCATTTGCAAATCCTTCTTCCCAGTTCTCGATGTCCTTTTGTGCCAAATCAACCACACTAATTAGTGTGTTGAGGTACTTTACTGCCTCGGCATTTATGTTGGAGATATTATTATGACCCTAGGTGTCTAGAGTATCACCTAGTAATCTAGCCATGTTTTGTGTTTCCAGTGTGATTATTCTGGCCATTATTCTCAAAAGCATCCTGTGATGCCATTTAGTATGTAGGTATTCTATTTCTGGGTTCTTGAACCCGAGATTTACCCTACTTACTTCATGTTGATAGTCTTTGCTCGTTCCTTTAGGTTATTAGTAACCTTTGCATTAGTCCTCGAGGTCCGTGGTATTTCGTTCTTCCAAATACTATGAATCACTTACGGCAGAAGTTTGTTGGATCAAAGGATCACAACAGGAGTGCTCTCGATGAGTTCTCCATTCATAATTGTGGCTCTGCCAGTTCTACCTTCTTTGCATGGGTTATCCGGAAAAAACCTGTTGAACTTGGTTCGACATATTAATCTATGCATCCAAAACTCAGAAAGATATATGTCCCTTGAGATGTACCTCTTCATTTGTATTCCGACCATCGTCTATCAATTGATAGTCAGGAGTAATTGTGCATCCGTGTTATCGATGCTTATTATTGTTGTCGTCCGTCAAGCCATTCTATTCTGGAATGACTAGGAGAAACAACCTCCAGTACCTTGTCCATTTCTAGGATTGGGTCAAAGTAGTTGTATTCCACAGTTCAAATGCCAATCCAGCTTTTATTCTGTTCTACCCTGAAGTATTACCGTCTTATGTCAAGAATGTCATGGGAATTGCACACCATCTAATGAATTCTTGATACAGTGATACCTCTCGCAATCGTTGTTCATTCCTCGGTTCCCGTGTTGCTACAACCGGAATACTGACAAGTGAATCATGATGTGTGAAATCAATACTCCTAGCAACTGCATTGCATGGTAGTTAAAGGACAATATTCTCATCCTTAGCGTGTTGGTTATTGAATCACCATCCTAGGACTGGTCATGCTACCTAGTCCATTTCTGTTGGTGCACTCTTCAATTGATGAGTTAGGATTTTGTCAAACCCTTGCTCTTTTGATCATATCGTCTTGCCTTGAAAAGCAAGATTGTTCCCGAGCTTAGTAACATATCGGTGGTCTGTGATTTTCTGAATATCTTCTCGGAAGTGTTACCAAGTTGTCACCTGACCGCTATGTTGAGTTCGTGATCAAGTTGGTTTCTTGTAAACCACTCCTTCTCCAAGAATCCGTGTTGGATACCCCTGAGCTAGTTGGTTAAGCTAAACAACAACTTGGAGAGTTGGAAGATAAAAGCTTACCTAATTTAGTTCGTTTCAAAGGGATATCCTTGTGTTGTGTGTTAGTTGAAGAAAGATGATATCTTCGTTGATTGATCCTCGTGATCAGTTGTCGGTGGTATTATGTTATCCAATGCTTGATCTAAGTATGGGCTATCGTCAAATCAAATCAGAACCAACAATGTCGTAATGTTGTCTTGCTCGTGGTTGATTCCTTGAGCATACACCATTATATCTTTTCGGTCTGACCAATGCTATCATCGTGTTCACTTAATTGTGGAATTCCATCCATATGGAAGCCTAGATGGTTTGTTGTTGGGCCTATCGAGAACATCCTTATCTTCTCCATGATTTTGTCGGACATCAAGCTAGTGTTGGAATTTTGTGTAACCATTATCTTTGTGCCCGTTCACGAAGAATATGTTTGGACGAAACAAGTGACTTCCGCTAGTTCATGTGCATTTGATGCAAGTTGTCGCTGTGAATTCGAGAATGTTTATTTTTATTCCCCTGGAATCATTCCAAGCCAATCATGCATATGTGCGAAGTATTCTGTGGTCTGGAGATTTGCAGCCTTCATTCTATATGTATTCTTAGCACACCAAGACACTGATTGACGTGTTCAAGGCAAAGAAGTCTAGCACGCATAAAGACTTCGAAATCCATGATGATGGATCCTAGCCTGAACTCGATAGTGTCATATTATAAGACTACTATGTGGTCATTCTTGTCTTGGACAATATGCTCACATGTATGTAGAAGAACTAGCTCGTGTTTTGGAGCTTGCTAACGTAGTTCATTTCCCGTAAATCTTGCAACGTCATCTTGTCGATTTGTGTTGCAAACTTTCATTTCTCTTTCTAGACCGATGAGTCTAGATTATCCTGACACCAACCAGATCTGAATCTCAGGCAGGTGTGATGGTTGGAACGTTTCCCAAGAACTATAATATTGGTCTCACTGTAACCCGGTAAAGTGGATGCCTTGGCCAACACACCCAGCCGAAAGACCCAATATTGTAGTATCTTGCTTGAAGAAGTTGGCCAACTCCCCATAAGGATTTCGTAGGATTTACTCCCTAGTTGTTCCTTATGAATTCTTGCGCTCCCGAAGACCGACCTTTTACTTGATGTTCTAGTGTCACATCCCTAGCTTCTGGTAATGCTCTAGGCTAGCTTCATGTGTGCATCATGTCTATATTCTGGAAGTTGAAATGAGGAAATTGAAAGCCTCAGAAATCATTTTAATAAAAGGGCAAGAAACCCTAAAATTGCATTCAGTAAATCCAAAATGCCCTAGAAATAGCTCTGACAATTTTGGCAAGAGTTATAAATCAAACCAAAATTTTGGAACATTTCTAAGGGATTATTTGGGCTCTGATTTTAAATCAATATTCTATTTGAATTTGAAGTTATATTCATAATATTTAATGAATATATTTTCAAATGCCCTGAGACATTTTATGTATATGAGGAGTAGACCTTAAGTGACATAAAATTATCCACGAGAGTTTTGGCACTGTTTTCAAATTTGTTTGAATTTGAATTCAGTGGCAATTAAACAAAATAAAACAGAAAAACAGAAACAAAAGAAAAACGGAAGCCCACCGGGCCTCTTACCCGCACCTACCTGGTCCAGCCCACCTACCCCCATCGCGTCGTCTTCCTCCTGCCAGTAGGAGTAGGTGCGTGTCGATGCACGCGTAGCTACGGCCACCTCCTGCTTTGCGCTGGAGGCCCGTCCTTCTCCCTGATCCCGCGTTTGGAGACGCCCAGAGACCCCCTGACCTCTCTCTCTCCCTCACCCGCAACCCCTCCCCTCCCCTGGCTCTCTCTCTCTCACCGGCCGAGCGCCACCATTGCTGCCCCTCGCTGCCCTTGCGGCCACAGGCCACCCCTTGCCTCCCTAGCCATCCAACCGCTCCGCCAAGACGTTGCGGGCCTATCCATCGAAGCAAGCGAGCTCGGGACACACTGCTCCGTCGCCATCGTCTTCGTCTTCAACGTCGGCCACCGGAGGGAGCCGCCATCGATCTGTCGCCTGCCAGTCGTCCCCGAGCTCTTCGAGCCCCAGTTCTACTCCCTGTGAGGCTGCCGTCATTTCCCCTCTCTCCTCTCTGTTAATTTCGTCCCCTAGACCCGATCCCCATCGACGCCGTACTCCGGCCGCCGCCCAACTCGCCGTCCCTGCCATTGCACGCCACCCCAGCGCCACCCGAGGCCACCAACGGACGCGCCTCGTTGCGCCGCTTCCAACGCGCCCGGCCACGCGACCTCTTGTTGCCGGAGTTGGCCGGACAAGCAACCTCGCCGTGCTCTGTTTACGCCGGTGGTTATAACGCCCGTGATGATGACGTGGACGCGTCATTAGCGGCTATTTGAACCACTAACTAACCCCCCCCGGCTCACTGACATGCGGGCCCCGCTGCCTAACTAACCAGCTAACAAAAATAGATTAAGATTAATCTAAACGCAGTGGCCCCACGCGTCACCGTTGACCTCGCTGACATGGCCGTTGACCGGACCCACCTGTCTGTGACACTAAATGTCATTGGGTCATTGACCAGTGGGTCCCACTGGTCAGGTTTCACCTGGACCATGCCCCGTTGACCTGCTGACGTCATGACGATGTCATGCAGACGCAGTAATTAATTTCTATTTTAAAACAATTCAGGAAATTCCAGAAAATGACTTAAACTTCAAAAAAACATAGAAATTAAACCGTAACTCCAAATGAAATAATTTATATATGAAAAATTATCAGAAAAATTCAAGGAATCTGTTTATGGCATTTTCATGCATGTTAGAACAACTTATGGCTGCTGTTTAGGCCAATTCACATAAATGGAATTTAAACTCTCACATATGGAGTTTGAATTTGAACCTAGGGTTCAAACCAACTCCATTTAACATGTTGCTAGTTGCATTAGCTCAAACCACAGCATATTGACATGTCATGATCATGCATCATATTGTGCATTGCATTGATTGTGTTTCTTTCTCTGTTGCCGGTTTTTGTCCCCTCTCGATAGACGTTGTTTCGACGTTGTGGTCGTTGACACTAATGAAGACTCAATGCTATCTTCAGAAGTGCCAGGCAAGGAAAACCCCCTTGTTCATTCCGATACAATCCGACTCTCTCGCTCCTGCTCTCTTTTACTGCTTTAGGACAACAGCGATTCAACTGTTACATGCTGCGGTAGTTGAACCCCTTTCCTCTGCATGACCTGTCATTGCCACAGTAAATAGATGAAACCCACTAGCATGAGTAGGAGTTGTTTGAGCCCTGATGTGCCTACTCATTCATGTTTGTTTGTCATGCCTGCTACTGCTTAGAGTTGAGTCAGGTCTGATTCATCGAGGATGAATCGGAGGTGTGTAAACATGTCCTACTGTTGAGAGCTAAGTGTGTGAACATGATTTGGTAAAGGTAGCGGTGAGAGGCCATGTAGGAGTACATGGTGGGTTGTCTCATTGAAACCGTACTCAGGAACTGAGTTCTGTGTTTGTGATCCATGAAATAGTTACTACCACGCATTGGGCCCGAAACCAATGGACCCTCTCGGCTTCTTGATCACCCTTGTCCTCTGTCCAGGAGTTGCAACTACACTACTAGGGAAAAGCCTACCAGCAGCGAGGTTTTTGGGCCTCGCAGTAGCGCGGGCACCGGCGCTACTAATAAGGCGCTACAGCTAACGTATAGCAGTAGCGCCGGTTGTCCCACGCTACTGCTATACATGAATAGCTGTAGCGCTCTTTGGGGAAGGGCGCTACTCATATTATCTGCAGCGTTGTTTGCTGGAACACGGTACTGACAATGCGGCGCTACTGCTAAATTTCCCCCCTCGCTACTACTAGTTTATTTATTAGTTTTTTCCTGCATATTTGTTTTGTATTTGTTTTGTATTTGAATACGCTTTATACAATAATCTTTAGCATATCATACACATACCAATGTAATCATAGCATATACATACAATTAGTCTCATCAAATCATGTCATCATCATAATCATCATCCAACACAAAGTGGTCTCTCGTCATCATCTCGAAAATAGCGATACAAGTCTCGAATGATATGCAAATACATCGTCATCCATCTAAACAATGATATACGCGAGAAGAGCTATCACTTTGAGAACATGAGTTCGTATCCCTCTTTCGCATTAGCGTGAACCTCTAAACTAACTACTGCCTGTCGCTCGGAAACCGGAAGGGCCTGACACTCCGGCCACTTGTCGTATATATACTCCTGGCATAGCACTTCTTCGCCATCTATGATCTATGCACCTGCATCATCATCTCAATCGATGATATGCAACATATATAGTTGAGCAACAGAAAGAGACAGACTTGGCAAAAATAAAAACAACATATCATAAGCATAAATAACAAAGTTCATCGTACCCCAAAATGCCCTAACTAGAGTGATTTTCGCTAGTCGAGGAGGAGGACGGTTTAATTACATCACAAATAAAGTTTCCCCGTGCATAACTCAAAGTTTTGTCATACAGAAAGTATGGACTAAACGGACACATTGTCATATATCGACAATCACTCCAACATGTCGTTCCATCCATCCAAGTCAGGGAGATAGTCCCCGAGCCTAGTGAAAGGCTTCAGGTCGAGACACTTAGAGGCTATCCATGTTCGGACATCTTCCCGCAACATTTGTCCTTCTCCGTAGAACATCCCTATTTTTCCGATGACCTCCTTCATGATGATTTGGTCAAGTTCGCGCTGGATGTTATAGAACTCAACTCGAAGTCGATGATCCTCGATATCTCCTATGTCCTTTTCCCATTGCAGAATATGGGCATCGCTGGAAGAATGTGCCATGCGAAGGTTCTGGTGATCCCGTCTATACTCCAGCATATGGTGTAGGACATAGAATCCATCATTAAGAGAATCGTCTAGTTGCTGGATGCAACAGAAGTTGGTCTTATGGCCGAAGGCAACCCTGCCGCCCCTCATCTTCTTGTCCCTGACCTCTCTGCCCAGTGATTGGTAGTGATACATAGCACTGTCGAGAACATCCATGATGTGGGTGTAATCCTTTTTGTGAATGTTCTTCGACGTGTCCAAGTAAAGAGCGTGGGAGAATCGGGGGTAGAGGATGATGAGGACGGCGCGCCCGCCGCTGCGCAAAATAAGTCCTCAAATTAATTAGCCTCCACCGTGCAAATGAATGATTGAAATCGAAGGAAGGATAGCAGCGCAGATGACTTACACGGGATGATAAGGCACAAGAATCGCCCCCTTGTCCTTATTGGTGAGCAAGAAACTGACGATGTAATCCCTCACGTATTCACGGTGATTTGCGCAGACTCCCAAGAAGCCCTCGTGCATGTAGTACGGGTCAGCGACACAGATATGAGATATCTGCTCAACCCAGATGATGTAGTTCATGTGCAAGGCATAAAGGCGGACAAACGTAAAATCCATCTTCTTCACGTGAAACATGTTGAATATGTAATCGAATCGGAGGAAGAACTTATTCGCGGGGAAGCTGTCGACGTATGACATTTGCCGCGGAACATTAACCACGTAGAGTGGGTATCCTGGATCTTTCGAGGCGATGAGGTCTTTCTCTACCCGCAGCACATCGTCATGAAGTCTCTTTAGATCGCCGAATCTGGCCCGTAGCGCTGTTGCAGGTAGGATTGGTTGACCGGGGATATGCCATTTATCCGCACCGGGGATATCTATACGGTCCTGAAGCCGAGGCTGCTGAGGCGGCTGGATCATACAAACAGCTTTTTTGCCTTTCCTCGGTCTCTTCCTAAACTTCTTTACTACCGGAAGGTCGTCCATAGTATGTTGAGACGGCAATTCAGGCACCGACTCATGACGCTCAAACCCTGAGGAGGCGCCAGTATAGACATACTATTCAGCAGCGCCATCGTCGTCCTCATCCTCATCCATGGCGACGTCATCAGCGACTAATGGAGCCTCCTCCTTACCCCGTCCGCTATCACCCAACCCGACACCAGACGATAATTGGGTAGGTGGGGTGTTGATGTTCATACCTTGCTGAGGCTGCGTGCTCGTGGGTGTGCTCCCAGATGCCTCCACACGAAGCAGACTCTTTGGCCACAACAGGAACCACCCAGCATTGCAACAATCACCAAACCGCCCCAGTGTCTCATCGTCATCCCCCAGTAGTACTAGAGGAGGCAAATTCTCGTGGCCCGGTTTGACACTGGCCACGAAAACCTTGAAGACATTCGGGGGGATCTGCCGGCTGTGGAACAATGGTTCCCTCGGCTATATTATCGTCGCCTTCCCCACATCCACCTTCTGGTCGCCGATGGTGTACAATATGGTGCACGGGGTTTCGTCGGCCTGCAAAGAAAAGTCTGCGACGTGAGACATCCGAAAGGCAAAGAAAACGAGAGATTATACATTTATATTGAAGGGGGCCGGTGTGACAGACACCGTGAGGGCGTCGAGCTCAGCCAAAGACGAAGCACCGCCTAGCACGTCCAGTGCGGGAGTCGGTGCGGGAGCCAGTGCGGGAGCAGGTGCAGCTGCAGGTGCTGGTGGAACGCTAGTCGAGATGCTCCCCGCCAAGAAGTCAGCAAGGGGAAAGTCCGCTGCATCTTTTTTTGGATTTTGCCTGGTCCAATTGAAAACGGCCGGAACCAAGGTAGTAGAAATATCTAAAGCCACCTGTTTTGCGGCAGCTACCGCTGTTGCGACTGTCTCAGTTGATTTCTTCTCAACCGCAATCTCAACCCTCTTGTCGAAGTTTTCTTCATTTAACCTCCGTCTTTCCTTTCTCTCCTCCGTGGTCTCACGGTAGTACTTCTTCCACGTGGCGTCGTCTCCGACACCGTGCACGCATCCATACGACGGTCGAGTATCCACCGGTTGTTGTTTCAATATGTTCAATGCCCGGTTGAATGGAGTGTCCCACTTGGGCCTCGCCAATGCCTCAGACGGCGAGTCGCTTTCGGCCGCAATCCTGTGCTGCTCTCTCAGCAAAAGGCACAACGATTGTTTACAAATATGACTAATGTGTGCAGTCGAATTGATCAGAAACTAAAATTACCAGTAGTCTCATGAACTCCGTAATGACTGGTGTTGTCTCGTAAACCTTTTTCACTGGGTCCCAACGGTGCCGTGCCCTGAGGACGTCACGCTCCTGCGGGACGGTGAACTCCGCCAAGGGGTCTGGGATGCCAGACTCGCGGCTTCCGCATCCTCCTTGGCCCATTTGGACATCTTTCCGCCGTAACCACAACTTCCGAGGTGGTGGCTCCCAATGTTCCTCTCTTGATGCCCCTTCATGTACTTAGACTTTTTTTTGGCATCTTCGGCCTCGCAAGCCTCCTTGAATATTTGAAACTACTCTTCCGTGATTGTCGGATTATCCTTTACAATCTCGGAGTAGGGTTCCTTCTTGTCGATGATCCTTTCTTTCACTTGATTTTTCCAGGCGGCCAACGCATCGCTAAACTTGGTCATGGCGTGTTTGTTTATCTTCTTCATTGCCGGGTCCTCATCTGGATCTTTATAATCCTTCTCATTCCGGCCCGGGAATAAGAATATCTGGTGAAACTTCTTTAGGAGGGAGCTCCTCATATTTTCTATCTTCTGTAGTTTCTCATCGTTGATGGTGGTGGTTGTCCGTACGATGCAGCCTATTTGATTGCTGTAGCATCAACGCGCTTCGTCGGGCACCGTTGGCTCAAAATTGCCGTTGTCCACCTCCGTGACCACCACTCTAGTAGTCCTGAGTCTGTTAGGAACCCGTTGCCTCTTTGCTTTCGGTTCTACACCGGCTCCGCTCCCCGAGGCAGCGCCGGTCTCAGTCTCAGCGCCGGTCTCGATGTCGGTCTGAGTCTCAGCGCCGGTCTCAGTCTCAGCACCGGTCTGCGTGTCGGTCTCAGTCCCCGATGCCACCGGTGGGCCCAGCAATAACATCGGTTGATCATCGGTAAGGCTAAAAAATTCGTCTGCCGCCCGGTAGGCGTCGTCGCAATCACCAGAACCCTGTCCTTCATCGTTGCTAGCCATGTTTCCTATGATTAAATCTAGTCAATTAATTCTAGACCTAATAAAATGAATAATGACATAAAAAAGGCCTATTGTTTTGCAGGAATGTTGACTCCTTCCTGGTGCGGCAAATCACGGGCACTTGATATGTCCTAGTTTGTAGCACAAGTCAGGCCCAAATTGACGGAAAATTTCGGCATGAGCTTTGCTAAAAAGTGGACAAATCGAGAACCTGAAATTTGCCGGAAAATAAATGAATCAACATTCCGGCAAAACATAGGCCACTAAGCATCATTCCCTGCAAACAGTGTCCAAATATACACGAGCAACCACATGTCCAAATTTCGCAAGCTAATTCAAAAACAAAGTGTAGAAGAAAATTCATTTAACTACTAATAGAACAAAATTCAGTTAACTTTAGTGCTCTATAATGATGAAAGGAAAAAAAATTCAGTTAACTACTAATTTCATTCATTTAGGTTATTCATTTAACACCACCTAATTAACCTACTGTACCAATACTACTAGCAGCACTACTAACCTAATTAACCTAGCAAAACTCTAGTGCCCTAACTGAAAAACATCTAATTAACATCTAATTTTTTTCTCAAAAATACAGAGAGAGAGGAGTGAGGGGGAGGGGTGGGGGACTTACAGAGAGGGGAGAGACGGTGGCGGGGAGGTGCTCGGTGATGGAGGCAGGGGCGGAGAGGGCGGGCTCGGGTATGGGCAAGGGCGGTCCTGGGCGGGCTCGGGCGGCGGTGAGGTGGAGGGCGCCGACGGTGACATGGAGGGCGGCCTTGGGCGGTGGCTGTGAGGCTGAGGGCGGCCTCGGGCGGCGGCGGTGAGGCTGAGGGCGGCCTCGGGCGGCGGCGGTGAGGCTGAGGGCGGCCTCGGGCGGCGGCGGTGAGGCGGAGGGCGGCCACGGGCGGCGGCGGTGAGGAGACGGCGGCGAGGGCGAGGGACGATTTGGGGAAGAATTGGTGGCTGGGGGGCGGGGTGAGGGAAACCGCTGTTTAAGTGAAATGTAACAGTAGCGCGTTTCCGGAAACGCGCTATAGCTAAGTTAGCTATAGCGCATTTACTGAAACCCGCTACTGCTATTACTTTCTCCTTTTTTTCCCTTTTTCACTTTATTTTATTTCCGTTAGCAGTAGCGCTTTACACTTAAGCGCGTTGCAGCTAAGGAGATTAGCAGTAGCGCTGGGCCATTATACGCGCTACTGCTAGGTTGGGCTAGCCATGTGCGCCCAGTTCAAACGTAGCAGCAGCGCTTTTTGCTAGTACGCGCTACTGCTAAAGTCATAGCAGTAGCGCGGTTTATTTTGTACAGCGCTACTGGTAAAATTCTGTGTATAGGCTTTTCCCTAGTAGTGCTAGTTTTTGGTGTTTATAGGATATGTGTTGGCGGCTGTGCGTAGCTCTGACCCTAGGGGTGGGCTATGATGCGGTAGATACACCGTGGCCGGGCATGCCGGGCGCCCGTTTGGTGTCTCGGAACCCTGTACACATCGTCCGGGGCCGTATGTGGAAACCTCGGCCGGACTCCCTGCGGATGGAACCTGGATAGGCGATAAACCTGGACTAGAGACTTGAGTGTTTAGGTAGGCCGTGGCCGACACCCTCGTTGGGCTTCCGCTTGAAGGTTGCCGAGTACATGTCGTGTAAACGGCGGTAAGTGGTGAGAGCGTGTGTGAAGAAGTACACCCACGCAGGGTTAAGATCATCTATTCGAATAGCCGTGTCCGCGGTAATGGACTTCTGGGTTGCCTATAACAGTTCATAGACAAGTGAAAGTGGATACTCTAAAACTCGCAAGATAAGTGTGAGTGCTATGGATGGCCTTCTCGTAGGGAGACGGGAGCGGATCCATAGTGGTGTATTGAATGGTGAATATGTGGACTCGTGTGCGCCACCTCAAAAGAGTTGCTTGCAGTCGTAGTTCAGGTTAGCCACTGAGTCAAAGCTGGCTTGCTGCAGTTAAACTCCACCACCCCCCCTTGTTGATACCGATGCATATGTAGCTACTTTTGATGTAAGTCTTGCTGAGTACATTTGTACTCACGTTTGCCTATTTTATGTTTCGCAGAGAGACGTCAGTCTCTCTAGTAGTTCCATGTGGACTTCGACGTTTAGCTTGATACCTCACCTACGATCTTGTGCCCTCAACAGGATCTGGTAGATAGTCAGGCTTCTTAGCCTTTTTCTTTGTAGATGTCTGTACTCAGACATGTTAAGCTTCTGTTTGTGCCTTGAATTGTATGCTATGATTGTTGGGTCGTGAAACCCATGGTTGTAATATCTCGCTCCTCGGAGCCTAATGAATAAATACTTGAGTTGTAGAGTTATGTTGTGATGCCATGTTGTGTTACACATATCGAGCATATTGTGTGTATGATTGAAATGCTTGGTATGTATGGGATCCAACAATCTAGTTGTTTATCCTTGGCAGCCTCTCTTATGGGGAAATGTAGTCTAGTGCTACCATGAGCCATAGTAGTCTGCTACAGCCCGGTTCACCGGAGTCCTGCTAGCCCAGCACTACTGCTCAAGACACTTGACTGGCCGGCATGTGTTTCACTGCGTTCCTGTGTCTGTCCCTTTGGGGAAATGTCACACGGTGACATCCGGAGTCCTGCCTAGCCTGCTACAGCCCAGGTTCCCGGAGTCCTGTTAGCCCAGTGCTACAGCCCGGATTCACATGCTGCTGACTGACATGCTTGATGTGATTCATGTATGCCTGTCCCCATAGGTTAGTGCCGCTTTGGGTTAGCGACTAGCCATGTCGGCCCGGGTTCTCTGTCATATGGATGCTAGCGACACTATCATATACGTGAGCCAAAAGGCGCAAACGGTCCCGGGCCATGGTAAGGCGACACCCGTGGGAATACCGTGCGTGAGGCCACAAAGTGATATGAGGTGTTACCGGCTAAGGTGAAATCTGAGAAAGTGTTATCTTTCTTTAAATCTGCATCCTCCACCATTATTCATCATGGTAGTATGTTGTGTTGCCAGGATTCTTGACACGGATATTGTTAAAACTTGTTGAATATGGGAATGCTCAAGTTCTTGAGAACATGCGCAATCACTAGGATTTATCGTCGGAATTAATTAGGATCCGCTCTCAGTTTCCTTGGTTATGCTATAACCTTTCCCATTGTGGAATCTCTCTCTACTGTTGGGTTTCTCCCCAGTTACTAGAATCATTCCCAGCATTTGCATTTTCTTCCCAGCTTGCACCGCCATTGTGTCATCCTACTATGGACTACCCTTCTCAGTAATTACTGATCAGGATCATCTTCAAAGTGGTCCTACCACGGGTTCCATCCATTTCCGATGATAAGAAAAAATCATCCCTTGCGTTGTCTTCAACAAGGTAGTCCACATCATCCATTCTAGTCCGGGTATGCCATCCCTTCGTACTCTACCAAACGATTGTTGTGATTTGCCTTAGGCTGGTATAAAGAGTTTCAATGATCTCGGAATCAAAAGTAATTCTTTTTGCCACTTAAGGGAATATTTTTTCGAGTCACCTTCCTCTGGGATGTCTCGTTATGGTATCATGGCAACTCAACTCCAAACTACGTTGACAACTGTTCACCACCTTCTTAAGCATGAAATTGTTGTCTACCTAGTGAACCTTCGTCATCTGTTACACTCCACCCCCCTGGATGTATGTTTCATGTCTCAGCTCGAGAGATGTTTCAATGTCTCATTCCGCGAGTTGATTATCGGTTGATCGATCGTCGAGAAGATTGATCCTTATAGAGTTTTTCAATTTCCTCTCGTTGTCATGTTGGTTGGAGTTCTCAGAGCAAGACGTCGAGACAAAGATGGTGACGAATCAACGTTCTTACAAAATGCAACCCGGATCGTGAAAATTGTGTTAGTTTGCGTTTCCCTTTCATCTTACCCTACACCTGAATCTCGGTCGAGATTCTTGTTTAGTGGGGGTGAGTTGTCACAGCCCTAGCATTGTTTGCAATTAGTGGCACAAGCATCCACGCATCATGTCTAAATTACTTCTTTAATTTGAAATGGGGACTGATAAACCCTAGTAGCAAATGAAAATCAACTATGTTCAAACTTAAATCTTTTCATTGAACCCAAAATGCTCTTTAGAAATGTTCATCATTTCTGAATTGGTCCAGCACCTCTGACAAAAATGGTGCACATTTTTCTAGATCAATTTGTATTTTTGAATGAACTCATAGAGTATTTGAATTTGGGCATTTAATTGCTATAAATAATTAAAATGCCCAAATAATTCTGGAAGTGGTTGTGGGCTGCTGGAAATAATTCCAACAGTGCCCACAATTTATTTCAGGATTATATTTAATGATTTAGTATCTTTTACTAAATCCAGAAACAAAGACAGAAACAGAAAACAGAAAATAAAAGAGAGAGAGAGAGAAACTGACCTGGCAGCCCACTTACCTGGCCAGCTGGCGGCCCGGTAAGACAGCCCAGCCCACCAGGGGCAGGGGCGTCTTCCTCCCGGCGCCAGTAGGACACCGCGTGCGTGGTCGCCGCACGCGGGCACGCGCCCGAGCGACCTCCTACTTCCGCCGATGCTGGAGCCTGGCTCGAGACGCCACACAACCTCCCAGGCCGCCTCGCACTTTCCCCGTGCTCCTCTCCCCTCATCTGCTCTCTCCCTGCAGCACACCCGAGCACGCCCGCCGCCGCCATTCACCCCACCACGGCCATCGCCTGTCCCTCGTCCTCTCGAGCGGTCCAGAAGCTCTGCCGTGTCGTCCTCAACCTCCTCGCTGAGCTACGCAATGCAGGACGCCCTGAAGCATCGTCCCCGACCCCTTCTTCCTCCTCGGGTTGCCAGAGATCCTCCTTGCCGCCCCGACTGCTCTGGATCGTCTCCGAGCTCGCTGACCTCCTCGTTCGACTCGCCGTGAGCCTCTGACCCCGTCCATCCCTCTCTTCTTCCTCGTAGGCCGCCGTAGCCACCGGACCGCCTACGCCCGAACCCGCCGCCGCCTGCGCTCACCGCCTACACGACTACGGCGACCAAATGGTCCGCCCGACGCGTCCAACACACTCAACGCATCGTGTAGGCCCTCACTAGCGCCTCAGCACGCTAGCTCGCGCACCTCGGCACTACCCGCGCTCACGCCCGAGTTCCGGCCACCGCGGTCGAACTCCTCGCCGTCGCTACCGGCCACCCTAGCTGAAGACACAGCCACCGTTGGACGCGCCGCGTCATGGCCGTTCCAACGGGACCAGCCTCGCTTGCTCCCTTCGCCGGAATCGCCGGAACGATGAACGCCGCCCCCTCTGCTTATGCCGGCGTCGAGTCACCGGCAGGGTCGACCCCGCTGGCTAGGGTTTGACCCCTGTTTGACTCCCCTGGGTGAATGACAGATGGGCCCAGAGCCCTGCTAATTTTAGCTTAGCGCTAATTAACTTTTAGTTAACCCACTAAGCCACTGAATCATGGGCCTAGGCCCCACTGACAGTTTAGTTAGCATTAATTTAACCCTTGTTAATTAGTTTCTTCACTCACAAGTGGGTCCCGGCCGTCAGGTTTGACCTGGGCTGGCGCCTTTGACTTGCTGACGTCATGCTGACCCTATGCTGATGCAGTAATCCATTTCTGGAATTTAAATAAATCATAAATGATTTATTTATTTCATAAAAATAACCAAAACTTCTAAAAATCATAGAAAATAATCTATAACTCTGTTTGAAAAGATTTATATATGAAAAATGATCAGAAAAATCCAATCTATCCATCCGTACTGGTTTCATGCAAGTTTAAACAACTTAACCTCACTGTTTAGTTCAAAACATCATAATGCACCTTATAAGTTCTTAGTTTGATTTTGAATTTGAACCCTTGGTTCAAATCAACTCAAACCCTTCTGTTCTTAGCTGCATTAGCTCAAATCATAGCATATTGACATGTCATGATCATGCATCATGTTGTGCATTGCATTGATTGCGTTCCGTCTTGTTTGCCGGTGGTTGTCCCCTCTCGATAGACGTGGCGCCGACGATGAGTTTGATGACACCATTGAAGAGCTATACTATCTTTAGAAGTGCCAGGCAAGCAAAAACCACCTTGTTCATTCCGATACAATCCCACTCTATCGCTCCTACTCTCTTTTACTGCATTAGGACAACAACGATTCAACTGTTACATGCTACGGTAGTTGAACCCTTTTCCTCTACATGACCTTTCATTGCCAAAGTAAATTGATGAAACCCACTAGCATGAGTAGGAGTTGTTTGAGCCCTGATGTGCCTACTCATTCATGCTTGTTTGTCATGCATGCTACTGCTTAGAGTTGAGTCAGGTCTGATTCATCGGGGATGGATTGGAATGGTGATGAACATGTCCTACTGTGTGTGAGCTATGTGTGTGAACACGATTTTGGTAAAGATATCGATGAGAGGCCATGTAGGAGTACATGGTGGGTTGTTTCATTGGAACCGTCCTTAAGCACCGAGATCTGTATGTGTGATTTAAGAACCAATGACCCTCTCGGCTTCATAACCACCCTAGTCTTATGTACAGGAGATGCAACTAGTTTCTTGTGTTTATAGGATATGTGTTGGAGGCCATGCGTAGCGCTGACCCTAGGGGTGGGCTATGATGCGGTAGATACACCGTGGCCAGGTATACCAGGCGCCCGTTTGGTGTCTCGGAACCTTGTACACGTCATTCGGGGCCGTATGTGGAAACCTCAGCCGGACTCCCTGCGGATGGAACCTGGAAAGGTGATAAACCTGGACTAGATACTTGAGTGTTTAGGTAGGCCGTGGCCCACGCCCTCATTGGGCTTCCGCTTGAAGGTTACCGAGTACATGTCGTGTAAACGATGGTAAGTAGTGAGAGCGTGTATCAACAAGTACACCCATGCAGGGTTAACATCATCTATTCGAATAGCCGCGTCTGCGGTAAATGACTACTTGGTTGCCTATACAGTTCATAGACAAGTGAAAGTGTATACTCTAAAATGCGCAAGATAAGCGTGAGTGCTATGGATGGCGTTCTCGTAAGGAGACGGGAGCGGATCCATAGTGGTGTATTGATTGGTGAATATGTGGACTCGTGTGCGCCACCTCAAAAGAGTTACTTGCAATCGTAGTATAGGATAGCCACTGAGTCAATGTTGGCTTGCTGCAGTTAAACTCCACCACCCCCTTTGTTGATACTGATGCATATGTAGCTAGTTCTGATATAAGTCTTGCTGGGTACATTTGTACTCACGTTTGCCTATTTTATGTTTTTCAGAGATGTCAGTCTCGCTAGTAGTTCCGTGTGAACCTCGGCGGTTAGCTTAATACCTCAACTATGATCTTGTGCCCTCGGCAGGATCTGGTAGATAGTTAGGCTTCTCAGCCTTTTTCATTTGTAGATGTCTGTACTCAGACATGTTAAACTTCCGCATGTTCTTTGACTTGTATGCTCTGAATGTTGGGTCTTGAGACCCAAGTTTGTAATATCTCACTCCTCGGAACCTGATGAATGATAACTTTGAGTCATAGAGTTTTGTTGTGATGCCATGTTGTATTTACACATATCGAGCATATTGTGTGTATGATTGAAATGCTTGGTATGTGTGGGATCCGACAACCTAGTTGTTTATCCTTGGTAGCCTCTCTTATGGGGAAATGTAGTCTTGTGCTTCCATGAGCCATAGTAGTCCGCTACAGCCCGGTTCACCGGAGTCCTGCTAGCCTAGCACTATTGCTTCGGAACACTTGACTGGCCGGCATGTGATTCACTTCGTTCCTGTGTCTGTCCCTTTGGGGAAATGTCACACGGAGACATCCGGAGTCTTGTTAGCCTTCTACAGCCCGGGTTCCTCGAGTCCTATTAGCCCAGTTGCTACAGCCCAGATTCATATGCTGTTGACCGACATGCTCGAGGTTGATTCATGTATGCCTGTCCCCATAAGTTAGTGCCACTTTGGGTTCATGACTACTCATGTCAGCCCGGGTTCTCTGTCATATAAATGCTAGCGACACCATCATATACGTGAGCCAAAAGGCGCAAACGGTCCCGGGCCATGGTATGGCGACACCCATGGGAATACCGTGCGTGAGGCCACAAAGTGATATGAGGTGTTACAGGCTAGATCAGTGTGACTTAGAATCGGGGTCCTAACAATACATCACATACGACTACATACTCGGCAATATCCTTCTTCATACCAGTCCACCAGAAACGGTCCTTCAAATCCAAATACATCTTGTTGTTTCTAGCGTGTATCAAGTATGGCGAGTCATGAGCTTCCTAAAGTATCAACTTCCTGATCTCTGCATTATTGGGTACATAAACACGGTCCTCAAACCATAATGTGCCGTGCTCATCCTCACGAAAACTCCTTGCTTTTCCTTTGCTCATTTTCTCCTTTATCTCGACAATTTCCTTATCATCCTTCTAAGCTTCTCGAATTTTCGCCAATAGTGTCGATTGAATTTCTAATGCTGCAACAAATCCTCTAGGGACTATCTCCAAACATAGTCCCCTGAGATCTTTGGTTAAGTCCTTTTGAAATCCTCCTCTTATGAGGGTATTGGTGTAACTCTTCCGGCTCAAGGCGTCTGGTACAACATTAGCCTTGCCTAGATGATCGTGCAACTTCAAATCATAATCCTTTGCCTGAGATTCAGCTCCTTCTGTGTGAAAATGTACTTCAAACTCTTATGATCCGTGTACACATCACACTGATTTCCAATAAGAAAATGTCTCTAGGTCTTGAGTGCATAAACTATAGCTGCTAACTCCAAATCATGTGTGGCATCATTCAACTTCTGCGGTCGAAGCTGACGTGAGGCATACGAAACAACTCTTCCGTCTTGCGTAAGTACGCCTCCAAGTCCTAAGCGAGATGCGTCGCAATACACATGGAAATCCTTGCGTATATCTAGCAGAATCAGTATTGGGGCTGTAACCAAACATTTCTTCAACTCTTGGAAACTTGCCTCACATTCATCTGTCCATTTGAACTTGGTGTCCTTCTTCAACAAGTCCGTCATAGGCTTCGCAATCTTAGAGAAATTCTCAATGAATCTCCGATAATATCCCGCGAGTCCAAGAAAACTGCGGATCTCTCCAAGTGAGGTGGGTGCCAACCACTCAGTGATTGACTGAACCTTAGTAGGGTCTACAGCTATACCTTCTCTTGATGTAACATGCCCAAGGAATCCAACTTCCTTCAACCAAACTCACATTTGTTGAACTTGGCATATAACTGATGTTCCCTGAGCTTCTCAAGAACTAATCGCAAATGCTCCTTGTGTTCCTCTTCATTCTTTGAGTATACCAATATGTCATCAATGAATACCACAACAAATTTATCCAAGAACTCCATGAAAACCTTATTCATCATACTCATGAAATAGGCAGGGGCGTTAGTCAATCCAAATGACATAACCGTGTACTCATATAGCTCGTACCTTGTGGTGAAGGCTTTCTTAGGTATATCCTGTTCTCGGATCTTCAGCTGGTGGTATCCTGATCGAAGATCGATCTTGGAAAATACTTTAGCTCCTTGCAGCTGGTCAAACAAATCATTGATCATCGGCAGTGGGTACTTGCTCTTCATCGTCACTTCATTCAATGCACGATAGTCAACAACCATTCTCAAGGATTTATCCTTCTTCTCAACCAAGAGCACTAGGGCTCCCCATGGTGATGAACTTCGGTGAATGTAACCTTTCTCCAATAACTCCTCAATCTGTTTCTTAATCTCCTCCAGATCATTCGCGGGCATCCGGTATGTTCTCTTCGATATTGGTCCAGTGCCTGGCAACAGCTCTATCAAAAACTCAATGTCTCTATCCGGCGGCATGCCTGGTAGCTCCTCTAGAAATACATCTGAGAAATCCATAACTATAGGAACTTCCTCCTGAACAACTCCCGTGAGAGAATTTACGTGGGTCCTGTTTGGTGTATGCCCGGATACATACTTAATCCTTTGTCCCTCCACTTTGGTAAGTAGAATTGACTTACTGGTGCAATCGATGTTTCCTCCATACATCGATAGCCAATCCATTCCCAATATCACATCCAATCCTCGTGACTCCAAAATTATCAAGTCGGAGGGGAAAATATGCCTACATATGGTTAATGGCACCTGAAAACATCCTTCGCTTGCCATATGCTCTGCTCCTGGCGAGCTTACTAACATAGGTGTCCTAAGAACTTTGGTGGGCAACTTATACTTATCCACAAATCCCCTTGAAATGTATGAATGCGATGCAACAGTATCAAAAAGAACGATTGCAGTAAATGACTTAACCAAAAACTTACCTATTACTGCATCGGGCTGCTCTTCAACCTCCTCCACGTTCATGTGGTTCACCTGTCCCCTATTGAAAGGGTTGGGCTTATTCCTAGAGCTTCCATTGCCATTTCCATTCTTTGCTTCAAAACACTCGGTGGCATAGTGTCCAGTCTTCCCGCACTTGAAACAAGTGATGTGACTTAAATCCTTCTTGGCGTGCATGCTTGGGTTAGAGCGGTTCTAGTTGCTGCCTGCTCCATTCCCGTTTCCATTTTTGGGGCCACTGTGGTTATGCAAAATTCCTCCATTATGGGTATGGCCTCCATGTTTACGGGTAAATCCTCCCAAGTTCAGGGCGAAACGAGGCTTCTGCTGAGCTCCTGAATTGTACTTCCCTTGTCCATACTTCCTTTTGCGGATCTCAATTTGCTGCTGCTTTCCTTCAATCATGAGGGCCTTATCCACCAATTCCTGGTAGTTGTTAAATGTTGCCACAATCAACTGCACACTCATCTCATCATTCATCCCTTCCATAAACTTCTCTTGCGTCGCGACATCTGTGGCCACATCATCCGAGGCATAGCGAACTAACTTGCTAAACTCCTCCACATACTGCCCTACAGTACGGTTGCCCTGGCATAAGTTGCAAAACTCATGATTCTTCATGCTCATAGCTCTAGTTGAAACATTAGCAGTGCGGAATGTTTGCTGAAACTGTTCCCAACTAACATTGGCTATAGGGAAGGTGGCTGTGTAATTCTCCCACCATGAGTCTGCAGGTCCATCCAATTGGTGTGCCGAAAAAACGCACCTTCTCAGGATCTGTGCAACCTGCAGTGGTCAACTCCCTTCCAATCCTGTGTAGCCAGTCATATGCAACCATGGGCTCGGTGCTACTGGAAAACACCGGCGATTGTAACCTCAGGAAACGGGCTAAGTTGTCAACTGGTGGTGGAGGTGGGTTGTTGTTATTGTTGTTGTTGTTGCCTTGATTCTGAACTAGCAACTGCATCAGTGTATTCTGATGTTGGATCAATTGAGTGAGCTCCGGTGGGAAAGCAAATCCGGGGTGATGTCTCGGAGGCATCTGATGGGTTTAGAGGGGAGAGAATTAGAATAGAATGAGGTCTAGTGAGAAAACACTACCCATATGCACATGAGACAAACACAAACATATCACTCCAAAACAATTTCAAGCAAGGGAATACAATCGATCTAACTATTGTTACAGTGCTCGAACTACTAATATGTACATGCGGAAAATACTACTAATAATATGGTGGTCTACTAGAAATTTTGATCGGTAGAAGACTCTATGATATCTGCTCCAGCTCCGTCTTCAGAATCATCATCACTGGGGTTGGAGTCGGTGTCGTCAATGATGATGTAGTCCTTGGGATGGTCGTCATCTCCTCATGGCGCAGGGTCTCCCATGAATACTCCTAGCTTCCTTGTCAGGTCGTCATTCATCTCCACTAGTATTGTGATTTCCTCCACGTATCCTTCGCACGTAGACTTGAGTTCTTCTTGTAGCTCCATGTTCCTAGTCATCAATTTCTTCAAGTCTATCATGCTTGCGCACATTTGGTTTTCCTGGTGTCGAATGTGCTGGTTTAACTCCTGGATGTAAGCTGCAATGGACCTGTCCTTCCTGGAGCTGATCATCTCCCATTGCTCATCTCGGTGCCCACATATTTGGTAGATGGTGTCCTTAAGATCCTTGTGATAAACTTCGCCAATGCGTCCTATGGCAATGTTGTTGAGGAACGTAGTAAATTCAAAAAAATTCCTACGCACAAATAGGATCATGGTGATGCATAGCAACGAAAGGGAGAGTGTTGTCTACGTACCCTCGTAGACCGAAAGCGGAAGCGTTAGCACAACACGGTTGATGTAGTCGTACGTCTTCACGATCCGACCGATCCAAGTACCGAACATACGGCACCTCCGAGTTTAGCACACGTTCAGCTCGATGACGTCCCATGAACTCCGATCCAGCAGAGCTTCACGGGAGAGTTCTGTCAGCACGACGGCGTGGTGACGGTGATGATGTTGCTACTGACACAGGGCTTCGCCTAAGCACCGCTACGATATGATCGAGGTGGAATATGGTGGAGGGGGGCACCGCACACGGCTAAGATATCAAGAGATCAATTGTTGTGTCTAGAGGTGCCCCTGCCCCATATATAAAGGACTAGGGGGGAGGAGGCGGCCGGCCAAGGGAGGGCGCGCCAGGGAGGAGTCCTACTCCCACCGGGACTAAGACTCCCTCTTTTCCTAGTTGGAGTAAGAGGGGAAAGGAAGGGAAGGAGAGAGAGGAAGGAAAGGGGGGTGCCGCCCCCCTCCTTGTCCAATTCGGACTAGAGGGGGAGGGGGCGTGCGGCCTGCCCTAGCCGCCCCTCCTCTTCTCCACAAAAGCCCATCTTGGCCCATTAAACTCCTCGGGGTGTTCCGGTAACCCCCCGTTACTCCGGTATATGTCCGAAACTCCCCGAAGCCATTCCGGTGTCCGAACATAGTCGTCCAATATATCGATATTTATGTCTCGACCATTTCGAGACTCCTCGTCTTGTCCATGATCACATCTGGGACTCCGAACTACCTTCGGTACATCAAAATACAAAAACTCATAATACAATCGTCACCGAAACTTTAAGCGTGCGGACCCTACGGGTTCGAGAACTATGTAGACATGACCGAGACATGTCTCCAGTCAATAACCAATAGCGGAACCTGGATGCTCATATTGGCTCCTACATATTCTACGAAGATCTTTATCGATCAAACCGCATAACAACATACGTTGTTCCCTTTGTCATTGGTATGTTACTTGCCCGAGATTCGATCGTCGGTATCTCAATACCTAATTCAATCTCGTTACCGGCAAGTCTCTTTACTCATTCTGTAATACATCATACCGCAACTAACTTATTAGTTACAATGCTTGCAAGGCTAACAGTGATGTGCATTACCGAGTGGGCCCAGAGATACCTCTCCGACCATCGGAGTGACAAATCCTAATTTTCAAAATACGCCAACCCAACAAGTACCATAGGAGACACCTGTAGAGCACCTTTATAATCACCCAGTTACATTGTGACGTTTGGTAGCACACAAAGTGTTCCTTCGGTAAACGGGTGTTGCATAATCTCGTAGTCATAGGAACATGTATAAGTCATGAAGAAAGCAATAGAAACATACTAAACGATCAAGTGCTAAGCTACCAGAATGGGTCAAGTCAATCACATCATTATCATCATGATGTGATCCCGTTAATCAAATGACAACTCATGTCTATCGCTAGGAAACATAACCGTCTTTGATTAACGAGCTAGTCAAGTGGAGGCATACTAGTGACACTCTGTTTGTCTATGTATTCACACATGTATCATGTTTCCGGTTAATACAATTCTAGCATGAATAAAAAACATTTATCATGATATAAGGAAATAAGTAATAACTTTATTAATGCCTCTAGGGCATATTTCCTTCAGTCTCCCACGTGCACTAGAGTCAATAATCTAGATTACACAATAATGATTCTAACACCCATGGAGTCTTGGTGTTGATCATGTTTTGCTCGTGAGAGAGGCTGATTCAACGGGTGTGCAACATTCAGATCTGTATGTATCTTGCAAATCTCTAGGTCTCCCACCTGGACATGATCCCGGATGGAGTTGAAGCGTCTCTTGATGTGCTTGGTTCTCTTGTGAAATCTGGATTCCTTTGCCAAGGCAATTGCTCCAGTATTGTCACAAAAGATTTTCATTGGTCCCGATGCATTAGGTATGACACCTAGATCGGATATGAACTCCTTCATCCAGACTCCTTAATTTGCTGCTTCCGAAGCAGCAATGTTCTCCGCTTCACACGTAGATCCCACCACGACACTTTGTTTAGAACTGCTCCAACTGACAGCTCCACCATTTAATATAAACACATATCTGGTTTGCGATTTAGAATCATCCGGATCAGTGTCAAAGCTTGCATCAACGTAACCATTTACGATGAGCTCTTTGTAACCTCCATAAACGAGAAACATATCCTTAGTCCTTTTCAGGTATTTCAGGATGTTCTTGACTGCTGTCCAGTGATCCACTCCTGGATTACTTTGGTACCTCCCTGCTAAACTAATAGCAGGCACACATCAGGTCTGTTAAACAACATTGCATACATGATAGAGCCTATGGCTGAAGCATAGGGACCATCTTTCATTTTCTCTCTATCTTCTGCAGTGGTCGGGCATTGAGTCTTACTCAATTTCACACCTTGTAACACAGGCAAGAACCGTTTCTTTGCTTGATCCATTTCAAACTTCTTCAAAACTTTGTCAAGGTATGTGCTTTGTGAAAGTCCAATTAAGCGTCTTGACCTATCTCTATAGATCTTGATGCCCAATATGTAAGCAGCTTGACCGAGGTCCTTCATTGAAAAACTCTTATTCAAGTATCCTTTTATGCTATCCATAAATTCTATATAAATTCCAATCAACAATATGTCATCCACATATAAGATTAGAAATGCTACAGATCTCCCACTCACTTTCTTGTAAATACAGGCTTCTCCAAAAGTTTGTATAAAACCATATCCTTTGATCACACTATCAAAGTGTTTATTCCAACTCCGAGAGGCTTGCACCAGTCCATAAATGGATCGCTGGAGCTTGCACACTTTGTTAGCACCTTTGGATTGATAAAACCTTCAGGTTGCATCATATACAACTCTTCTTCCAGAAATCCATTCAGGAATGCATTCTTTACATCCATTTGCCAAATTTCATAATCATAAAATGCGGCAATTGCTAACATGATTCGGACGGACTTAAGCATCGCTACGGGCGAGAAGGTCTCATCATAGTCAACTCCTTGAACTTGTGGAAAAACTTTTGCAACAAGTCGAGCTTTGTAGACAGTAACATTATCCATTTATTCTCGATGGCTTGCCGATCATCGGGCAAGTCAACCAAAGTCCACACTTTGTTCTCATACATGGATCCCATCTCAAATTTCATGGCCTCAAGCCATTTAGCGGAATCTGGGCTCATCATCGCTTCCTCATAGTTCATAGGTTCGTTATGGTCTAGTAACATGACCTCTAGAACAGGATTACCGTACCAATCTGGTGTGGATCTTACTCTGGTTGACCTAAGAGTTTCGGTAGTAACTTGATCTGAAGTTTCATGATCATCATCATTAACTTCCTCACTAATCGGTGTAGGTGTCACAAGAACCGGTTTTTGTGATGAACTACTTTCCAATAAGGGAGCAGGTACAGTTACCTCATCAGGTTCTACTTTCCTCCCACTCACTTCTATCGAGAGAAACTCCTTCTCTAGAAAGGATCCAAATTTAGCAACAAAAGTCTTGCCTTCAGATCTGTGATAGAAGGTGTACCCAACAGTTTCCTTTGGGTATCCTATGAAGACACATTTCTCCGATTTGGGTTCGAGCTTATCAGGTTGAAGTTTTTTCACATAAGCATCGCAGCCCCAAACTTTAAGAAACGACAACTTTGGTTTCTTACCAAACCACAGTTCATAAGGCATCGTCTCAACGGATTTTGATGGTGCCCTATTTAACGTGAATGCAGCCGTCTCTAAATCATAACCCGAAAATGATAGCGGTAAATCACTAAAAGACATCATAGATCGCACCATATCTAGTAAAGTACGATTACAGCGTTGGGACACACCATTACGCTGTGGTGTTCCGGGTGGCGTGAGTTGCGAAACTATTCCCCATTGTTTCAAATGTAGACCAAACTCGTAACTCAAATATTCTCCTCCATGATCAGATCGTAGAAACTTTATTTTCTTGTTACGATGATTTTCCACTTCACTCTGAAATTCTTTGAACTTTTCAAATGTTTCAGAGTTATGTTTCATTAAGTAGGTATACCCATATTTTCTTAAATCATCTGTAAAGGTGAGAAAATAATGATACCCGCCGCAAGCTTCAATATTCATCGGACCACATACATCAGTATGTATGATCTCCAACAAATCTGTTGCTCGGTCCATTGTTCCGGAGAACGGCGTTTTAGTCATCTTGCCCATGAGGCATGGTTCGCAAGTACCAAGTGATTCATAATCAAGTGATTCCAAAAGTCCATCAGTATGGAGTTTCTTCATGTGCTTTATACCAATATGACCTAAACGGAAGTGCCACAAATAAGTTGCACTATCATTATCAACTCTGCATCTTTTGGCTTCAATATAATGAATATGTGTATCACTACTATCGAGATTTAATATAAATAGACCACTCTTCAAGGGTGCATGACCATAAAAGATATTACTCATATAAATAGAACAACCATTATTCTCGGATTTAAATGAATAACCGTCTCGCATCAAACAAGATCCAGATATAATGTTCATGCTCAACATTGGCACCAAATAACAATTATTTAGGTCTAAAACTAATCCTGAAGGTAGATGTAGAGGTAGCGTGCCGACCGCGATCACATCGACTTTGGAATCATTTCCCATGCGCATTGTCACCTCATCCTTAGCCAATCTTCGCTTAATATGTATCCCCTGTTTTGAGTTGCAAATATTAGCAACAGAACCAGTATCAAGTAACTAGGTGCTACTGTGAGCATTAGTAAGGTACACATCAATAACATGTATATCACATATACCTTTGTTCACCTTGCCATCCTTCTTATCTGCCAAATACTTGGCGAAGATCCGTTTCCAATGACCAGTCTGCTTGCAGTAGAAGCACTCAGTCTCAGGCTTAGGTCCAAACTTGGGTTTCTTCTCTTGAGCAGCAACTTGTTTGTTGTTCTTCTTGAAGTTCCCCTTCTTCTTCCATTTGCCATTTTTCTTGAAACTAGTGGACTTGTTGACCATCAACACTTGATGCTCTTTCTTGATTTCTACCTCCGGAGCCTTTAGCATTGTGAAGAGCTCGGGAATTGTCTTATCCATGCCTTGCATATTATAGTTCATCACGGAGCTCTTGTAGCTTGGTGGCAGTGATTGAAGAATTCTGTCAATGACGCTATCATCCGGAAGATTAACTCCCGTTTGAATCAAGTGATTGTTATACCTAGACATTCTGAGTATATGTTCACCGGCAGAACTATTCTCCTCCATCTTGCAGCTGTAGAACTTATTAGAGACTTCATATCTCTCAATCTGAGCATTTTCTTGAAATATTAACTTCAACTCCTGGAACATCTCATATGCTCCATGACGTTCAAAACGTCGTTGAAGTCCCGGTTCTAAGCCATAAAGCATGCGCATGGCACGCTGAACTATCAAGTAGTCATCAGCTTTGATCTGCCAGATGTTCATAACATCTGGTGTTGCTCCTGCAGTAGGTTTGGAACCTAGCGGTGCTTCCAGGACGTAATTCTTCTGTGAAGCAATGAGGATAATCCTCAATTTACGAACCCAGTCCGTGTAATTGCTACCATGATCTTTTAACTTTGCTTTCTCAAGGAACGCATTAAAATTCAATGGAATAATAGCACGGGCCATCTATCTACAACAATATAGACATGAAAAATACTATCAGGTACTAAGTTCATGATAAATTAAAGTTCAGTTAATCAAATTATTTAAAGAACTCCCACTTAGATAGACATCCCTCTAATCTGCTAAGTGATCACGTGATCCATATCAACTAAACCATGTCTGATCATCACGTGAGATGGAGTAGTTTCAATGGTGAACATCACTATGTTGATCATATCTACTATATGATTCACGCTCGACCTTTCGGTCTCAGTGTTCCGAGGCCATATATGCATATGCTAGGCTCGTCAAGTTTAAGCTGAGTATTCCGCATGTGCAACTGTTTTGCGCCCGTTGTATTTGAACGTAGAGCTTATCACACCCGATCATCACATGGTGTCTCAGCTAGAAGAACTTTCACAACAGTGCATACTCAGGGAGAACACTTATACCTTGAAATTTAGTGAGAGATCATATTATAATGCTACCGTCGAGCTAAGCAAAAATAAGATGCATAAAAGATAAACATCACATGCAATCAATATAAGTGATATGATATGGCCATCATCATCTTGTGCTTGTGATCTCCATCTCCGAAGCACCGTCATGATCACCATCGTCACTGGCGCGACACCTTGATATCCATCGCAGCATGGTTGTCGCCTCGCCAACTATTTCTTCTATGACTATCGCTACCGCTTAGTGATAAAGTACATCAATTACAAGGCTATTGCATTGCATACAATAAAGCGACAACCATATGGCTCCTGCCAGTTGCCGATAACTCGGTTACAAAACATGATCATCTCATACAATAAAATTTAGCATCATGCCTTGACCATATCACATCACAACATGCCCTACAACAACAAGTTAGACGTCCTCTACTTTGTTGTTGCAAGTTTTACGTGGCTGCTACGGGCTGAGCAAGAACCGTTCTTACCTACGCATCAAAACCACAACGATAGTTCGTCAAGTTAGTGTTGTTCTAACCTTCTCAAGGACCGGGCGTAGCCACACTCGGTTCAACTAAAGTTAGAGAAACTGACACCCGCCAACCACCTATATGTCTAGAGGTGCTCCCTGCCCCCGTATATAAAGGACTATGGGGAGGAGGCGGCCGTCCAGGGGAGGGTGCGCCAAGGAGGAGTCAAGTAAATGCTATCACTACATGCATATATGGCTGGTGGAGGCTCTATGGTTGTAGTGTTTTTGCAAAAAGCCAATTTTGCAGAGGTTTGCGCACTTTTCCCCACAAGACACGATCTCCTCCACTGGATTTCTCTCACTACATGATGTTTGAGAAACGGATGACCGAGACACAGTCTTTCAGAAACATTTACTCTTTACTCTGGGTGGATAGTTACACCTACTTTCCCCTACATCTGCTAGCCCACCACTGAAAGAGTTCATGCAACATGCTCAACTATGCTAGAGCCCATAATAGGTTGTGGCTGCACACGGAAGTTTCTAGCATGAATAATCTTATGATCCCTTTGATCCTGGGTGGCGAACCATAGGATGATCATACGGGTACTCCGGGATATCCTAGGACAACACTGGATTCTCTAGGTGCCCGCAACCAATCCACCCAGATGTGTATTTAAGTAGCCACCTTAAGTAAACCATTAATTAATAATCTCACATCTATCATGGATACACTCAAACCCAAACCACGTCTCCGAGCATAGCATGTCAATATAATCATAAAGTAGAAGTAACTCCCAAGATTTGATAATAAAAGGGAAATAGGTTCTACCTCATCATCTACTTCCCAAACCAACATGTTAAGAGATTCTACTCATGTAATGTTTGAGGGTTGCAACTAATGCATAAAAACTGGGTAATAAAGGGGCATGACCAATGTGTTACTTGCCTTGCTGATGATCCGCAAAACCTAGTGACTCATAGTAGCATGTTGCGCACTCCGAGAATTCTATCGCAAACAAACAATAGCATACATAAGCACTCAAGAAAAGATGCAAGGGTAAAACTTCAAATAAGAAGATCAAATCTAAAAGTTCAACTAAAGAGGTTCAATTTACAAAAAGATTCGAACAAAACGGAGGTACGAAACTAAAACTACAGTCAAAAGAACTTCGAATACAAATCTGCTTGCAACCAAATTTTAATTTGTCAAAAACCTTGTTCAAGTCGATTAAACATAAAGAGGGGTTCGAGACGAATATTTTGGCATTGGTTTCACTGAATTTGGACAAACGGTTATGAAACGGTGAGGGTTTGAAGATCAGGGGCTAATCTGTGATAAAAATAATTGCGGATAGGTCCCTGGCCAAAAAATAAAATAAAAAGAAAAAACTAACGAACGAACGTTCGCTGTCTGAACCTAACCGGCGAACAACGTTCGTTAAAACGAATGAACGGAGGAACGTCCGCTAGGTAAATAAACCGATGAAAAACCTATCTAAGAAAATAAACCGGCAAACTAGAAAAAAATCGTGGTTAAACGAGAGAAAACCGACCGGTCAATGGGGTCAACAATGGAGGCTCTGGCGAGATCCAACGCGGTGGCGGGGAAAGGCGGCGGCGCGGCGCGGCTAGGGTCAGGGTTAGGGTTAGGGCGGCGGCTGGTGGGCTGGGGGCGGCCTCGGGCCTCGCCTTATAGCAACAAAATTTTTCTAATTCAAATATTGTGGAAATAGCAACAAAATTCAAATAAAATAATTTATTTGATTTTAACATTTTTCCTCCAATATTTTATTTACTTTGGAGAAGTCATATTATCTCCTCTCATATATTTTTAAGATGAAATATTTTCGAAGAGAAAAATAATAAAACCAAAATGATCCATTTTTCAATATTTGAAAAAATATTTCAAATATGAAAATGATAAAATCCCCAACTCTCGCCGTGGGTCCTTGAGTGGCATAGGATTTTAGGATCACAAAACCAAAATGCAAATAAAATATGATATGCATAAGATGACCTATGTATAACATTCCAAATTGGAAATTTGGGATGTTACATACCCATCATAAACTCTTCTCCCCCGTATTACATTATTTGCCATTCGCCTCTCGTTTTCCTCTCCCCCACTTCCAAAACAATTTTCGAAAACCTTTGCCTTTTCTTCGCTCCTCTTCCGTTCGTCTCTTTTTGCTTGCTCCTGGTGTGCTTGTGTGTTAGATTGATTGTTTGTCACGATGGCTCAAGATAATACTAAATTGTGTGAATTTTCTAATACCAACAACAATGATTTTATTAGCACTCCGATTGTTCCTACTACTGATGCTGAATCTTGTGAAATTAATACCGCTTTGTTGAATCTTGTTATGAAAGATCAATTTTCTGGCCTTCCTAGTGAAGATGCCACTACCCATCTAAACAACTTTGTTGATTTGTGTGATATGCAAAAGAAGAAAGACGTGGATAATCATATTGTTAAATTGAAGCTATTTCCGTTTTCGCTTAGAGATCGTGCTAAAACTTGGTTCTCTTCTTTGCCTAAAAATAGTATTGATTCATGGAATAAGTGCAAAGATGCTTTTATCTCTAAGTATTTTCCTCCCACTAAGAGCATCTCTCTTAAGAATGGTATTATGAATTTTAAGAAACTTGATCATGAGCATGTTGCACAAGCTTGGGAGAGGATGAAATTAATGATACATAATTTCCCTACACATGGTTTGAATTTGTGGATGATTATACAAAAAATTTATGCCGGATTGAATTTTTCTTCTAGAAATCTTTTAGATTCGGTCGCAGGAGGAAATTTTGTGGAAATCACTTTAGCAGAAGCTACTAAACTCCTAGACAATATTATGGTTAATTATTCTCAATGGCACACCGAAAGATCCACTAGTAAAAAAGTTCATGCGATTGAAGAGATTAATGCTTTGAGTGGAAAGATGGATGAACTTATGAAATTGTTTGGTAATAAAAGTGTTTCGTCAGATGTTAATGAAATGCCTTTGTCCACTTTGATTGAGAATAATAATGAATCTATGGATGTGAATTTTGTTGGTAGGAACAATTTTGGTAACAACGCGTATAGAGGAAATCTTAATTCTAGGTCATTTCCTAGTAAATCCTCTAATAATTATGGTAATTCCTACAAGTACTCCTATGGGAATATTATTAAGATGCCCTCTGATTTTGAGATTAATTAGTGTTGAAGAATTTATGAGTTCGCAAAAGAATTTCAATGCTTTTGTTGAAGAAAAATTGCTTAAGATTGATGAATTGGCAGGGAACGTGGATAGAATTTCTCTTGATGTTGATTCTTTGAAACTTAGATCTATTCCACCTAAGCATGACATCAATGAGTCTCTCAAAGCAATGAGAAATTCCACTGATGAGTGCAAAGAAAGAACCGCTAGGATGCGTGCTAAAAAGATTGCTTTGTGAAAGTGTGTCCTTCTAGTTTTCATGATAATAATGATGAAGATCTAAATGTGATTGATGTGACTCCTATTAAATCTTTGTTTTCCAATATGAATCTTTATAAAAATGGGACTGAAGATGAGTCAACTTTAGTTAAAAGGCATCCCAATGGTTCGGAGTTTTTAGATCTTGATGCAAAAATTAATAAAATTGGGATTGAAGAGGTCAAAACTTTACATAGCAATGAAACCACTATTTTCGATTTCAAGGAATTTAATTATGGCAATTGCTCTTTGATTGATTTTATTTCCTTGTTGCAATCCGTGTTAAATTCTCCTCATGCTTATAATCAAAATAAAGCTTTTACTAAACATATCATTGATGCTTTAATGCAATCCCATGAAGAAAAGCTTGAACTAGAAGTTTCTATCCCTAGAAAACTTTATAATGAGTGGGAACCTACTATTAAAATTAAGATTAAAGATTATGAATGCTATGATTTATGTCATTTGGGTGATAGTGTTTCCACGATTCCAAAAACTTTGTGTGATGTGCTAGGTTTTCGTGAATTTGATGATTGTTCTTTAAATTTGCATCTTGCGGATTCCACCATTAAGAAACCTATGGGAAGGATTAATGATGTTCTTATTGTTGCAACTAGGAATTATGTGCATGTAGATTTCATTGTTCTTGATATAGATTGCAATCCCACATTTCCTATTATTCTTGATAGACCTTTCTTTAGAACGATTGGTGCAATTATTGACATGAAAGAAGGAAATATTAGATTCCAATTTCCATTAAGGAAAGGCATGGAACACTTTCCTAGGAATAAAATTAAATTGCCTTATGAATCTATTATGAGAGCCACTTATGGATTGCATACCAAAGATGGCAATAACTAGATCTATTCTTAGTTTTATGCCTAGTTAGGGGCGTTAAATGATAGCGCTTGTTGGGTGGCAACCCAATTTTATTTTTGTTCTTTACTTTTTGTTCCTGTTTAGTAATAAATAATTTATATAATCTCTATTATGATTGTGTTTTTTATGTTTTAATTATTGTTTGAGCCAAGTAAAGCCTTTAGGATCTTCTTGGGTGATTATTGTTTGATCTTGCTAATAAAAACAGAAAGTATGCGCTCACGAAAATAATTTTCATTTTTTACCATAGAGAGCTAAAATACCAATTCCCACTGCAGTAGATCAATATAAAAAATTTCCTAGTCGTCCTAATTTTTCAGAATTTTTGGAGTTACAAAAATATTTGAAACATCCAGATTGCTACAGACTGTTCTATTTTGACAGATTCTGTTTTTCGTGTGTTGTTTGCTTATTTTGATGAATCTATGAGTAGTATCGGGGGGTATGAACCATAGATAAGTTGGAATACAGTAGGTTTAACACCAATATAAATAAATAATGAGTTCATTACAGTAACTTAAAGTGGTGGTTTATTTTTTTATACTAACGGAGCTCATGAGATTTTCTATTGAAGTTTTGTGTTGTGAAGTTTTCAAGTTTTTGGGTAAAGATTTGATGGATTTTGGAATAAGGAGTGTCAAGACCCTAAGGTTGGGGATTCCCAAGGCACCCCAAGGTAAAATTTAAGGACAACCAAAAGCCAAAGCTTGGGGATGCCCCGGAACGCATCCCCTTTTTCGTCTTCGTCTATCGGTAACTTTACTTGAGGCTATATTTTTATTCACCACATGATATGTGTTTTGCTTGGAGCGTCTTGTATGATTTGAGTCTTTTCTTTTTAGTTTACCAAAATCATCCTTTCCTTACACACCTTTTGGGAGCGACACACATGAATCGCAATTTATTAGAATACTCTATGTGCTTCACTTATATCTTTTGAACTAGATAATTTTGCTCTAGTGCTTCACTTATATCTTTTTAGAGCACAGTGGTGGTTTTATTTTATAGAAATTATTGATCTCTCATGCTTCACTTATATCATTTTGAGAGTCTTTTAGAACAACATGGTAATTTGCTTTGGCTATAAAACTAGTCCTAATATGATGGGCATCCAAGATGGGTATAATAATAACTTTCATATAAAGTGCATTGAATACCATGAGAAGTTTGATGCTTGATGATTGTTTTGAGACATGAGGATGGTGATATTAGAGTCATGCTATTAAATTAATTGTGAATTTGAGAAATACTTGTGTTGAGGTTTGCAAGTCCCGTAGCATGCACGTATGGTAACCGTTGTGTAACAAATTTGAAGCATGAGGTATTTCTTTGATTGTCTACCTTATGAGTGGTAGTCAGGGACGAGTGATGGTCTTTTCCTACCAATATATCCCCCTAGGAGCATGCGCGTAGTTCTTGGTTTTTGATGACTTGTAGATTTTTGCCATAAGTATGTGAGTTTTTTATGACTAATGTTGAGTCCATGGATTATACGCACTCTCACCCTTCCACCGTTGCTAGCCTCTCTAGTACCGCACAACTTTCGCTGGTACCATAAACCCACCATTTACCTTCCTCAAAACAGCCACCGTAACTACCTATTATGGCATTTCCATAGCCATTCCGAGATATATTGCCATGCAACTTTCCACCATTCCATTTATTATGACACGCTCCATCATTGTCATATTGCCTTGCATGATCATTTAGTTGACATCGTATTTGTGGCAAAGCCACCATTCATAATTTTTTCATACATGTCACTCTTGATTCATTGCACATGCCGGTACACCGCCGGAGGCACGCATATAGAGTCATATTTTTTGTTCTAAGTATCGAGTTGTAATATTTGAGTTGTAAATAAATAGAAGTGTGATGATCATCATTATTAGAGCATTGTCCCATGTGAGGAAAAAAATGAGAGAAAAAAGAGGCCAAAGAAGCCAAACAAAAAAAAGAGAAAAAGAGAGAAGGGACAATGCTACTATCCATTTTCCACACTTGTGCTGAAAAGTAGCACCATGATCTTCATGATAGAGAGTCTCTTATTTTGTCACTTTCATATACTAGTGGGAAATTTTCATCATAGAACTTGGCTTGTATATTCCAACAATGGTCTTCCTCAAATGCCCTAGGTCTTCGTGAGCAAGAAAGTTGGATGCACACCCACTTAGTTTCTTTTGTTGAGCTTTCATACATTTATAGCTCTAGTGCATCCGTTGCATGGCAATCCCTACTCACTCACATTGATATCTATTGATGGGCATCTCCATAGCCCATTGATACTCCTAGTTGATGTGAGACCATCTTCCTCCTTTTTTTCTTCTCCACAACCACCACTCTATTCCACCTATAGTGCTATGTCTATGGCTCACACTCATGTATTGCGTGAAAGTTGGAAAAGTTTGAGAATACTAATGTATGAAACAATTGCTTGGCTTGTCATCGGGGTTGTGCATGATTTCAATATTTTGTGTAACGAAGATGGAGCATAACCAAACTATATGATTTTGTAGGGATGAACTTTCTTTGGCCATGTTATTTTGATAAGACATAACTACTTTGTTAGTATGCTTGAAGTATTATTATTTTTATGTCAATATTAAACTTTTGTCTAGAATCTTTCGGATCTTAACATTCATGCCACAACAAATAAAATTACATTGATAATTATGTTAGGTAGCATACCACATAAAAAATTTTGTTTTTATCATTTACCTACTCGAGGACGAGTAGGAATTAAGCTTGGGATGCTCGATACGTCTCCAATGTATCTATAATTTTTGATTGTTCCATGGTATTATATGATACGTCTCCAACGTATCTATAATTTTTGATTGCTCCATGCTATTATATTATCTACTTTGGATGTTTATGGGCTTTATTATACACTTTTATATTATTTTGGGACTAACCTATTAACCGGAGGCCCAGCCCAAATTCCTGTTTTCTTGCCTATTTTAGTGTTCCGAAGAAAAGGAATATCAAACGGAGTCCAAACGGACTGAAACCTTCGGGAGAGTTATTTTTGGAACGGAAGCAATCCAGGAGACTTGGAGTAGACACCAGGGAAGCTTCAAGGAAGCCACGAGGCAAGGAGGCACGCCCTACCCCCTGGGCGCGCCCCCAACCCTTGTGGGCCCCTCATGGGTCCCCTGACCGACTTCTTTCACCTATATATGTCCATATACCCTAGAAACATCAGAGAATGGAATAGATCAAGAATTCCGCTGCCAGAAGCCTCCGTAGCCACCGAAAACCAATCTAGACCCGTTTCGGCACCCTGCCGGAGGGGGGAATCCCTCTCCGGTGGCCATCTTCATCATCCTGGCGCTCTCCATGACGAGGAGGGATTAGTCCACCGTCGGGGCTGAGGGTATGTACCAGTAGCTATGTGTTTGATCTGTCTCTCGTGTTCTTGTGGTGGCACGATCTTGATGTATCACGAGCTTTGCTATTATAGTTGGATCTTATGATGTTTCTCCCCCTCTAGTCTCTTGTAATGAATTAAGTTTTCCCTTTGAATTATCTTATCGGATTAAGTCTTTAAGGATTTGAGAACACTTGATGTATGTCTTGCATGTCCTTATCTGTGGTGACAATGGATATCACGTGATCCACTTGATGTATGTTTTCGTGATCAACTTGCGAGTTTCCTGACCTCGTGAACTTATGCATAGGGGTTGGCACATGTTTTCGTCTTGACTCTCCGGTAGAAACTTTGGGGCACTCTTTGAAGTTATTTTTGTTGGTTGAATAGATGAATCTGAGATTCTGTGATGCATATCGTATAATCATACCCATGGATACTTGAGGTGACATTAGAGTATCTAGGTGACATTAGGGTTTTGGTTGATTTGTGTCTTAAGGTGTTATTCTAGTACGAACTCTATGATAGATCGAACGGAAAGAATAGCTTCGTGTTATTTTACTACGGAATCTTGAATGGATCGATCAGAAAGGATAACTTTGAGGTGGTTTCGTACCCTACAATAATCTCTTCGTTTGTTCTCCGCTATTAGTGACTTTGGAGTGACTCTTTGTTACATGTTGAGGGATAGTTATATGATCCAATTATGTTATTATTGTTGAGAGAACTTGCACTACTGAAAGTATGAACCCTAGGCCTTGTTTCCTAGGATTGCAATACCGTTTACGCTCACTTTTATCGCTTGCTACCTTGCTGTTTTTATATTGTCAGATTACAAATACCCATATCTGCCATTCATATTGCACTTGTATCACCATCTCTTCGTCGGACTAGTGCACCTATACAATTTACCATTGTATTGGGTGTGTTGGGGACACAAGAGACTCTTTGTTATTTGGTTGTAGGGTTGTTTGAGAGAGGCCATCTTCATCCGACGCCTCCCACGGATTGATAAACCTTAGGTCATCCACTTGAGGGAAATTTGCTACTATCTTACAAACCTCTGCACTTGGAGGCCCAACAACGTCTACGAGAAGAAGGTTGTGTAGTAGACATCATTATATTATCTGTTTTTGATGTCTAATGGGCTTTAATATGCTATTTTATATTATTTTTGGGACTAACATATTAACTGGAGGCCCAGTGCCAATTTCTGTTTTTTTGCCTATTTTAGTGTTCCGCAAAAAAGGAATACCAAATGAAATCCACACGGAATGAAACCTTGGCGATGATCTTTCTTGGACAGAAAGCAAACCAAGAGACTTGGAGTGGAAGTCTAGGGGTGCATTTGGATTGCAACCAATAGCAGCCATACCAAAAAATTGGCAAGCCCATGAAATTTGGCTAGCGCTTGGATAGCAGCCAAAATTTTGGCTCACCCTACGTTCCGCCAACTGGCCAGTGCAATTCTTGCCAACGCACGGATGAGTTCGCGGCATGAAAAAGCTCCGCCAAAAAATTAGCAGTGCCCTCGCCCGCTCCCTCCATGTGGCCTGCTTAATTATCGCAACAATTAACTCGCGATTTACCCTGAGAGCGATTTGTAGATCCGCATATTTCTCCCGTTCCCTCATCGTTTGGTAGTAGGTACTCCTTTTTTGGCTCAACAAACCCGCATGTGCATGCAGGAAGATAGCTACCTAATTACCACGAAATTAGCATGAGTGGTGTAGGTTTATTAATCCGCTAAGTAGTAATTAATTTGTTTATTATACTAGTACAGTCGAGTAGCAGCCCTACCTCATAGAACTACTCTTGAAAAGCACAGAATTTCTTTTTACCTAAAATAAAAAAAGGGATATATGTTTTGACGAATGTAACATTGCTTTTGCATGCCCATTTTTTGTTACTTTCTATGTATTGTAGCTATTAAAAAAATCATGTCATATTTTTTTCAGGGCGTGTCACATTTTTTGACTTGGAATAAAATGAAGCATGGATTAATCCTAATTCCCAAAGTTTGCTGTGTTAGTTGGCAGCAAACCAAATGACAGCTCAGTGATTTTTCCAAAAAATTGGTAGGTACATTGGATCTAAACTAAACAAGAACAACCAACCAAAATTTTGGCCATGCCCTCACTTCGGTCCTGCCAAAAAATTGGTGGGGCTAGTTGGGGCACAAACCAAACACACCCTGGAACTCCATGAGGCGGCCACGAGGCAGGAGGGCGCGCCTAGGGGTGTAGGCGCACCACACCCTCTTGGGCCCCATGTAGCTCCACTAACGCACTTCTTTCACCTATATATACTCTTATACCCTAGAAACATCAGGGGAGCCACGAAACCACTTTTCCACCGCTGCAACCTTCTCTACCCATGAGATCCCATCTTGGGGCCTTTTTCGGCGATCTGCCGGAGGGGGAATCGATCACGAAGGGCTTGTACATCAACACCATAGCCTCTCTGATGAATTGTGAGTATTTTACCACAGACCTTCGGGTCCATAGTTATTAGCTAGATGGATTCTTCTCTCTCTTTGATCTTTAATTCAAAGTTCTCCTTGATGTTCTTGGAGATCTATTCGATGTAATACTCTTTTGCGGTGTTTTGCCGAGATCCGATGAATTGTGGATTTATGAACTTAATTATATATGAATATTATTTGGTTCTTCTCTCACTTCTTATATGCATGATTTGATATCTTTGCAAGTCTCTTCGAATTATCGGTTTATCTTGGCCTACTAGATTGATCTTTCTTGCAATGGGAGAAGTGCTTAGCTTTGGGTTCAATCTTGCGGTGTCCTTTCCCAGTGATAGTAGGGGCAGCAAGGCACGTATTGTATTGTTGCCATCGAGGATAAAAAGATGGGGTTTATATCATATTGCTTGAGTTTATCCCTCTACATCATGTCATCTTGCTTAATGCGTTACTCTGTTCTTATGAACTTAATACTCTAGATGCATGCTGGATAGCGTTTGATGTGTGGATTAATAGTAGTAGATGCATAATCATTTCGGTCTTCTTGACATGGACGTTATGCCTATATTCATGATCATTGCCTTAGATATCTTCATAACCATGCGCTTTTCTATCAATTGCTTGGCAGTAATTTGTTCACCCACCGTAATACATGCTATCTTGAGAGAAGCCGCTAGTGAAACCTATGGCCCCCTGGTCTCTTTATTATTATATTGCATCTCTTTTATTTACATCGCATCTCATTTACTATGTTGCAATCTTTACTCTCCAATCTATACAACAAAAACACCCAATATATTTACTTTACTATCTTTATCAGATCTCACTTTTGCGAGTGACCGTGAAGGGATTGACAACCCCTTTATCGCGTTGGTTGCACGGTTCTTGATTGTTTGTGCAGGTACTACGTGACTTGTGCGTTGTCTCCTACTGTATTGATACCTTGGTTCTCAAAACCGAGGGAAATACTTTCGCTACTTTGCTGCATCACCCATTCCTCTTCAAGGGAAAACCAGCACATGCTCAAGAGGTGGCATTGAACCTGCTTTGAACTTGATCAAATTGAAGTTTACAACGTGAAGTTTAGGGGATTGACTAGAAACGGCCAAAAATTGCTTGCGTATATATCCACTAAGTGTTTTAGTTCATTAACTTTTAAAGGATCGGCTAGAGATTGCCTGATGCCTTGTTTATTCCAGTTCTTCACAATGTGATGCTCTATATGTGCAACTATTTGCCGTGCAGTTCAATTTCATTAATAACAGTTTCAACAATACCACTATGAATTACGATATTCGGTTACTGTTAAGGATGTTGCAGTTAACATGCCTTTTTGTTTTTAACAATAACTAGTGTACTTTAGACCTTCACACTACCAGTTTGAATGACTATATTTCCTTGTTTTTAAAAGTTATGCATGTTGCAGTTAACACACCTTTCCACCTTTTGTTTTGCTTAACAAGCATGCTTAAACCTGCACACTGAAGCCATCATTTGTAGATTATGTTGTCTTCCATGGATATATTTGGTTGATGTTTAGCCTGTTTTGCTTAACATGCCTTTATATGTACTCATAGATGACAATATTGAGAACAGTGCTATTTTCGATCGAGGTTAGTTTCATCGCATTGCTTATATGTATTCACTGTTCAAGATATCGGTAGCTGGTACCATATAGCCCAGGGGATGATAAGGGATTAATCGTCGAATCAGACATTTCAGTGAATATATCTGTAACCCATTTATCGATAGGTTAACTAGGGCCATATTTAGTATGTCTGAGGCTACATAGCAACATGCATTGTACTGAATGACTAAATATGCAATCCCAGGCTACATAGCAACAAGCAAGAGTGTTACCTTAATGTTCTGATGATGTCTAGATATACATGTAATAAGATCTTATATAATGGGATGGAGGGAGTGTTGTACTACATCATTTTGCAATTATTGTTTAGCTTCTAAAATCAACTTGGTGCTCTTAGGTACATATGTCATTGCCAAAAAACCACACTTCGACCCTTTCTTCGTATGAGACAATGAGATATTCATGAACCAACATAAAGTGAGGAAACTGATAAAGATTGTTATTAAATTGGGTCAAAAGATGTCAATCAAACTATTTGTTTACACTTTAGGCAAGACAATAGTGAACTGCAGGATGGTAAGTAAGAACTCTGTAGTCTTCTTTTTACTGTCCGTAATGAGTTATGTTAGATGACAATGTCTGAATCTTTTTTCCTTTGCAGTGGATCCTGAAGCAGTTTACTTAAGATAACCTCTCAAACTACACGATTGGCGGGGCAGCCATCACAAGGGGTTGGACTAGAGTCGTGTGTTCCTGCTGCATCGAGGAGAGCAAAATAGGGCCATTCCGCTTCACCTTTTCCAACAACCAGAATGTCTCACCTCTTTCTTTACCATCTGTGATAGTACAAGTATACAACCCTGGTTCATCATTCTTTATTTGGTGCTTATGTAATTCTTGAACATATGTACCTGTGAATCAAATAATGCATTGTTGTTTGAACCTGATGGATATAAATAAAGTTAAAGCCTACTTTCAAATTCAAATTAGGTACAATTTTAAATAGAAACAATTAAATTAGGGTGAAATTATGGTCTACAGGTCATTACGGTGCACACGGTCTATAAAGCACAACGTGTGTGATATACATCATAATCGCACATGGTTCACGGAGAGGAAACTTGTGTAACCATGCACACAGTGGCAGTTTGCAAAGCATGTGTGATGTCAGACAATATCACAAATGGTGCGGGAAAACTAAATTTGTGTGATTGTCGACATATCGTACACAATTTACAATCATGAACTGTTTGTGATGAGCCAGGCATCGTAAACATAGAGCTAGTTTGGTACATGCCTGGAAAAATCCCGTGCATGGAATGTGCCTGGTTTTAGGTAAAACCACAGAACTCTGACTGCAATGGCAATGCGAGCACAAACGAGTAGCAAGGATGAAGCGTTTGGGATATTTAAGATATCTGAAATAGTTTTATAGGGGTAACTGTATGCATCAAGGCTCCCTATCCCCGACGATTTCTGGGTCATGTGGGAAGGACCCCCCAATCGCAGTCAGTCAACCGTTTGAATAGCTGAGGGAGTCCTGGGTTAAGGGGTCCTCGGGCGTCCGGGCTATGTAACATATGCCAAACTGATGGGCTATGAAGATACAAGACACAAGACTTCCTCCCGTGTCCGGATGTGACTCTCATTTGCGTGGATGGCAATCTTGGTGTTGGGTATGTAGATTCCTTCCTTTGTAAACCGACTCTGTACAACCCTAGGCCCCTCCGGTGTCTATATAAACTGGAGGGTTTAGTTTGTAGAGGCAACCATAATCACAATCATACAGACTAGACTTCTAGGGTTTTGCCACAACGATATCGTGGTAGATCAACTCTTGTAATCCTCATACTCATCAAGATCAATCAAGAAGGACGTAGGGTATTACCTCCATAAAGAGGGCCTAAACCTAGGTAAACATCGTGTCCCCTGTTTCCTGTTACCATCGACCCTAGACGCATAGTTCGGGAGCCCCAACCCGAGATCCACTGGTTTTGACACCGACATTGGTGCTTTCATTGAGAGTACCGCTGCGTCGTCACCAGAAGGTTCGATGGCTCCATCAATCATCTACAACAATGCTTCCCTGGGGGAGGTTTTTCTCCCCGGTCAGATCTTTGTGTTCGGCGGCTTTGCACTGCGCGCCAACTCGCTTGGCCATCTAGAGCAGATTGATAGCTACGCGCCAGGTCACCAGATTAGTTTTTGAAACTTGGATTATGTGGCTGACATCCGAGGAGACTTGATGTCCCAAGGAGTCATGACCCCAACCTCTGCTCTAGCGTTAGAGCCGGAGCGCGTCGCTAGGTCCGAAGATGGGATTTCTAAACCCACCGGACTATCTATGGCCACTAAGCCCAGTACGGGAGAGTCAGACTCTTCCCGGACACTGGCTCTGAACTCTCAAAGTCAGCATCGTGTGAGCTCGGCCGAGGAATCCCCTTCCCGCCGTACTCCACATATTTTCTTCTCCCTAGACAAACCTTGCCTTTAAGCGAGGCTCTGGACTTGATGCGACCCCTCGTCATTATAGAGGAGCAATGTCCGAACTACGCCCAACCCGGACTAGGGGCTGAGAGTAGGGAATTTTACGCCCCACCCACCTCCCACTTCATAGCCACTGTCGAGGACATAACTGACATGCTCGATTACGGCTCCAAAGACATCGACGGTATGGACGACGATGCTAGAGAAGAGCAGGCCCAAAATCCGTCGTTTACCAGACGTTGGACGGCCACCTCTTCGTATGACGTGTACATGATGGATACACCCAAGGAGGGTGACGGCGATAATGAGAAAAATCCAGTAGAGGATAAACCTCCCGAGATACAATCAAAATGCCGACGGCGCCGTTCTAAATCACGCCGCAGCAAAGACAGCAATACCATCATGAGTGACAACAATACTCCGGACGATGCCGAAGACCAAGAAAACCCCGTCGAGCGAAACTCTGAACAAGACGATCGGGAGGATGGGAAAGTTAGCCCTGATGAACAGGCCGCAAATGAAGACTCGGAGGATAGTAATTACCTTCCACTCTCTGAGGATGAGGTGAGCCTCGGCGACGAAGACTTTATCGTGCCTGAGGAACCTCTCGAGCAAGAGCGCTGTAAGCAATGGCTAATAGCCACTGCAAGGAGTCTGAAAAAGAAACAACAGCAACTTCAAGCTGATCAAGATCTACTCAACGACAGATGGACTAATGTCTTGACAGCCGAGGAATACGTCCTCGTGCGCCCAACCAAAAGTTACCCAAAGCGTAAACTGCTACCTCAATTCGATGACGAGGAACTTGAGACCGTACCAGCAAGACGTAATGCGGCTGACCGACCACATGGCCGGGACAAAACGGCAAGTCAAGCCGATCACCGGCCCATACTATCTCGCCGTAAAGGTAGAGACATAACGGCTCGGGGATACACATATGACCTGCATTAGGACCTAAAGAATAGAGCAGGTCCGGCCAGGTCAATCTACGGATCACGGGAGCGTGCCTCGACGCGCGACGACGGCTATCAAGCCAAACATGACAAGCATAATCACGCCCGGGCCGAAAGCCGCAGATGGACTCCATCCGGACTACGTCGCGACTTGGCCCAATATAGAGGCTCCGCACACCCCCTCTACTTTACTGATGAAGTGATGGAGCATGAATTCCCAGAAGGGTTTAAACCAGTAAATATCGAATCATAAGATGGAACAATAGATCCCGCAGTATGGATTGAAGACTTTCTTCTCCATATTCATATGGCTCGCGGTGATGATCTTCATGCCATCAAATATCTATCGCTAAAACTCAACGTACCAGCTCGGCACTGGGTGAACAGCCTGCCCGAAAACTCCATTGGCAACTGGGAGGACTTGGAAGACACCTTCCGCGACAACTTCCAAGGCACATACGTTCGACCCCCGGATGCCGGTGACTTAAGTCACATAGTCCAACAGCCCGGAGAGTCAGCTAGGAAATTCTGGACAAGGTTCTTAACTAAAAAGAACCAGATCATCGATTGCCCGGATGCCGAGGCCCTAGTGGCCTTTAAGCACAACATCCACAACGAATGGCTCGCCCGACACCTTGGCCATGAAAAGCCGAAGTCCATGGGGGCCCTCATGGAACTTCTGACCCGCTTTTGTGTGGGCGAAGATAGTTGGCTAGCCCATAGCAATCATAATGCAAGCGAACCTGGCACCTCCGAAGCTAAGAATAGCAACGGCAAGCCCTGACGCAACAGGCATAAGCATCAAAACAATGGTGACAATACTGATGACACGACGGTTAACGCCGGATTCAGTGGCTCCAAGTCTGGTCAGCGGAAGAAGCCATATAAAAGGAACAATTCAGGCTCTTCCAGCCTGGACTGCATACTCGATCGTCCATGTCAGATCCATGGCACCCTTGATAAACCAGCCAATCATACCCACCAGACTTGTTGGGTCTTCAAACAGGCTGGCAAATTAAATGCCGAACACAAGGAGAAGGGGCCGCAAAGCAAGAATGATGACGAGGAGCCCCGTCCGCCGAACACGGGGGGACAGAAGAAGTCCCCCCACCCAAGGTTAAAATGGTGCACATGATATACGTTACCCATATCCCCAAGAGGGAGCGCAAACGTGCGCTCTGGGACGTCTACGCGATAGAGCCAGTCGCCCCAAAATTCAACCAATGGTCGTCGTGCCCGATCACTTTTGATCGCAGGGACCATCCGACCAGTATCCATCACGGCGGTTTAGCCGCACTGGTCCTTGACCTAATTATTGATGGATTCCACCTCACGCGAGTCCTCATGAACGGTGGCAGCAGCCTCAACCTGCTCTATCAAGATACAGTCTGCAAAATGGGCATCGATCCATCAAGGATCAAGCCCACAAAAATTACCTTTAAAGGAGTAATACTAGGTGTAGAGGCCCACAGAATTGATCTTCGACATCGCCCCCTTCCACAGTGGCTATCAAGCACTGCTTGGATGAACTACATTTGCTCGATTCAATGTGGTGCCACACTATGCTTATCTCAAACTTAAGATTCCCGGACCACGCGGTGTTACAACAGTCAATGGAAACACGGAGCGCTCCCTACGTACTGAGGAGCACACCACGGCCCTAGCAGCAGAAGTACATAGCGGCCTTATCAAGAAGAACCTTAATTCGGTGGGCAAGCTCCCGAACACTATCAAACGAGTCCGGACTACTATGCAACAGGACAGTCCAGCCCATCAGGAGCTCGACTAGAAATTCGGCCTCCGTCTTAGTCCCGACCAAATGGCGGCGTACGTACCGCGCGTACATAACTATGCACTCAAAATACCATGGGCATAGACGGAGGCGTAACTTGATTGTGGTCCATCATACGGCTCCCACACATACTTTTCATTTTCCTTTTTACTATTTTTTAGTCTTTTCTTTCACAGGCCCCTCCCCGACGGCCTGATCATCGGTCCTTTTGAAGGATAGATATACCAAGGCGGCAAGTAGTACAAACATGTGGGGGAATCTCTAGATGTTCTTCTTGACGATCAATCTACCTGTTTTCAGGACCCGCACGCAGCTCCCCCTTGGTCTTGACATGTTAAATAGGCCTGTTGCTTATCGCACTATTTGTACAAATATGCTTTGATGTAACAATCAAATTATAATGGACACAGTTTGCGGCCCAACATACGTGGCACTAGCTTACTACCTCAGCAACATGAGAGGTCGTAGCCAGCAAAGACGCCTGATTATTCACATAGACACATATGGTTAGTCTCCTGCGAAATTAAGTTGATCATCTATCCGACTTTTCTTTTCGAACACTGGACAGTGTCTCAGGGGCTACTGTCTATACTATGACATTCCTTTTGCATAAATTGTGTTTTCATACCTCAAAGCCTGTTAGAAGCCTTGTGCCGGCTTCGACCAGTCTGCTCTTCAGGGACATAATCCTCTCAACCACGGTGTTCCTCAACAATGGAAGCACTTCGCAGCGCTTCTAGTAGAGTATCCGGTGCATCTGGATGGACAGAGGTCACTGGTGGAATCCATGCACCTCCTTCTTTTGAAGGAGGCTGCTTGCCAGATTCCGGAGTCGTATAGGTCTCTGGAATTGTATTCTGCTGGGGGCCTGATTGGATATGGTCCCCATCGCCGGTCTCCATGGGGATTTGCTCCCCCATGTGTCTGGCGGCCGAGGGTTCACCTTCTGGCGCCACCCTGACGGCCTCATGCGTCTCTTCCTGGCCTAGGGAGGTCCTTCGGGACAGCACCTCTGTTTTATCCATGGCCTTGGGAGAAGAGGCTGCCAGAAGGGACCCGATGTCCATCACCTTCGGATCCAGCGAATTCCTTGAAGATGAGGATCGCTGGAGGTTGAAACGAGATGGACTGCAGCGCATAATTCAACATGTTAAAACCATGTAGTAAAGGAGCCGGATATATGTGTGCGACTTTGAGTACATACGATTCGGCCAGGGGCTTATTCCTGGGGCGGCACTCAGAGCTGCTATCGATGTCCCACGCTGAGTTTTCCGTGGAGGAGACCTTCCCCTTCATGGACGCCTCTGCCTCCAGATGCGTGGAGGCTGCCCTTTTCTTCCTCCCCCTCCCGGGGAGAGTTGCTTTCCTCCTCCTCCTCATCGTCCTCGGTGTGGGAGGAGTGGGTCTCGGCGTCTTCGAACGTCACATCCGAAGTGCCATTATGGCGGAGACCACCCCTGGTCTCCTTGGCCTTCTTCTTGGCCATCTTCTCCGGCGCTTGGTAGGGCGCCGGAACCAGCATCTTCGTCAGAAGAGGGATTGCTGGGTTTTCGGGCAGCGGAGTCGGACACTGGGTCCGCTTCGCCTTCTTTGTCCAGCCCTGAAAAAATAAATGGGGAAGCTTAGGCATCTTCCTTGAGTATGCAAGTAAAGGATGCACCTTGAAATACGAAAAACTTACTAAACTGGCGGGATGGGCTAGGTCAAGCCTACGGTCCTCGGTCGTCGCCGGCCAAGTCTCGTTGGCCTTAAAGAGCACCTTCCAGATGTCTTCGTGCGTAGTGCCGAAGAACTGTTGCAAGGTCTGGTGCTTGGCCGGATCGAACTCCCACAAATGGCAAGTCTGGCTTTGGCACAGAAGGATCCGGCGAGCAAGCATCACCTGAATCACATTGACAAGCTTGATTTTCTTGTCCACCATGCTCCTGATGCGCGTCTAAAGCGCTGTCAGCTCGTCCGGTGAAAACCAGTCCAGGCCCTTCTCTAGCCAGGAGGTGAGCCGCATCGGGGCACCGGACTGGAATTCGGGAGCCGCGTCCCAGGTGGCGTCACGAGGCTCTGTGATATAGAACCATTGGTATTTCCACCCTTTGACGGTCTCCACGAAGGTACCTTTGGGCCATGTGACATTGGGCATCTTGCTCACCATAGCGCCTCCGCACTCTGCGTGTTGACCACCCACCACCTTCAGCTTCACATTGAAGATCTTTAACCACAATACAAAGTGGGCTGGGATGTGGAGGAAGGCCTCACACATGACAATAAATGCCAAGATGTTGAGGAAGGAGTTGGGGGCAGATCATGGAAATACAGCCGTAGTAGAACATGAGTCCGCAGACAAATGGGTGGAGAGGGAATCCCAATCCGCGGACGAAGTGGGTGATGAATACCACCATCTCATGAGGCTACGGGGTGGGAATGATCTGCCCCGTTGCTGGAAGCTAGTGGGCGATTTCCTTGGCTAAGTACCCGGCTTCCCGGAGCTTGGTGATGTCCTTCTCCTTGACGGAGGAAACCATCCACTTGCCCTGCGCTCCAAATCCGGAAATGGCTGGAGTGCTTTTTTGAGGTGGAAAGGTGAAGGAAATATGCCCTAGAGGCAATAATAAAGTTGTTATTTATATTTCCTTATATCATGATAAATGTTTATTATTCATGCTAGAATTGTATTAACCGGAAACTTAGTACATGTGTGAATACATAGAAAAACAGAGTGTCACTAGTATGCCTCTACTTGACTAGCTCGTTGAATCAATGACGGTTATGTTTCGTAACCATAGACATGAGTTGCCATTTGATTAATGGGATCACATAATTAGAGAATGATGTGATTGACTTGACCCATCAGTTAGCTTAGCACGATGATCATTTAGTTTGTTGCTATGGCTTTGTCCATAACTTATACATGTTCCTATGACTAGGAGATCATGCAACTCCCGAAAATAGGAGGAACACTTAGTGTGCTATAAAACGTCACAACATAACTGGGTGACTATAAAGATGCTCTACAGGTGTCTCCGATTGTGTTTGTTGAGTTGGCATAGATTGAGATTAGGATTTGTCACTCCGAGTATCGGAGAGGTATCTCTGGGCCCTCTCGGTAATGGACATCACTATAAGCCTTGCAAGCAATATGTCTAATGAGTTAGCTGCGGGATGATGCATTACGGAACGAGTAAAGAGACTTGCTGGTAATGAGACTGAACTAGGTATTGAGACACCGACGATCGAATCTCGGGCAAGTAACATACCGATGACAAAGGGAACAACATATATCGTTATGCGGTTTGACCAATAAAGATCTTCGTAGAATATGTGGGAGCCAATATGAATAGCTTGGTTTCGCTATTGGTTATTGACCGGAGACGTGTCTCGGTCATGTCTACATAGTTCTCGAACCCGTAGGCTCCGCACGCTTAACGTTCGGTGACGATCGATATAATGAGTTTATGTCTTTTGATGTACCGAAGATAGTTCAGAGTCCCAGATGGATCACGGACATGATGAGGAGTCCCGAAATGGTCGAGACATAAAGATTGATATATTGGATGACTATATTCGGACACCGGATGAGTTCCGGGGGTCACCGGATAATTATCAGAGTGCCGGGGGGTTATTGGAACCCCCGGGGGGGCTAATGGGCCAACATGGGCCTTAGTGGAGAGAGAGAGAGAGAGAGGGCCGGCCAAGGCAGGGCCGCGCGTCCCTCCCCCTCTAGTACGAATTGTACTAGGGAAGGGGTGCAACGCCCCCTTTCCTTCTCTTCTCTCCCTCTCCTTCCTTCCCCCTTCCTCCTCCTAGTTTGACTAGGAAAGGGGGAGTCCTACTCCTACAAGGAGGAGGACTCCTCCCCTCCTTGGCACACCTCCAAGGACCGGCCGGACTCCCCCCTTGCTCCTTTATATACGGGGACAGGGGGCACCCTAGGAAATACAAGTTGATCACTGACCCCTTAGCCGTGTGCGGTGCCCCCTCCACCATAATCGACATCGGTCATGTCATCATAGTGCTTAGGCGAAGCCCTGCGACGGTAGCTTCATCATCACCTTCATCATGCCGTCATGCTGACAAAGCTCTCCCTCGACACTCAGCTAGATCGAGAGTTCGTGGGACGTCACCGAGCCGAACGTGTGCAGATTGCAGAGGTGCCGTAATTTCGGTACTAGGATTGGTCGGATCGTGAAGACGTACGACTACATCAACCGCGTTGTCATAACGCTTCCGCTTATGGTCTATGAGGGTACGTGGACAACACTCTTCCCCTCTCATTCCTATGCATCAACATGATAGATCTTGCATGTGCGTAGATTTTTTTTGAAATTACTGCATTCCCCAATAGTGGCATCAGAGCCAGGTTTATGCATAGATGTTATATGCCCGAGTAGAACACAAAGGAGTTGTCGGCGTGGGTATATACATATTGCCTGCCGTCACTAGTTGTTTCTTTATTCGGCGATATTGTTGGATGACGTGGCCCAGACCGACATTACGCATACGCTTACGCAAGACTGGATCTACAGACGTGCTTCACACATAGGTGGCTAGTGGGTGTCAGTTTCTCCAACTTTAGTTGAATCGGATTCATTGAACCGGGTTCTTTCTGAAGATCAAAACGTAATCACTATACCGCGTTGTGGTTTTTGATGCATAGGTAAGAACGGTTCTTTCTCAGCCCGTAGCAGCCACGTAAAACTTGCAACAATAAAATAGAGGACGTCTAACTTGTTTTTGCAGGGCATGTTCTGATGTGATATGGTCAAGACAAGATGCTAAATTTTATTGTATGAGATGATCATGTTTTGTAACACAGTTATCGGCAACTGGAAGGAGCCATATGGTTGTCGCTTTATTGTATGCAATGCAATCACCATGTAATTCCTTTACTTTATCACTAAGCGGTAGCAATAGTCATAGAAGCAATAGTTAGCGAGACGACAACGATGCTTCGATGGATATCAGGGTGTCAAGCCGGTGACGATGGTGATCATGACGGTGCTTTGGAGATGGAGATCAAAGGCACAAGATGATGATGGCCATATCATATCACTTATATTGATTGCATATGATGTTTATCCTTTATGCATATTATTTTGCTTAGTTTAGTTCATCGATAGCATTATAAGATGATCTCTCACTAAATTTCAAGGTATGAGTGTTCTCCCTGAGTATGCATCGTTGCTATAGTTCGTCGTGCTGAGACACCACATGATGATCGGGTGTGATAAGCTCTAAGTTCACATACAAAGGGTGCAAGCCAGTTTTGCACACGCAGAATATTCGGGTTAAACTTGACGAGCCTAGCATATACAGATATGGCCTCGGAACACTGAGACCGAAAGGTCGAGCGTGAATCATATAGTAGACATGATCAACATAGTGATGTTCACCATTGAAGACTACTCCATCTCACGTGATGACCGGACATGGTTTAGTTGATATGGATCACGTGATCACTTAGATGATTAGAGAGATGACTATCTAAGTGGGAGTTCTTAAGTAATTTGATTAATTGAACTTTAATTTATCATGAACTTAGTACCTGATAGTATTTTGCATGTCTATGTTGTTGTAGATAGATGGACCGTATTGTTGTTTCATTGAATTTTAATGCATTCCTAGAGAAACCTAAGTTGAAAGATGATGGTAGCAACTACATGGACTGGGTCCATAACTTGAGGATTATCCTCATTGCTGCACATAAGAATTACATCCTGGAAGCACCGCTAGGTGACAAACCCGCTACAGGAGCAACACCAGATGTTGTGAACACCTGGCAGAGCAAAGCTGATGACTACTCGATAGTTTCGTGTGCCATGCTTTACGGCTTCGAACTGGGACTTCAATGATGGTTTGAACGTCATGGAGCATATGAGATGTTCCAGGAGTTGAAGTTAATATTTCAAGCAAATAACCGGATTGAGAGATATGAAGTCTCCAATAAGTTCTAGAAGTGCAAAATGGAGGAGAATAGTTCTGTCAGTGAACATATACTCTGAATGTCTGGGTACCACAACCACTTGACTCAGCTGGGAGTTAATCTCCCTGATGATAGTGTTATTGACAGAGTTCTTCAATCACTGCCACCAAGCTACAAGATCTTCGTGATGAACTATACTATGCAAGGGATGGATAAGACGATTCCTGAGCTCTTCGCAATGCTAAAGGCTGAGGTGGTAGAAATCAAGAAGGAGCATCAAGTGTTGATGGTCAACAAGACCACCAGTTTCAAGAAAAAGGGTAAAGGGAAGAAGGGGAACTTCAAGAAGAACAGACGCCAGTTGCAGCTCAAGTGAAGAAACCCAAGTCTGGACCTAAGCCTGGGACTGAGTGCTTCTACTGCAAAGGAACTGGTCACTTGAAGCGGAACTTCCCTAAGTATTTGGCGGAGAAGAAGGATGGCAAAGTGAAAGGTATATTTGATATACATGTTATTGATGTGTACCTTACTAATGCTCACAATAGTGCCTGGGTATTTGATACTGGTTATGTTGCTAACATTTGCAACTCGAAACAGGGGCTACGGATTAAGCGAAGATTGGCTACGGATGAGGTGATGATGTGCGTGGGAAATGGTTCCAAAGTCGATGTGATCGCCGTCGGCACACTACCTCTACATCTACCTTCGGGATTAGTTTTAGACCTAAATAATTGTTATTTGGTGTCAGCGTTGAGCATGCACATTATATCTGGATCTTGTTTGATGCGAGATGGTTATTCATTTAAATTGGAGAATAATGGTTGTTCTATATATATGAGTAATATCTTCTATGTTCATGCACCCTTGATGAGTGGTCTAATTTTTACTAAATCTTGATAGTAGTGATACACATGTTCATAGTATTGAAGACAAAAGATGCAGAGTTGACAATGATAGTGTAACTTATTTGTGGCACTGCCATTTGGGTCATATTGCTGTAAAGCGCATGAAGAAACTCCATTCTGATGGACTTCTGGAATCACTTGATTATGAATCACTTGGTACTTGCGAACCATGCCTCATGGGCAAGATGACTAAAACTCTGTTCTCCGGAACAATGGAGCGAGCAACAGAGTTATTGGAAATCATACATACTAATGTATGTGTTCCAATGAACATTGAGGCTCGCGGCGGATATCATTATTTTCTCACCTTCATAGATGATTTGAGCACATGTGGGTATATCTACTTAATGAAACATAAGTCTGAAACATTTGAAAAGTTCAAAGAATTTCAAAGTGAAGTGGAAAATCATCGTAACAAGAAAATAAAGTTTCTACGATCTGATCGTGGAGGAGAATATTTGAGTTACGAGTTTGGTCTTCATTTGAAACAAAACGGAATAGTTTCGCAACTCACGCCACCCGGAACACACTACAAGAAATATGTCAACTTATGACCACCACTATTGGTCACTGAATGGTCACAAATTTCCATTTATGACCTTTTTGTGACCAAAAACATAAGGTCAAAAGCTGGGCGTCGTAAACTGACTATAGCGACCTTTAACAAAAGGTCGTTGATCCTATGACCTTCTGTTTTGGTCGCTAGCTCTCTCCCCAGGCCATGTCGGATCCGACGTGGCAATCTGACGTGGCAAAATTGCGACGAATTGAAAAGGTCGTTGGTTAAAATCAGCCCGGTCCAATTGGGGGTTTTACATGGGCCGAGCCCATTAATTCAGCCCATTTTATGTTTTTTTCAGTTAATTTTCGCTAGCTACATGGGCCTATCCCAACATGGCATTTTTTGTTTTCTAAGCCTTTTCCATTTTCTGGGCCTCAGCCTTTTTGCGGTCCATTTTCTATTTTTGAGACTTTTTTTGTTCCATCTTTGTCCAGCATTGTTTGGGCCAAAGCCTCTTCCAACCCATCAATATTTTCAGCCCGCTAATTCATAGGACTGGACAACAGAGAAATATATGAGTTTTTTTTAGTTTGCTATCAAAGCAATATTTGTTTCGTCGTACAATCATATATCATATGTACATCTTCATCAGATTATCTATACATAAGCAATAGCAACTAAAAGAATGCCATCTATATCAAACGACAGCGAAGCAACAAAGAAGATATACTGCCATCATAACTCCAACAGACAACTAATGTACACTACCTACGAGAAGGCCAAACAGAAAAGGAATCGCTGAAAAGATGATCACTAGCTTAGATATTCAGAGACCACTGCCATGTTGTCAATTGGATTTGGTTGCAACCCTTCCAGTTTGCTAAGAGCATCTTTCCAGCAGCATATCTTCTCATAACCTAAAAAGAGAACATAAACCAGCATAAGAATTTGAAACTTCTTGTCCTACCAAAACATTAGTACTTGTTTAAAACAAAGGATTATCAGCAAAAGTTATTTCCAGCAGCATATCTTCTCATAACCTAAAAAGAGAACATAAACCAGCATAAGAATTTGAAACTTCTTGTCCTACCAAAACATTAGTACTTGTTTAAAACAAAGTAGTAGTTTTAGCACACTAGTACATGTGACATGAAGTTTGGCTAAATTACAGAGATAAGTCCCACTATAACAGCAAGTCCTACTATAAAAGTTTCAACTAATGCTACTACTGATGCATGACAATATGTGTGTCAAATAGTTACTGCAATATTTAAATAATCTCTGGCAAGTTTCATCTAATGTTTCATTTAGATTTAGTTAATGGAAAAGACTCATCTCTGGAGTAGTTTAATTGAAAAGAATCTACAGAATACTCCAGTAATTAGAGTACACAGCTGAGATGCTGGAAAGAACATTGCACAGGCAGGACAAACTACTCCATCTCGGACCGATACTTGGACTTTGCTTGAATGGAGGACTTGACACGGTTACTGTCCAGTATCCTGCCATATAATCTCTTGCGGTCCTTTATGTATCGAGTCTGAAAGATATATATTTTTTGTGAGCAGTCAGCACAACAAAATCAACCAGAAACAATACAAGATGACTTTGATTTAGACATTTCAAACCATGCATGTTCAGAACATAAATTAGTACTAGTTCTCTATATATGGTGTTCATTTATTTCAGCATCATATATATGGACTTTGAATGTAAACAAGCAGCCAGATTTAATTTCATGCCAAAATTTCTAGATAAGGCACAGATTAGGTGATGGTTTAAACTATAGCACCAAACTGTAAAAACAAGCAAAGATTAGAGTTCCGCCAACTGTGCACTAAAGACACGCCAGTATTTTATCATTCTACTTATTATTATTTTAACAAGATCATTCTACTTATCTGAAATAGGCATATTCGTCAAAACTGGGAATTAAATTGGCACATATGACAAACTTAGCAAGAAATAAGCATTGAATGTTTCACATACACGACAAGGTTTAAAAACAATCATTCAAAGTTACAGCAGATCAAAGTTCCATTTAAGTATAAGGAACAATACTCATATTCAATCAGTAAGCAACTATGTCAAAATTAATTCAGATTTACTAATGTGTGTGTCAAATGATACATGCATCAAGCATAAGGCCATCAAGCATCATGCCCTTATCTGTTCAACAAGACAAGAACATACCTGACTTTGTGTTGATATGATCGATGGTTCTGCCATTGAACATCAGTCTGCATCATTGTTGATGATGGATGCCGCATGTACATGTCCATTTAGAAGTATACCATGCAAAATGTTACACAAGCAGGTATTAGCATAAAGTAGAGCTTCTATAGTACATGTAAACTTTAAATATGAAGGACCAAGAGTTCCGGAAGCAATGAATCTGGCATGGATAAACCAGGACATGATGAAACAAATTATTCCTGGTGCATTTAAACAGGAATATGGTGTCCACTTCATGCCCCCAAAATACGTTTGAGTGGCAGGACACGGCATAGGACAGGCCACTCCGTAATTAAAATACTGAACTGGGTTGTTAGAGCTAATTGTAGTGAAACTAGCAGAACGACAAACAAGACGAAAATATAAATACAAGGCCAACTAAAACTTGGGTTTAGTACACAGGTACAGTTTAAAAGCAAATCAGATCAACTATAAAATCATGCACCTGGGTTTTACTTATCAAGGTTTTTCACTTTCCATTTACACAACACAAAAACTAAATTGATTAGATAAGTTCAGAGAGATATTTGAGAAATCTAAATTAGAGAACTGGGCTGTGAGTGGAACTACGATAAATTAATCAGATTTAACAATTGCTTTCAGATTCTACTTACTCTCTACTGAATAACTGGAAATTACTACTCCAATAAGTAACAACTCCCTAACTCCATATAGAAGTTGGACACTGACTCTCAGTTATACTGATTCAGTCATAGCTGACATTCAGCTACTTTCAGAAATCAAATCAGCATCCAAACGCAAACTATGTGGCACAGATTTCACGTACCATGTACACATACGGTTCCGGGCGGCCACCAGTGCTCGCACGACGCAACCCTCTCTTCTGCTTCAGCAACCTGCAAATTCCAAACAGAGAGTCAGCAACAAATTTCAGAACATCTTCAGAGATGATAGTTGGATTAGCGGAAGTGTCCTACTCACCAGCCAGAGCCTTGCTAGTTACAGCGTTGTCGCCGACGGCGGCGCAGATGGCCGTCTCCGTGACCGGTGCCGACTTGGACCATGAGAGCGACTTCATGATCGAGTCCGCCCTCCGCACCAGACTCTCACAGCCACCGCTCGCCAGCGGAGGTCGGCGGCATCTCCCCGACGTGGCCGTGGACCAAGAGGACGCGGCTCCCATGATGGTGCTCCCTTGCTGGCCACCACGCTGCACCTCTTGCTCTCCTCCCCCTCCTCACAGTTGTTGATCTCGATCCAAATTCCCTTTCGCCTCTTCATCGGCTCACCTTGGAACAGCCTCCTGGTCGCCTACGCCAGTAACTAGATCCAATGACCAGAACCATCAATCAGCGCATCGCTGCAGAAGACGGACATGATGGACAAACCACGAACTAGCAGGCGAGGAGGTTGGTTACCGAGGCAGGCGATGACGGCGAGCACGCGGAGGGGGTCGATGGAGAGCAGCAGGATGCGAGGATGTGCATGCGCGGGCAGCAGAGGGGCTCGCCGAGGGAGAGATCCAGGAGGGGATGGGGAGGGAGGTGGCGGCGTGATTTGGAAGGCAAGGAGGAGCGGGTGGTGGCGCACGGGCGCTGGCAGCGAGATCGGCTGAATCGGGGGCGGGAGGTAGGTGGCGGCTGCGAGGAGTGCATTTGGATCGGGGGAAAGAGGGGAGAGGAGTGGAGTTAGGGTTTGGGTGCGGCGGCGAGAGAGGGGGCGGGGGAGAGAGGGGGCGAGGGAGTTAGGGTTTGGGCTGCAGGTGGGGGTATCTCTTATTTATTTATTTTTTCTATACATAGATGGGTGGACGGATGTGGATGGAGAGATGGATGGATGGATGGATGGGCGCCATGTCATCGATCCGTGGGACGAGTTCTGATTGGTTCGGAAAATTAATGATTTAAAAGTACTGAAAATAGAGGGATTTTGTGAAGCAACTATCAAAAATATTTTCTAGAAGGGAATCACACAAATTTTCACTAGAGTTAGACCACATTTTATGGATAAGGACCAATTTGTATGCATTTCTGATCTTTCTAGCTATTTTTAATCATTTTCCGAGTGGCAAACATGGTTTTTTTGTGAAGAACCAACCAAATATTTGTTGCAAAATTGGACTCCATCAATTTTCTAAAATACTAGTCCATATTTAATATACAATTGAGCAAATGGTTGGGTGTAAAAAGCTTTGATCCACCTCTCGTGAAAAAGACAAATTTCCGCCGATTCAGCTAGAAGCGGGTCAAATTTGAACTGCAGCCGCCTCATAGTTCGCTATTTATTTTTTACAAAAATCATTTCTAGGTACATAAGTATCTATTTAATCAGAGAAACACCAAAAGTTTTCCAAGATTCAACCACTAGCTAGGAACGGTCAAGCCCGCCGTTTTGACCGCATTTTGAAACGGGCATAAAAAATTCAAAAAAATCAAAAAATTGGGAAACCTTCGCATTGTGTCATTATATGTGGCCAAGTTCCCAAGAAAAATAACAAACTTGTAATACGACAATTATTTTAAAAAAGTGTTCTCGGAAATGAGCTATCATCTCTGAAGATTCATGGCTTTCAAGCCAAATGATCAATCTTATGGCCACATTCGTGGCATAGTTTGTTCAAATGATCTCATATTGTGCACAAGGGTGCATATTGGAATGGCAAACAATGTTGCCTAAGGAAGTTTTCATTTTCTTTGGACGAAAAAACCATTTTTAATTTTTCGAGTGCCCGAAAGGAGGTTTTTGTGAAGGAACTACCAAATAATTGTTGCAAAGTTGGACCAAATTGATTTTCTAAAATACTAGGACATATTTAATGCACAATTGACAAAATGGTTGGGTGTAAAAAGTTTTGATCCACCTCTCATGAAAAAGACAAATTTCCGCCGATTCAGCTGGAAGCGGGTCAAATTTGAACTGCAGCTGCCTCATAGTTCGCTATTTATTTTTTACAAAAATCATTTCTAGGTACATAAGTATCTATTTAATCAGAGAAACACCAAAAGTTTTCCAGGATTCAACCACTAGCTAGGAACGGTCAAGCCCGCCGTTTTGACCGCATTTTGAAACGGGCATAAAAAATTCAAAAAAAATCAAAAAATTGGGAAACCTTCGCATTGTGTCATTATATGTGGCAAAGTTCCCAAGAAAAATAACAAACTTGTAATACGGCAATTATTTTAAAAAAGTGTTCTCAGAAATGAGCTATCATCTCTGAAGATTCATGGCTTTCAAGCCAAATGATCAATCTTATGGCCACATTCGTGGCATAGTTTGTTCAAATGATCTCATATTGTGCACAAGGGTGCATATTGGAATGGCAAACAATGTTGCCTAAGGAAGTTTTCATTTTCTTTGGACGAAAAAACCATTTTTCATTTTCCGAGTGCCCGAAAGGAGGTTTTTTTGTGAAGAAACTACCAAATAATTGTTGCAAAATTGGACCAAATCAATTTTCTAAAATACTAGGACATATTTAATGCACAATTGACAAAATGGTTGGGTGTAAAAAGTTTTGATCCACCTCTCGTGAAAAAGACAAATTTCCGCCGATTCAGATGGAAGCGGGTCAAATTTGAACTGCAGCTGCCTCATAGTTTGCTATTTATTTTTTCCAAAAATCATTTCTAGGTACATAAGTACCTATTTAATCATAAATACATGGTTTGGTGGCGATACGTCGAGGTTTGGGCGGTGGCCGAGGGCCCCATCTCTAGAGCGCGTAAACTCGCATGCCCGCCGCGTGGTCATCGCGTGACCGTGGCGTTGCCATGTGTTCTGGGTGGCCTAGACATGTCTAGTGGGTTGGGCACTCCCCAGGTTGGTGCTAGGAAGAAAATTACAACATAAGATTCTCACGAGGAGACCGATCGATGCTCAAACATGAATTAGCAGCCAAGTGTTTGATTAGCGGTATGGGAAATGCACATGGCCAATGGGCGTGAGTTTTGGCTGAGGATGATCATCTACTAAGGAGAATGTCTTCACAAATTTTGAGCTCAAAAGGAGGATCCTAGGTGGTACTTGCTTTGCAAAGTACCACGCTGGACAAAAATATGAATGTTGAAGCTGGGCTCAAAATAATGAATGGAGTGAGCTGAAATTTTGTGAAGGATGGTTATTTGGGCATAGGAAAGCATTGTAGAAAATTGATACCATTGGGACATGCCAAAGTAGTACTTCCTTCACAATGCTCTTCTATGGACAGAAACTTGGGAAAACTAGTGAGAGAGATTGGATGAATGAAATGAGCTCAAAATTGGTGTAGGTAAGTTACTTAGGTATGGTCATGCGCTGGTAAATTTTCAGATCATTTGGGTAAGCCTAGCTAGTACTTACTTCACAAAGCTTCTCTCGAGGTAGAAACTTTGGAAATTTCCCGAGAAAGATTTACTAAGAAAATTGAGCTGAATATTATCATGTGGCAATGGTTTGGGTATGGAAGAGTGCCCGAAAAGTTTGAGGGTAATAGGAGGGCTCTATATAACACTTGCTTTGCAACGTGCCAATTTGGCCATAAAATATAAATTGAACCTGGGCTCACATAGATGATTTGAATGAGCTGCAATTTGGAGGAGGGTGATAATTTGGACATATGAAGGAACTGTATAAATTTCATGTCATTTAGAGATATAAAAAAGGTACTTCCTTCACAATGCTTCTAGGTGGACAAAAACTTTCGAAATTTGCTGAAGAAGATTTGCTAGGCAAATGGAGCTGAATTTTGTCATGCGGTAATGATTTGGATAGGAAAGAGTGCCCAAAAATTCCAAGGGCAATCAAGAATATATAAATAACACTTCCTTCATAAAGTGTTGTTGTGAACAGAATAGGAAAATGAATATTGTTGAATTAGTTTTGAACTAGGCAAGGAAGGATTTTTATATATTTGATGAAGATATGCCCCAAAGAATTTATGAGATTTTTTTGGGAATTTTGGGAATGATAGAAATATAGGTTGCTTCACAACCTAGGGCAAAAACTGCCACATGGACATGACACATAGGCAAAACTGATGAGATGGCGCCTAGTCATCACAACCCACCACAATATACAAGGCTATAACCATCTATATTGGTCATTAACAACTAGAAATAAGGCAGCAGACTAGCACTGTTTGCTTTGTGACCATTTCGTGTAAGGAAATTACGACCTTTCTGACCAAAATGGTTGCAATGGTTTAGGGTTTGGAGCCCCCTGAACAGCTTTTGACCAATTGGTCTAAAATGGTCATAAATTTATGACCAATTCTTCGAGGGTCACTAACAGAAGGTCATAAGTTGACATATTTCTTGTAGTGACACCACAATGTAATTGTTCGCACATGAACACGTCACCGTGTACCTCTAATGCCGAGGGTGATGCACCGCAGCTCACGTCGAAGGAGACCCGTCCGGAAGCGCGGTACGCAAGCAATCCGGCGGGCGCTTTTCAGGACCCGAAACCCCATGCGCCCGGGAGGGACCCCGTCTGGACACGCGACAGATATGGGCTGCCCTTGGTCGGTTCGCCCGCCCCTAGAGCCCCGAGGATCGCTGGCCTTCAATATGAAGAACGAACGAAGAACGAGAGAGAAAGAACATGGGAGAGATGTAAAACTAGGGTAAAAAGTAGATGGGTTTTGCGATTGTGTGTTGCTGTTCAATTGGCCGTCACCCCTTAGGTATATAAGAGGCGGCTGGACTTCCCGTGCAAGGAAAAAGTTTGGATTCACGTCCAAAACCCTAGTCAAATTCGTATTGGTTTTATTCGAACTTTCCAAAACTGTTTGGTTTAAACTGCCTGCACCATGCGTGCCCTTTTTGTGGCAGTAAACGACCTCCGGTGAAAAAGAGTCCAGAAGCAATCTTGACCGTTTCGATAAGGCGAACAACTTTCATGTTGAATGTTTTGCGATTCTAGGCTGTCTTCAGGGCTGAATCATTCGCACAAAACAGACTGTCACTCGCGCCACCCATCAGACACATGTCTGGTAGGGCGCGCCATATGTAGCCTCCTGACAGGACTGCATTCGAATGATTCTAACTTTTGCATAAGAACTTGGATCGAAACGATTTTTATATCAAAATCGATTGTTTCGACGAGACGAAGACAATCCGTGTAGATAATTTTTCCATACGAGGCAGTCTTGGGGGTGTGATCAGCCGAATAGTGTTCTGAATACAAAATCTCGGTATTTCGAACACAAGTTCGGTCTTCGAGATGAGATCGGATGGCGATGGCCCAAACATCAAAGTTTCTCCTTCTGACGATACGGAACTTTCGTACTTTGAGCACTTCTCCATTTGAAGCCATCTTAATTAAGTTCTTGATTGTGCCAAAATCTGGTGTCAATAGTAATGTTGTGTCCAAACGTCGTAATCATTCTTTACTAGATATTGTGCGATCTATGATGTCTCTTACTGATTTACCGCTATTGTTTTGGGGTTATGCTTTAGAGACAGCTGCATTCATGTTAAATAGGGCACCATCTAAATCCATTGAGATGACACCTTATGAATTGTGGTTTGGCAAGAAACCCAAATGTCGTTTCTTAAAGTCTGGGGCTGCGATGCTTATGTAAAGAAACTTTAACCTGATAAGCTCGAACCCAAATCGGAGAAATGTGTCTTCATAGGATATCCAAAGGAGACTGTTGGGTACACCTTCTATCACATGTCTGAAGGCAAGATATTCGTTGCTAAGAATGGATCCTTTCTAGACAAGGAGTTTCTCTCAAAAGAAGTGAGTGGGAGGAAAGTAGAACTTGATGAGGTAACTGTACCTGCTCCCTTATTGGAAAGTAGTTCATCACTGAAATCAGTTCCAGTGATTCCTACACCAATAAGTGAGGAAGGTAATGATGATGATCATGAAACTTCTGATCATGTTTCTACCAAACCTCGTAGGTCAACCAGAGTGAGATCCGCACCAGAGTGGTATGGTAATCCTGTTCTGGAGGTCATGTTACTTGACCATGAAGAACCTATGAACTATGAGGAAGTTATGATGAGCCTAAATTCCACAAAATGGCTTGAGGCCATAAAATCTGAGATGGGATCCATGTATGAGAACAAAGTGTGGACTTTGGTTGACTTGCCCGATGATCGGTAGGCCATAGAGAATAAATGGATCTTCAAGAAGAAGACTGACGCTGACGATAATGTTACTGTCTACAAAGCTCGAATTGTTGCAAAAGGTTTTTGACAAGTTCAAGGAGTTGACTACGATGATATGTTCTCACCCGTAGCGATGCTTAAGTCTGTCCGAATCATGTTAGCAATTGCCGCATTTTATGACTGTGAAATTTGGCAAATGGATGTCAAAACTGCATTCCTTAATGGGTATCTTAAAGAAGAGTTGTATATCATGCAACCAGAAGGCCTTCGATCCAAAAGGTGCTAACAAAGTGTGCAAGCTCCAGTGATCCATTTATGGACTGGTGCAAGCCTCTCGAAGTTTGAATATACGCTTTGATAGTGTGATCAAAGCATATGGTTTTATACAGACTTTTGGTGAAGCCTGTATTTACAAGAAAGTGAGTGGGAGCTCCGTAGCATTTCTGATATTATATGTAGATGACATATTATTGATCGGAAATGATACTGAATTTCTGAATAGCATAAAACGATACTTGAATAATAATTTTTCAATGAAAGACCTCGGTGAAGCTGCTTATATATTGGGATCAAGATCTATAGAGATAGATCCAGAAGCTTAATTGGACTTTTACAAAGCACATACCTTGATAAAGTTTTGAAGAAGTTCAAAATGGATCAGGCAAAGAAAGGGTTCTTGCCTGTGTTACAAGGTGTGAAGTTGAGTCAGACTCAATGCCCGACCACTGCAGAAGATATAGAGAAAATGAAAGTCATTCCCTATGCTTCAGCCATAGGTTCTATCATGTATGCAATGTTGTGTACTAGACATGATGTGTGCCTTGTTATTAGTTTAGCAGGGAGGAACCAAAATAATCCAGGAGTGGATCACTGGACAGCGGTCGAGAACATCCTAAAATACCTGAAAATGTCTAAGGATATGTTTCTCGTATATGGAGGTGATAAAGAGCTAGTTGTAAACGGTTACGTCGATGCAAGCTTTGACACTGATCCGGATGACTCTAAGTCACAAACCGGATACATGTTTTTATTAAATGGTGGAGATGTCAGTTGATGTAGTTCCAAGCAGAGCGTCGTGGCGGGATCTACATTTGAAGTGGAGTACATAGCTGCTTCAAAAGCAGCAATTGAAGGAGTTTGGATGAAGGAGTTCATATCCGATCTAGGTGTAATACCTAGTGCATCTGGTCCAATGAAAATCTTTTGTGACAGTACTGGTGCAATTGCCTTGGCAAAGGAATCCATTTTTCACAAGGGAACCAAGCACATCAAGAGACGCTTCAATTCCATCCATGATCAAGTCAAGGATGGAGACATAGAGATTTGCAAAATACATACGGATCTGAATGTTGCAGACCCATTGAGTAAGCCTCTCTCATGAGCAAAACATGATCAGCACCAAGACTCCATGGGTGTTAGAATCATTACAAGGCAATCTAGATTATTGACTCTAGTGAAAGTGGGAGACTGAAGGAAATATGCCCTAGAGGCAATAATAAAGTTGTTATTTATATTTCATTATATCATATTCAATGTTTATTATTCATGCTAGAATTGTATTAACCGGAAACTAAGTACATGTGTGAATACATAGACAAACAGAGTGTCACTAGTATGCCTCTACTTGACTAGCTTGTTGAATCAATGATGGTTATGTTTCCTAACCATAGACATGAGTTGTCATTTGATTAACGGGATCACATCATTACAGAATGATGTGATTGACTTGACCCATCGGTTAGCTTAGCACGATGATCGTTTAGTTTGTTGCTATTGCTTTCTCCATAACTTATACATGTTCCTATGACTATGAGATCATGCAACTTCCGAATACCAGAGGAACACTTAGTGTGCTATCAAACGTCACAACATAACTGGGTGACTATAAAGATGCTCTACAGGTGTCTCCAATGGTGTTTGTTGAGTTGGCATAGATCGAGATTAGGATTTGTCGCACTGAGTATCGGAGAGGTATCTTTGGGCCCTCTCGGTAATGCACGTCACTATAAGCCTTGCAAGCAATATGAATAATGAGTTAGTTGCGGGATGATGCATTACGGAATGAGTAAAGAGACTTGCCAGTAATGAGATTGAACTAGGTATTGAGATACCGACAATCAAATCTCAGGCAAGTAACATACCAATGACAAAGGGAACAACGTATATCGTTATGCGGTTTGACCGATAAAGATCTTCGTAGAATATGTGGGAGCCAATATGAACATCCAAGTTCCGCTATTGGTTATTGACCGGAGACGAGTCTCGGTCATGTCTACATAGTTCTCGAACCCGTAGGGTCCGCACGCTTAATGTTCGGTGACGATCGATATTATGAGTTTATGTGTTTTGATGTACCAAAGATAGTTTGGAGTCCCGGATGTGATCATGGACATGAAGAGGAGTCTCGAAATGGTCAAGACATAAAGATTGATATATTGGATGACTATATTCGGACACCGAATGAGTTCCGGGGATCACCGGATAATTATCGGAGTGCCAGGTGGTTATTGGAACACCCGGGGGGACTAATGGGCCAACATGGTCCTTAGTGGAGAGAGAGAGGGCCGGCCAAGGCAGGGCCGCGCGCCCCTCCCCCTCTAGTCCGAATTGGACTAGGGAAGTGGGGGCGGCACCCCCCTTTCCTTGTTTTCTCTCCCTCTCCTTCCTTCCCCCTTCCTCCTCCTAGTTGGACTAGGAAAGGGGGAGTCCTACAACTACTAGGAGGAGGACTCCTCACCTCCTTGGCGCACCTCCAAGAGCCGACCGGCCTCCCCCTTGCTCCCTTATATACGGGGGCAGGGGGCACCCTAGGACACACAAGTTGATCATTGATCCCTTAGCCGTGCGCAGTGCCCCCCTCCACCATAATCCACCTCGGTCATATCATCACAGTGCTTAGGCAAAGCCCTGCGACGGTAGCTTCATCATCACCGTCATCACGCCGTCGTGCTGATGAAGCTCTCTGTAAGACCCCGGATGTAATTTACCTTATCTGTTATCCAACTCTTGCCGTTTCTGGCCTAAGTTATTTCATTTCGTCGTTGTCAGGTTTTGTCTCCGTGTGTTGTTGTCTTTGTCATGCATCTCATATCATGTCATCATGCGCATTGCATTCGCATACGTGTTCGTCTCATGCATTCGAGCATTTTCCCCGTTGTCTGTTTTGCATTCCGGCGCTCCTATGTCCTCCGGTGGTCCTTTCTACCTCTTTTCGTGTGTGGTGGTTAAACATTTCTGGATTGGACCGAGACTTGTCATGCGGCCTTGGTTTACTACCGGTAGACCGCCTGTCATGTTTCATGCCATTTGGACTTCGTTTCATACTCCAACGGTTAACCGAGGGAACGAAAAGGCCTCGTGTGTGTTGCAGCCCAACACCCTTCCAATTTGGCCCAAAAACCCACCTAAACCTCTCCCATCACCTAGGTCGTTCGATCACGATCGTGTGGCCGCAAACCGCACCTCATTTGGAGCTCCCTAGCCACCTCTACCTCTATATAAAGCCCCTCCTCCGAAATCCCGCAGTCCAAACCCTAGCAAATTCCCCTCTCCGTCGCCGGACGAAACCCCCACCACCGGACATTGTCCAAAGCCCTCACCGCCGCCATGTGGCGCCTTCCGATTTGCCGAGACGCCCGTGCCCACTTCCCCGGGCCACCGCCCGGGTCGCCCCGCCGGGGCCCAGGCGGGGCCCTCCCGGCCCGGGTCGCCGCCCGCCGCCGCCTCGCACCAGCTCCGCCCCGCGCCCGCGCCATCAAGCTCCGCCGCCACCGCGGGAGCTCGCGCCTAACCGCCTGCCTCGCCCGCCGGCCGCCGCTGCCGACCTTGCGGGGTCGCCCCGCCCCGCCGTGACGCCGTCCCTCACCGCCCCAACGCCGCGCCCCGGCGAGCTCCTCCCTCCCTCGAAGCTCCGGCCGGTCCAAGGCTCTCCGGCCACCGTGTTTTCCATCTCCGGCGAACCCCATCTCCAGCCGGCGAACTCCGGGAGCCGTGCCGCTACAGTGCTGGATCTGGATCCATATCTAATCTCGGTTGACTTTTTCCTCCCGAGACCCTAGCTTTTAGCATTTTTCCGCATGCCATAACTCTGTATCCGTAGCTCTGATTCGTGCGTGTAGCATATCAAAATGTTTGTCTCGACGAGTACATCATTTCATCTCATTGCATCATTTTCATTTGAGCTCATCTTGATGCCCGAAATGCTGTTGGAAGAGAGCTATGTGTTGAATTCGTCAGATCTGTTTCAGCAAATGGCATTTTGTCATTTTTGCCATGATTAATGTGTGCATGCTATGATCCTGAGTTCTACATGTGTTTTGTTAAATGTCATGCCATCTATACAGAGGTGCTTGCCATGTATTTTTGTGATATTTGTGGTGACTGGCACAAGCTTGCAAAGTAGCGTAATCGGTAATGCTGATTTCAGGGACTTAGAATTTCACTAAGTCCTTGTCCTGATTTTGTTGTTATGCCATATGTTCATGTTGTTTCCTAGTCATCCGTGCCTCTTTTGAGGATGTTCAGTAAGGATGTTCTGTTAACATTGTGGTGCTCTATCCATCCATGCCTTTGTTTGCAATTATAGAGCACCCTAGCTTGAGTAAATCGAGATCTACTTTTGCCATAAAGTGAATCCTAGCAGATTGTTGACATGTTTAGCGATTTTGCCGAGGATGTTGCTATTGATCCGTGCATGCTATGTTGTTGTTACTTCCATGTCTAGCTCCTATGCCATGTATTCTTGATGAGTTTACGCTTAGTTTGTCATGCCATGCTCTGTAGTGAGTGCATCGAGCTCGTAAACATGCCTACTCGTTAACTATTTTGCATGCTCCAGTTTTTTCACCAAGTCTGAATCCGTTTATGTTTTTGCCATGTTCACATGCTTGCAATTGTATTTTCTGATCCCTTTTGGCTCAAGGTCACTAAAGTACTTTTGTTAAGTGCTTTGATTAGCTTCATTCCGTGCCTTGCTTTGCCATGTTAAGTTCCTATAGCATGTAGTTTTCATGCTCTAAAGTGTGCTTCCTGATGATAAATTCCAGACTTGTGTTAATTTCACAAAGTCTGAAACCTGTTATCATTTGCACTTTTGCCATGCTTGTTTGAACCTGTTAATGGATGAACTAGCAGTAGCTCAGTGTTCATATTTGGTCAAGCTTCATGAGTGGATCCCTGACATGTATTTTGTTGTCATGTTTGAGTGCGGTAGCATATTTATCTTGATGCATTTAGTTGGTCACTTGTTGATTATCGTTGACCGGTGCCATATTTGTTTTGCTTGCCATTTCCAAACCGTGCATCCGATTCCGGTGATCTTTATATCGATTTCAATCGAAATCACCTCACCTTTCCAATGGCACCCTTGGTTTTCCATGTTGAGTCCAGGTTCAATCATTCCTTGTCAAATCTTGCATATGCATCACATACCGCATCCCGCATATCATACCATGTTTGCATCATGTTGTTTGAGCATTGCACGTGGTTGATTGTGTTCCGTTTGCTTGTTGTTCTTGTTTGGGTAGAGCCGGGAGACGAGTTCGTGAATGAGAAGCCCGTTGAGTTCGCTTACGAGGATCAAGTCAACTCTGAGAACTTTGCAGGCAAGATGACCATACCCTCGAAATCACTTCTATCTTTGCTTGCTAGATGCTCGCTCTTTTGCTATGCCTATGCTACGATACCTTCCACTTGCTTACCATGCCTCCCATATTTCCATGTCCAACCTCTAACCCACCATGTCCTAGCAAACCGTTGTTTGGCTATGTTACTGCTTTGCTCAGCCCCTCTTATAGCGTTGCTAGTTGCAGGTGAAGATTGGAGATCGTTCCTTGTTGGAACATTGTTTATTTGTTGGGATATCACCATATTATCTTGTTTATCTTAATGCATCTATATACTTCGTAAAGGGTGGAAGACTCGGCCTTTTTCCTAGTGTTTTGTTCCACTCTTGCCGCCCTAGTTTCCGTCATATCGGTGTTATGTTCCTGGATTTTGCGTTCCTTACACGGTTGGGTTATAATGGGAACCCCTTGACAGTTCGCCTTGAATAAAACTCCTCCAGCAATGCCCAACCTTGGTTTTACCATTTGCCACCTAGCCTCTTTTTCCCTTGGGTTTCCGGAGCCCGAGGGTCATCTTTATTTAAACCCCCCGGGCCAGTGCTCCTCTGAGTGTTGGTCCAAACTAGAGCCCCTTGCAGCGCCACCTTAGGGAAACTCGAGGGCTGGTTTTAGTTGTACGGATTGCTTATCTGAGTGTGCCCTGAGAACGAGATATGTGCAGCTCCTATCGGGATTTGTCGGCACATTCGGGCGGTGTTGCTGGACTTGTTTTACAATTGTCGAGGATGTCTTGTAACCGGGATGCCGAGTCTGATCGGATTGTCTTGGGAGAAGGAATATCCTTCGTTAACCGTGAGAGCTTGTGATGGGCTAAGTTGGGACTCCCCTGCAGGGATTTGAACTTTTGAAGCCGTGCCCGCGGTTATGGGCAGATGGGAATTTGTTAATGTCCAGTTATAGATAACCTGAAACTTAACTTAATTAAAATGAATCAACCGCGTGTGTAACTGTGATGGTCTCTTCTCGGCGGAGTCCGGGAAGTGAACACGGTGTTGGAGTAATTCTTGACGTAGGTTGTTCTAGGATCACTTCTTGATCATAGTTGTTCAACCTTGCTTTTGCCTTCTCTTCTCGCTCTCTTTTGCGAATAGGTTAGCCACCATATATGCTAGTCGCTTGCTGCAGCTCCACATCATACCTTGCCTTACCTATAAGCTTAAATAGTCTTGATCGCGAGGGTGTGAGATTTGCTGAGTCCCCGTGACTCATAGTTTACTTCCAAAACCAGATGCAGGGATCGACGATACCGTTCTAGACGATGCGCTTGAGCTCAAGTGGGAGTTCGATGAAGACTCTCGCCGTTACTATGTGTCTTTCCCAGATGATCAGTAGTGGTGCCCAGTTGGGGCGATCGGGGACTTTGTTGCATGTGGGGGTTGATCTTTATTTTGGTACTGTAGTCGGACCATGAGTGTATTGGATGAATGTAATGTTATTCATGTATTTGTGTGACGTGGAGAGTGTAAGACAACTATGTACCCTTTCCCCTTTTATTTATTTACATGGGTTGTTGTGAAGATTACCTTACTTGCGACATTGCTTTCAATGCGGTTATGCCTCTAAGTCATGCTTCGACACGTACAAGATATAGCCGCATCAAGGGCGTTACACTCTCCCTTGACACTCAGCTGGATCGAGAGTTCATGGGACGTCACCGAGCCGAACGTGTGCAGATCGCAGAGGTGCCGTACTTTCGGTACTAGGATCAGTCGGATCGAGAAGACGTACGACTACATCAACCGCGTTGTCATAATGATTCCGCTTACGGTCTACGAGGGTACATGGACAACACTCTTCCCCTCTCGTTGCTATGCATCACCATGATAGATCTGACGTGTGCATAGATTTTTTTTGAAATTACTGTGTTCCCCAACAAAAGGATGGAATATTGGGTGCTGGAGCTCGAGAATGGATGGGTAGAGAGAAAGAAGGCGTGGGTGAAAAGGCTAAATCCTTATCCCTTTATAAAGGCTGCGAATATCAAGCGCCTTCCCACTCTCCTTAAAACTCGCCTATTCCCCAAGGGTCGTGCAGACAACGCGTTTGGATTACCCTTGCCCGTATTGATGAGAATCCCGCAATAAGGGGACATGATCTTTGCTTTGACAAGACGTGCCAATAAAACCACATCTTGAAATATGAAGCGAGAGGCTAAAAACGGTTCGAAATAATGATCGGCCTATGACGTGATGTCATGCTACAAAAGTTGTCAGTGGATTGGACTCGTAAAATATTGTACTCTCTGCGTGTGTGTGGTACTCGTTTTGCAGAGCCGGACACGTTTTCGGTGGTCAAAGGCTGTTTTGAAGTATTCGGAGGAGGAACCTGCCTTGCAATGTCCAAGACAATCTGCACGCCGGACACATCGTCATTGAAGCCTGGTTCAGGGTCTACTGAGGGAGTCCTGGATTAAGGGGTCCTCGGGCATCTGGGCTATGTAACATGGGGTGGACTGATGGGCTATGAAGATACAAGACAGAAGACTTCCTCCCGTGTCCGGATGGGACTCTCCTTTGCGTGGATGGCAAGCTTGGCGTTCGGATATGTAGATTCCTTCCTTTGTAAACCGACTCTGCAGAAACCTAGGCCCCTCCAGTGTCTATATAAACTGGAGGGTTTAGTCCGCAGAGGCAATCATAATCTCAATCATACAAACTAGACTTCTAGGGTTTAGCCACAATGATCTCGTGGTAGATCAACTCTTGTAATCCTCATACTCATCAAGATCAATCAAGGAGGACGTAGGGTATTACTTCCATAAAGAGGGCCCCACTACTAGGAAAAGGCCTACTAATGGCGCAACAGTTTTGCCTACTAATGGTGCACTACTGGTGCGCCGTTAGTATCACGCCACTAGTATTTTTAGTATGCCTAGAGGTGCGCCATTACTATCTGACTTAGTAATGGCGGACCACATAGATGTGCGCCATTAGTTATAAAAAAATTCAATTTTTTTTAAAAAAATCAATTTTTTTTATTTTTTTCTTAATGTCAGGTCAATATGCTTAATCTCAGGTCAAATCGCACTCTGTGGTCAAACTTCCCTGAAGGTCACCCATCCTCACACTACTCCAGCCCAAGCACGCTTAACTTCATAGTTCTATCCAACCCCAGCACCACCTCACTTCACAGGCACTTGTTGATATATCTATCATATCAATCCTATTAAACCTTGCTGATGTCTAGGACTTTGTTCATGTTCATGAGTATGATGAAATTTTGAAAAAATATTTCAAACTTCCCGATCATATTACATATCATATTTTGAAAAATAATTAATTTTTTTTCAAAACCAATTTTTTTCTGTTACTAGTGGCGCACCTAGCATACGGTGCGCCACTAGTAAGTTTGAAATTTTTTGAATTTTTTTGCCTCCGGATCTTAAAAGCCCCGTAACTTTTTTTTGTTAGGTTTTTGGGGATGTTGAAAATGTTTAACGGGGTTCCCCCGATTAAATTCGGATGTAACTTTTCGAGTAGATGATTTTTCATATAGAAAACTTTTTAATCCGAGTTCGTATGCAAAAGTTATGCCCATTTTACAAATTTCAGAGAGATTTTGCAAATAAATTCGAAATTCATATTTGTAAATTTTCCCAACAACTAGACCACATATCACATGGGAAACTTATTTTCTTTTAATTTTTTGACATTTCCATCATTTTCTTTAAATTTTTTTAAACTGAAAAGGCGGTCCACAAGGGGTGTGCATTCGGTGGAAGTTTTGGGCCAAGTTATTAATGGCGCACCGTGGGAGTGGTGCGCCATTACTAGTTAAACTAGTAATGGCGCAACACACCCACAGTGCGCCATTACTAGTTTCGAAAAAAAACAAATTCTGATATTTTTTTAAACTTAGTAATGGCGCAAACCTGGGTAAACATCGTGTCCCCTGTCTCCTGTTACCATCGACCCTAGACGCACAGTTCGGGACCCCCTACCCGTGATCCGCCGGTTTTGACACCGACAATAGCACCTCGCTGTACCAGTGTAAAAATCAACTTGTCAGCACAACCCTATTCATTTAGACTCCAATTTATAAGAGAAGACAAGATTACAAGAACAACAAGCTCAATGCCTCGAAGATGCTTGATCTCCCACTACAAATGTTTGTTCTTTCTTTCTAGACGGTCCTTCCTAGCAGACTGCGCTGTGTGAGTCCATCACCCTTTTAGACTTAAACTTTGCCTTCTCTGCTTTGCTAAATAACTCATTAGCAATTCCCAGCCTGCCATGTAGCATTGCAACTGTTGCTTCATAGATGATCTGTGCATCTAAATCTAGGTGCTCCTCTTCCTAATTTTCTCCATGGGCATTTGTTATCGCCTTATCAAAATCCTCCTATAAAAAATAAAAATTAATGTTAAACTATTGTGTTATGCACATAGTTTTCATGCTGATTATAATGAAATAAGTCGCAAGATTTTACTAACCCAATGATCAATAGTTCTTTGACTGCATACCGGCTCCTGATGCAATTTATGTGTGTGAATCCAAGCACCGGAAATTCCAGGGTATTTCTTGGTTTTGAGTTTCTGAATTTAAACAATGTGACACATCATTTCTTGAAGCAGAAAGATGCTTGAGGAAAATAGAGTACAAGAAATTGACGTGTGGCGACAACATTTCTTGCACCACTACAGTAGAAGACCATGTCCCCATTAGCAAGTTTGTTCGTCTTGTTGGTTAAAGATAACCCTCTAAATTCAGCACTACTCTAGTGCTCACATAGTAGACGCCAACCAACATAAGTACCAAAGTCAATCCTCTTTACATAAATTAAAGCTTCCTTAGTTGGCCAACGGTTACCGTCCTCGTCCACTTTTGTTAATTATGGAGGCAATTGTCCCTTCTTCTTTAATCTTTTAATGGTGGCCGCCTTTTCCTCATGTAGCATCTGCTTCACTTTCCTAATCAAGTACTCCTCCAAAGGACCATCTACCTTCTCTTGCTCCGATGGATCACCCTTTAAATGCCACTGCCAAAATCTTCCCAAAATATTTTTGTTAGTTACTTGTGTATTTGTGGAAGGGAGCAGATGCACATTCATCAAAGCTTCCAACACTTCATAGCTAATCCAAGTAGATTTATCATGGTCGTGACCAAAATAAAGAATTGTAACTACCACCCATCCACCAGTTTTAGAATTCTTATTTCTAAATATAATATGTTCACCTCTGGTTTTGAATTGTAAGTACTAGTAAAATTGATTCAAAATTCTCAAAGCATTTATAGAAACGATGATGGAAGACACTTCGGGTCCAACACAGTGCGGGCATAGCCTCATTGTTTTGTCGTAGGATACAACACCACTCGAGACATCAAGTCCTCCATGACTCCATGTCGCAGATTCCTTGAAGAAACAACGATGCCTCCTTTTTACTTCCTTGGTGAGAAGGAAGAAGAATGGTCGCCCAGCTTTGGGCTAGCAGATGTGGTGGTGTGGTGGAGCCAGGAAGCCGATCACCATAGCAGATGTCGTAGGCGCTCCACAGCAACCACCAGATATGAGCTCTATCTCAATCTAAAACTCCATCTTTCACCGCTCCCGTGTTTGCCGCATCAACCTTGCAAGCACGAAGGAGTGAATCACTTCGAAAGCAAGAAACAGGCAAATCATATTGAAAGATTTTAGCGACGCTCTGCAGTAGCTGACCAGCAACAAGTACAACTAGGACCGCGAGCTTCATATACACTCCACTACTCAGATTAAGCATGAAATGCACTCCATGACAAGATCGCATGTGCCACATGGTGAACCCAACCTAGACCTATACATTGTATATACAAGGCTATGTTGAGCATTACTCTCGGAGGTGACACCATTAGAGAAGATAGATCGTGGTAGGGACAATGACTTCTTCTCAACTTTGTAAGTGCATAATTTGTAATCATCCTATTTGTATTTTTATTACCAAATTTATTAAGCATATCCTATATGCATTAATTGTGAAAAAAATATAATGCACTTAAATAGCAATGCTAGATCTTAATTCTTGGATTTTTCTTATAGGAAATGATCTAGAACATAATATCGGTCATTCCACATGTTTGTCGATGTTGTCCATTCAAACATATCACCGAGAGTGAAAGTTAACCGCTAGTTATTGCTATCCCCCATGAGGTATTTTCTCAAATAACCGAGAGTCAAACAGGTACTGTTGGCCATTTTCACTCATAGGTGAGATTTTTTTTTCACCTTCGGCTATTAAATGTCAGCGTCGGGTATTAGATGTAATACCCGTGGGTGTAACAAAAACCGCCGGGCATTACATGTAATCCTCGTGGGTGTATGAAAAACTGGCGGGGTATTACAATGAACCGTCGGGCATTACATGTAATCCCCATGGGTGTAGCAAAACCTTCGGGCATTACAATGAACCGTTGGGCATTAAGTTGAATACCCGAGAGTTGGATTTTCACCATCGGGCATTCTAGCATACCATCAGCTATTAATGGCAATATTTGTGAGTTGAAAATTACTGCTAGCCATTGACACCAACGTCGGCTATTACTATAATAAATGATGGTCCGTCGGCTATTAGAGTTCAACGTCAGAAATACGTGGATTTCTAGTAGTGCCCCTCAATCCGAACAATTGCCCAAAACCATGCTTAATAGGTCACTAGAGGGGGCAAATTTTCTCCTTGTCTTGGGTATCAATCATGCATGAAACACAAGACCGTAGTTGCTTTTTGCACACCATAAGGGTTACATGATATAAATTTCCTACCATAAGGGTTGTGTTGTTTTGTTCCCAGTTTTTTTTGCTTAGCATGATGGATGCCCAAATCAATAACTAGGATGACCATCTTTTTCTACGTTTTCTTTGAATCAATCAGGCACAAAACATTGAGCATGCGAAATGGGGGATGCTTAGAGAGACACAACCAAGATAGGGTTGTATAGGCAACATAATAGATCCAACAAAAACATAATAGAGCACACATGGTAAGAACAAATACACAATGAGTAAGGCACACAAGGGGGCAACTTAACTAAAGGTAATAACATATAACATAAGAAAGTTCTATAAAGGGAATATGTGCCAAGATCAGGTAAGAATGACATTTTTTTCCTTACCTTGGTGTTGTCACTTTGTTTTTTGTTGTGTGTCTATGTGAAGTTTTTCCTTGCTCCGGCGCTCAATACCACTAGGTTTTTTCCTGGTCTACCACTACCCTGTAGTGTGGTACTCGACAAAACTTTGCGGGGACTTGGCATTGATGATAAAAGAGAGAATTTGGAGGGGTTATGGCAATCATGTGCCTTGGCTGGTCTTGGTGGAGGTGGTGGGGACTTGAATTTTGGCAGGATCGGTTGAGCATGAGAGGTAGGACTTGCGATTTTGGATTGAGGGCGTAGCTAACCACATGTTTTTCCTTCTCAAGATTTGCGTGTGGATGTCTAGCGATCAATGAAAAATACTCCACATAGCTCGATAAGAAATATTTGGGGTTCTTGGAACCAAGGTGCAGCTTTGTCATGAATAAGCTCATTGTGTAGAAACATAACAAAAATATCATTTGCGTGTCACTTAACCATTGAACCTAAGTGAATAACCGCCTAGGTTTATCATTGCATACCTCTGTTAAGGATGTACCAAACTTGCTTCACAGTGTTGAGAATTAATTATTCTAATTATTGGATTAATTCTACCTAATGCATAGGGAGTTGCCAATCTAGGCAACCGCAGCCACACACGCTCTATTCCCTCTCTTTACCTTGTAATATCCCCTATTGGGGGATGAACATCAATACAAGTTATTCTTCATTTATCACTATTTATTTACTTTGTTTATCTACATGTTATCAACACGCCGTCTCTACAAAGAGAAACTTGGACATCATATGAAGAAGGAGACGGAAGGAAAGGTGAGCTAATACCGCCGATCTTGAGCAATTCAGGCCCTCCTCGAATTCTTTGCTCCAACTACTGTCCAATTCATTGTCTCCTCGCCCCACACCATGGGGTCAAGGATATGCAATGATTAGGGAGAGTGCTGAGAATCAGTTAGCTAAATTGATTGGGATTAATCATGACTAAATAAATACATATGCAATTGCCCATCCATGCGACAACACGAGCTCTGTTCCAAATCTTTATCTTGTAACTGTCCCTACGGGGACCCATACACTCCGTCTGATTCTTATTTCTTTGCCCATAAGCAGCATCCCATGTACCAAGGAGAGCGCAACTGAATTCTTTTAGAATGTTTTACCCCTGTGCTAATTGCAATTGCATGGTTTCAAAACTGACATGCTATAAATGCACACATGCACGGATTGGCCCTTCTATGCATACGGCCCTCACCCGCTTTGCGTGCCACTAGCCTACCCACTAATTGCTCTCTGTACATGCAACAGATTGGCTCACACATGCCACGAATTGGATGGGAAAAGCATAATAGAGGGACATCATCCAAAGAGAAGGCTTAAAAAGTGGAATACGCAGATAATTGTGGAAAAGTGAATAAACTTATGCACAAACAAAAAGGAAATGAAGGGAGTATGTGTGTGACCAACATCAACAAAGATTCCCCCGCTTTCCCATGGAAGGATTGGATCCTTCACCACTCGTTGATGCATATAGGTCTAGGTAAAAATGCCTCCTTCCTTGATAGTGCTATCTTCAAACACCTAAATGCTCTCCGCGAGATATCACATGTGGCTATTGGAGATGGTTCCCCTTTTTTGGCTAGATCGTTTGGGTTCTTCATGAACCACTATGTGTTGCTTTCCGTGCCCTCTTCTCTCACCACATCAAACCAAATGCTTTCGTAGCTAAGATCATGATGGATGGGATTGAACTAGGCTTGCATAGCCGGCTAACCTTAACTGCTTCCAATGAACTTGTTTCTTTGAGATGTCTGTTGCAGGAGGTTTGTCTGAGAGGTGCTCCCGACACCAGGACCTTACTTAATGGTGCCCCCTTCACCACCAAGGGTGCCTATGAGGCCCTCCTACACAACTTGCCGACCCCCACTGGCTTGCATTTGGGACTCGCGAGTGCCGAGCTGGGTGCGGGTCTTTGGATGGCTCTTCTACCTCGACCGACTCAATACTAGGGCTAATCTTCACCGGAAGACCATCATCGACTCCTCCTCATGTGCTAGATGTGTGTCTGCTCCTTAAGACCGAGGCCACCTGTTCTTCCACTGCCCAGCCTCACGCAGCATCTGGGACGCCATTGGGTTCCTCCCATGCACCTCTCCCTTTGCAACACTTTGGTCGCCACCTGGCCATGCGGGGCTCCCAGGGTCTGTTTGGCCCTTCATTCTTATTCTCACCATCTAGAAAATTTGGGACGCGTGAAACGCAAAAACTTTTTGCCAGGTCGATGTCTCGCCAAATGATGTAATTAAGGGAATCATTGCGGATCTCATGCTTTGGTCTCACTGCCTTAAAAAGGCCGAGGACAAGTCCCATGCTGGCCTTTGGCGGGACTTCTTTTCCTCTCGACATCTCTAGTATGTAAACCCCCTCAACGTTTTTTGAAATATATTCAGGTGGGGAGCCTCCCCCCTGTAACAGTTTCAAAAAAACTATTCATTTCCTTTCTTTCTCTACACATAGCTTTCCAAATACTTCGGGCACGTGGTCAGCGACACATAGCATGAAATGAGGATTCATCCTTTAGGCCATATATATGATATGTGCCAAGTGTTCCCATCCATGCTCTCCATTTAATTATTCAACCGAGTTGAAAGCGAATCTTGAGCTAACTTCTAAGAAATCTCAACCTTCGTGATACCTGAAGTAACCATAGCAAATAACACTTTGGACTGTCTCCATCTGTCTTGTGTTCGAGATGTCTCCATCATTTTCAAGGAGCTATTTTGGTAGAGCCACTCTATAAGCACTTCCGAGAGTGTCTCTTATCCGGATGGGATGCAATAAATTCCTCAGTGTTTATTTAGGATGGCCTTAGTCTCCTGATCCACTTTTTACGGCGTGTTACTATTGGTCTAGGTCATTTTGTAGTCATATTAGTCTAGATTTCCTTTCTTGTACCCCAAGTCTATTGTACTATATAATATATTTTGCCCCATGGGCTATGCAATACAGTCAAATTGATCCTCTAAAATGGTATCAAAGCCATGTTACAATCCTATGTTGGGTGCTCATGCATCATTATCTCGTTTGTGCCCCAGCTTCTAGCTTTTTATTTCTGTCGCGTCCACCAAGTCTGTCACTCTTTTTGTGTTTCTTATCTGTCATGCGAGTCCACTAAACCTTTATGTATTAGCCTTTTTTTGGTCCTGGTCCTTCTTGGCCCTTGGTGTTTTCTATAAGATTTCCTTGGCCTTCTTTTGCACCATCATTGATCTAAACACATTCTCTTGTCGCGAGCTTCATTTTTTGTCAGTTTATTGTGCTACGCTCTTTGTAACATGCTCTTTGTGTTCTCCTCGTTTGATTTTTCTTGGCCTGTGTCGATCTCCTTTCCCAACCGATTCTATCTACTTTGGCTGCATTCAACAAGTTTTTGAAGATTCTATACTACAAGGTGTCGGTGTCAAAACTTGCGGATCTCGGGTAGGGGGTCCCGAACTGTGCGTCTAAGGTTGATGGTAACAGGAGACAGGGGACACGAAGCTTTACCCAGGTTCGGGCCCTCTTGATGGAGGTAATACCCTACGTCCTGCTCGATTGATATTGATGAATACGAGTATTACAAGAGTTGATCTACCACAAGATCATAATGGCTAAACCCTAGAAGACTAGCCTGTATGACTACGGTATTGAGTATCCCCCATCCAGAATAAGTCCTCCGGTTTATATAGACACCGGGGGATCTAGGGTTACATAGAGTCGGTTACATAATATGGAATCTTCATAGTTGTTCGCCAAGCTTGTCTTCCACGCCTAGGAGAGTACCATCCGGACACGGGTACAGTCTTCGGTCTTCATATCTTCACAGCTCATCAGTCCGGCCCACAAACAGGCCGGACGCCCGAGGACCCCGTAGTCCAAGACTCCCTCAGTAGCCCCTAAACCTGGCTTCAATGACAAGGTATCCGGCGCGTAGTGCTGTCTTCGGCATTTCAAGACAGGTTCCTCCTTCCGAACTCCCGAATAGTCTTTGGACAAAACGAACGTGTCCGGATCTACAATGCACATCTGTAGAGGGTATAGCACTTTCATGAATCCGATCCGCTGGCAACTTTAATAATGTGGCGTCACGCCCTCCCAGCCTTTATTTCGAACCGTTTCCTGTCCCGCCGTTCCACATTTTGGGGGCGTGGTTTTTACTGGCACGTCTTGTCGAAGCAGAGATCATGCCCCCTTATTGTGGGATTTTCATCAATACGAGCGTGGGTAACCCAACCTTCCCGCGGGAAAGATTCCTTAGGAATAGGCTGGTTCTTAGGCTTTAGGAGGATTTTCATCAATACGGGCGTGGGTAACCCAACCTTCCTGCGGGAAAGATTCCTTAGGAATAGGCTGGTTCTTAGGCTTTAGGAGGAGGCATTCAATACCGGAGGCCTTTATAAAGGAACCAAGGGTCGTCTTTTTTACGCCAAACTTCTCCTCAGCCTTCCCAACTCCGAGTTCCAGCACCCTAGGTTCAACTCCATTGCTTTCAGCCTTCCCATCATGTCCGGATCCAGCTCTCAAGGTCGATGGGCGGCTTCCTCTGTTACAGAGGAGGATATTACAAAACTTTGGGCAGCCAGATATCTGACTGCAGAGATCACCACCGGCTTCCTTCTCAAGGACAAGTCATTCCGACCCCCAGATCCGACGAGAGGGTTGTGTTCATCCCCCACTTCCTCCGGGGGTTAGGGTTTGCGCTTCACCCCTTCGTCCGGGGGCTAATGTTTTATTACGGACTGGATTTTCACAACCTTGCCCCGGACTCGATTCTCCATGTCTCAGTGTTTATTATTACATGCGAGACCTTCCTTCGAATCGCCCACACTTCGGCTTATGGCTCAAGACCTTTAGTGTGAAACCGAAGATAGCCGACGGGAACAGGCGGAGTGTGGCAGTGCTACAATCAGCCAACTCGCCAACACTCCCTGGCCAAAAGGTTCCATTACCGAGACTTCCAATTACTGGTAGCGGGAGTGGTTTTACATTACAGAGCCCCGCAGTACTAATGTAACATCCCAAAATTCTAAATTTTGGAATGTTATAATAAATAGATAGATTTGGTTGATTGTTTGATTGATTGTCTGAAAGTGAGTGAATTCAAAACTTTTGAAAGTTAAATGAGAGGGAATAAAAGGACTTTCCCAAACTTTCATATTTGCTTTTATGATCCCCATGAATTCAAATTCTTTTCAACACAAAACCCTAGAGAGAAGATGACATGACTTCTTCCATTTAAAATGAAAAGGGTGTTTGAAAAATATTTGCATTCCATTGGGAAATATTTTCCACTTCAGAAACTTTATGCAACTCAATGATTTTCACGAGAGAAGATAAAATGAATTCTTCAAATTATGAAATATGAGTTGGGAGTTTCAAAGGATCAATTTCAAGTCCTTTTGGAATTAATTTTCAATTTGGATTTATTTGAGTTTTATTCAAATTATTTTTCTCCAAAAATAAAATATATGGAAATTTTGGTAACATGATTCCCTACATTAGAAAATTGGAGAAAAATTAATCTGAAATCATTTTGGTATTTTTAAAATGATTTTTGTTGAATTTTAATAGACCAGTAGCACTCCTTGAATTATTAGAATTTGTGTGTATTTTATTTAATGCTAGAAAAATGTTCATGTCGTAGAAATTCTTTTTCTAAAAATTTTGATATATAATATGCCTATATAAAGTTTTATTTTATTTTCGTTTTTCAGTTTATCGCATTCTATAAAAAAAAACCGCGCGGCCGGCCGAAAAAAAAAGAAACTGCACCGCACGGCCGGCCGAAGGCCTTTAGGCCCATCGCCTCTTTTCTTCTCTGTTTCGTATATTTTCGTCTACGTTTAGTCCCACATTGCCTAGCCTTTGACCCCTAAGCCTCTTTTCCACCAATAAATATAGACCCATAGAGCCTCCAAAAATAATCCAATTCGGGTTAAATCAATATTTTGGTTTGACTAGATTTATTTAAGAAAAACATATTTTTTTCTCTCCGGCGCGATTTCTGGAAGTTGTCTCCACTCTCCAAAGTTGTCTTTTCTCTGCCTTATAAAGGTATCTTTCTTTATTTCTTTTTCTTCTTATCCTTCCGTAGTTTATTATTTTTAGACTAATACGATGGAATAATTAGATTATCAATTAGTCTACGTATTTATACGTTAGACCCTAGCCCGTAGCTATTTTTTTTCTCTCTTCCGTAAAACAACTTGGCCTTGATTTTTCAAATAGCCATAACTTTTTACTCGTTTGTCCAAATCCAACGAAACCAACGCCCACTTCTTCGTTATGATCCCCTCTATCTAGTAATCCAACCCAAACATGTTTTTGAAAATTTTAAAATTTGAATTAGATCAGATTTGAATTCAAACTTCTTTTGATCATATCTTTTTATCCGTAACTCCATTTGAGTTGATTCTTTTTGCAAATCGAAGCTCTTGACCTAAACATTCTAATAAGGCCAAATTCACATAATTTTGGTACTGTTAGAAATTGTTTTATGTTGCAAGAGTTATTTGCTTGGTTTTGATTTTTCCGAATCGTCTTCCTCGATCTTTCTGATTTTTTGAGTGATTGCTTATGTGTGGTTACTATTGCTTGCTTACGATAGATTGACCGGAGTGTGACGAGTAGATCTATCAAGATTTTGAGTGCGAATCATCTTCATCAACATTGCAGGCAAGTTCACACTTTGATCATACCTTTTTCTACAACCCAGTTTTATTGCATTAGATCAATCCTCACACATTGCATGATTAGGATCTAATTAAATTGTGGGATGGGAAGTAGATGAGGTAGTACCTATTACCCATTTATTATCAAACCTTTGGGAGTTACTTCTACGTTTGCTTATTATGCCATGCTATGCTAGTAGACGTGGATTGGGTGAGTGAAATCCATGACAGATGTGAGATTGATAATTAATGGTTTATTTAAGGTGGCAACTTAAACACACATCTGGGTGGATTGAGGCACCTGGGGTTTCCAGGACTTTCCTGTTTTTCTTTTGGACCGCCACCCAGGCTCAAAGCGATCATGAGATTTTTCATACTAGAAACTTACGTGTGCAGCCACAAGCCATTATGGGCTCTGGCATAGTTGACTAAGTTGTGCGAACTCTTACAGTGGTAGACTAGCAGATGTAGGGGATGTAGGTGGTACGGTCTACCCGATCGTAAGGTGCTAGCGCTTCTGAAAAACTATGTCTCGGTCATCCGTTTTCTCAAACATCCTGTAGTGCGAGAAACCAAACGGAGGCGATCGAGTCTTGTGGGGAAAAGTGCGCAAACCTCTGCAGAGTGTATAAACTAATCTTGATTAGCCGTGTCCCCGGTTATGGACATCTTGAGTATCTAGTTCTTGGATTATCCTGTTGATCTCATCATGTTACTTTAAATGAATATTGTTGGGTTTAATGATGTTACTTAATTGGGATTGAGAATGCTGTCAACCATTCTCAATGTTCAACAACCACCTTGATAGTTAAATAAATTTATTCCTTTGCAGTAGGGAAAAATTGGCTTTTCGCAAAAACATTGTAACCATAGAGCTTTTCCACTAGCCATATATGCATGTAGTGATAACCATTGTTCATCATTTTCTCTATGGTGTGAATTTGCCAGTACATTCAATGTACTGACCCGTTTCGGGCTGCAACGTCTCATGTTGCAGGATTATCTTACGACGAGTAAGTGATACGTTAGGGTTACGATTTCTACACTCAACTTTGCCGTTGGTGTTGATGGGAATCCACAACATTGTTGCTTCCTCTATATGGATTGAGGTAATAGTATTTACGTTACTTTATACATGTGATTTACCTCTGTTATAAATCCTTCAAGTACCGTGTGTGTCAGCATACCGATCCAGGGATGACACTTAAGCACAGAGACTTGATCCATTCGGGTCGGGTCGCTACAACTAAGTGGGTTGCTGCATCCACTTTCCATCCTGGCCCACCATCACAACTTGCATCATGGGTCAACAAGGGGCTGGACTGGGGATTGGTTGATGAAGTGCAGACTTTACAAAGCCGCATCCGAACCTTCCTCGAGAGAGATATCGATCTCGTTACTGTGATTCAAGTCTTGTTAGTCTGTCGAACCATGCCCTGCCAGCGCAGGCCTCGCCGCATGTGGGTGTTTAACCCAGAAGGACCACAGACCCTCCAACACATCTTCGGCACCACACATGAAGGGATGTGGAAGTTATTTTTTGGGAAGAAAAAACATTGGCCGGATACCGCTGAGGACGCTGGCGTCAACTTCAATCGTCCGGATACCCCGGTAAGCACTTGGCTCTCGATTACTTTGCGATCATGCATAAAGTAATATGATACTGAGCAGGCTATCTTTTTCTAGGGCTGGCAAAGAAGGCGGAACTGATTATGTGTTCGGCCCCTCTGCCCGAGGGTCCAGCGAATCCTGTCCTAACAAGGATGTTGGCCCCAGCACCATACCAGATGCCGGAGAAGGAGGACTAGGCGGAGGACAAGAGGACCAAGGACGGCCTCTATTCCCAAGGGACCTCGGACATTGTGTCAGGAGGAATAAAAATCCCCTCATCCGAAGACAAAAGTAAAGGGGGGCACTATCTCTTTCCCTCCCAAGAAGAAGAGAGCTGCCTCCGAAGATTGGGAGAAGCAGGCTCCTAAGTGAGGATAGATGCCTCTGGGAGGCGGCCCAGGCCTGGAGGACGTCGAAGCGCAGTCTCATGACAAGGACGAGCCTCCGGCCCAATCGTAAGTGAACAAGGCTATTCTAAACATATCCCGTTCTTTTCATATGATGCCTGAAATATACATTTTTTGCAGCCCAACGTGCAGTCCCCTTCAACAATCCTCTTCCTTGGGGGACCTTCTCCCGGAGATGATGGAAAGCGAGACGCCCCCACCGGCCTCTCTGTCTAGTAGGGCAGACGATCTTGAGGTGTCGTCACGGAGGGTCTCCCCCGACCAACAAGTGGTGCAAGGGATGACGAAGATGCTATAAGAAGGTGATACTTCGGCGGCCCAGGGTCCGGGGAACAACAATGAAGACCCCGAACAGTCTGGAATGCAGCCGGATACAAATAAACGGATCCCTTCAAAGGGTGGCTGTACTCCTGCGGCTGCCTCTGGAGACCCAGAGGCGCCGAATATCTTGATGAACATGTTGCGGCAGGCGTCTGTTTCAGAGGAACATCGTAACTTGATGAGTACGGTGGTTGAAAAGGTCCTATCCGTGAAGAGCGGATTGAATGAGGCCTTTGCGAGCCTGCTAAGGGGCTTCGAGGTTTGTAATGTAACATGTGCAATTGTGTTTTATTCAGAAAATACACTTGTGTATAGACAGTAGCCCCTGAGACTCCGGTTGGCTTCCCCTGGGAGGCTAACGGAGGATCAAGAAGAAATTTTGGAGGACTAAACTTATTTGAACACAAGCTGCTTCCCCCCTGGCTACTTCCCGGACTGCGGATATTGCCGAACTGCAACGGAATCTTGATGTGGCCGGGGATGACATTACGTTGATCAATATGCGTCTTGACGAGTCGCAAGGTATGTATTCAGAGCAGTCTCTGTACATACATTTTTGTGATATAAGCATGATTCTAAAAGCTGTACCTGGCTGCAGATGATGGTGCCACCGTTGAAATTCTTCGGGCAGAGCTAGCCCGGGCCAAAGAGCAGGCACGGTGTAGTAATGCGGCAGTTGAGATGGCATCGGCTGAGTTAGAAGCCGAACGGGCTGCTCGGCGTCAAGATGTGGAGAAGATATCCATGATGGCGCTTGAGCTAAAAGGTGCTGCCAGCCGCTGTGAGCTCCTTGAGAAGGAGAAAGAAGCCAAAATGGCTGAAATTGAAAAGGCTTTACAAGAAGAAAGAGAAGCGCGGTCTGAATCCAGAGCAGCCCGTGAGGAGATCCGGTAAGCTGGGGAGATTGCGGCTGGTAAGCCATTTTTACTACAGGCTAAGTTCGGTGACCCGAACTATGCTCAGCTGAACCAATTGTGGAGTTCTCCGGATGAGTTTTTAGACTTGCCGAATAGTTCTTCCGATGCGGTGCAGTATTATCAAGCGCGAGAGGGGTACGCAACGGAGAAGCTTTTTTGGTTACAATTCGGCGCATCGAAGCGCCCCCTGTTGCTGAATGAGCAGATCTCCCAGTGGGCCAAGCTTCATAGGATATCCGGTGCTGCTATGAAGAACGTCATAATCCGGTTATGGCCAACTGAGCCGATTCCGAATAATTACTTTGGCTTGGTGCAGCGGCTTGTTGACGCAGTGCCACGTATTGACGCTGTGAAGCGATCGTTGTGCATCAAGGGTGCCCGGATGGCTTTTGCCTGACTCAAGACATTCTGGGGGAATATGAAGGCCATCGACGTTGTGGTGAAGAGTCCGCCCAAGGGCAGGGACCGCCACGAACCGGAGCATTACTTTCAAGACGTACTAGTAGCCGCCCGCTTGATAGAGGGTCAATGCTCGAACGACATAATGTTCGAGTGAGGTGTATAAGAATTGTACGAGGCAATTTTATAGTGAATCTATTTGTATATTGTGCTTGAAAACTTGTGTTCCTCCTGTACGGCCGTTGTAATATAAATTGAAAGATTTCCAGTCGTCGGCTTCAGCCCCCTTGTAGGAAGTACAGGGGTGTTCAAAAAAGCATATGATCACTCTTGACCCAACGTCTTGGTCTGTAAAGGAGGTGTCAATGCGACGAACCAGGCAACCGGACTATAGGGCGTTAACACTTTCACTTAGCCATAGGAGTTTTATGGTGGGTGTACGACATAGCCCCTAGTATGTATGCGTCTTATTCATACGATGCGTTTACATAATTGATGGGAAAAGAGGTCCTTCATGTGACACGGAGGAATCGCTAGAGACTCCGATAAGTCGTCGAGTGGTTGACCAGCTCTCGCCGCATCATGACAGTGAATTTTCGGCTTTCTCTACTGAGTTTCATCACCAGGTGAACCGGTAGCACAATCGCAGTAGTTCTCCCTTTACTACCCTAGCCGATAGAGCGGAATGTAGGATAGCAAACACATGAGCCGGGCAACCCAACTATTGACCCAAGACATGATTTAGAGCTGATGCATATAAGGCCAAACTCGCGGCGCCGAAGTACGTTGTAAAAGCTGTTCAGACTTTGTTGGCAACTCATTTGTTCCCGTATCGAGCCCCTGGCAAGTTAAGCCGGGGTATGTTTGTGAAACAACCATGGGAGGCGTATTCATTTGTGGAAAGACGCGGGTGATTAATTTGGATAGTATGAACTGGGACCTGAGCGATGTGCCAATGATTAATATATATATATATATATATGTATGTATGTATGCCACGACCTCAGTCATTTGATATGCCCTGGGTCGAAGGCAGAGGAAAAAGGCATGTTACAGGCTCTAAAAAAGAGTGCGGTCTAAAGAAGTTTATTTTGGACCTCCTGTCGCACATCTCTGCCGCCTGTCCTCAGTGAGGGGAATCCTTGAAGGAGGTAGCCCCGTAGGTGACTGTATGGATCCAAACTCCGATGGAGTCGGTCTTAAGTGATTCTCCTTTGCGCTACCTACTTTTAAGAAGTATTGAAAAAAAGGAAGTATAAAAAAAACGTTACCGGAATGTTTGCAGACTTATCCGTATTGTGCTTCTGCCGATGCCCGTGGTATCTTAAATGCGTAGTTATGTATGCGCGGTATAGCTTCATCGTGTATATGAGATGGGTGGCGGAAGCCGAACTGCTATTTCTGTTCCGGACTTGGTCGATCTTCAGGGGGAGATTCCTTCTGGCTCTCTACACTTAGCTGTTGAACCATTCCGTCGTCCCTATTGCCTTGCGGCCCCCTTCCCTTGTGTTCGGTGTTGAGCTTGCCGGCCTGCTTGAGGACCCAACAGCTTCTGTTGTTATGATTGGCTGGTTTATTGGGTGGCCGTGTATCTGGCAGGGTCGGTCTAGTATCTTGTCTAGGTTGGATGGTCCGTCTCTGTTCGCCTTGAATGGATTTTTCTGTTGACCAGGCTTGGGATTGCTGAATCTGGCGTTAACCGCTATGTCGCGTGATCTATCGTTATGATTGCTAGTGTTGTATTTGCTTCGTCGTGGCTTGCCATTGCCGTCTCAGATTTTGGAAGTGCCCGAGTTGCTGGTGCTATTGCTTCTACGAGCGAGCCAGCTGTCTTCTCCCGCGCAAAAGAGGGTCATTAGAGCGGTAAAGGTTGTCATGGATCTAGGTCCTTCTGGACCGAGATGGTGTGCAAGCCATTCATCCCAGACACTGTGTTTGAAGGCTGCGAGGGCTTCTGCGTCCAGACAGTCGACGATTTGGTTCTTTTTAACAAAGAACCTGGTCTAGAGCTTCCTTGCTGACTCTCCGGGCTACTGGACAATATTACTTAGGTCATCGGCATCCAGTGGCCGGACATATGTACCTTGGAAGTTGTTGCGAAAGGCGTCCTCCAAGTCCTCCCAGCTGCCAATAGAATTTTCTAACAGACTGTTTAACCAGTACCGAGCTAGTCCTTGGAGTTTTACTGGTAGGTATTTGATGGCGTGAAGGTCATCTTCGTGGGCCATGTAGGATATGGAGGAGGAAGTCTTCAATCCATACCGCGGGATCCGTTGTTCCATCGTATGATTTGATATTCATGGGTCCAAATTCATGCTCCATTACTTCATTTGTGAAGCACAAAGGGAGTGCGGCGCCTCTATGTTGGGCCACGTTGCGACGTACCTCTAAAGGAGTCCATTTGCGGTTTTCGGCCTGGGCGTGGCTAGGTTTGTCACATCCGAATAGGTGGCCGTTGTCGCATGTCGAGTTGTGTCCTTGCGATCCGTAGATCGCTCTTGGGTATCTTGTTTTACTACCCCAGCCCTGTTGAAGGTTGTATGTACAACCTTGAGCTGTTTTGTTCTTGCCTTTACGGCGAGGTGGGGAGGTCTGTAGTTCGGCTTGAGTTGTCGCTTTAACCGGACCAAGTTGTGGTGACCTACCGCATTGTGTGATGATCGTACGAGCTCAAACACCTTATCATCACCCTGGGGTAGCGATCTATGCTTGGGGTAGCTTTTGGCTAGGATACCAAGGCCGTATTTTTTGGCGGCTAGGACTTCGGTCCATCTATCATTAAGCAGATCTTGGTCAGCTTGAAGCTGCTGCTGCTTCTTCTTCAGGCTCCTTGCAGTGGCTATTAGTTTGTGCTTTAAGCGCTCCTGCTCGCGAGGTTCCTCAGACACGATGAAATCTTCAGCGCCGAGGCTCACCTCATCCTCAGAGAGCGGAAGGTAATTTGTCATCCCCCGAATCTTCGTGTGTGGCCTGTTTACTGAGGCTATCCTCCCTATCGTCCCGTTCATCATTAATTTTTTCAACGGGGTCTTCGTTGTCTTCGGTGTCATTGTCCATGTCGTCAATATTCTCGGAGTCGTAATCAAGTGTTTCGGTTGAATCCTCGACTATTGCTATCAAGCGGGTGGCGGGTGGGAAGGAAAATTATCCATCGTCAGCCCCTACCTCGAGCCGGATATAGCTCGACTGAGAGTCCTCCGCCAAGGACAGGTTTTTGAATGAGTTTAGCACGTCTCCCAAAGGCGAGTGCTGGAAGATGTCAGCGGCACTGAATCCGAAGATCGATAAACGATCAAGCTCGGCGTCCGTGGGCTCGTGTGGTTCCGAACCTACAGCCAGAGACGAGTCCGGTGTTCCGATGGAATAGGCATCGAGTGAGACCAGGTCCATGTACGGCTCCAACGCCATGGAATCTGCGGCCTCCTTGGTGGGGTTAATCCTCCCGTCTTTGTATGGCGCGGCCTTCTCCGGCTCTAGGGCCGGAGCGCTTACAGTAGCGATATCCTGGATGCGGCCCGATGACAGATTTAGGTCATGATCATCGGGGTGATCGGGAATGGCTACTATGTTATCGGATCCGGCGAAGATCAAGTCTCCACAGATGTCCGTGACATAGTTCAAGCTCCCGAATCTGACCTGATGGCCAGGGGCGTAGCTTTCAATCTACTCCAGATGGCCAAACGAGTTGGCCCACAGTGCGAAGCCGCCGAACACAAAGATCTGTCCGGGGAGGAAAGTTTCTCCGTAGACAGCGCCATTATTGACGATTGAAGGGGCCATCAAACCTTTCAGCAATGGCATAGAGGAACTCTCAATGAAAGCACCAATGTCGGTGTCAAAACCGGCGGATCTCAGGTAGGGGGTCCCGAACTATGCGTCTAAGGTTGATGGTAACAGGTGACAGGGGACACGAAGCTTTACCCAGGTTCGAGCCCTCTTGATGGAGGTAATACCCTATGTCCTGCTTGATTGATATTGATGAATACGAGTATTACAAGAGTTGATCTACCATGAGATCGCAATGGCTAAACCCTAGAAGTCTAGCATGTATGACTACGATATTGAGTATCCCCCATCTGGACTAAGTCCTCCGGTTTATATAGACACCGGGGGGATCTAGGGTTACATAGAGTCGGTTACATAATATGGAATCTTCATAGTTGTTCGCCAAGCTTGCCTTCCACGCCAAGGAGAGTCCCATCCAGACACGGGTACAGTCTTCGATCTTCATATCCTCACAGCCCATCAGTCCGGCCCATAAACAGGCCGGACGCCCGAGGACCCCGTAGTCCATGACTCCCTCACAAGGGCTTTTTGAAGACACAGATTTTGGATTTCCACTATTTTTTTTGTTTTATGCTATTGCAGACTGCATTTGACGCTCCGGGGGAAAGGGAGGGGTGTTATAGAGTATTACTACTGGTCTAGGTCTCTTTACATAGTCGTATGTCTAGATTTCCTTACTTGTACTCCTTCATCACCTACTCCTTCCATGGTCCCATTAGATCTAGAAGATTGGAGATACCCACCACCAGCTGGAGCATGAGATCATGCGATAACCAAGGATCCCACCACATATGAAATTTGCTGCATCACAGACACGCTAGATAGCTCCCTTGTTAACAAGCTCTAGGCCAATTGCCATACTCAATAGTTTGGCAAGTAGAAGAGGGCGTCCAAAAGGTTACCCGAGGGATAGTATTTAGCTTTGAGAACTTGATCACACACACACAATAGTTCCTGACTAAACAGGTTAGATTGTCGCATAATTCAGTTCGGAGCATCAAAACACTACAGATCAACATTTTGGCTACTGGGAACATGTGATCAGAAAGCTGAGAAATTGATTTCCATAGATATTATTTTTGTGTCAAAAGGTTCCAAAAAATTATATAAGCATTTATTTTGGATAATGACACAAGAAAAAATTGTATTACTATAAATACTTCTAAATTTTTATTGAAAATGAGTATTGTGCACTGTCCCATGGAGGTAATAAGTTCCCTGTTTGCTAGGAGATTCTTTGATATGGCGTCGATAACTGCTTTTTTCGACAGAGGGTGGCGTTGATAACTACTTCCGCAGTCATTTATTTCACAAACATATATTTTGATTGTATCTTAGATGTCTTCTTGGCGTCTGGCTTTCTTCCTGAGCAGTTCTTGCCGACGATGTTTCTGGTTTTACACTCGTGCCACTTTGTTTCCCCTGTACTTCCAATATCATTTTCAGCTATACGTATAGGATTATCTACTTTTGCCTCAAAAGGAATAAGGAAGAAAACAGTTTCTCGAAAAGAAAAGAAAAAAAGTATCAAAGGGCTCCCATTGGCCAAAAATAACAGAAATGTGATGATCCATTAGTCCATCAATACGTAAGAACCACGAGGCATCATAACAAGCACATGTCGATAAATTACGAAAAAGGCTTTCACCCACTTTATATATAAAGCAACGGCCAGCAAACATACCGGTGCAAACACACGTCACCACCACACACAACACACACACACACCCAAGATAAGATAAAAAGATGTCGGGCACCAACACACCACCCAACTACCACTAAGCAAACTACAAATGCACCAAGAAGAACCGCTTGGAGCTGACGGAGACCTCCATCATGAGCTAGCCACCAAGGAGAGGTGAGTCGGACAACGACGGAGCATGGACTCCAAGATGGTGCCTCCAAGAAGAGCACAACAAGTGAATACCGCCACTATCCGATCCTGAAGATCAAGTTTTCATCGGATCAAGAAGGGAGTGAGAATAACTGTGACGAAGCCTTCAAGAAGGAAACGGCGTCTACAGATGCCGTCGCCGCCGGCCAGGTAGGCAACTGGGGAAGTAATGCATCCTGGTGCTCAGACCCCTCCGTCGCACCCAAGAGATGCCGAATATCAACAATCATGCTACCCTCATGGCCGTGGCTGCCTGCCCGCACATGACACACACACTTCGCCCACGAACAACGCGACTCCCGCCGCCAAGTCCACCGTCCTGCATCCATACTCCCCCGAGTCTAACCAAAGGCATCAACTTTGGTCTAAAAGGCGGCTCCCAACCGATGGAGCAGTAGCACACGCCCCACCTCGAACATCGCCAAAACTGCGTCAACACGCACTCGGTCGAGGAAAGGGGGAGAAGTGGGAGCAGATGCATCCATGACCGGCACACCCTATGTAGGTGATGGGTGGCCCTCCCACATGGACGCCTTCCATCCCTGTAGCCTACCTCCCCGCCAAAGACACCCTGTGTCGCCCCACCACGGCAACTGGCGCAGATCCACGCAGAGCACCAATGACCTCCGTCCACCGGCAAGGGAGACCAAATTGACCACCACCATGAGTCAAGAGTGCTCACTGGAGACATCAACTCGCTCCGCCTGTTGCCGACCATCCGCCAGAACCGACTGGAGCTGGGCCAGCACACCCGCCAGATCCACCACTACTGCGCTGCCACCCCCACCAGTCGACGCCGAGGTAAGGGTGGCCGCCCGCAGCCCAGGTCGCCCACAACCCACACCGCCGTCTTCTACCAAGCGTGCACCACTAGCCCACATCCATGGGCCAGATCCGGCCGGATCTAGCCAGGACCTAGCACATACACCATGGGTGGCCATCGTGCTGCAGAAGTGCAGAGTGGAGGCTTTTGTGGGCGAATTATAGGCGTCCTGATTGGCGATTTCAACCTGATTACCAACCCTCAGGACAAGAACAACAACATATTATCTCATTCTTGAATGAGTAGATTCAGCATACGTTGAACAGATGAAGTTGGGGAACAATTAAGGAGGCTATGAACCAGCTGCAGGCTATGAACCAGCTGCACTGCATGGATAGTAGAGGGCTGAACAGAATCAACAAGGCCATCATCATTCTGATTCCCAAGAGACAGGGGGCAGCCACACTCCAGGACTTCCGTCCGATTTCTTTGCTGCACAGTTTGATAAAAATCTTTAAAATCCTTGCCCGGCGGCTAGCTCTTAAACTGGAAGGATTAGTGGATCAATGCCAGAGCGCCTTCATAAAAAACACAATATACAGGAAAACTTCATGTATGTCCAAAGCACCATCCGTTTTCTGCACAAGAACAAGAAGCCATCAATCCTCCTAAAGCTTGACATTGACAAGGCGTTCGACTCATTATCTTGGGCATACTTGCTTGAGATGATGCAGGCCAGGGGGTTTGGCGCACGATGGCGTGAATGGATCGCCATGATTCTAAGGACCTCGACCTATAGAGTGCTAATCAACGGACAACGTTCATAGATTGTCACTCATCGAAATGGCTTGCGGCAAGGAGATCCGTTACCCCCTTTTCTTTTCATCCTGGACATGGACCCGCTGCAAAGACTCATGTCCATCACAACAGAGCATGCCATGCTCTCGAAATTGTCGGGGCGAAGGCGCTTGATGCGCTGGTCTTTCTATGCCAGCGATGTAGTATTATTCATGAACCCTACGGAGAGAAACACTTCAATGATTAACTTACTTCTGTAATGCTTTGCGATAGCCACGGGTCTTCATGCAAACAAGATAAAAAGCGCAGCCCTACCTATTGGATGCTGTGGGATCAAGCTGGATCCAGTCCTGGCCCACCTAGGAATCCCGATCAAAAGCTTCCCAATCACATACCTCGGAATGCCATTGTCACTACGGAATCTAACCAAAGTTCATCTTGACCCTTTGCTCCTGAAATTCGGGAGCAAAACAGCTATGTGGAAGGGCAGACTAATGGCAAAATGTGCCCGATTGGTGCTTTTGAAATTGGGTTTGACTGCCTGGCCATCTATATGATGATGGTCCATAAACTTCCGGCCTGGGTATGGGAGCGTATGCTTCCGATTTTGTCACGCCTGGTTTTGGAGTGGCGAGGCAGAATGCTCCGGTGGCAAATGTAGGGTGGCTTGGAGCCTCATCTGTCGCCCAAATATTTGGGGGGGTAGGTGTGCTGGACATGCCGTGCTTTAGGTCGATGCTAAGACTGCGATGGTTGTGGTCTGCTTGGCACTATCCGACACGACCTTGGGTGAGCTTTCAACTGCAGTGCAACAAGAAGGACCGCATGCTATTTGCAATGGTAACCGAGGTTACAGTGGGGGATGGTCGACGGGCCAATTTTTGGCATGATCGTTGGCTTCATGGACAATGCCGAAAGCATTGCGCCTGCCCTTTTCAAGATCTCAGCAAGAAAAAACAAAATGGTCCATGAGGCGCTGCTTGTACTTTGTTAACAGACCTAACTAGGGGATTGAACGATCAGATGCTACCGGAACTGATGCGGCTAGCGACGTTGCTAGATGTGGTGTGTTGGACAAATAATCTGTGGCGACGGGTCGGACACGTCGGGCGCGTGTATGGACGCGCACTGGGAGTGTCGGGCGCGTCGGGTCCATGGCGTAGGTGTGCATATGTGCGTGCGTGTGGTGCACAGGGCTGCCCGTGTAGGAGTACACCATAGGTGTGTGTGTAGGTGCATTCTGTTGGCGAGATTAGGGGTGCGTGGAGTTGGTCCAAGGCGGACTCGCCATGACCCGGACGTGTGCGTGCATGTCGTGGGCGCGGCCAGAGCGGGCCGGGCCAGGTGCTCGGCGTGGGCTGGGACGTGGGGTACGTGCCCTAACGTGGTCCAGGGTATAAGACCCCCCGTAAGCATTGTAACAGGTGCGGGCTGAGTCGTGCTCAGGAAAAACAGAAAGCACCGTTCATGGCGGTGGTGGCGTTCGTGCGCCGGCAAACCTCGTTGTGTCCTCTGTGTGCTCCGTTTCTGCTTCTTCCTCCTTCTGGTTCGCACTAGACCAAGGTTACAGAGAGAGAGGGGGGTAGAGCTAGGATTTAGGGTAGACACCAACAAGATGCAGCTTCACGAGGGCCAGGATGACTCGATCGGTTGGCGTTTCACAGAATTGCTAGAATTGATGATTTTCGTATGAGACCAGACCCGCTCCCTCGCGTACCCTCCCACTAGGGTTTTCAGCGGCGGCGGCGCCCTTGCCCCTCCCACCACTGCTGCACCCTCCCGCTAGGGTTTTCGTGTGTGCCTCGGCCTATCCCCCTCTACCCCTTCCCTCCGGATCTCGCCCCTACGCCGTCTCCCTAGGAGGTGGCCGGGTGGCGTGCCCCCTCCCCTTCCTCTCGGCACTCACCTCCGCTGGATCTCTCCCGCCGCCGTCGGTGGGTGCCCCCGGTGCTGGCCTGGGTGGTGCCGGCGGCGGTGGGACCTTCTGTCCCCGCGCGCACATCCCCTTCCCGGGGCAGGTGAAGGCGGCGGTGCTGCTCGGCTGGGCTACGGCCGGGCGGCAGTTGGCGAGGTGGCGGGTGCTGCCCTTGGCGGCGTGGTGACGTGCGGTGGCCGGCAGCGCGCCCCCGACACCATCTGGGTCCTAGCGGGCTGGCCAGTGGCAGGCTTCGATGTCCGCGGCTCGGTCTCGAGGTGGTGGCGCCGACGGCGTGCCTTCTGCAGCGTGATGGCGGGAGCTTTACGGCCATCTGTGGACCCAGCCGAACATGTGGGCCCACGGGACCGGTATACTCCTGCTGTCGCGTCTGGTCCGTTACCATTGTTGACGGTGGAGGTTGGGCCCTCCCACGTGCCGACGATGCTGATATCCTGAGTTCTAGCTCCTCTTCTTCGTTGGGCAGGCCCCTTTTGCGGTGCCGTGGTGAGACGACACGGAAGCTTCAAGACTGTTTTGGCGCAGAGTGGTGGTTTGTTTGGTGGCGTGCTCCGGAGCGTCCGAGGTGAAGGTTGGGATCGGGTGAAATCCCTGTCGGCCGAGCCAACTCCGACGCGGTGGTGCCTAAGGGTGCCGCCAAACCTTCCTGGAGGGCGTCGGGGGTACCCTTCCTCTCTCCTCGTCGCATACCGGGGGAAACCTTTGGCAGTAGCTGATGGAAATATGCCCTAGAGGCAATAATAAAGTTATGATTTATTTCCTTATATCATGATAAATGTTTATTATTCATGCTAGAATTGTATTAACCGGAAACATAATACATGTGAATACATAGACAAACAGAGTGTCATTAGTATGCCTCTACTTGACTAGCTCGTTGATCAAAGATGGTTATGTTTCCTAACCATAGACATGAGTTGTCATTTGATTAACGGAATCACATCATTAGGAGAATGATGTGATTGACTTGACCCATTCCGTTAGCATAGCACTTGATCGTTTAGTTTGTTGCTATTGCTTTCTTCATGACTTATACATGTTCCTATGACTATGAGATTATGCAACTCCCGTTTACCAGAGGAACACTTTGTGTGCTACCAAACGTCACAACGTAACTGGGTGATTATAAAGGTGCTCTACAGGTGTCTCCAAAGGTACTTGTTGGGTTGGCGTATTTCGAGATTAGGATTTGTCACTCTGATTGTCGGAGAGGTATCTCTGGGCCCTCTCGGTAATACACATCACTTAAGCCTTGCAAGCATTGCAACTAATGAGTTAGTTGCGGAATGATGTATTACGGAACGAGTAAAGAGACTTGCCGGTAACGAGATTGAACTAGGTATTGAGATACCAATGATCGAATCTCGGGCAAGTAACATACCGATGACAAAGGGAACAACGTATGTTGTTATGCGGTCTGACCGATAAAGATCTTCGTAGAATATGTAGGAGCCAATATGAGCATCCAGGTTCTTTATGTATTGTGTGAAGTGGCGATTGTAAGCCAACTCTTTATCCCTCTCTTATTAAGTACATAAGATGTGTAAAGATTACCCCTCTTGCGACATGCCTACAATGCGGTTATGCCTCTAAGTCGTGCTCCGACACATGGGAGATATAGCCGCATCGTGGGTGTTATAAGTTGGTATCAGAGCCTTCCCCGACTTAGGAGCCCCCTGCTTGATCGAATCGCTGGCGTTGTTGAGTCTAGAAAAATGTTTTGAGTCTTATAGGATTATATATATCGGAGAGTAGGATTGTTTTTACTCCGCAGTCCCTTCGTCGCTCTGGTGAGGCCTCCTGACGTAGAGTTTTGACTCTTCTCTCCTCAAATTTCACGAAATTTTTCTTAGGATCATGCGGGTATATTGGAATCTTTCCGATGGTTTTGTGACGAGAACATTGTTCTTGGTGCCTCCTGACATTTAGGGGTTGTGGCAGTGTCCCGGGGAGTTGAGCTCCGAGGTGTTGTCGTCACAATTTTATTGTTGCAGTTCTGGAATACCTGAGTTTCACCGACATCGAAAATCTCTTTTATGTAGTTGTTGGTGAGATAACCATGACGCCACCCAGTACTGGGGCGGGAGTTCGGGAGTATTGCCATAACTCGTATAACAGATGCTTTTCGAAGGTTGAGGTAAATGATTTTCCAAAGTTTTCTTGGTTATGTGTTGAAGGATGGATACAGCTGGATGTGGGATTTTCTAGTTTTGGGTGAGATATTATGCTTCCCCCGTATCCCCAACACCTGATTGCATAACCAGAAAGTTTCGGGAGTTTATAAGTGGGAATTCAAGTATCTCATTGGAATTCCTTCCAATAGACACATGATATGATATGGGATCTATCATATGTTTGTTCCGGCTTATTTTGCAAGCCAATCCTTTGTTTTTGTTTTCAGTTGTGGTATTCGAGTTGCTTCATTGTCAAATGTTGATTCCATACCTTTTCTAAGCGGTGTTCTCATGTTCCTATGTGAATACTAATCCTTCTCGTTTATCGAGATTGTCTTGTCAATTCTTTCCCACGAGTGTGATTCTCTTCAAGATGATCCTATCATTTTTCTCATCCGCAAGATCAACTCAAAGTCTTCTCAATGTTATTTGTTTCATCCGTCCCAAGTTGACTTTGTTTTCCCACCCTCCCACCCTTTTCTGCAAGGACTCAGATGTCGTAATCAAGTATCCATCTTATTGTTGTGAAGTCTCTCCATTCCTTTCCGTCAATATCCTTATCCGATGATTATCAGAAAGATTCTAACAGATCTTCAAGTTCATTATTCTTCATTCTTTTCTTCTCCGGTGGTGTCAATACAAGCTTTGTCGATCATAAACTCTCCTCGGTTCAAATGCTTTCTCATGCCGGTGTACCTCTTAATCTTTCACTTCTCGCTATTCTTTAGTTCTGGAGGGCTAAAGATATCTCGAAGATTTGTGTTTCCACTCTGCATCTGTTCAAGCTATTTCGAGGTCTTATCTTATTCAAGCCATTTAATTCAACCGACGCAATCTCTCTTTTAAATCGTTCAATGGTGTATCTTTTGAGTGGGCCCTAACCCATAGGTTTTTTCCTAGGATCTTACATGACTCTTCTATTCTCCCGGACCTATTCTCAATTTCTTTTCAAGGTTTGATGTAAGAATGAATTATTAGCAGTCATATGTCTTTCACCAAGATCTTTCCAATACGTTCATCGTTGGTTTAACCTTTCTAATTTTTCATCCCGAAGTATCTCAACAATTCATCGTGGTGTTTCTCATTGTCATTCTCAACACTTGAAGACCGAAGAAGTGTTTCTCTCAAATCTTATCCGTTCTCTCAAAGATTCGTCATTCTAGATTGATGCCATACTATCATAATTGTATTCGATTGTCAGAATTCTTTTCACCCATCCAGAGCAATTCAAGAGTCTTTTCAGTTTGATTCTCTGGAGCCCATCATCTCAGAAGTATTCATTCAAGCTTTCAGGTCTCATTCTCCAAATATTACCGGTGCATCATTCAAGTATTCTCTAATCAGCTCGTGATATATTCGGCCTCATGTATCTAAATCCCCTCAAGTATCTTCATTCATTCTCTAATTATTCCCGATGTTTCGCTATATTTTCCTTGATCATTTTTAATTCCTATGGTGGCTATTCAAGAATCTTCTTCCTTCGTTTTCATATCAATTCATTTGTTGTTTCAATCCTACCAGTGGTTCGTTGAAGACCTTCTCAAGATTACGCTATATCTCTCCTGAATCCTTTCTACGAGAATAAGTAGTATGCCAAATCCGTTGATTGTCATCAATTTAAATTGGTGAAGGATAAGCATAATGTAATTCTTATTCTTGTTTCATCGAGTAAATTCAATTCATGCTTTCCGGAGGTTCATCTAAATTCTCAGTTTCTATTGTTTCATCTTTTCTTTTTCCGGAGTTCCAAGCTCTGTCAATTATGTCGTCGCGAAGACCCATCTAAATCATTGCAAGGTTTCACCTTGTGTTTTCAACTTCTCTTTCCTTTTGTTTGATCATCCTTTTGTTTACCGGAGTTCTTCATGGAGGCTCTACATGATGGTTCACCAAGGATTTAATTCCTTCTCGAAGTGCTCATCAAGATTCTTTTCAGAGTAGCTCAAGTATTCTTCTTATTGCATTCTGAAGTGCAATTCTTTCTCTCTTATCTTTTCAGGTGGTTTTATGTCACTCTTGATAATTTCCCTTCGGGTTTCATGATTCACAAGTTTTTCAAAGAGCGATATATTTAAATCCATCAATTTCTCTTCGCTCAAGAGATCTTTTCAACCAATCAATCCTTTTGTTGGTGCTAAATTGGAAAACTTCATCTAAAGCCTTCCATTGGGAATGCTACTATCATGGTGTTTGTCAATGATCCAAGTTTCTCCTTCTCTTCTCGGTGAAGAAGTTTTTCATCTCTTCTTTGTTCCCGATCAATCATTGTTTTTTTCGTTAGTGGAAGAAGTTCACCTCAAGTTTTGGAGATATCTCAATAAGTCCACGAGGATCATATCTTTTCGTTGTTGTTTTCCAACAACCCCGCTCTAACCTTCTTGCAAGGATGTTTTCCAAATTAAATTGTTGTACAAGTTGCCATTCCTTCTCCGTTCTCTTATTCCGACGATCCATCTTCTATTCTTCCTTTCGGAGGCATTGTGTTGTTGCTCTCTTCGTCCCATCAACTCATTTTTGCCAAGATCATATTCTTTTCTAGCTTATCCATTTAACCGGAGTGTTGTCGTATTTGATCTTATCGTTCCTTGTACATTTCGTTTTATCGGAGTGCTTGCATGTACTTCTTATCCATTGTAACCTTTTTCTTATGTCTTTCAACCTAAAAGGTTATCGTAATGTTCCTTGTTCCTCTTTTCTAATGGAGTGTTTTCAACTTCGATCATCTCCGTTGTTTTCTTTTCTCAAAATGGTTTAACCTCTCAAGGTTCTTTGGTTTCACTCGTTTTTCAAAGAAGCAACTTAGTTTTACCACTTCTCTTCCTCTTTCGTTTCCCCGGTGCCATCCTAGATCTCAAGACGAGATCCTCTCGTAGTGGTGTAGTGTTGTAACGCCCCAAGACCGGAGCTTCAGACGCCTTCCATGTTGTTTGAGTTTCGTCGTGTGAGTTGTTGGTTTGTTGCATTCATCTTTGCATATTTTGCTTTGCATCATGTCATCATGTATCATATCATTAGTTCTTTTGCAACTCAACTAAATAAATCGTATGGATCTTCGGTCCATTTAAATCGAGGGAAATGCACATGGTGATTTTCTCTTTATATCATATATCCTCCCAATATTATTAGGGAGCTATATTAAATATTCCACTATTTTGGAATTATCCATAACACACTTGCATTTCAGTTCCATGCCTCTCCTGCTTCAAGTTTCACCTCCAAACCTTGCCGATAATTGTTTCTCCATTTATCGAGGCCCTGTCTAATTTCTCAACATTTTGGCCACTCCTAAAACCTGTCCTAATTCAATCCTTTTGAATTAAATTCAAAGGAATTTGAATTTAATCTTTCAAACTTGACCTTTTCTATTTTCCCGGACCGAGCACATTTTTACGAGTCTGTGAAAATTGTCCTCGTGCCCAAATTCCTTCTCCAACCTTTTCTTTCTCTTATTTCTTTCTTTGCTATTTGCTGTTTTTGGCAAATAAAAAGAAATTAGAGAGAAAGAGGAGAGAGAGCTTAGCCCAGCGGGCCAATCAGGCCCAGCCGGCCCCTGCCTAACTAACCCTAGTGAAAGTGCAACTATCCCTAGGTGGTTTTGGTAATTCATAACAACATATAGCTCATTGAGCTAATGCTATTCCAAGATGATTATTTCAGGAAAGCTCAATGATTGGCATGGCATGGATATGAAAGTGGAACCCTCAAAATGCTAAGGACAAAGGATTGGCTCAAGCTCAAAAGCTCAAGACTCTTCATTTTATATTTTAGTGATCCAAGATCACATTGAGTCCATAGGAAAAGCCAATACTATTAAGGAGGGATGAGGTGTTGCTTAATGAGCCTCTTGCTTCATGTGCTTAGTGATATGCTCCAAAACCCTCAACTACTTTCCCATATCCACATATGACCTAAACTCTAAGCCAAACTCGGTCCTACCGATTCTTCCTATCCGGCGCCACCGAGTTTCACTTGTCATTAGCCACTGCCAAACCCTAGCAATTCGGTTCTACCGATAAGGATCTCGGTCCCACCGAGATGGGGTTGCAAACTCTCTGTTTCCCTTTCGTAACTTTTCGGTCCCACCGAAAGAGCGAATCGGTCCCACCGAGATTGCAATGTAAACTCAGTGTTTCCCCTTTGTAACTTTTCGGTCTCACCGAGTTCCACTCGGTCTCACCGAAAGAGCAAATCGGTCCCACCGAGTTTGCCTGACCAACTCTCTGGTTAGCTAATTACCAAATTCGGTCTCACCGAGTTTGTGTAATCGGTCTCACCGAGATTACGTTATGCCCAAACCCTAACCGAATCGGTCCCACCGAGTTGCATGTCAGTCCCACCGAAATTCCTAACGGTCACTAGGTTTACTACTTCGGTCAGACCGAGTTTATTGATTCGGTCCCACCGAGATTGGAAAACTGTGTAACGGTTGGATTTTGTGTGGAGGCTATATATACCCCTCCACCTCTTTCTCATTCAGTGAGAGAGCCATCAGAACACACACATCATTCCAACTCATATGTTCTGAGAGAGAACCACCTACTCATGTGTTGAGACCAAGACATTCCATTCCTATCATATGAATCTTGATCTCTAGCCTTCCCAAGTTGCTTTCCACTCAAATCTTCTTTCCACCAAATCCAAATCCTATGAGAGAGAGTTGAGTGTTGGGGAGACTATCATTTGAAGCACAAGAGCAAGGAGTTCATTACCTACACACCATTTGTTACTTCTTGGAGAGTGGTGTCTCCTAGATTGGCTAGGTGTCACTTGGGAGCCTCCGACAAGATTGTGGAGTTGAACCAAGGAGTTTGTAAGGGCAAAGAGATCGCCTACTTCGTGAAGATCTACCGCTAGTGAGGCAAGTCCGTCGTGGGCGATGGCCATGGTGGGATAGACAAGGTTGCTTCTTCGTGGACCCTTTGTGGGTGGTTGCTTCTTCGTGGACCCTTCGTGGGTGGAGCCCTTCGTGGACTCGCGCAACCGTTACCCTTCGTGGGTTGAAGTCTCCATCAACGTGGATGTAGGATAGCACCACCTATCTGAACCACGGGAAAAACATCCGTGTCTCCAATAGCGCTTGAATTCTCCAAACCCTTCCCTTTATATTCTTGCAAGTTGCATGCTTTACTTTCCGCTGCCAATATACTCTTTGCATGCTTGCTTGAATTGTATGATGATTGCTTGACTTGTCCTAAAATAGCTAAAATCTGCCAAGAACTAAAATTGGGAAAAGGTTAAATTTTATTTGGTCAAGTAGTCTAATCACCCCCCCTCTAAACATACTTTCGATCCTACAAGTGGTATCAGAGCTTTGGTCTCCATTTGCTTGATCTCCATAGCTTTTGGTGGTCATAGCCTTGGTTTCACAACCTAGGAGAGTATGGCGTCTAGCGAGGGAAATTATCACCGTAGAGGTCCTTACTTTGATGGTACTAATTTTGCTAGTTGGAAGCATAAAATGAAAATGCATATTCTTGGACATAACCCCGCTATTTGGGCTATTGTGTGTGTTGGTTTGCAAGGTGACTTCTTTGATGGGAGAGAACCAAACCGTGAAGCTACTGCGGATGAGTTGAAGATGTTGCAATACAATGCTCAAGCTTGTGATATTCTCTTCAACGGATTGTGCCCCGAAGAATTCAACAAAATCAGCCGCCTTGAGAATGCAAAGGAAATTTGGGACACTTTGATTGATATGCACGAAGGTACCGACTCAGTCAAGGAATCCAAGTTGGATGTGCTTCAAAGCCAACTTGACAAGTTCAAGATGAAGGATGGTGAAGGTGTCGCTGAAATGTACTCTAGGCTTGCTCTCATCACAAATGAGATTGCCGGCTTAGGAAGTGAAGAGATGACCGATAAATTCATCATCAAGAAGATCCTAAGAGCCTTGGATGGAAAATATGATACCGTGTGCACATTGATCCAAATGATGCCCAATTACAAAGATCTCAAGCCAACGGAGGTGATTGGAAGAATTGTTGCTCATGAGATGTCACTTAAGGATAAAGAGGAACTTCACAACAAATCAAGTGGTGCCTATAAAGCCTCATGTGAAGCCCCTACATCATCAAGTGAGAAACAAGACTTCAATGAAGAATTGAGCTTAATGGTGAAGAACTTCAACAAATTCTACAAGAGTAGAAGCAAAGATAGAAGCTCTAAATCAAGGTCCTACAATGACAAAAGATCTTCTAGTCGAGAGCGAAACTGTTACAATTGTGAAGACCCGGACACTATTCCAATGAGTGTACGACTCCCTACAAGAGAAGAGAAGATTCTCCAAAAAGAAGAAGCAAAGGATCACCACCAAGAGAGAGAAGGAGTAGAGATGATCGTTATGAACGAAGATACTCACAGAGAAGCAAGGATTCGGAAAGGAAGGAAAAATCATCAAGGAGCTACACAAGACGAAGACATCAAGCTCATGTTGGTGAATGGGTATCCGGCTCCGACTCCGACAGCCACTCCGAGAGAAGTTATCACTCCGACTCCGAAGATACTCAAGATGAAGGTGTTGCCGGTCTAGCACTTGTGTCAACCAACTCCTACGACATATTTGACTCACAAAATGAAGGAATTGGAAGATGCTTCATGGCCAAAGGTCCTAAGGTAACACACCCCGAGTATGTTGATTTCAATAGTGATGAAGATGACTTGTTAGGTGATGATTTGATTGGTGACAACTCTAGTGATGAATACTATGTTGAAAGACCAATTAATCATGATAATCAAGATAAAACGAATGACAATGATAAGGAGAAGATTGAGGCTCTAACTAAAGAACTAAAAACTCTTAAGTTAGCTCATGACACTATCTTCGAAGATCATCGAGAACTTTTAAGGGCTCATGAGAAGCTACGCTTTGAAAAGCTCAATCTTGAGCAAGAGCATGAGTTCTTAAAGGCAATCAATGATGATCTCCGCAAGAAAAGTTCTTCTTACATTGCCAAGCGTTTACTCTTATCCACTTACATGCCTCAAGTCAAGTCTAACAAGAAAGATTCTTCCTCTAGTAGTAACAATGATCATGCTAAATCCAATATTGTTGCTTCTAGTAGTTCTCTTGATTCCACTAATGATTCTCTTAGCCAAGTTACACTTGAGCAAGAAAATAGCTTATTGAAGGGAATTATAGAGAAAGGAGTATACAAAAGCCTTGCCGGGAGTAAGCAATTCGAGGAAATTGTGCGCAAGCAAGGAATGCACCGGAAGAATCAAGGTGTTGGTTTTGAACGAAAGTTCAATGCCAATGGAGTTGAGTGGGAAGAAGATCAATACCCCAAGACAAAGTTTGTCCCTCAACAAGAGAAGTATACTTCTTTCAAGGGGACACAAGCTCAAGATGATCTTCCACCACAAGACTATGAGCAAAAAGGCAAGGACAAGCTTCAAGAGGAAATTGATGCATTTGAAGAAGCTCCTAAGACCTTAGTCAAGTGGATTCCCAAGACTTCTTCAAGTTCCACTTCATCAAGTACGACTACAACTCCAAGGATTCCCATCAAGATGATGTGGATCCAAAAGAAGAAGAACTAGAGAGTTCTTGAGGGTGACTCCGCCAACATACTTCACTCTTATCATTTTGGCAAGAACAAGTGCAATAAACTTCCACATCTTGCACTAGTTCAAGGAGTCACAAACCCTCTTGTTGGTAAGACAAGGGACAAGGTATTGAAAGTGCAATTCACTCAAATGGATAGCTCCAAGAGATCTACATCAACATTGAGCATCCACATCTTCAATATCTACATGAAGTCATCATCGACAAAACCCAAGGTTAGTTCATCCCTCTTAGGGGGGATATCACATCTAGGGGGAGCTTTACTCTAAGACTTGAGCTAAAGCAACTCTAAAGATGTGAACAAAACAATGCTTTATGTAAAAGTGGTAACTCCACTTGAGCTTAAACGATGAGTATGACCTACGATCAAGTGTTCTCACTTGACTCCTAAGTCAATATACTCATATATAGATGACCTAGTCATCGCTAATTGCTTGATAGATGCTAGAATTGGTTGTGCATGCTTTGCCACATATTTCATTTGCTATCTTATTGTGTGAGCATGCTGATTGCATATTTTACTCATTCGAGGACATCCACTTGTTGCTTTGATTGTTTGGCTTTATCTTCTTTTGCCAAGTGGATGGACAAGAATGCCTAAGAACCTCCTCTAGCTATCTATGCTTTTCTCGTCTCAAACTCTATTCATGCTGCATCACAAAATTTGATCAAGTCAGATTCAAACCACTCTGTGTGAGGAGCGCTCGGAGTCCCCAATTCGTCATAGACTTAAACTTCCAAAACCTCTTTATGATTCTCGGTCTGACCGATACTACATTTCGGTCCTACCGAGTTCATTAAGTTGATCTAGGTTTTCGATCTTGGTGCAACCGATTTGAACTTTTCGGTCACACCGAGTTGCAATAACTGCACACAGTTTTGCATCTCGGTGCCACCGAGTTGTTCCACTCGGTCACACCGACAGGGTCGGGCTATATATAGTGACGGGCAAAATTTTGGAAATTTCTCCGAAACCTCCTCGCCCGCGCGATAGCCTGCTCTGCTTTCGTGGTCTCCGGATCGTCTTCTCGCCGCCAGCAGCCTCCAGTCGCTGGTCTCCGCCGCCGTCAACGGAATTCTGCCCCGCCATTGCCGCCGTAGCGAGTCCCCGCCGAACTAGGGTATGGACTCGATCTTTGTGCTATTCTCCACTCCGATTCCTAGCACATTGTGATCATCATGATTCTTGCCACGATTGAAACACACCTATCCAGTCAATGAACTCGTAGATTAGGTTTAATTCGAGAATTTTAGGGTTAGGTTTCCGCCGAAACCATCTCGGACCCACCGAGTTGAAAAACTCGGTCCCACCGATCTGGCTTTTGCCATTGCACAAGTGAAACTCGGTCTGACCGAGAATAACTTATCGGTGCGACCGATTTTGGAATTCTGTGAAACCCTAGCAGTCTCGGTGCCACCGAACTGTGACTCGGTCTGACCGAGTTCAGCAGTTCTGGTGCCAAAACTGCTTCGGTGTCACCGAGTTTGAAAATCGGTAGATCCGAGATGCTTTCTGTGGAAAACTAAAACTAAGTTTTTGAATTAATCTTTTGCAAAAATCTCTACTTTTTGTGATGCTCATCCACTCTATCTTATCCATAATCTATTCACAGGGTCAGCAGTCAGTTTGCAACATGTCTGATCAAAGTGACAGCCAGAATGTGTCTGAGCAGCAAGTTGTGATGAGTGAGGGCACTAGCCCCTCAAGTTCTTCTGATGATGGCAGCAGGAGCACCCCCAGCAATCTGCCTAAGGCTGCCACACGTCAAAGGAAGAAGAGAACGTCTGATTCTGAAGATGAGGACTATGTGACAGAGGAAGAGGCCACTTCCAAGAGAGTTGAGCCAGCTCAAGGCTCAAAGCTAGGCCTGAAAATCAAGAGGCCAGCAGGCAGGCAGCCCATGTCAAAGGCTAGAGCCTCCACTGAGAAGCCTGCTCCCATTGAGCCCGTTGCAGCTGAGGGCAAGAAAAGGAAGGAGAGAGTAAAGAAGACTGTAGCCAAAGTGCTTGGGAGAGCCTCCATCATGGTAGAAGAGGAGGAGGAAGAAGAGGTTGCTGCACCAGCACCCAAGGCAGCCAAACTTATGGGAGATGCCATAAGGTCAGGAACAGCTGCATCCAAGCCCAAGGAAGCACCTAAGGCTGCATCTAAGCCTAAGACAGCACCAAAGAGAAACACAAGGAGTATACCTGCTGCAGAAAAGAACAAGGCCCCAGTGCCTGAAGCTACTGAAGAAGAGGAAGAGAGTGTCCTTAGAAAGCTCAAGCCCAAGATCCTAGACCACAACGATGCTCATCCTGTGGCTGAGGATATGAAGCTAAGGAGAGACTCAGGGCTCAGGAAATGGAGAGAAGCAGATCCGTATGCTTCTAGGAGAAGGACTGCCGTGGACTACAGATTTCACACCAAGGAGCAGCAAGATTTCTATGAGACTGTTTTGCTTGACAAGAAGCCAATCGTTTGTGACATGAGATGGGTCGACTGGACCTACATGAAGGAACATGAAGAGTACTACCCAGGAGTTCAGGACAGCTTCAGAGCATGTGGAGTAGAGGAGTTTGTTGGGCAGAAGCTCACAAAGTGGAACGAGGAACTCATCATGCAGTTCTACTCCACAGCTCACTTTTATCCAGATGGGAGGATTACATGGATGTCTGAGGGTACGAGGTACCAATCCACTGTTGAGGAATGGGCAAAGTTGATCAATGCCCCAGAAGAGCAAGCAGATGACTTGGATATCTATGCCAAGAAGAAGATGGACCACAAATCCATGTCCAACATGTACAAGGAAATTCCCAATGAAGCTCTTGACACATTCAAGTTTGGCTCAGTGCATTATCTGCTATCAGGATTTCCTACGATCAACTGGATCCTTAGGCACACCCTTCTGCCCAAGTCTGGAGATCACAAGATGATCAGAGGTCACGCAATCAATTTTCTTCATGTTTTTGACGTGCCTTAAAAATTCAAAGTTATGAGCCTTATAGTGGAAACGATCAAAAGGACTGTGGCAGATCAGAAGAGGAGCTGTGGATATGCCCCTCAGATTCAGGAGCTCATCAACTCCAAGATGGGCACGGGCGTATATTTGTTGGATAAGGAACACCTGCCCATCCGTCCAGATTTCAAGGACAATGAAGTTATTATGACTGAGAATGAGCCATCATCTGCCCAAGCATTTGCAAAGAAGGAGAAGGCGAAGAAGGAAAAAGCTGCCAGGATGCCTACTCAAGCAGAGGCATCTGAGTACTTCTTGAAGACCAAACAAGAGCAGCTCGGTTACTTGATTGCATCCACGCTGAGAATTGAGCAAAGTCTGGCCAACCTCACTAAGAATCAGCGGAGCCTAGAGAGGATCATGGAACAGAAGTTCTATGACTTGGATGTCAAGGTAACAGAAGTTCAGTCTGCAGTTGAGCAGCTCCAGGAGGACATGAATGAGAGGAGAGGCAGGACCACGACTCATGCTTTTTCTAGAGTGCCACGAGGTCCGAGGTCGTCTGCACTGCCAGTTGCTGACACCAGAGCCACCACCTCAGCACCAGCTACAGCCTCAGCTCCAGCATCTACTTCAGCTCCAACTCCAGCGACTACTTCAACATCTACAGAAGCCTTCGTCCTTGGAATGATCCGGACTCCACCACCACCTGAAGATCAAGCCTGAGTGTCGATCTAGTGCTATGCATTTTCTAGGAACTTTTTGGTAACTTGTTGCCAAAGGGGGAGAAGATGTATAGATCATAGGCTTCGAGAGAGAGAGTGTTGCTTTTCTCTCTTGCTTTATTTGGTGGTTTTTCGAACTTTGTTTGCTTGTGTGTGAGATACTACGTCCTTATGCTTGTGAGACATCGATGATCATGTGTTTGATCATAAGCTACACTTAATGTTTGCTTGATTCTTGCTTAAATATTATCATTCTATCTATCGTTTGTGATCATCCACTATTCTTGGTGATGAGTGCATGTATTTCATTCATATCATTTTGAGCGCTCCACCAAGATGTATGTGACATGGAAGAGTAACCCATGATTCTAACTCTTTGTGCATTTGTAGTCCAAAGCAAATTTTAAATATGCACAAATTTAGGGGGAGCTCTTACTTATCACATACTTCTCAAAGCGACGATATATTTCATGCTTATTATCATTTGTCGAAGCTTTGATCTATATGTTGTCATCAATTACCAAAAAGGAGGAGACTGAAAGTGCAACTATCCCTAGGTGGTTTTGGTAATTCATAACAACATATAGCTCATTGAGCTAATGCTATTCCAAGATGATTATTTCAGGAAAGCTCAATGATTGGCATGGCATGGATATGAAAGTGGAACCCTCAAAATGCTAAGGACAAAGGATTGGCTCAAGCTCAAAAGCTCAAGACTCTTCATTTTATATTTTAGTGATCCAAGATCACATTGAGTCCATAGGAAAAGCCAATACTATTAAGGAGGGATGAGGTGTTGCTTAATGAGCCTCTTGCTTCATGTGCTTAGTGATATGCTCCAAAACCCTCAACTACTTTCCCATATCCACATATGACCTAAACTCTAAGCCAAACTCGGTCCTACCGATTCTTCCTATCCGGCGCCACCGAGTTTCACTTGTCATTAGCCACTGCCAAACCCTAGCAATTCGGTTCTACCGATAAGGATCTCGGTCCCACCGAGATGGGGTTGCAAACTCTCTGTTTCCCTTTTGTAACTTTTCGGTCCCACCGAAAGAGCGAATCGGTCCCACCGAGATTGCAATGTAAACTCAGTGTTTCCCCTTTGTAACTTTTCGGTCTCACCGAGTTCCACTTGGTCTCACCGAAAGAGCAAATCGGTCCCACTGAGTTTGCCTGACCAACTCTCTGGTTAGCTAATTACCAAATTCGGTCTCACCGAGTTTGTGTAATCGGTCTCACCGAGATTACGTTATGCCCAAACCCTAACCGAATCGGTCCCACCGAGTTGCATGTCAGTCCCACCGAAATTCCTAACGGTCACTAGGTTTACTACTTCGGTCAGACCGAGTTTATTGATTCGGTCCCACCGAGATTGGAAAACTATGTAACGGTTGGATTTTGTGTGGAGGCTATATATACCCCTCCACCTCTTTCTCATTCAGTGAGAGAGCCATCAGAATACACACATCATTCCAACTCATATGTTCTGAGAGAGAACCACCTACTCATGTGTTGAGACCAAGACATTCCATTCCTATCATATGAATCTTGATCTCTAGCCTTCCCAAGTTGCTTTCCACTCAAATCTTCTTTCCACCAAATCCAAATCCTATGAGAGAGAGTTGAGTGTTGGGGAGACTATCATTTGAAGCACAAGAGCAAGGAGTTCATTACCTACACACCATTTGTTACTTCTTGGAGAGTGGTGTCTCCTAGATTGGCTAGGTGTCACTTGGGAGCCTCCGACAAGATTGTGGAGTTGAACCAAGGAGTTTGTAAGGGCAAGGAGATCGCCTACTTCGTGAAGATCTACCGCTAGTGAGGCAAGTCCTTCGTGGGCGATGGCCATGGTGGGATAGACAAGGTTGCTTCTTCGTGGACCCTTTGTGGGTGGTTGCTTCTTCGTGGACCCTTCGTGGACTCGCGCAACCGTTGCCCTTGGGTGGAGCCCTGTGTGGACTCGCGCAACCATTACCCTTCGTGGGTTGAAGTCTCCATCAACGTGGATGTAGGATAGCACCACCTATCCGAACCACGGGAAAAACATCCGTGTCTCCAATAGCGTTTGAATTCTCCAAACCCTTCCCTTTATATTCTTGCAAGTTGCATGCTTTACTTTCCGCTGCCAATATACTCTTTGCATGCTTGCTTGAATTGTATGATGATTGCTTGACTTGTCCTAAAATAGCTAAAATCTGCCAAGAACTAAAATTGGGAAAAGGTTAAATTTTATTTGGTCAAGTAGTCTAATCACCCCCCTCTAGACATACTTTCGATCCTACACCTAGCCCGATCCCCTCGTCCTCTCCCCTCGTACCTTTCCATCCAGCGCCGCTAGGAGCCTCGCTCCCCATCTCCCTCTCATTCTCCCAGCGCCCCAACGCACGCTGCCCGATCCCCTTCGACACCCTCTCCCTCTCGTCCTCCCACACCGCTGCCAAGTTCACCCGGAGCCCCGCTGGACCCGTGCCCGCACCCGTTGTCTTCCACGCCCAGCAGGAGCCCCACACCACTCGTCCCAATCGTTTTGGCCGGAGCTCGCTGGAGCCCTAGCACCGGTCATCGCCGGACCTCCTCCTTGCTCCACCACGTCGCCAACCTCCTGCCGTGGCCTCCTCCTCGCTTCAAGTCCACGCTGTCAAGCCTCACGTCGCCGCCCTGCTACGTTTGTCACCGGAGATGGCCAGATCCGGTCGCGTTGGGTCAGATCCTCTCGTCCCCGCCATGCGCGTGTCACCAGGGGTCACCTCCGCACCAAGTTCGCCACCCGCAGCTCCCCTGCATCGATCGGAGTGCTCGTCTTGCTCATGCACGTCGTCCCGCCCCTGTGTGTTGACCATAGACGGCGTTGCGCCAGGTCCAAACCGCTCTCCTGCTTCGCCTACAGTAGCCCGCAGCCACGCTGGCAAGCTCCAAGGCCATCCCCGAAGAACGTACATACGCCAAGTTCGAGTACCCACGACGTGTGTTTTCTGCAACCAAGTACCACGACTACCGCCGGTGTGCATTTTGTCAAGTCCGACTATGACAAACGACTACACGATGAGACGCCAAGTACCACTACGTCGGAGTCCTCGGATCCGTCAAGTTCCACTATGAAACGTACAAATACCATCGACCCTGAAGACCTCGGTTTCATCAAGTTCCCACGACGACTTAAGTGTACCCCTCGGATACGTCAAGTGCGACTACACTACGAGACAAAGTACGCCAAGTACCTCTCCGAAAACGGACATGTACTGCTACGCCCGGAGGCATCAGATCCATCAAGTCCAACAACGACTGTGCTCAACTAACCATGACCCCGAACGTCTACGAAAACGTGTTCCACTACCGTCGCCGATATTTTGAGAACCTCTACCGACGACCTCGGAGCGCGAATGACGACCGTTGCCGAAGACCCGGACCTCTACCTCTTCCCGAACATGAATGACCATTTCCTCTTTGACCCGTGAGCGACTACTTCCACTACCGCCGTCGCAAGAATGCCTACTTCCACTACGAACTCGTTCCGCTCCGGAATTGCATGCTTCGAAGGTATAACCCCGAGACGACGTCCGTGAACGAATGCTTGCGATGTTTCAGATGCTCGTGCTTGCACCGTGTCCGTAGTGTCTCTCGCTTCCATGCCATCGACTCATAGGACACCCGGTATCCGGGAGCGCCCCACGATCTTTTGCACGCAACCACACACTTCTCATTTGCATCGGTATCTCAATCGAGTTACCGGAACTGGAACGTTGCCGTGGCACCGTTTTCGTTATCGTTGCCGTGGCACCCCTTTTCTTTCCACTACGGTGACAAATGCTTCATAATGCTCTTGTCAACTTTTAATAAAAATTGCATAAACTTGCACATGTCATCCGCATCATGATAACAACATCAAGAATGGTTAAATTGTTGCTTGCTTCAATTGCTAAATTCATATGAGGATTTACGGGAATTGTTGTTTGATGTTTCCGGCCTCCTTTAAAATGCCTAACTGTGTATTTTACTCATGTTTCACCTCTTGCCATGCTAACCAACATTTAATATTGTTGGGTAAATAAACGAGAGAGAACTAAATAATTGATGTGGTGTTCCGCCAATATGCAACTCGTTGCATATTGAGCTCCACTTAACTTGTAGTGTTGGTTGTGCACTTTGCCATGCCATGCCTCTTTCAACCGGACATGCATCATAATTGTTTGCGCATCATGCCATGTTATGTGATGGTTGTTTACTTTGTTGTTTGCTTCTTTCCGGGTTGTTTCCCTCGTTAGCTTCGGTTCCGTTCCGGATTTGTGAGGATCCGTTCGACTACATCCGTTTGTCTTCTTCTTGGACTCGTTCTTCTTCCTTGCGGGATCTCAGGCAAGATGACCATACCCTCGAAATCACTTCTATCTTTGCTTGCTAGTTGTTCGCTCTATTGCTATGCCGCGATACCTACCACTTGCTATATCATGCCTCCCATATTGCCATGTCAAGCCTCTAACCCACCTTGTCCTAGCAAACCGTTGTTTGGCTATGTTACAGCTTTGCTCAGCCCCTCTTATAGCGTTGCTAGTTGCAGGTGAAGATTGGAGTTTATTCCTTGTTTGAACATGTTCATTGTTGGGATATCACAATATCTCTTATTTAATTAACGCATCTATATACTTGGTAAAGGGTGGAAGACTCGGCCTTATGCCTGGTGTTTTGTTCCACTCTTGCCGCCGTAGTTTCCGTCATACCGGTGTTATGTTCCTTGATTTTGCGTTCCTTACGCGGCTGGGTTATAATGGGAACCCCTTGACAGTTCTCTTTTAATAAAACTCCTCTAGCAAGGCCCAACCTTGGTTTTACCATTTGCCACCTAAGCCTTTTTCCCTTGGGTTCTGCAGACTCAAGGGTCATCTTTATTTTAAACCCCCGGGCCAGTGCTCCTATGAGTGTTTGTCCAACCTGTCAGCAGCCGGTGACCACCAGGGGCAACTCTGTGTTGGCCTACCGGAATCTTGGACAATCCGGTGTGCCCTGAGAACGAGATATGTGCAGCTCCTATCGAGATTTGTCGGCACATCAGGCGGCTTTGCTGATCTTGTTTTACCGTTGTCGAAATGTCTACCGGGATTCCGAGTCTGATCGGGTCTTCCTGGGAGAAGGAATATCCTTCGTTGACCGTGAGAGCTTGTGATGGGCTAAGTTGGTACACCCCTGCAGGGTTTGGACTTTCGAAAGCCGTGCCCGCGGTTATGGGCATATGGGAATTTGTTAATATCCGGTTGTAGAGAACTTGACACTTAACTTAATTAAAATGCATCAACCGCGTGTGTACCCGTGATGGTCTCTTCTCGGCGGAGTCCGGGAAGTGAACACGGTTCTTGTGTTATGCTTGAACATAAGTAGTTTCAGGATCACTTCTTGATCACTTCTAGTTCACGACCGTGCTTTGCTTCTCTTCTCGCTCTAATTTGCGTATGTTAGCCACCATATATGCTAGTTCTTGCTGCAGGTCCACCACATTACCCCTTTCCTACCCATAAGCTTAAATAGTCTTGATCTCGCGGGTGTGAGATTGCTGAGTCCCCGTGACTCACGGTTTACTTCCAAAACCAGTTGCAGGTGCTGATGATACCAGTGCAGATGACGAAACTGAGCTCAAGGAGGAGCTCGATGAAGATCTTGTTCGTTGTGTTGTTTTGTTTCCAGTTGATCAGTAGTGGAGCCCAGTCGGGGCGATCGGGGATCTTTTGCATTAGGGGTAGTCTTCTTTTATTTTGGTTTCGTAGTCCGACCTTGATTGTATTCTGGATAATGTAATGCTATATTTATGTATTGTGTGAAGTGGAGATTGTAAGCCAACTCTTTATCCCTCTCTTATTCAATACATGGGATGTGTAAAGATTACCCCTCTTGCGACATGCCTATAATGCGGTTATGCCTCTAAGTCGTGCTCCGACAGTGGGAGATATTGCCGCATCGTGGGTGTTATAACCTACTCCAGCCGCCGCCGCTACCGTCCCCGGCCAGTCCCGGTGGCGTTCTGAAGGAATCAGGACATCGAGGAGAACCTCTGCTTCGACTACATCACCCCTGCATCACGCCTGCACCGAGCAGGCGATCATGTCCACTCCAGTGACATGTAAAGGATCCCTGAACCCTTCTCTGTTCATGGTTATTGGGTGATCTAGATGCAATTTGATCCTTCTAATGGCATCCCATAGATGCATAATTAATCCAACATTGGTATCAGTCGCCTACATGATTGTACTAGATCCCTAACTTATTGATCAATAGATCAACATCATGTTTAGATCAATGACATGTTTAGGGTTTTAGGATCAAAATTGAAAACTTTAGCCCCTGGTTATCCCAATATGCATGCTACTTTTTTATGCCCTCTGTACATCATCATGTTGTTTTCGAATTGCTAAGGATTAAGTATTGTCATCTTTCGGTCAATCAATTTAATTAATCTAAGTTAAGATCTATTGCGAACTTTCATGTTAAGTTGTTTAAAATTGATCATGCTTAAGTACTTTTTCCGTATGCCTTAGCAAAATATTAGGCAGAGGGATACACGCAAGTCTAGTAGCAACCCCTCATGTTTAAGAACCCTAGAATTCATCGTAATTCATAAGAACCCTAATTCTGCAATTAGGACTGTTTTCCCCCCAAATCAAGTACTAATGCACACGAATTGGAGAAGAATGAGGAGAATCCTCAGCTAACACGCCGCGTCCTGGCATCTTCCATTCGGGGCCCGCGCAGCGCCCGCCGTTGCGCGAGGGCGAAGACGCCACAACGCCGCCGTCCTCGGGATGACGCGCGGAACAAAGTGACGCCGCTGCCGCTGCCGCTCTAATGGACGCGCCCTTGTTTGGCCGACGCCAGCAAGTCGTCGTCGCTCCTCATGCCGCGGTGGCCGGCGTCCCTCCACCCTCCTTGATGTGCCATGCGTGGGAATGACTTCGCTGCATGCTCCTCCGGCGAGCGCAGCCAACGCGCCGCCATGGCCGGTGCGCCTCGAGCCGCCGTCGCCGCTCACTGTATGAGCATGAAATGCAGTGGTCGCGAGGGAAATGGCTAGGGTTCTGGCCGGGCGGCTGTTTTGTTCCAGCCGTGATCGACACGGACCGTTGATTTCCATTGAACGGCTGGCAGCCACTCTCAGCTCCGCTGCTGTCCTGGGGGCACTTAATGGGCCATATCTGGCCGTGGGCTGTGGCCCAGGTTATGTAAGTCCAGCAAAAAACCTTCTTCTGGGCTGGACCGTTTTACGTGTAGCTGTGGGTATTTCGGGCCGTTTCTAGTGCACTTTAAGTTAATAAACATTATGATTTTGCACTATTTTTAGCCAGAAAATATCTGAGATAATAATGAATTAAAACAAGCTATTATTCTAGGTAAAATTGAACCAATGAGATATTTTATTCAGGATTTATTACGTGTTTGCATGATGAATATTCTTCTAAACATAAAAATGATATTTTTCTTATGCCGATGTCTAAATTGAGAATGAAATGACTCTGATTTTAATTCTGACCAATGTTGTTTTATTATTATGAGTCATCACTTATGATATTTTAATTCCATGTTTTTTCTACCCAACGGTGTTTTGACATGGAGTTGAAATTAAATATATGGCATGTCTATTTTATTTTGCCAACGTAAAATTTAATATTCATGTCAATTACTCATAAACTCTTTCATGTCCATTACAGCTTCCGCTGCGTTTACTGTCGAACCGTTGACGGGTAGTAACTTCCCTCGTTGGAGGAACTCGATGGAATTATGCCTAGCAGTCCATCAGTTTGATTATGCTTTACGAGAGGATAAACCAGTGGCTCCCGCTGCTGGTGTCACGGGGTATGCTGAACTAAAGAAATCTTATGATTCCAAGATGGAGATATGGAAAAAGTCAAATCACACTGCTATGCTTGTGATGAGATCATCCATATCACCTGACATCATTGGGGCACTACCCAAGAAAGATACTCCTAAGGAATTCATGGCAGCCCTCGAGGAGCAATTCAAAGGCTCCGACAAGGTTTATGCGCAAGAGCTATTTCACAAGCTCCTTGGGAAGTATAATAATGATAGTGATGTTAGGGCTCACATTTTAAAGATGGTGAATGCTTGCAACAAATTGAAGGCATTACAATGTGAGCTCAATGACAATCTCCTTGTCATCATGATCTTGGACTCCCTCCCTGAAGAGTTTGATCAATTTAAGATTAACTATAACTATCTTAAAGAAGAATGGACAATCGCGGAGATATCTCCAAGGATTGTCGAGGAAGAAGCGAGGATTAAGAGGCAAGGAAAGGACCAAGCCTTTGTGGTTGGCTCCTCCAAGAGAAAACACGATGGATCAAGCTCTTCTAAGCAACAGCCACAAAAGAAGTTCTTTAAGAAAAATTCATCAAACTCATAAAAAGGAAAGGAGAAAGGGGACGATAAGCCTAAAGACAACAAGTGCAACTTCTGCAAGAATGACGGTCATTACCAGAAAGACTATCTAGAATTCCTCAAATGGTTGATGAAGAAAGGTACTGATGACATTACTTTCGTTGATGAAATGTTATATGTTGATTACTCTACTACCTCTTGGTGGATTGATTCAGGTGCAACTTCTCATGTTGCTAATTCTATGCAGGACTCAAGTATAATCCAAACGATGGCAAAGGGAGCAAGAAGACTTAAGGTGGCAAATGGAGTCGAAGTTGATGTTGAAGCCATAGGGTCAATCACCTTAGAACTCCACACTGGCTTCCGTCTTCATTTAAATAATGTTCTTTATGTCCCTACCTTAAGTAGGAATTTGATTTATATCTCTTGCCTAGATGATAACATGTTTGAGAGCAAGTTTGGGAACAAACAATTTGCTTTGAATTATTGTAATAAGAACGTAGGCCTCGGCGTCAGACGAGGCCAATTATATAAGTTATCATTGAATGATTCTATACTGCATGTGAGTGATGTATGTAATATTGAGAAGAAATGGAAGGGTACGAGTACCTCTTCGAAATTGTGGCACCATTGTTTAGGCCACATTTTGAGGGGGAGAATTGAAAGACTTATTAAAAATGACGTACTCCTTCCATTAGACTTCTCTGATGCAGACAAATGCATTGACTGTATAAAAGGTAAATACGCAAAAACGATTAAGAAAGGAGCGGTAAGAGCCACTGGTGTCCTTGAACTCATACACACTGACATATGTGGACCCCTTAATGTTAAGTCTATGGATGGTTTTGATTCGTTCATCACCTTCACAGACAACTTTTCTCGATACGGATATATTTATCCTATACGTGATCGATCGGAAGCTTTGGACAAATTCAAAGTGTTCAAAGCCAAAGTTGAGAACCAACTAAACACTAAAATAAAAGTTGTACGATCAGATCGCGGGGGAGAGTATTATGGTAGGCATGCCCCTTATATGGGAAAATTCTAGGACCTTTTGCTAAGTTTCTCTCTGAGAATGGAATTGTTGCCCAGTATTCAATGCCTGGTGAACCACGACAAAATGGCGTGGCTGAACGCCGAAACCGCACACTTATGGACATGGTGCGAAGCATGCTTAGTCATGCAAATTTACCAGTCAGCCTATGGATGGAGGCATTAAAGACGGCCTCACATGTCTTAAATCTCGCTCCTACTAAAGCAGCACCGAACACACCTTACGAGATGTGTACGGGAAAGAAACCGAGCTTGAATTACTTACGTGTATGGGGCTGTCCTGTTGAGGCTAGAATTTTCAATCCACAACTTAAGAAATTAGATCCAAAGACAGTTAGTTGTTTCTTCATTGGATACCCTCATAGGGGAATGTCGGAGTAAATGACCACGGGTAGCCTAGCCGGCTCCCCCTGGCTCTTCAGAAAAATTATAGGCCGAACGAGACTTCAAGCATCCAAGACGTGGGGCCGCCTTCCCCCAGCTGGCTACCTCTCAGGCCGGCTGCACGAAGGCGGCCCATCCCTAAAAATCCCGGTGAAGAAAACCACAAGAGGGCCGGCTCCAAGAAGCCGGCCACGAGAAGGCCGAATCCAAGAAGCCGGCCCCCCAGCAGGCGGCCGAGATCGTGCCTCAGAGTCTGCACCCACATAACGGCGATGAGACAGGGCATGCCTACAGTGAAGCCTGCCACCCCCGAATCCCGGAACGCGCCTGGCCACAGTGCGTCGTACGGCGCGGCCATCACCCGTCCGGCGCGGCACTGTTGCCATGTTGACCATGACATCACCCACGGCGAGCTGTCAGTACGACCCGTGGGTGGCGGGCCCCCTCAGTCAGGGAGACGCCTAAAGGCGGCCAGGCCTCCCCCAATCGGCCCGGGGTATGGCCGACTCCCAATAGCCGGCTAGTTCACTCCCTCGAAGGAGGCGCCTCATTAAGGAGATAAGATGAGGTAAGGCTACAGCGATAAGCCGCCCAGCGGCAGCACTGTAGCCATGCTTACCACGACAAAGCCCTCGTCACCAAAGGCAAGGCAACAGTAACCAGCCTCCGACAAGACCCCCGAGCGGTGGGACCGGCCTGTCGACCAGAAGGCCCGCAGCCGGCGGGGTCCACCAGTCGGCGGGCCCCATCGGTCCGCGGAGAAGCCGGCAAGCGTAGACACAGACGGCTGGGGCCCACGCCCAGCCGGATTACCATTGTACCCCTGGGGGTAGGCCTATATAAACCCCCAGGGCACCCATGCAGGGGGATCCTTGTTCAGTAGTTCTAGACACCACATCGAGAGGAGAGGCAGGCTAGCCTGGCCCTTCTTCATCCTTTCACCGAACAGCTCAAGGAGCCTCTTGTAGCTGCTTGTTGATCTAGTGACCATGCGGAGACCCCGCAGAGCAGCAGTAGGGGTGTTATCTCCATGGAGAGCCCTAAAGCTGGGTAAGATCCGCCGGCGTGCATGTCTTCGCCTTATCCCGTTTCCAGGCACCGGCGATGTTTTATTGGCTCCCACAATGATAAGCCACCCATTGGCATATGTCGCACCAACCACCCGACAGGGAAAGGGATATCGTTTCTATTGTCCGGGTCACACCACCAAGTATGTGGAGACTCAACGAGCAATATTTTTTGAGGATAACAAAGCCACCGAAATAAGGGAGATCAATCTTGAGGAGAAACGGGTGTGTGTTCCATCCCCGACTATCTAAGAGATTGTTTTGCCACTACAAAGTGTAGTGACGTCTCATGCTAATCCTCAATCTAGTACTTCAGGTCCTGAGGCTAATGGTGATCCTGAAACTAATGTTAATCCAGAAGGTGAAGTGGATCACCAGTCGGGTAATGAAGATGACCCTCAGAACAATGATGCTCCTCCACCACCTCCTCTTGTGGGCAGGACACGTCGTGAGAGAAAGAAAGCCATATCAAATGATAATATCACATACATGATTGACGATATGAATGATCTGGTAAAGGTGGAGGATCCAACCTCTTTTAAGGAAGCCATTAAAAGCAAAAATTCGTCCAAGTTGTTGGTTTCCATGGAAGACAAGTTGAAGTCTATGGGCTCAAACGATGTTTGGGACTTAGTAGAAGTTCCCGATGGAGCTAAGAAAGTAGGATGCAAGTGGGTCTACAAAACCAAGTATGATTCCAAAGGGAATGTTGAATGGTTCAAGGCAAGGCTAGTGGCAAGAGGGTATACACAGAGAGAAGGAATTGACTATAAGCAAACATTTTCTCCTGTGTCAACCAAGGATTCTTTAAGAATCATTATGGCATTAGTAGCTCATTATGACCTAGAACTACACCAAATGGATGTTAAAACGACATTTCTAAATGGTGACCTGAAAGAAAATGCTTGCATGGCTCAGCCGGAAGGTTTTGTTGTGGAAGGGAAGGAACATTTAGCATGTCGTCTAAAGAAATCAATTTATGGCTTGAAGCAAGCTTCAAGAGAGTGGTACCTCAAGTTTGATAAAATTATCAAAACTTTTGGTTTCACCGAAAATGTTGTGGACAACTATATATATGTTAAGTTTAAAGGCAGTGGGTTCACATTTTTAGTCCTATACGTTGATGACATATTGTTGGCATGTAGCGATAAGGATACGCTGCATGAGACCAAGAATTTTCTGTCATCCAGTTTTGATATGAAACATCTTGGTGAAGCCTCGTATGTCCTCGGGCATCGAGATTCATCGAGATAGGTCCAGGGGAACGTTAGGACTATCTCAAAAGCCATACTTTGAGAGAGTACTGAAAAAAATCAATATGCATAAGTGCTCACCCTCACCTGCTCCTATAGTTAAGGGCGATAAGTTTGGGACATTTCAATGTCCGAGGAACCAATATGAACTGATCAGATGAAGTCGGTTCCTTATGCTTCAGCTGTCGGAAGCATCATGTATGCTCAAGTGTGTACACGCCCAGATTTATGTTTTGTAACCGGGATGCTTGGCAGATACCAATCAAATCCAGGACCGGACCACTGAAAGGCCGCAAAGAGAGTCTTGCGTTATATGCAAGCAACTAAGGATTTCATGCTTACATATAAAAGAACTGATAACCTAGAAATTGTTGGTTATTCATACTCTGATTTTGTCGGGTGTGTGGATAGTATGAAATCCACGTCAGGTTATATATTCACACTCGCGGGAGGAGCTATATCGTGGAAAAGCTCCAAACAAACGTTAACTGCTGGATCTACGATGCAAGAAGAATTTGTAGCATGTTATGAGGCCACCAGGCAGGCTATATGGCTAAAGAATTTTATTCCCGGACTTAAAGTGGTTGATAGCATATCTAAACCAATTTTATTGTACTGTGATAATGAATCCGCAGTTTTCTATACGAGTAACAACAGGTCAAGTAGTGCTGCCAGACACATTGACATAAAGTATCGTGTTGTGAAAGATAGAATCCAGGATCAAACAATTAATGTTAAACATATAAGAACGAAGCATATGATTGCGGATCCACTAACAAAAGGCATACCACCCAGTATTTTTCGTGAGCATGTTGCCGGCATGGGACTACTGGAAGCCTTATGATTCTGGAATAAGAGGACTATTAAAAGAAACCACTCCCCAATTACCTAAATGTTTCCATTTCGAAATAGGCGGGTGTGCTATAAGTGTTGATGTTCTATGGCGTTTCGAGCTGTTGTAACACCTCACTTTGGTACATCATTCCTATGTAGAATGGACAAATGAAGTTAAGCCTAACGATCAAGGGGGAGAATGTTGGTTGATCTGACATCTTAAACATGCCAGTTAGATCTATCAGTCTAACAGAAAAAAGGGAAAGATAGCGTTAATAAATAGGCCCCACGCACCAACGTATGTGGGCTTTTATCCCAACTAAGGCGCCCTGATCGGGGGCACCCAAACCAACTGATGGTTTAGGTCCCCTGTCGCCAGCGCTAGATAAAAGGGGGTACGGGAGAGGGTTGGCAGCCTGCGCGATCACAATTCTCATACGGTTTCACTCCCCTTCCGATATTCTCTCACCTCATCCGATCAGGGGGAGCGCTGCAGCGACGGGAAGACCTACTCCAGCCGCCGCCGCTGCCGTCCCCGGCAGTCCCGGTGGCTCCTGAATGAATCAAGATGTCAAGGAGAACCTCTGCTTCAACTACATCATCCCTGCATCACGCCTGCACCGAGCAGGCGATCATGTCCATTCCAGTGACATGTAAAGGATCCCCGAACCCTTCTCTGTTCATGGTTATTGGGTGATCTAGATGCAATTTGATCCTACTAATGGCATCCCATAGATGCATAATTAATCGAACAACATCGTCATCGACGAGTACCTTCTTGGAGGTGTTGATTGGTACCGGCGCTTCGGAATATAGGAGCCTAGTGGAGGATCCCCGGTGGGAGCGGCGTTCGCAAAGCTTCTTCGTTTTTGTTGATCCGCCGGTGTCGGTATTTGTTTCTTTTCTTTTTCTCTTTCGTTTTTTTGGGCGTGCTTGTGCTGCTTCCGTCCCAGCATCTATATTGTATGGGTGATGTTTGCTTTGTAATATAAAGCAGGGGAAACCCTATTTCGTCGAATCACTAGAATACACAGCAAGGTCGGCCTACCTCCTGCAGTTCGAGGGGTCGATTCCCACGGAGAACTACAATCTAATCTGGAGAGCGTGGGCGCCCGAGAAATGTCGTCTCTTCATCTGGACTGCGGCGCTTAGGAGGATCCTAATGGCGGACGTTCTGCTGCGCCGCGGATGGGAGAACAACTATTTCTGTGCATTATGCGAGCGAAACCTGGAAACTACGACGCACTTGCTCTGGGATTGGCCATGGTCCAAGCAAGTTTGGGGCAGGATCGCCCATCTAATCAGCATGCCCAACGGAGAAGAAGAAAGGAACACTGTCCTTGCTACACCTTGTCCCCTCGGAATTGTGGAAGGAAAGGAATAGGAGGACGTTCCAGTAGGAAGCTATGAGCTTAGACTGTTTCGTCACACGATTAAGAGAGGAGATCACGCTCTGGAACCTTGCGGGAGCTGGGATTCCTTTCGACCCGGGCGTGGTGTTGTTTTGTTTTCTTCGAGTCCTCTGCTCTCCTTTCGCTTGTTCTCTTAGCTTGCGATTTGATGCACAGGGTACCTGTTCTACGTTTCTGAACGCTATTTTACTTTTAAACGCTGAATTTGCTGCAGTTGCGGAACAACATGCACCGTCTTGTGACCTAGTTTTGTTCAGCAACATGTTGGACGCACTCCTGTCACAGCCGGCCTCAATTTGCCTTGCACGGCAAGAATTTCTTCCTCCTACTTTTTTCGCCTCACTTGAACGATGCAAATTGCTCACATTGTTGAAAATAAAATAATCGATCCAAGCTTTCATACCAGCCAGTGAACTGCTAGATAAACTGGCACACAGCATACCATTGCAACATAGAGAAAGTGGGAAACACAAGTTTAAACAAAATAGAGAAATATTTTTGGAATGATAGGTTTGAACAACAATTGAGAAAACTTTACTACATCTCATACGTCCACAACAATTGACAACTTCACCGGTTTCACATATACATCAGACACCGACTTAACATCAGAAAGGGACTACACAAGAACCAATTTTTATCCTGTATACATTTGAGGGACTATTTGAAATGGGTTTAAGTTTTGTGTGGGCATTGGTATTCTGTTCAAAACCAAACTAAATACCTACGCCCACATAAAAATACACCCATTCTAAACATGCCCTGCAGTATGAATGAACACTCTCCATCTTTTTCATGTGCACAGCAGTTCAACCTACATCATGCTTATATGGAGTTATTTCTAGTCGACGAATATGCTGCTGCGATGAGAGCAGCCCCCAACCCGGAGCCCTCCTCCACCACTTTAAGAACGACAGTGGCTGCGATCTCCTCCCCAAGGATCTCCAACACGGCTTCATTCAGGTATTCTCTGAATACTGAATATTCTTGGTAGAGGCCGCCCTCGATTGCAATGACTGATCTCTTTGGTACACCCGTCATACTTCGGACTCTCGTGGTGCCACAAAGCGTTCCATCACGACCAAGTTTTTGCAGTATTGCAACAATTCCAGCTGCCGCTAGGCGTGCGGCTCTTTGGGTGATGATGTCGCACACTCTCTGCACCAGTCTGCGAGTCTTCAGAGGAACATTGTGTATCTGTACAATGTAATGGAAACATTAGAACTAGTGGAAGGACCATCGAACATTTTTTTGCACATCTAACTTATCCACTGTCCTGTGAGAACTAACCTTCAGATGTTCTTCCAGTATGCTTCCGACTTCCTTCAAGTCAAGAGAATCATCCTCACAGATAGCAGCTAGACATGGAGTGCTGGATGAGAATATAAGAAGTACTAAAATTTCTATCACTATGTGGAAGATGTTCTTATTATTTTCTGTTGAGGAAGTGCAAGATGTTCATTGTTATTTTCTGTTGAGGAAATCAGACAAAAAATATTTGTTAAAGCATACATCTGAAATGTACAAAACTTGACCAAGAAATCCCATTAAAATAGACGCATGCTTCCAGGCCCATGCGAGGTGTATGGCAAGCTAAATATAAGTATATAACAACCCTCGGTGGACATATATTTTAGTGATTAAATCTATAAAGACTTTTGAATATGAAACACCATTGTAAGCAAATCCAATGTCTACAAATCCAACATATCAACTAATGCAATTTATTTGCAGAATAGTACTATAGAATATACGCATATGTTGTTACCAGAGAAACGAATGCCTAGTATGAAGGTACCTTAAGATGAAAGGGATAGCTAAACCATCAACATCAGTACCAAATACATCCGATTCTTGAGCCATTTTATGGAACACCAGTCTTGCAATCTCCCCAAGATACATACCCGATATCATTTTCTCAAAACCCTAATGTGGTTAAATGTCATCAGTTCATAACTATCATAAGTTATTCCAAAAGAGAAAGTTATCATGACGAGTTACCTGGTCATAGTAATTTGGTGTCTCATTATAGAAGCATATATCATAAGGAGTTAATGGTATTTGCGGAGGACAGAAACTCCCCCATTCCACATTTACAACCTGATGAACACGGTTAAATGATCAGAATTTCTATGCAGCAATGAAATTTCAAAACAAAATCGATCAACTACAGCAAAAAAAGAAGTTCCACACAAAATAAATAAGTGAAGTAAGATACCGTTTGTCCGGAGTTAGTAAGAAGGCACTGGCATTTTGTGATTGCCTCATTACGTTCAATATAGCAAGCATTGGTGCCAGCTCCAATAATCACCGCAGCTATTGTATCCTCATCATAATAATGCCCCAAAGCTAGTGTGCCCATGGTATTATTCATCTAAAATTTGAACATCAAATGAAACAATTAGCCAAAAGAGACATATATTCTGATCTACTAATGAATAATATTGCACACACCGTACTTATAAGCCAACATACCAATGCATTGACCTTCAAATTTAGTCCATTCCTTTCAAGTGCTTCGTTTAAGCACTGAGCAACATCTTGCCCAATCTGATTATTCAGAAGTAAAAGGAACCAGGGTTGAAAAATAAAATGGAATCAACTGCAAATATAATACTTAAGAAAAATATTGATGCAATGTGTTATGTAGCATTTATCATGAGAAAAACAAAACTAATTAGTGTCGTAGTTGCATCACAAATTCACAGTAATAAACCTGCCAAACAACAGGTCATTTCAATGTTTCCTGAAAGCACGTTGTTAACATAAACTATTGTGATGTATCAAATGAACCAAGATATTCAAATTTCTCGAGACAAAACATCACAAGGCCTGATATGTGCTAGTTGAAATATGAACGTGTTGTTATCGTCTAGTACTAGTGCACCACGTAAGAAATATGGCGCAGATGAATGATACTAACATCAGCCCAAGCTTTCACATCGGGCAAATCACTCAAACTGAATGCATGCAATGAAAAAAGAACAATGCAGGGTGTAGTTTTTTTAACTTACAGCCTCTTCAATTGAAAATTCTTTAGTCCATCGTATTAAGGACCCAGAGGTTATGGAAAATTGTCTCACTGGAAAAGAAAATGTAAAACCAAGTGCCCTTCCTTCATCCCCCTCTCTTTCAATGAAATTCTTTAGTGTCGAGGCAATGGAATTGAAAAAATCCTGCAAAGAGAAGAAAAACTCACATACAGAAACACTAACTAGTAGGGAAGCAGAAACAAAATGTAAAAACATACCTCGCTTGTGCCTTTCATCAATTCTTTTTTGACCGGTTGACGCTCGATCTTTTGATTAATGATTGTAGACCCTGCACCAAGTTGCACTTTCAAGAACCTAAAGCCCGTTCCTCCAATATCAACGGCGTAATATATGCCTTCTTCACTCCTGGTCGCATGCACAATATGAACTAACGTAAGACAATTGTATGACAGGGTATATACTGTAAACTTGTCAGCCAGTTGCACTATGCGAATTAATAAGATGACAATCACGATTCTGCAAACTGAGATGACAATCAATCAAGTTATAGCAATGAAAAGTGATATAGAAGAAGGAACAAATAGGAGGAGGAAGGGCATCGGCATGTACACATCTGGGAGCGAGTCGACGCAGGTGAGCAGCATCCGGACCTTGCTGGCGTCCTCAGACGCGAGTCCAGCGAACATCTCGACAGCCAGGGAGTTGACGACCCGCTGCAGCCGCTCCGTGGGCGTGGCGAAGCTCTCCTCGACGTCACGCAGCACCGTCATGGCCCGGAGCCAGCGCCTCCAGGCCACCACCCTCTGCACCACCATCGCCGTCGCTAATGCGCACGTCACCGCCGCGGCCACCCGAAGCCACCCCGCTCCCCCCATCCCCCCACACGCCGCGCTCAATCACACCCCACTTACCGATCGATCGCGCCCTCTCCAGCACGCCCCCACCTCGCAGCGCACGCACTAGGTGCTTGGCGATATAGCTAGACCCGTGAGGCGATGGCCAGCAACAGCTCCGGAGGGACGTATAGGCGGGGAAGCAGCGAGAAATGCTGCAAGCGGAGAATGTGGCGAGGACTAAATAGGCAAAGCAAGGGGGGGCGAGGATTTATGAGGAATTGGTGGTCACGTCGGCTTCCTTCCACGAAAATAAATAATAAATACGTCCAATCTTCGTCTTCCATAAATCAGAAGATTTCCATAAATAGCGACTAATAAATTGTGTCTCTACTGCAAAATCTTTGACTATATCTGTTGCAATTTTAGCAGTAAATAAATATATATCTCTGACGCAATACAATATTTTAGATATATATTACTACCTGCCATATATCTTTCATTAATGTTGTATAACTAGTGGCTGTCATTACTGCATCCACGCCTTTGACTATCTATATGGCTAACAATTAATGATGTCGATCCCAAGATGCATCTCAAGAATTGCGTTTGTGCCGAAGAGGGTGTATACAATGTTCAAGAAGATCATTCTCTTAATCTTCAACATTATCTCGAGATGATGATGGAAACATCTTCTACCATGGGTCAAATTTAACAATTACTCCCCCCGTAAACTAATATAAGAGCGTTTAGAATACTAAAATAGTGATCTAAACGCTCTTATATTAGTTTACAGAGGGAGTACTACTCACACGCCTCTGAAATCACATATGTATATTGGAGACAATGTATTTTTTTAACACAGTGCAGACGCAAGCGCTCGTACACTCACCACTATAAACGCACACACGCACACCCTTTCCCTATGAGCACCTTCGAGAGACTGAGCCGGCATATCATCTTGAGATTTGCGAAGTCACCGTACGCGCCTCGTCGTTGACGGGAACGTCTTCTTCCACCGAAAGCACATCATCGGAAATCATAAAATAAATCCAGGAATAATGCGAGCACCAGGACATGAACCCTGGTGGACTGGGGATACCACTGTCCCTCTAACCATCCAACCACAGATTGGTTCACGCCAAGTTAAGATTTTCATGTGGTATCTTCATAGAGGAGTTGTGCTAACAAAAGACAATCTCGCTTGACGCAACTATCAAGGAAGTAAGAAGTGTAGCTTTTGTACTCCCAACAAGACAATCAAACACCTCTTCTTTCAATGTAAGTTTGCGCGTTTTATATGGCCAGTCATCCAAATTGCGTCAAATTTGTATATGCCCATAAGTCTTACCAATATATATGGTCACTGCATGGACAGAATACCAATCACATCTAGTTCGGTAATACGGTGGGAGCGTCTACCTTACTATGATCGCTTTGGCTACGTAGAAATGATTGTGCTTTTAATGACAATAAATCCTTTTTATGTTGATTATTTATCGTTGTACGCACTGACTTTGTATGTGGTCTACACTATATCGAACGGAGTATCAGTCGCTATTCAAGAAGTCGTGTATGCGATTGGAGTAGGTGGTCAGGAAGGGTTTTACCCAACATGAATGGCAGCATAATCTCCGGATTGATCCACCTCGTCCGTCGACATTGACATAGCGGACTCATATGGCTTTACTTTTGTCAACTTGTCATTTTTTTATAAATAGTCTGTTTGATGGTTCGTTTGTGGTTGTGTACATCTTAGTTATACAGAGGCCGGTGTCACACATTATGCTTTGTATCCGCTTGATGCTACATTTTGATGTAATAAAAACGCCCTTTGTCAAAAATCTAAGTGAAAGTGGTCTTCTCTCTCTTGCAACTCAGCAAAACTCGTTTACATGGAATCTTTTAAAGAAGGCGACCTGTACCCTAATATACAAACCCTAAGTTTTCAAAGCAAGCGGGAGATACTTTCGCGTTGTCTTGTAGTCTGTGTTACTATATAACAACGGATGGATAAAAAATTCTAAAACAAAATGAAGGAGGTATACATTGGTGTACAAAATTCTTGTATGCCATAGTTTTTTCTATAAGGGTATAAGATTCGCCTAAAACTGTATCATCTCCCAAATGATGGTGTTAGAGTTGTGATCACACGTAGTCTATATAAGTGCAGTGGTGAAGCACTGAACCAGATTTGGTGGGTGGGGGGGGGGCACAAACTAGAATCCACTAGGGAGATTAGAGAGGTGCCCGTGGCGACTTCGTCAATTCTCAAGACTAGCCAACCCAGCCTGTAGAAGGTGGTCATAGGGGTAGGGTGTGCTTGTGTGCGTTTATAAGGGTAAGTGTATGTACATGCATATGAGCATCTATGTCTCTATTGTGTTACCCCCCCTCCCCCCCCCCCCCCCCCCCCCCCCTCCTCCAAAAAAAAGAGGTATGAAAAATATAAGAGAGTAAAGCAACAACGTTAGCTTATGCTTGAAATTTTTCACTCTAGGGGGAGGGGGATATATGTATTCCACTACGATCATAAGCACATTGTGTTTTATAGGAGTGTGTAGAATGGTTGAGAAGACTTATTTCTCTTGTCTATCAACATGATATAGACATGACAATAAAAATATCTTCTACAAAGGGTCAACTTTAAGAATTAACGTTAGCATGCCTCTAAACTATATGTTGATTACGAACTAGTTATGAAAGATATGACTAAAACATGATATCTAGTATAATCGAGAAAATGTGTACCATTAGACTTTAACAATTAAGAAATCACCGTTGCCTACTTATCTCAATGAAAGTAGTTTCCTCTCTATTGCTCTACAACAAAACTCTTATGTGGCATCTATTAAAGAAGGTTGACGTCAACCCTAATTTGCCTTCCTTACTTAGCTCACAGAAAGTAGTCTCATCTCTCTTGCTACCCAACAATCACTCTTGCATAGCGTCTCTTAAACATGGTTGACGACAACCCTAATATCCATAACCTACTTCGCTCAACGAGGGTTGTTCCCTCTCTCTTGAACATGACGAAACTCTTGCGCGGGATCTCTTAAAGAAGGTTGACGTCAAATCTAATGCACATGACACACGTTTCCAAAATAAGTGGGAGACGTTATCACATTGTCGTCTAGTCCAGTACTATGTCAACAACCAATAGAATAAACATTCCAAAAATTTAAGAAGGTGTATAAAGATACATGTAAAACTGAATCATCTCCTAAGCGATGGTGCTAGACATGTGGGTCACCTTGTCTCTATGCTTAAGTCATACAAGGTTTTTATGAGGGTGTATAAAGATATGTCTAAAAATGAATCATCTCCTAAATGATGGTGCTAGATTTGTGTTCACACGTAGTCTATGGTGGTCATGTGCAAGAGGGTGTATGTAGTTCACCATGATCATAAAAACATTGCGTCTTGCGGGAGTGTGTAAAATGGACAAGAATATATCTTTCTCTCGGCCTTCAATGTCACCAAGAGATGGCAATGAAAACAACTTCTATAATGAGTCAACTTCAAGATGGCAATAAAAACAACTTCTATAATGAGTCAACTTCAAAAATATGTTTACACACTTCTAGAACTATATGCTTATTAAGAATTAGTTATGGTGGCACATGTGATGAAAGATGTTATCTGGTATAATGGAGAAAGTGTGTCTCGTTAGACCTTAAATGTTCTAGTTAGCAGGGGAAAGTAGTATCATTTCTCTTGTAACTCAGCAAAACTCATGTGTGGCATCTCTTAAAGAAGGTTTAGATCAACTCTAATATACATGCCCTAAGTTTTCTGAGCAACTGCGAGACTAGCGGGAGCACAAACTAGAATCAACTAGGGAGATTACAAAGGCACCCGTGGACTTCATCAATCTCAAGACCATCGGCTTAGTCTCTATGAGGTGATCATATGGGTAGGGTGTGCATGTGTGCGTTCATAGGGATGAGTGTAAGTACGTGTTTGTGAGTATCCACGTCTCTACTGTGTTCCCAAAAAGCCTAAAAATAGAAGAGAGTAGAGTAACAACGTTAGCTTATGCTTGAAAAAGTTCACTCGGTGGGGGTGAAGGGGGGAATGGTGCATGCGATCTCTGTCACTGGTAAGTGTGCATGAGGATATATGTATTTCATTACAATCATAAGCACATTGTGCCCTACAAGAGTGTGTAGAATGGTTGAGAAGACATCTTTCTCTTGGCGAAACATCATATAGACATGACAATAAAAATATCTTCTACAAAGGGTCAACTTTAACAATTAACGTTGGCATGTCGCTAAACTATATGTTGGTTAAGAACTAGTTCTGAAACATATGACAAAAATGATATCTAGTATAATTTAGAAAATGCGTACCTCTAGAATCTAACAAGTAAGAGCTCACCCTTGCCTATTTATCTCAGTGAAAGTAGTATCCTCTCTCTTTCTATACAACAAAAGTCTCGTGTGTCATCTATTAAAGAAGTTTGATGCCAACTCTAATTTGCATGCCTTACTTGGCTCAGTGAAAGTAGTCTCATCTCTCTTGTTACATAGCAAAAACTATTACATGGCATCTTGTAAATAAGCTTGACGTCAACCCTGATATTCACGCCCTACTTAGCTCAGTGAAATTTGCCACCTCTCTTTTGCTACACAACAAAACTCTTGTGTGACATCTCTTACAGATCACATTGTCGTCTAGTCCATTACGTACTATGTCAACATCCAATAGAATAAACATTCTGAAAAATTAAGGTACATATTGGTGTATAAAATCCTTCTATGTCCTTGACATGTGGGTCACCTTGTCTCCTTGCTTAGGCCATACAAGGTTTTTTATGAGGGTGTATAAATATATGTCTAAAATTGAATCATCTCCTAAGCAACCGTGCTAGAGTGTTTTTCACACGTAGTCTATGTTGGCCATGTGCAAGAGGGTGTCTGTACTTCACCACGATCATAAACACATTGCGTATTACAGGAGTGTGTACAATAATTAAGAAGATATTTTCCTCTCCGGCCTTCAACGTCACCATGAGATGTCAATAAAAACAAATTCTATAATGGGTTAATCTATAATACCTTTTTTTAGAAAAAGAGGAATCACCCCCAGCCTCTGCATCTGGGTGATGCATGCGGCCATATTATTTATTATTCACAAAGACCTTACAAAATAATACAACAGTAACTCCGAGGCTATCATCTAGACGACACATGTCGCTATTCCTATCCCCTTGATGAAGGTGCGCCGAATGTCCAGGCCAAATACCAAACAGACGTCGCACGAAAGCCTAACATCTAACGCCGGATGCCCCATCCAAGCCACATAGGCGGGACTGGGTAACACTCCGGTCCGGCGCACTCTCAGTGAATACCACACACACACGCTGCAAAGGGCCATCACCTCCGTCTTCCCTCGATCCATCCTCAAAGCATGTACTGACGCATCGACCTTGTCAGGCCACTCTGCCATCGACGCCACCACGACGCCAGACAACATCGACCTCCTGCACGTGTCCCTCGCCACACATCTGACGCCAAGCCTCCACTGCTCCATGCCGTCGAGAACCGCCGCCATGAATATGTAGAAAGAAACACCGCTCCACCGCAGATGCCATCCGCTGGTCCCTCGAGCCCGAGTGCATCTCCAAGAATGCCGCCCCCAAGGGGGTAACGACACACGAATGCCGCCGTCATCCGATCAACTGATCTAGGGTTTCCCCCGGAGGTATTGGGTGGGGTTGGGAGCTTCATCTCGATGATGCCTTCATGAAGGAAATGATGATAAGAGTATCGTCATCACCGGCTCCGGTCAATGACCAAAGACCAAGTTTTCACCAGGATCCGTTCCAAGAAATCCACCCAACAACCTGTGCACTGTCTCGACCGCTTTCAAAGCCCCAGATCTAGCCGCCTAGATCTGGCGACCAACCGCAACAGCAGTGCCACCGTAGGAGCCCTGACGCACCAGCCACTGCCTGAATGTGCCACCCCTAGAGCCTGGGAGGAGGGCTCCCACCCCACCTCGCCAAACCGCGAGAGCCGCCGGGATGGATCCCGCACACTCATCACCGTCTCTGATCTGAACCAATCCGTGGCCAAACCACGAGATCGCCAATGCAGATCCGCCTTGGATAGGGACTACACCGCGCCATGCCGCCGCGGGAAGCCCGAGCTTCACCAGCCGCCACCTTCCAGGGCCGCCGCCCCGGGATCCAGCCCGCCGACAGGACGCGCCGCCCACGTGCAGCAGGCCGGGGAGCCCCCGATCCAGATCTGGACCGAGAAGCTCACCACGACTGCCCCGCGCCGGCACGCCCCGCCTGGCCGCGAATCTGCAGCCACCCGCGCCTCCGCACCAGAGAGCCGCCATCCGGCTGCCCCGGACGCATCCGCGCCGCGCCGCCCTGCATGGCTGCGCGCATCCGCGCGAGGGCACTGTCCCGTGCCAGCACCACACTGTGTCGAAGGGAGGAGGGCCCGCCGACACCGACGCCGGCCGGGCTTTGCCCAGCGGCGCGAGCCGGCGGCGGCGGGCAGGGGGAGGGGACGGGGAAGGGTTGGAGGCGGCGGCGCGTGGGTTCGCCCCCCCCCCCCCCCCCCCCCCCCCGCTCGTGGGAGCGGGCTGGGCGACACCGGCTTCTCTGCCACGAGGTCCTCCAATCTATAATACCTAAATAGTTCATCCCCACTAAACTATTTCTCTCAACATGCAGCCTATCCAACTCAGCAAGTTGCCACATCAGCAAAAACTGCCCACTCCCTCCCGTTCTTTCTTTTTCGTTTAGGATCACTCGGTCGCTCCATCAATTTATGTGTGTTTGGTTTCGATCAAGCCAGACCAACGGGGCAGCCCATTATTGAGGTCTGATGCAGCCCATAAATCCAGCCCATCGGTTGCTGTTGAGCTCATCGTTCGTTTTTCGTATATTCTAGAACTCTCGATGTGTGTTACGTACGGCCGTACCGTCTCCTCCGCCCACTAATTAAGTTAGCAGTTTCGCTCTCTTCGTCTCCTGCACGATTGCCCTTTTTTCCTCATCTTCTGTACCAAGCAAATGCAATAGTAACTGATGGATGCGCTTTCCTCTTTTAACAGGGGTGCCTTGCACCCGCGCCAGCAGCTCCGCCTCGCGATGGTCCTTGGTGCACCGGCCTGTACTACGACGGCATGGAGTCCCACGTTCTCTTTGATGGCCAGAGCTCGAGGTGCGCGCCGCTCGGATGCTCCTTCCATGGCCTGGTCGTGGGGTTTTCTTAAGGGAAAACTTTGTTTTTGGCACTCTAGTTTTTGCCAATTTTGTTTATGCCATCATAGAATTTGACATTTTAATTTTGCCACTCTTAGCTTCTGACAATATATTACTTTTGCTATTCAGTGTCAAAAAACAAAAATTTCAGAGTGGCAATTATGATACATTGTCAAAAGCTAAGAGTAGCAAAAGTGAAATGAAAAATTATTGGTGTTGCCACGGAATGGCATTTGTGATGTATTGTCAAATGTAAAGAGTGGCAAAAGTGAGATGTTAAATTCTAGAGTGGCGTAAGCAAAATTGGCAAAAATTAGAGTGACAAAAACAAAGTTTTCCCTTTTCTTAGAGGGCCTTCCGTCTACCATCCTGCCTCTCCATACATGACTGCACTGAGAATGATGCCATGCTTGGAAGCGATCCTGCACCGTACATGGTAGTTAAATCGTCCCATATGATTGTTACCTCATCCGCTCACCATCTCCTCGATGCACCTATTCCTTGCCTGCAATTTCTTTTATTGATGATGTTGTTTCTCAAGACGCAACACTGGATGGAAGCTACAAGCAAAAAGAATTTGATACGTCACTCCAATTTCTCCTTCCAACAACTTTTGCTTTTCATTTATTTATATAAAAATCCAGATCATAATCATGTTCTCTGTTGGTATCTCATTCGTATTTATTTTCCATTTGTGTATTTTATATTCAAATATTAAACCCCCTTTCTCTTTGGTTTTGGTTCGGTCAGGATCTCCACAAATTTGATAAATGCAATTGCAGTGAAGGAAATCTGATGAAACTATTACCAGTATCTAATCATAGCAGGTATCAGCTTTGATGAGATGCCTTCTATCTTGTATTTTGTTACCCACAGTACATGAACTTCAGCTTGCGGCAGGTTAGAAGGTCCTTGACCTCTCTTTTACCTGCAGCAATATTTCTACGGTTGTACGGCACACACTTTTGCTACTGCATGCTTTCATTGCGAATGCAATAGTTTTATTTTGTAAGGTGGACATATTAGTAATCAACACGATCTCATTTATTCTCTGAATCTTCTCTTCATGTTAGGTTCCTTCAGTTCTGATAACCTATGTCATCACTTTTATCATCAAATATCTTCTGCTATGCTGAGCTGTTTGCCAGATGTTTCTGCACCCAAATACCTTTATCTGCTCATGTAACAGGTGCCAAATCCCAATTCCCTCTCTTTTTGCCTTGACATGCATGATTATTCTACTTTAAAACAATTTCAAGCTATTAAAATAGTCTATATATTTCTCCCTGAACTACTATTAATCGCTGAATGGGTTTCCCTATCCATTATATTGAAGATCACGCACCTCTACCAACTGATAGCACATAACATGGAACCAACACTTTCAGCTACTTGGTATGATCGTGTGTTTGACAGGATGGTAGGATCAGTCAAGCTCTCTACTCAGATCCTAGAAAGAATTTTCTTCCTAGAAGTATTCTCTCTTTTCCTATGTTACTATTGGATGGGAATGGGTAATCAATTTCAAGAACAAATTTATTTAATGCTTTCAATGGTTTGTACTTTTCAAATGTCGTAGTTGGTTACCGTCAGACTAAGTTATGCTTTATTCACTTGCTCTTTGCGTGATACGTACACTTAAAAAGCTAAAGGATGTTCTCATTCCCTTATGAAGGGAAAAGACCTAATTAGCAAATATACTATTTGCATTTATAGTGCATCTGACTGAAGGCAGCCCAAATCCGCGGCTAATTTAAAATGCATTTACTACTCCATTGGAAAAAGAGATCAGTCTTCTACCACGAGCCCTGTCACTAATATTTTATGATTTATTTGCATACAAGTTGATTGAAGAATGTCAGTAGGCTGCACAAATCAAGTTGTGTTGATGTTTACCACAACACTGCTTGATTTTTCGATAAAGACACTTGATGACTGGACAAGAAATAAACTCAATTAATGTGGTATATGGAGGTTTGCTATTACATTTATATATCAACATCTTTTGTAATGGTACAATTTCTTTTTTTAGCATCAGTACAGACACAAGCGCTCATATACACACGCATACACTCACCCCTATGAACGCATACACGCACACCCTACCCTTATGAGCACCTCCGAGAGACTGAGCCGGCATATCATCTTGAGATTTACGAAGTCACCGTAGGCGCCTCGTTGTCGACGGGAACGTCTCCTCCCACTGAAAGTGCATAGCCGGAAATCCTGAAATAAATACAGGAATAATGCGAGCATCAGGATTTGAACCCTGGTGTGCTGGGGATACCACTGTCCACCTAACCATCTCAACCACAGGCTGATACGCTACAGTTCCTTTTTGTTACACACATTTTTCGGGATTCATATGCTTATGCCTTTAACTGGAATGTGAAAAATACTTCAAACATGTGTTTAATTGAGGGTAGAACATGTTTCCCGCAGCAACGCATGGGGTATCATCTAGTTTCAATAAGATGTTCACACACTTTTTTTGGCAAAAGGGTGATTTTATTCGCTCAAAGTGGAGCATTAAGAGGATACAAACAAAATGAGCATATAGCTGGCCTCTGCATAGTTAGGATGCACATAGACAACACCAACGCATGCACATAAAAAAACGCCAGCAAATATCAAAGTCACAAAAGACCAAAGCTATGAGTCGGCGAAGAAAATAAAGAAAACCCCAAAGCAATCAAATCTGTGATCAGCGGACTACACCAATGACCATATACACAACAACCTTCTTATGACAACACATGGACGACGAGGTTCTTCAACAACAATATGCATTCAGAAAGGGAGCGACACTCAAGCGCCACCATCACGGGATTCAACCACCAAGGCCAGAATATAGGTTTTCATGTTGAAGGACGAATCTGAGCATATCCAAGCAATGCCTTCAACAAGGCAAAGACATAAAAATATCATCAGCATCAGGTATAACCAACTCGGGTTAGACCTAGTCTTTCACCCCGCAGCTCGAGACTGGGTGCCCGAGTATCACTGCCATCGACACCATTACAAAATTTGCCCTATTTTGTGACGTTTCACTTGTGTCACACAAAACCATTTTCATCACGAAAAATATACTCGCGATGTTTTCCGGCCGTCACCCCCACTATCGCCGAAGCACCGTCCTAAAAATTAAAATCTTGACGGTACCACTTCCTCCGCCATGAAAGATTGTATCTTAGGTGACGAACCAAAAATTGTCACAGGTGGCCGTTTTTGTTGACGGCCCAGAATGTCACCTATGATAGGCCAATTTGTCGCCTAAGATCTTTTTGGCGACGATAATCCGTCACTGGTGATCGGTCCGTGTGTTTGGCCGGTCAAATATTCTTATAAGTGGGGCCAGCAGATGTTGACGTGGCTACTTCCATGTGGGTCCAAATTGGGTTTTATCGTCGATGGTCCTGTCAGTAATAATTTGGTGTCAGTTTTAACCGGTCAATGCTGCTGACATATTGGCCTAGAAGATGCTGATGTGGCTGCTTACATGTGGGCCTGGACAGTGTTGACGTGGCATCTTACATGTGGGTTTGGATGGTGTTGACGTAGCTGCTTACAAGTGGGGACACGGCTGTGGTGACAGTTTCAATTTCTGTCACCATTACCGTCACAAGTTTTATTATAGCATCAAATTGTGCACGGTTTGATTTTGTAGGCCAATTTGAATTTTAATTAGAGAAAATTTGAAATTTAATGTTGCCATCACAACTTTTATTATAATAACAGTGGGACTTGACATTTCTCACGGCAGTGATCCACATATTAAAATGAGCATCCAAATGACATATTATCAAGCATTAGAAATAAGACACTAGAGAAGGCATCATCATGAACAATAGTGCACCATTAGTGATTTATGGGTTGTGACAAAGTCTCCTGTGATGTTTAAGATGACTTCCTTAAGAGATGACTAATAATTCCATCCATTTCTTGTTGCTTTTTTTCAAAGCCTCTGATTTTTCTCTCCTGGTCCATCTTGATAACTTCTATTTCTAATTGATGTTTCCTTTTGAGCTCTTCGATTTCCTGCATCTGTGCACTAAGTAGGGCATTCATATTTTCTACAAATCTGGCATTTGCTAGTTTTGTGGCTGTCGCTTGTGTTGTAATCTTTGCTTCTAGCTCACAGATGCATTGTTCAAAGGATGAATTATGCGATGAGATGCCAAAGCTTGAAACTAACATGGCGGAGGAACTCTTTTCCTTAATAATCTGCACGTCAGGTTCTTGCGGCAAAATTTCTTGTAAACCTGCCCTCTTTGTGTTCTGCATCATGATTGAAAGCGTTGTTCATTGATAACTCACAAGTATAGGGGATCACAATAGTTTTCGAGGGTAGAGTATTCAACCGAAATTTATTGATTCAACAAAAGGGGAGCCAAAGAATATTCACGAGTAGTAGCAGTTGAGTTGTCAATTCAACCACACCTGAAAGACTTAATATCTGCAGCAAAGTTTTTAGTAGCAATGTTGTATGGATGTAACGGTAACGGTGGTAACAGTATCAATAGAAATTTTGTAGTGATTGTAACAGCAACACGGTGAAAGTAACTTAGCACAGATCAATATGTGAAAAGCTCGTAGGCATTGGATTAGTGATGGATAAATATGTCGGATGGCATTCATCGTGTGACAGTTATAACCTAGGGTGACACAAAAATAGCTGTAATTCATCAATGTAATGTAGGCATGTATTCCGTATATAGTCATACATGCTTATGGAAAAGAACTTGCATGGCATATTTTGTCTTACCCTCCCGTGGCAGCGGGGTCCATAAGGAAACTAAGGGATATTAAGGCCTCCTTTTAATAGAGAACTGGAAAAAGGCATTAGCACTTAGTGAATACATGAACTCCTCAAACTACCGTAATCACCGGAAAGAAATCCCAATTATTGTCACCTTGGGGTATGCAGATCATAACTCATAATAGGTGTCTACAACTTGTAAAATCGGATCAAGAACTCACCTATATTCATGAAAACATAATAGGTTCAGATCTAAAATCATGGCACTCGGGCCCTAATGACAAGCATTAAGCATAGCAAACTCATAGCAACATCAATATTAGAACATAGTGGATACTAGGCATCGAGCCCTAACAACTCGATTACATGATAAATCTCATCCAACCCATCACAGTCCAGCAAGCCTACGATGGAATTACTCACTCCCAGCGGTGAGCATCATGAAATTGGTGATGGAGGAAGTTTGATGATGACGACGACGTCGATTTCCTCTTTCCGAAGCCCCAAACAGACTCCAGATCAGCCCTCCCGATGAAGAACACGAGGTGGCGGTGGCTCCATATCGTAAAACGCAATGAATCCTTCTCTCTAAATTTTTTTCTCCGCAAATAGGTATATATGGAGTTGGACTTAGGGTTGCCAAAGCTCTAGGGGCCCACAAGCCTGCAGGGCGCGCCCAGGGCTTGTGGCTCCTAGGTGGGGCCCCTCTAGTATATTTTCCGCCAGTATTTTTTATATATTCCACAAAAATTCTCCATAAATTTTCAGGTTAATCCGAGAACTTTGATTTATGAAAAAAATAACACAATGGCAATTCAGCTGAAAACAGCGCCAGTCCAAGTTATTTTCATTCAAATCATGCAAATTAGAGTCTAAAACAAGGGCAGAAGAGTTTGGAAAGGTAGATATGATGGAGACGTATCAACTCCCCCAAGCTTAACCCATTGCTTGTCCTGAACCAATTCAGTTGACAAACTGAAAGTGACAAAGAAAAACTTTTACAAACTCTATTGGATCTTGTTGTTGCAAATATGTCTAACCGATGTTCAGGTATTCAACAACGATTATGAACTAACCAAATTCACAATAACATTTAGGTCTCACATTTACTCATATCAATAGCATAACCAACTAGCGAGCAATAATAAGATACCTCGAATGACAACACTTTCAAAACAATCATGATATAATATGACATAATGGTATCTCGCTACCCCTTTCCGAGTCCGCAAAACATAAATGCAGAGCACCTCTGCAAGCATTGACTAGACATTGTATTTCATGGCAAAAGAGATCCAGTCACACTCATACTCAACATCGACTAAAACAAAGCATATAAATGACAATAGTGCTCTCCAGCTGGCGCTTTAATAAGAAGATGAGGACTCAATAATAAAAGTAAATAGATAGGCCATTCACACAGGGAAGCATGGATTTGCAGAGGTGCTAGAGCTCGAAGCTTTTAAAATAGAGATGAAAATAATTTTGAGAGGTATGCTTTCATTGTCAATATAACAATCGAGAGATCTCACTATCTTCCATGCTAGGCACTTTATAGGCGGTTCCCAAACAGAATGGTAAAGTTTTTGCTTCCCCTCCACCAACAAACACAAGCCATGGCTAGCCGAATTCATGGGTGCCTTCCATACCAACAACAACCTGGGGGAGTTTTATTTCATTATTATATTTTGATTTTGATTTGATCATAGGACTGGGCATCCCAATTACTAGCTAGTCTCTCGTGAATGACAAGTGAATAAACACTCATTTTGAGAATAGCCCACCTAGCATGGAGGATACTAACAGCCCCCAGTCGCTACGTGAGCGATTCAGGCATACAAAACTGATTATTATTTAACGATTTAGAGTTTGGCACATGCAAATTTACTTGGAATGACAGGTAAATACCGCATATAGGTAGGTATGGTGGACTCATATGGAACAACTTTGGGGCTTCAGGAAGTGGATGCACAAACAATATTCCTGCTTAGTACAAGTGAAGGATAGCAAATAGATTGAGGAGCGACCAACTAGAGAGCGACGGTGGTCATGAACATGCATTGAGGTTAATCAACATTTGGCAAAAGCATGAGTAGGATATAAAACACCATGAACAAAAATATCATGGAGGCTATGTTGGTTTTGATTGAACTACATGCGTGAACATGTGCCAAGTCAAGACACTTGAATCATTCAAAGGAGGATACCATCCTATCATACTACATCATCACCATTTTAAATGCATGTTGACACACAAGATAAGCCATTATCCACTCCTAGCTAATTAAGCATGGCATGAGTATCTATGATCTCTAATTTTCATTGCAAACATGTTCATCCATAACTTGTTGAATCAAGAACGATGAGCTAATCATATTTACAAAAAATAGGTCGAGTTCACACCAACTTCTCTTCATCTCAATCATTTCATCAAATTTCGTCATTATTGCCTTTCACTTGCACGACCGAACGATGTGAATAATAATAAAAGTGCAAGTGCATTGGACTAAGCTGGAATCTGCAAACTTTCACTTAGAGGAGAAGACAAAGTAATATGGGCTCTTTGTTAGATTAACAATAATGCATATGAGAGCCACTCAACATTTCATTGTGGTCCTCTCCTTATGACCCAAAGATAAGAAAAGAATTTCAGAGAAACACATTGAAATATTTTTGGAGTTTTTGTTTTTCCTTGAAGAAAGCAAATTAATGAAAGGAAAAGAAAAACAAGAAAACTATTTACACGGGAAAGCTCCCATCAAGCATAAGAAGAACGAGAAATCTTTTTGGGTTTCATTTTAATACTACAACTAATTTAAATTAAAAACAAAAACAAAATAAAGAAGTGAGAAATATTTTTGGAATTAATCAAGTTTTTCAAACACACAAGAAGAAATCAAGAAAAATAAACTAACATGGACAATACAATGAAAAATTATGAACATCGACAACTGGAATGAATGTGTTATGCATGAATGTAATGTCGGTGAGAAACGTACTCCCCCAAGCTTAGGCTTTCGACCTAAGTTGGTATACTGCCATGGATCAAAGTAGCCCTCTCTTAGATACCGTGGAGGGTCCTGAGGGTTCCACTGGTTAGAGAGCTCCTATGGCTCCCACTAATAAACAGGCTCGTGATATGGATTAGGCACTGGTGCTGGCTCAGCCACTGGAGGTTGTGTCAGACTCCAGTACGCGTAGACGTCCTCGGGCATAATAATGTACCTACCTGAACGGATATTGAACAAAGAAGGTGCATGCAAAGTAATAATTTCACGCGTGCCCTGGCTGAATACTAAGTTGTAGAGGACTCGCTTTTGTCTGTCATTGTCAATAAAATGATGCGCTACCATACTAGCATAGTCTAAATACTTGGTGGGTAGTAGAATCTCCTCCTCATCGTGTCTAATAGGAATCTCAAAATGTTTAGCAAGACGGGAGGCATAGATACCACCATAAACAGTAACCTTCGAACGGTTTGTGTGTAACCGTCGAGCAACAATGGTGCCCAAACTAAAGGTTCTTTCAACATATAAAGCATGGCGTAAAATAGCAAGATCAGGGGCACTAAGGCCTCCACTCTCCCCGCGACCAATCAAACATCTCCCGACAAATAATGAATAATAACGTAAACCGGGAAAATGTAAACTAGCCACTCTCGCTTCCGACAGTCCTCTCTCTTCCCCAATAGTAGTTTCAAAAATGAAATCCTCCAAGTCTCTAGGACATGGCTCACTCACGCTACCCTCATAAGGTATTTTGCAAACATTGCAAAAATCATATAATGTCATTTCGTTAGGCAAATCATACAAATTGAATTCTACCATGGGTTGTTCCTTCCTAGGATAGAAGCGAAAATTTTACACGAAGGTATTAGTGAGTAAGAGTTATTGATCACACTTATATTCGAGGAAGGAAATGATGCTGGCATTGTCCGCCAAATAATAGTGTCAGTGCACTAAAGTTCGGGCCCTTTAGTACCCCATACTTGTGCACGGGCAGTCCAAGCCATAACCACGGCAAGGCTTGACGGGGACAGCTGGAGGAAAAATACAAGACGACCAAGACGGCATCCGAGCTAGTAATCAGAGAGTAGAATACAAGATGATCCCCCCGTCATGATTCTTGCCGGGGTGGTTTGCGAGCCACGGCAAGATCGTTGTCGGAATGGTTTGCGAAGCCTCAGCAAGACCACCACCCTTGAGGTTGAGAGCTTTGACACCATCGATAGTGTCAAGACCAAAATCCAGGGGCCTCTGCATGGTGGCATGCAAATCTTTGTGAAGACCAGAAGGCAAAGTTCCCAGCAAGGTCCTTGCCGGGGATGTTTGCGAGCCCCCCGGCAAGATCCTTGCCAGGGACGTTTGCGAGCCCCCGGCAAGATCCTTGCCAGGGACGTTTGCGAGGCCGCGGCAAGGCTCGCACATGGCAAGGTTCCGCCGCCCTGCCATCACCCTAGCGCAGCAACTAGCCAGCTAGGTAGGCAAGCACCTGCTTGGTGGCATGCAGATCTTTGTGAAGATCCTGCCACCACTCTGGCGCAGCGGCTAGCCAGTCAGCTTGGCATCACATGCCTCGTCATCCTGGATGCGTGTCAAGATGGGGTGAGGCAGAGACGGACGGGGCGGGCTTTGTTTCCGCCCCGATAAAGTTAGGGGCACATAACCAGCGCATTTAATGCGCTTGTCCTAGGACGTCAGTGATAAGCATGTACACTGTAGCTACTTTACACCTCCTACGTGCATGTACGCAACTGTGGCAGCCCCTTGGTATAAAAGGAGGCCCAAGGCGATACAAGGGGGGACTTTTTGACTTTCCGGCCCAGTTTGCATGCGTAGCAACTAGCTGAAGCTCAAGAACACTGGATACACATTCAAAGCAGGACTAGGGTTTTACGCTTCTCAGCGGCCTGAACCTGGGTAAAAATCCCTCGTGTTGATCGTTAGATCTGCTCTTTGCGCACTACTCTTCCTTGCCAAACCGTAGAAGGGATCCACGTGATCCCATAGGTGTCGTTTCACTGATATTCTTTGGCACGTCTGGCAGAGGGAGAAGGCTGTGCAAACCTGATCTAGAAGTTAGCGCGTCAGTTTCTTGATCGCCATGTCTCCCAAGAAGAAGGGTATCACAGCGATTGATTTGTCTGTAGTTGATCTGCCCATGCCAACACGGACGGGCGATGGCGTAGACGCTGGTGGAGGTGAAGATCTTGAGCATCAACGACATTCTGGTGACCAAAGCCAGGCAAGCGACATTGTTTGTGGCCACAACGATGACCCACGCACCGCTGGATCCAAGGACGGAGCCGTGCTACCTACGGGCGGCGCGGCGACCTCCAAGGGTGGGAAGGGAACCTCTATGACACCCCCGCCGGTGCATGCACCGCGGTCCCCCCTCCCCCGGTCGTGCACGACGGGCGACGCCGCGACGTTGATGACCCCGACCGGCCCCATGGAAAGGGCCCTCAGCATCATCCTCGAGATGTGCGAGGCCTCCATGCACGCCAAGATGCTGGTGGAAACGGCACACGACCGCAGAACCATGATGGGGCTCCTTCTAACGCAGTTAGATGTTAGAGCACCTCACGTTCGTCATGCTTTTCGCTGCCACCCATGCCAGCAGAAGCGTTGGTGCGAGCGCAGCTACTCCTGGACTTCCCTCCCACTTCGGAGAAGCATGAAGAATGGAGATCTGCTATCCAGAGCCTCATTGGTTTCGCCAATAAAGATGGGCACCAAGAGGCAGGGCCTTCGCGGCGCCGGTCCGCCGAGCCGGCGCGTGCCGATGGCGGAAGGAACGGAGGCGCTGCGACTACGGTGCACTCTCCTCCACCACCACGACAGCGGTTGCCAGCTCGGTGGGTCGATGCCCACGATGACGGGTCCACGGCGTCGTCCGATCCACGAGCTGGCCACGACCAATGCCAAGTTCTTCAAGAACGGGTCAAAGAAGACGCTCGAACTACCATCGAGTGGAGACGGGAAGCGCGCATCAGTCCGATAGGCGTGCAGGGCCCAGTGTAGACAAGCCTGTGCCCGGGGATTCTCGTGACCTACCCTACGATGTTGGTTGCCCAACTTTTACCCATGAGTTGCGGCAGTTCCAGTGGCCCACTTCCCGCACGTTCAAGCCAGAGGTCCTAGAGAAGCACGACAGCAAGACTCATCCGTCTGAGTTCCTGAGCATCTACACCATTGTGATGCAAGCTGCCGAGGCTCGAGACGGCAAGGTGCTCGCCAACTACTTCCCCTTCATGCTCAAGCCCAATGTCAAGTCATGGTTGATGCACCTGTCAATGGATTCCATCTCCTCTTGGTCGGATCTATGCCACGAGTTTGTTGGGGCCTTTACCGGAGGCCACCAAGCTCTTGGCTAGGCAAGTGATTTATATCTCATCCCCTAGAAAGATGGCGAATCCTTGCGCAAGTACATACAATGATTCAGCCGTGTGCAGTACAACATCCCAGATGTTCATCCTGCCGCTGTCATCAGCGCATTCTATCAGAATATGTGCAATCGCAAGATGCGTGAAGAGCTGGCATTGAACAAGGTCAGAGATGTTGCCGAGATTTATGTTTTGGCCAATGGATGTGCTCGGGTTGAAGAAGGCAGGAAGTACCCCGGCGAAGATGCCGGCACGTGAACTGACTCCGGAGACGAAGATGTCGTTGCCCCGGCAAAGAAGGGCCAATGGCGTAACAGGAAACGCAAGGGCAAAACCGTGCTTGCCGTTGAGGAATCCGGCAACCCCGGCACCGCCAAGAAGGCCAAGGTTGACGACCTCGGCAAGGAGGTTGCCGGGTGCATCGCCTGCCAGGCCTTGGTGGCGGCCAACAAGCCAGAGGGGTCTGACAAGCAACATTGCAAGATCCATCACACCAAGGGCCATGACCTCTAGAACTGCCGGCAAGTTGAGCAGCTTGTGGAAAGGCAGAAAGCTAAGTACGAAAGGCGAGATAAGGAGAAGGGCCATGATGGTTCTGAGGGGTCCAGCAAGAAGCATGGTGTCCGAGGAGGTCGCCGCGGCAAGGAGAAGCAACAAGAGAGGCCTGCTCGAGGCGCAACAAGAAAGAGGGGGATGATGACCATGAAGAGGATGACGATTCCAATGACCACGAGTTTCAAAAAGCTACAGAAGCCATGTGCATTGATGGTGGCGCCTCGTTACATTCTTCTCATTGCCAACTTAAACAGTGGGCACGCGAGATTAATGCGATAGAGCCATCGATCAATTCCTAGAAGCCATTGAAATGGTCCAACACGCCTATCGTTTTTTTACGCTGAGGATCACCCTAATCGCACAACCGCGGTCGGGTGTATGTCATTGTTGGTTTCGCCAACAATTCGCAACCTCAAGGTGACAAAAATGTTAGTTGACGGTGGGGCCGGTTTGAACTTGATCTCTCCCAAAGTGATCTAGAGGTTGCAAATTCCTGATGGAGATCTCGAAGAAACGAGCACGTTTCAAGGGATCACTCCAGGAAGAAGCCAGTCGAAGGGTAAGATCATACTACCAGTTACGTTTGGTGGTGAGCTGAAGTACAGAATGGAGAAGATCGTTTTCGATGTCACCAAGATCCCGCTGCCATATAACGGGATCCTTGGCCGTCCAGCACTGGCCAAGTTTATGTCGACGTCACATTACGCCTACAACACATTGAAGATGCCCGGCCCGATGAGCATCATCACTGTCAACTCCGACAAGAAAGATGTGCTTATCTGTGCCGACCAACTCTACTGGGAGGCAGTTGTAGCACCTGCCGTCAAGGCGCTTGCTCTTGCCACTAGAGCTCCCGAGGGGAAGAAGACCGGCAAGACCTCTTGCACCCACTTCGTCAAGCGCGCCTCTTCGGAGTGCTGCGTTCCTGTCGAGGAAGTGCCAGAGAGCTCCACTGGCAAGAGCAAGAAATCGAAGGCAGCCCCACCAGAAACCAAGAAGGTGCCCATCAAGGAGGGCGGCACAGGCGGAGCTTTCACTATAAGCTCCACCCTTGACAGCAAATAGGAAAGCGCACTCATTGCCTCCCTTCGGGAGAATGTCGATGTGTTTGCATGGCAAGCATCTGACATCCCCGGCATTCCCAGGGAGGTGATTGAGCACCATCTTGCTATCTGTCCTAATGCGCGGCCCAACAAGCAGAACGTCAGGAAGCAAGCTTTGGAGTGACAAGAGTTTATCACCAAAGAGATTAGGAAGTTGGAAGCGGCAAGCTTGGTCAGAGGAGTGCTCCACCCAACATGGTTGGCCAATCCGGTTGTGGTGTGCAAGGTGGGTGGGAAATGGAGGCTGTGCATTGATTATACGGATATCAATAAAGCCTGTCCAAAGGATCCTTTCCCTTTGCTGCGCATTGACCAGATCACGGACTCCACTGCTGGGTGCGACTTGCTGTCGTTTCTTGACGCTTAGTTAGGGTACCATCAAATCTTCATGACAAAGGAAGATGAAGAGAAGACCGTGTTTATCACCCCATGTGGTACATATTGTTTTATACGAATGCCTTTCGGGTTGAAAAACAGTGGTTCGACGTTTGCCAGGGCAGTCCAGATTGGTTTTGAGCCCCAGCTGCATAGAAATATGGAAGTTTATATGGATGACATAGTGGTCAAAACCAAGGACAAGGCAACACTTGTTCAACATTTAGAAGAAACATTCGCAAATTTGCGCAAGATCAATCTCAAGCTCAATCCTGAGAAGTATGTGGTTGGTGTCCCGTCTGACAAGCTTCTCAGATTCTTTGTGTCTCAGCATGGGATCGAGGTGAACCCTGACAAGATCAAGGCAATTGAGCAAATTGAAGCACCGAGACGAGTCAAAGATGTGCGTCGGCTTGCTGGCTGCGTTGCTGCTTTAAGTAGGTTCATCTCCAAATTTGCTGAGCGCGTCCCGCCCTTTTTGAAGATCTTAAAAATGGTAGGTCCAATGAAATAGACTCCAGAAGCGGAGGCAGCGCTGCAAGACTTGAACAGGTACCTCTCCTCTACGCCAACACTAGTGGCGCCCAAACCGCAAGAGCCGTTGCTACTATATCTAGCGGCAACGAATCAAGTGGTCAGTGTCGTGCTAGTGGCGCAGAGAGAAGTTGACGAAGAAGCAACAGTGATGGCAAGACCGCCGGGTGATGAGCCAGAGCTTTCCGAGTAGGTTCTGTTATCTCCAAGGCAAGACCCCCGGCAGGATCTATTTCGGCAAGGCGAGGCCCCCGACAGAGATCGGTGCCGGCGAGGCACGATCTGTGCAGGCAAATCAAGTGACACATAAGAAGAAGATGGTGCAACACCTAGTTTATTTTGTCAGTTCCCTCTTGTAGGGGGCTAGATCAAGATACTCTGGTGTGCAGAAGTTGCTCTTCGGCCTCCTTATGACCTCGAGGAAGCTGCACCACTATTTTCGGGCACGTGAGATCACCGTCAGCACTCGCTTCCTGTTGCAATGGATCTTGCACAACCCAGATGCAACTGGAACGATTGTGGAGTGGGCATTGGAACTGTCAAGATTTGGTCTCAGGTTTGAAAGCACACTTTGACAATTCAGAGTAGAGCCTTGTTGGAGTTCATAGCAGAATGGACCTCAATGCCCGACGAGGAGATTCAGGAGACCACTCTCCCCGGCAAGGAAACAAGCCGTGACTGGGTTATGTATTTTGATGGGGCTTTCTCACTGCAAGGCGCCGGTGCTGGTGTGCTGCTTGTCGTGCCCATCGGAGAGCACCTCAAATACGTAGTCTGGATGCACTTTCCATGGGAGAGATCAACAAACAACACTGCAGAGTATGAGGGACTTCTTGTCGGTCTCAGGATCATGGCAGACCATGGGATTAGGAAGCTCATTATCAGAGGCGATTCATAGCTTGTCGTCAAGCATGTCAACAAAGATTATAAGAGCCCGTTGATGGAAGCCTACGTAAATGAAGTGGGGAAGTTGGAGGAGCATTTTGACGGTCTATAAGCAAAGCATGTTCCTCGAGAAGAGAACAACATTGCTGATGACCTGTCAAAATGTACTACCCTCAAGTTACCTGTGGAACCGTGGAATTTTGTGCTCCAACTGACTCAGCCATCCGTTGAACCGTCAGCAAGACAAGATAAATGAAGGAAGTTGAGCCCCGACAAGTACTTTCTTGTCGAGCTCCCAGTAATTGTCGGCAAGGAAGTTGTCAGGGACGACGTCAAGCTTGCTAGGGAGCGACAGGCTCCAGTAGGGCCCCATGCCCTTGCTGTAGAGACAACTGCTCCCATGGCAGAAGTCACGCCTTTAGTCCTTGCCGTCGAACCCCAGGCTCCAGCATGGGCACAACACATCATTCAGTTCCTCCAAACAGGGGAACTCCCCAAGGACCAGGAAGAAGTAGAGAAAGTAGCCCGTCGGTCTAACATGTACCAGTTTGTGGACGATGTCATGTACAGAAAAGGCCGAACGGCGTGAAATTGAAGTGCATTCCTGAGGAGGAAGGACTGGAGCTGCTGGCAGAGATACATGGAGGCATATGTGGCTCTCACATAGGATCAAGGGTTCTTGCCGGCAAGGCATTCCGGTAGGGTTTCTTTTGGCTCACTGCTCTCCAGGATGCAACTGCACTAGTAACCAAGTGTGAAGCGTGCCAGTTCCATTCGAAGAAACTTCGTCAGCCATCCCAAGCTCTTCAAACGATCCCTCTTTCCTGGCCATTTTTGGTCTGGGGGCTCGACATTTTGGGCCCTTTTCCCCATGCTGTCGGGGGCTTTGAGTACTTGTACACCGCAATTGACAAGTTCACAAAGTGTGAAAGTGCGTTATATCGACTAGAGGGGGGTGAATAGGCGATTTTTATGAAAGTCTTCAAAACATGGGAGTTTTCAAGACAAACGATAGAAATGAACCAATAACCATGCAGCGGAAGGTAGACTACCCTAGACAAGCCATAGTCAAGTATTCAATGAAGTGAAAACACAAATACTAACAGCAACTAGGCAGTACAGATTAGGATGGAAGATAATATGAAACCAATCTGAACAAACAGTCACACAGTGAAGACAAATGGACAACGCAAATAGGCAATGACTTCACAAGGACCAACTGTAAATAAAGAGATGGGAAGGATAGAACCAGTGAGCTTGGTGAAGAAAAAGATTTGGTGGACCAGTTCCAACTGTTGTGACAGTTGTATGTCTGGTTAGGGTGGCTAGGTATTTAAACCTGAGGACACACAGTCCCGGACACCCAGTCCTGAACACGCAGCTCAGGATACTCAGTCCTCACCGTATTCCCCTTGAGCTAAGGTCACGCAGACCTCGCCCAATTACTCTGGTAAGTCTTCAAGGTAGACTTGCAACCCTTCACAGACTTCGTTCACCGGCGATCCATTGTGGCTCTTGGATGCTCAGAACGCGATGCCTAACCGGCTGGAGGATTCACAGTCCTCAAGTGTAATAAGTCTTCAGATCACACAAACAGGAAGACTTAAGTGATGCCTAACACTCTTTGGCTCTGGGTGTTTAGGGCTTTATTCTCGCAAGGAATTCTCTCTCAAAGGCTTCGAGGTGGGTTGCTCTCAAACGACAAAAGCCATGTCCTAACTCTGAGAAGCTAACCGTTTATGGTTGTAGGGGGTGGGCTATTTATAGCCACTAGGCAACCCAACCTGATTTGTCCGAAATGACCCTGGGTCACTAAGGAACTGACACGTGTTCCAACGGTCAGATTTCAAACACACACGGCAACTTTACTTGGGCTACAAGCAAAGCTGACTTATCCAACTCTGGACAAGATTTGCTCTCATAGTCTTCACTCGAAGACATAGGATTTTGGTTAGGCATCACGTCAGTCATTCCGACTGGTTCTCTTGGACCCCACTTAACAGTACGGTGGTTCATATGACTCAACAAAGAAGAAAAAGAATGACGAAAGAACTAAGTCTTCGCGCTCCATAGTCTTCACGCGATGTCTTCTCATGTCATAGTCTTCAATGTGAATGTCTTCACATACCACCTTTGACTTCAATGTCTTCATACATTTTTAGGGGTCATCTCTGGTAGGAAAACCGAATCAATGAGGGACTTCTACCTGTGTTATCCTGCAATTCTCACAAACACATTAGTCCCTCAACTAGGTTTGTCGTCAATACTCCAAAACCAATTAGGGGTGGCACTAGATGCACTCACAATCTCCCCCTTTTTGGTGATTGATGACAAACTAGTTGAAGTTTTCAACGGGGAATAAAATATGTGAAATTGTAAAGGATAGGGGATTGTCTTCATAAGTTGCAAGGGCTCCCCCTAAAGATGTGCATATAAGTAATTTTCTTTTGGAATGCAAATGCACATGGCAGGTTGTACTTGTGGAGATCCTCTTCAACTTATGATGACAATTCCTCATGCATGAAAAGTATGTGAAGATAATAACATGCATAATGAAAAATGGACGTCTGCAAAATGATCTAAGTGCGGAATTTATCGTCGCACATGCGGAATTTATCATCGCATCACAGAATAGCAAATAAGTATCAGACGACCATCGAGTTTAAGTGTTACAACTCAAAGAACCAAATGTATCAAAACGAGAGTTGTAAACACTAGGCAAAATATAAAGCAACCGCCCATATGGACCCGCTTGAAGACTATCAAACTCATATGCTTCTCCCCCTTTTGTTAGTAAGGACCAAAAAGGTTTGAAGACATAGAGCGTCTACTCGGTCCCATGAGGAGTAGGTGAAGCAGCAGGGTCATCGGTGTTGATATGCGGTGCAGACGAACTTGGGGTAGTGTCGATGCGTGCAGAAGTAGGGGCGGTGAAGTAGCATCGTCTTCATCATCGATCACTCTGGCATTCATAGTTGCCGCGGAGGAAGAGAACTCATAGTCTTCAAGAGATGGAGTTCATCGCAGCACAGTCCTTCTTGGAGGTGTGGAGTCAAACTTGAAGCGTTCAGAGAAGCCATCCTCTTGAAGATCATCCTCAGAGCACATAAGCGTCAGCCCTTTCCATGTACGCCGACAGGTTTCATGGGCAACAAAGGCATTCTTAGTGGCAAGATTGCGAATCCTGTTTACGTCCACCAAGAGGCTTTGCATTTGGCGCTTCAGCCAGTCATGATGATTATCCTGTTTCTGATGAAGGGCAACCAGAAGCTCTCGGTCATTGAGAACACGAGATCGCTTCTTGGGCCGTTGGGAAATGGTGCTTTCAGTGGCTTCAGTGAGGGCACGATGAGGTGCACGTGTAGTACCAGCCAGAGGATAAACACGAGTGACTGCTTGAACTCCTTCAATGTTTTGAGAGAAGCTTTGATTCTCAGCATTTTGAAGACTAAGGGGCTCCTTGGCAGGCTCTGGATAGATGGCTTCAACTGACATATCAACGTCAGGCAGACAAATCCGATGATTGCGAGCAGAGGGCTGATAGGTGACAGCTGAGTGTAGTTTGATCAGCAGCATAATCCATGGAGCGTAAAACTTCAAGCCAAAAATGTCAGATGCTGATGCAGCAAGCTGGCGAATGAAGAAATCTTGTGCATTGAAGCTTTTGCCATGAAGAATATGAAAGACCAAAGTCTTCATTGCGCCTTCTAGCTTGGCATGTGGAGAATGTCCTTTGATGGGCCTGAGAGTTCGCCTTATGATGTGATAGATAGTACGTGGCAGATACTCAAGGTCTTCAACAAAGAACTCCTTAGGATATTCAGCATCTAGAGGCAAAGGCTTCATCATGCTGAGCATCTGACTCATATTGGGCTCAGGCTTGTGGAAGATGGTTTCCATAGCAGCACTGTGAAGCTGACAACCAGGTTCATACAGATCTCCTGGAGTGGGGAGGCTAGTAAGCTCAATGATATCAAAGGCTTTGGCTTCATGATGAGCATTGCCTGTCATCCACTCAAGGACCCAAGTCTCCGGATCCCTGTTGTAGCCACGGATATGAAGAGTGGCATAGAATTGGAGCAGCAGTTCTTCATTCCAGTGCTCCTTATCAGTGACGAACTACAGCAAGCCAGACTCTCTGAAGCAATCTAGAGCTTCTTTGAAACAGGGCAGACCAGTTATGGCTTCAGTGTCAAGACGCATATGTGGAAAGATGCGACCTTGATTGTATAGAATGCATGAGTAATAACTTCGCTGTTGATAGCTCCAGAACCGATCAGAAGATATTCTTGCCTTTGAGTAGGGGTTCTTGGCGCTATTGAAGAAGGTGTTGTGTGCCTTGAAGCCATTGATATTGAACGATATGGGTGCAGATGCAGTGCCTGGAAACCTGGGCAACCTTGGTATTGGCTTCTGAACCTGAGGCCTATGCTCAACGTGATAGTCAAACTGAGGACCAGCAGCAGGCGGAGGAGCCAGAAAAGGCCATTTGACAGTGAAAAGTTGGCCATAGTTGAATGCTTGCTCGATAGTGTGTGGCCGAGGTGGCGGAACAGGAGCAGTGGCATTAACAGAGGCATTAGGCTGCACAATGGAGGCTTCAGGAGCTATTGCATCATTGGCTTCATTAACTTCTGGCACATTGGTTGGTGCAGGCTCCACATTTGCTTCAGCCATGACTACGTCATTGGCTTCATTTGTGTTGGTGGTGGCAGCCTCAAGATTCTCAACCTCCACTCAATGAGCTGGAGGGTCGGGCACAGACACGTTCTCCTCGAGAACAGCTTCTTCAGTAATGGGGGAGTAGAGACACGTTCTTCTTCTTGTTTGTCGTCGGCTGATGCAGCCGGAATGTCTTCAGCAGCTTTAGCTTCAGACTCGGAGACATTCACAGTAGGAGTGGCATCTGGAAACACTTGACGTGCAACAGATTGGTGGGGCACTTCTCCTTCTAGAACGCTCGAAAGAGGGACTTGAGGCCCTGGTCCTTTGCGAAGCCCGCGTAGCACTGGCGACGCCTGTGGAGATGGAGTTGGCTGGGCCTCAAAGTCATCTTCTTCTTGCACTAATGGGGTTGCTTGTGGTTGGGGAGAGCTTGGAGTGTCTTGTCTCTGTGGTGATCAGCCCACGATGCATCCTGAGCAGTTGGTGTCAAAGGACGACCAATGCTGATGAGTTTGCTGTGCGTAAGCACAGGCGATGATACCGGTTGGTGTTTGATCTGAGGAAGGACTTCATCATCTTCAACATTGTCATGGTGACCAATGTCTTCAGCAGCGGTGGGGTCAACTGCTGGAATGTCTTCAGCATCAGGAGCCTCTGTGGAAGCAGGCTCATGAACAATCAGTTGGCGCTCGTGGTGTTCAGATGCAGGGCAAACCATTGAGATAGGTCAACAACTAAGGGCTCTGTGGGAGTAGCCCGATCCTTCTTTGTTTTGCGCTTCTTCTTAGAGGGAGCGACATCAGAAGCTTCAGGATTTTTCCTTTTTCTGGCTTTAGCCTCGACAATCCTTATCTTCTTCAGTTCTAAAGTAGTTGACCAGACCTTTGGCTTCGAGCCAGTCATGCTGCTTGGGAAGACTATGCGAGGTTCTTCCTGCCTCGAAGGTGCAGATTGGTCAGTTGAGGGCTTCTTCTTGTTTGCAGCCATTCTTGGGTCGATGCCAGGACGACCAAGAGCCTTGCGCTTCTCAGCCTCATTGTAGGCTTGCACACACTTGTCAGCCAGGCTCTTCTTGCGCTCACGAGAACCTTGAGCTTCTTCACGCTTCTTGAGAAAGGCTTCTTTGAGCTCGTGCAGCATGATCTTGAAGTTTTTGACATCTTGCACGCTGAGCTTGGCCATGTGCTTCTTGAACTGAGCTTTCTCATAGTCGATCTTTTGCTTTAGTTCAACGATGCGCTGATCTAGAGCTAGCTCAAAAGCAATGGCGCCATGGAAGGCGACGCTGAGGCCAATTGGAAGTTGCAGATCTTCAAAGCTGAGGTTGGGCGTGTCAAACCACTCATCAATGAAGTTATGGAGTATTGCCACATCAAAGAGAGGCAGATCATTGAAGATGTCTGCTTCTTCCTTGCTCTTGATCAGTTGCTCAAGAGCGTCATCTGCAAGATCTTCATCGCTGGAGAGATCAATGGCGTCATTGCGTAGAATAGCAGCAGCAGTCAGTGCCTGATCAGTACTCTTTCTCATCTCAGTCTTCTTGGAGATATGTGATAAATCTTCAGACTGCACACTGTCTTCAAGAGGTGTAGTAGCCAGTGGCTTCGCATGTAAGACCTTTGGTGCAGGAGCAGGCTTTGAAGCTTTAGGCTTCTTCAGTTTCTTGGGCTTCGGCGGTGCAGGCGCTTCATCAGATTTAGCGTCATCTGTAGGCTCATCCACGGCTGTCCCTTGAACCATGATATGAGTGATGAGACCTTCCATGTTGTAGAAGGGCCCAACAAGATTGGGTTCAGCTTCGCGGGTGCCATCGGCATGGGGAGCAGAAGGACCAGGGTTGAAGTCTAGTCCCAATGACTTCTTGTTCTTCTTAGACGAATTCTTGGCAAACTGGAAGTTGCGCTTGAACAGGTTGTCGTCACGACACCATAGCAATGACGATGGGTCAGCATCTGCAGGCTGTGGTCCACGGACCATGCAGGGATAGAAGCCTTGTTCAATGGCTTCATCTCTGGACCTGGGTTGAAGATTTCTGTATAGGATGTCTCCCCATGGTCGCTTGATGGCATTCTTCTCTGCATATTCCTGGGTCACAAACCTGTACTTGAACCATAGCTCAGCCCAGTACCTTCGAATCCATTGGATTCATGTCTTGCGCTGATTGTAATCCTCTTTTGGGTCTGTCTTGTACAGCTCTGAGAGGTCATCAGGCAGATCTCTTGATGTTCCCCCTCGACGCTGTCGGCCACCCTTCCTTGCTGATTTCTCTATAGCCATGATCTTCAAACTGAATGGCTTCAACATGTTCAAAGGTTTCAAAGGCTTCTGTTTGCTGGTCAAGCAGGAACTGGCTTCGGGAGAATTTATATGATGTTGTAAAAATTCTGCAAATGAATGCAGACTATGAGAACCAAGGGATTCTCCCACGGACATGTACCTGTGACAGCATTAAGGTGCGAAGGAAGGGGAAGAGGTCATATGCATTCTCAGAAGATTTTGAAGATAAATCAGTTTAGAAGACATTGACCTCATAGTGCGAAGACATTCACTCATAGATAGAGAGTTGGTTCCAGATTTGTACGAATCCATGAATAAGTACAAGTGAGGAATCTAACTACTTTGTGAAGCATAAGTGAACATACTAGGCATATTATGAGATGAAGTGTGAAATAGATCCAACTTGTGTGAACAGAAACTGCTTGTGGTAGAAAGTGATGGATCTATAGAATCAAAGGGGCCGTAAAAAAGAAGTTTTATTTACCACACGAAGAACTGCTAGACGGAGTGGGAGAGGAGGCCGAGCAGACCGATTGTCCATGCCCTAACTTGGCGATGGAGGACTCCTACGGTGAAGGCGGAGAAGACGATGTCCGCGGCCAGCGTGAAGACGGCGTCGGTGAGGTCGCGGCAACTAAGCGCTTCGTCACCGGTGTCGTCGAGGGAGAGCGGTGGCGCTAGGGTTTGTGCGAGAGTGGAAGAAAGGATAATGACTGTGGTGAGGTGTGCATTTATAGAGACAGTGACGGCACATTGTTATTACATAGGTGCCCCTGGCAATTCACATCTGAAGGACACACGGCCATCATGCAACATATCGGAGGTTGTTCCACGTTCCCACGCACGCCTGGATTGTTGGGTGGTCGTTCCCGCTTCTCCGGGTTTCAGGTGAAGAAATTATCATTGAAAACAGAATTAATGTTTGTCTCTGGATCTTCTGCTGACAAGGACGCAGAGAAGATATTCGACAGTTTCAATAGAATGCATATGATTTGGAGAGATAGAGTTTGAGATAGAAAGCATAGAGGGGTTAGGGTCCGATCACATTCACTTAGTAAAAAAGATTCAACAAGAAGACATAGCTATAAGTGAATGCTGTAGAGGACAGAACACTAGTACATATATATATATATATATATATATATAGATGAGAAGGACAGTCAAATCAACATAGTGAAGATAATCATGAAGACAAGTTGAGATTGAAGCCAAACCAAATGTGAAGACATACCAAACGTAACGCCATGAGTGAAGCACTTCAAACAGAAAAATTTGGTGGTGGCATTACCCACCGTATAGTAAGTATTAGACTCAGACACGGCGCACAATTATCGTGGCGCTCCGAAGTCAAATTCCACATTAATGTATTCACACTTAGAATGTAAGTCTTCATTGATTGAAGATATACTTTCCTTTGTGTGTTGCACATCTACGTCATCAATATGCATAAGTGTTAGGATGTGTGCCTGATCACAGGACATTTGAGGATTCCAAGATATTTAGCTCACACCGTAACTTGCAAAACCTCTTCTCATCCAAGGGCTTGGTGAAGATATCTGCCAATTTCTCTTTAGTGTTGACGTGTATGATATCAATATCTTCCTTCACAACATGATCTCTGAGAAAGTGATGACGAATTTCAATGTGCTTTGTCTTTGAGTGCTGAACTGGGTTATTGGCAATCTTGATGGCGCTTTCGTTGTCGTAGTAGAGTGGCACTTGCTTCAGATGAATGCCATAATCTTTGAGTGTTTGCTTCATCCATAGAACCTGAGCGCAGCAAGATCCAGCAGCAATGTATTCAGATTCAGCAGTGGAGAGAGATACACAGTTCTGCTTCTTTGAAGACCAACATACAAGTGCTCGTCCCAGAAAATGACTTGTGCCTGATGTAGACTTGCGATCCACCTTGTCACCAGCATAATCAGCATCCGAGAATCCAACCAGATCAAACTCTGAGCCCTTTGGATAACGTAATCCTAATGTTGGGGTGTAAGCCAAATATCGAAGAATTCGCTTCACAGCTAAGTGATGCGATTCCTTTGGTGCCGCTTGGAATCAAGCACACATGCAAACACTAAGCATAATATCTGGCCTAGATGCACATAGATAAAGTAAAGAACCAATCATGGAGCGGTATACCTTTTGATCGAACTCTTTACCATTGTCGCCGGGAACCAGATGATGTTTGGCAGGCATTGGCGTCGTGAAGCCTTTGCAGTCTTGCATCCCAACTTTCTTCAGGCAAAGATGTCATTGCGTTGCTGACGTATTTGAAGACCAAGGAAGAACTTCAGCTCACCCATCATGGACATCTGATATTGCTCTTGCATCATATATCCAAACTCGTCTGTGTATTTCTGATTGGTGCAGCCGAAGATAATGTCATCCACATATATTTGGCACACAAACAGTTCACCATCATATGTCTTCGTGAAGAGAGTGGGGTCGAGGGAACCAGGTTTGAAGCCTTTGCTCTTCAGGAAGTATTTGAGTGTGTCGTACCAAGCCCGAGGGGCTTGTTTGAGGCCATACAGCGCCTTGTTGAGCTTGTACACCATGTCAGGATGTTTTGCATCTTCAAAGCCAGGCGGTTGTGCAACATACACTTCTTCGTCAATCTTGCCATTGAGAAAAGCGCTCTTCACATCCATTTGATACAGAAGAATGTTATGATGATTTGCATAGGCCAGCAGTATGCGTATGGCTTGAAGTCTAGCCACAGGAGCAAATGTTTCATCGAAGTCAATCCCTTCAACTTGAGTGTACCCTTGAGCAACGAGACAAGCTTTGTTTCTGACAACTTGACCATGCTCATCTTGCTTGTTGCGATATATCCATTTGGTGCCTATTATATTGTGCTTGCGAGGATCAGGACGCTTAACCAGTTCCCATACATTATTCAGCTCAAACTATTGAAGCTCTTCTTGCACCGCTTGAATCCATTCAGGTTCCATGAAGGCTTCTTCAACTTTCTTGGGTTCAGATATTGAGACGAATGCGAGGTGCCCACAGAAATTTGCTAGCTGTGTTGCCCTTGAACAAGTGAGTGGACCTGGTGCATTGATGCTATCAATTATTTTCTCAATTTGTACTTCATTTGCAACATGAGGATGTACAGGACGAAGATTTTGCTCTTATTGATCATTGTCATCGTTAGAAGGATTGTCTTCAGGCTAAGAATTGTCTTCAGTTTGATCATTCTCTTCAGGTCGATCAGGTGCGGAGATGATAAGTTCCTCTTCAGGCTGAGCTTTAGAAGGTATGATTTCTCCAGTTCCCATAAGTTTGATTGATTCACTGGATGGAACTTCATCTAGCACATTTGGCAGGTGCTCTCTTTGTGAGCCGTTAGTTTCATCGAACCGCACATCCACTGTTTCAACCACTTTATAATGAAAGAGGTTGAAGACTCTGTAGGAGTGTGAATCCTTTCCATATCCAAGCATAAAACCTTCATGTGCTTTTGGTGCAAATTTTGAAGTGTGATGTGGATCCTTGATCCAGCACCTGGCACCAAATACTCTGAAGTAACTGACATTTGGCTTCTTGCCAGTAAGGAGCTCATAGGATGTCTTGTTGAGAAGCTTGTGAAGATAAACACGGTTGATGATATGGCATGCAGTATCAATGGCTTCAGGCTAGAATTTTCTTGGAGTCTTGTATTCATCAAGCATCGTCCGGGCCATCTCAATAAGTGTTCTGTTCTTGCGTTCCACGACGCCATTCTGCTGTGGTGTGTACGGAGCTGAGAATTCATGTGTAATGCCCAAAGTATCAAGATAAGTGTCTACACCAGTGTTCTTGAATTCAGTGCCATTGTCACTTCTGATGTGCTTGATCTTGATGCCATAGTTGTTCATGGCTCGATTGGCGAAGCGTCTGAAGACATCCTGCAGTTCAGTCTTGTAGAGGATTATATGCACCCAAGTATATCTTGAATAATCATCAACAATGACAAAGCCATAGAGACAAGCAGTAGTAGTAAGAGTTGAGTAATGAGTGGGACCGAAAAGATACATGTGGAGCAGTTCGAAGGGTTGAGTCGTTGTCATGATTGTCTTCGAGGGATGCTTGGACCTCGTCATCTTTCCTGCTTCATAGGCACCACATAAGTGATCCTTCTTGAACTTGACACCCTCGATGCCTATGACATGCTTCTTCCTTGCAAGGGTGTGGAGGTTCCTCATGCCAGCATGTCCTAGCCTCCGATGCCAGAGCCAGCATTTAGAAGCTTTTTCTAGAAGACATACGGCAGGTTGTGGTCCTGCTGAGAAATCTACCATGTACAAATCATCTTTCCGATACCCTTCAAACACTAGAGACTTGTCAGATTCCATTAGTACAAGGCAACAATATTTTCCAAACATTACAATCATGTTTAAATCCCAAAGCATTGAAACAAACATTAAGTTGAAACCAAGGGATTCAACAAGCATGACTTTATCCATGTGTTGATCCTTTGAGATTGCATCTCTACCTAGACCCAATACCTTGCTTTTACCAATGTCAGAAAATGTGATGTGACTTTTGTCAGATGGACGTAGTGTTGAGTCCATAAGAAGGCTTCGCTTGCCAGTCATGTGATTGGTACACCCACTATCAATAATCCATTCTAAAGCAGCTGGTGTCGTACCCTACAGTGCAGTTTGGGGGATAGGTTTCACGAAGAGAATTGTGAAGCAAAAACATTTGACGAACCAGTGGATTATGAAATCTTAGATCGAGGTTAGGGCTGATAGGGCAAGTGGCAAGCGACTCAAGAACAAAATACATAATAAGACCATTTGGGCATTTGATCTTGCGCCCTACAAGATGTTTAAGGTCCCCAGCAATAGCTTCAGACGAATTTGATTTTCGGCTGGAGACCCTTCCCTGCAAAAGAGAGTTAAGCTTTCTTAGCCACCCACATCTTCAAGGGTGGCTTCGAAGCAATGAGTCTAAGTGCAGCATCTGAGAACTTTGGCTTTGGAGCCCTAGCAAAAAGTCTTGCAGGTGGACAATAGTACTCATAAGAATAAGCGGGGTCGTTCTTGGTCTTATGAACATGGCGGTTTGATGAACCGCGCTCATATTCATAGGCCTTAGTATGGTTTCCCTGCAAAACATTTACATTAGTGCGACTCAGGTGAGTCCTTGGTATGTATGAAGCCTTTGGACCATATGAAGCCTGTGGTCTGGGGTTTGTCTTCTTCACTTGTGGTGTCATGATGACATTCACAGGAAGATTCTCCAACAACCTTTTCGGCACCCAGACTTTCTTCATAGGTGGCCCATTCCTGCAGTTAGTACCAATATACCTGGCAAACACTTCACCATTCTAATTCTTAAACAGTTTATAGTTTGCATCAAAGGATTCATCAATAACAATGGGATTAGCACAAGTGAAGCCAGACTAGGTGGATGGATCCAGTGAAGGTTCCTTTGCAAGAACCCATGTGGTTTTGGGGTACTGCTCAGGTTTCCAGTAAGAGCCATCAACATTCATTTTCCTTTGGAATCCAACACCCTCTTTCCTAGGGTTTCGGTTCAGGATCTGCCTTTTGAGGACATCACATAGTGTCTGATGCCCTTTGAGACTTTTGTACATCCCTATTTCAAGCAATGTCTTCAACCTAGCATTTTTATCAGCAATAGTAGTGGCATCCTCAGCAGAGGGGTTAGTTACCACATCAACAGTTGAAGATATTGCAACAGTATCAGCAGTAGAACATTCAGCAACAGAAGTAGCATTATCACGCTCAAGGCATTTAACACATGGTGGTTCAAATCCTTCCTGAGCGGGACTGATCTGTTCAGCACGAAGTGACTCGTTTTCCTTTTGAAGATCTTCATGAGCCGCTCTCAATTTCTCGAGTTCTTGCTTCCTTTGAAGATAATCATAGGAAAGCTTTTCATGAGTTGTTGAGAGCGTTTCATGACGACTTTCAAGTTCCTCATACTTAACATGAAGATTTTTTATGTTTTCAATTAAGGACTGAGATCGAGTCATTTCAGCGTCCAACAGGTCATCGCTTTTGTCTAACAGTTTTTGAATATGTTCCATAGCTTTATGTTGTTTAGTGGCAAGGGAAGCAAGTTTTGCATAGCTGGGTCCAAATTCATCACCAGATTCATCATCACTAGATTCATATAGATAGCATCCAGTTATCTTAGCATCTTTTGCCATAAGGCATGATGCAGAAGATGATGATTTTGGTTCGAATGTCATTGCTTTGAGAGATTCCTTAAAGTCCTCAAACCAAGGATCATGACGAGTTCGATGACCTTCATAGACCTCAGAGAGACGGTCCCAGATAAGCTTCGCATGATCGATATGCATGATATTCCTGAACTGATTTTGAGACAAACAGGAGCAGATGACGTCCTTCACCGTGAGGTTGAGAAGAGTGTACTTGCGAATGTCATCAGCTTCCGCCATCTTGCACAGATCGGTTAGACCAATCTCAGTGACGGTCCATAACTCGTTGTTCATCGCCATGAGGCGCTTCTTCAACATGGCCTTCCACTTGGGATACTCATGACCGTTAAAGATGGGGCATGACACAGTCTTCATTCCTGTGGTCGACATAACTAAAACTCCAGGCGGTTAAACCAAAATCACACAGAACAAGGGAGTACCTCGCTCTGATACCAATTGAAAGTGCGTTATATCGACTAGAGGGGGGGTGAATAGGCGATTTTTATGTAAGTCTTCAAAACATGGGAGTTTTGAAGACAAACGATAGAAATGAACCTATAACCATGCAGCGGAAGGTAGACTACCCTAGACAAGCCATAGTCAAGTATTCAATGAAGTGAAAGCACAAAGACTAACAGCAGCTAGGCAGTACGGATCAGGATGGAAGATAATATGAAACCAATCTGAACAAATAGTCACACAGTGAAGACAAATGGACAACGCAAATAGGCAATGACTTCACAAGGACCAACTGTAAATAAAGAGATGGGAAGGATAGAACCAGTGAGCTTGGTGAAGACAAAGATTTGGTAGACCAGTTCCAACTGCTGTGACAGTTGTACGTCTGGTTAGGGCGGCTATGTATTTAAAGCTGAGGACACACAGTCCCGGACACCCAGTCCTGAACACGCAGCTCGGGACACTCAGTCCTCACTGTATTCCCCTTGAGCTGAGGTCACACAGACCTCACCCAATCACTCTGGTAAGTCTTCAAGGTAGACTTCCAAACCTTCACAGACTTTGTTCACCAGCGATCCACAATGACTCTTGGATGCTCAGAACGCGACGCCTAACCGGCTGGAGGATTCACAGTCCTCAAGTGTAATAAGTCTTCAGATCACACAGACAGGAAGACTTAAGTGATGCCTAACACTCTTTGGCTCTAGGTGTTTAGGGCTTTATCCTCGCAAGGAATTCTCTCTCAAAGGCTTCGAGGTGGGTTGCTCTCAAACGACAAAAGCTGTGTCCTAACTCTGAGCAGCCAACCGTTTATGGTTGTAGGGGGTGGGCTATTTATAGCCACTAGGCAACCCGACCTGATTTGTCCGAAATGACCCTGGGTCACTAAGGAACTGACACGTGTTCCAACGGTTAGATTTCAAACACACACGGCAACTTTACTTGGGCTACAAGCAAAGCTGACTTATCCAACTCTAGACAAGATTTGCTCTCATAGTCTTCACTCGAAGACATAGGATTTTGGTTAGGCATCACTTCAGTCATTCCGACTGGTTCTCTTGGACCCCACTTAACAGTACGGTGGTTCCTATGACTCAACAAAGAAGAAAAAGAACGATGAAAGAACTAAGTTTTCGCGCTCCATAGTCTTCACGCGATGTCTTCTCATGTCATAGTCTTCAATGTGAATGTCTTCACATACCACCTTTGACTTCAATGTCTTCATACATTTTTAGGCGTCATCTCTGGTAGGAAAACCGAATCAATGAGGGACTTCTACCTGTGTTATCCTGCAATTCTCACAAACACATTAGTCCCTCAACTAGGTTTGTCGTCAATACTCCAAAACCAACTAGGGGTGGCACTAGATGCACTTACAAAGTGGCCGGAAGTGGAAGCAGTGAGAAAGGTGACATCACAGTCAGCCACCAAGTTATTCAAAGGACTAGTTTGCTACTTTGGTGTCCCAAACAGAGTCATCAATGACAACAGCACACAGTTCACGAGCCGCACCTTCATGCAATATGTCCAAGACCTTGGCAGCAAAATCTGTTTTGCTTCTATTGCTCATCGAAGGAGCAATGGCCAGGCGGAAAGGGCAAATGCTAAGGTGTTGCGGGGCCTCAAGACAAGGACTTTTGATAGGCTGCACAAGTGTGGAAGATGCTGGATTGATGAGTTGCCAGCAGTTCTTTGGTCAATCAGGACGACACCAAATCGAGCCACTAGCAGACGCCCTTCTCCCTGGTGTACGGGGCAGAAGCAGTTCTCCCCATGGAACTCATACACGGGTCACCTCGAGTGCATGCTTATGATGAGCTTGAGCAAGAGCAGTTGCACCAAGATAATGCTATGCTCCTTGAGGAAGATCGTCTTCAGGCTGATGTGCAAGCCGCGCGCTACTAGTAAGCCTTGCACCGCTACCACGGCCGCAAGGTTCACGCCCGAAGCCTTGAGGAAGGCGACCTTGTTCTTCGGCGCGTTCAGTCGACCAAGAATTCCAACAAGTTGATGCCAAAGTGGGAAGGCCCTTATCGGGTAATACGAGTCACCAGGCCTGGTGCAGTCCACCTGGAGACCGAAGATGGCATTCTAGTGAGCAAGTCATGGAATATCGAACATCTTCGCATGTTTTACCCGTGAGGTGCGGTTGCCGGGTTCCCCGACAACCCCCTTTTGTACTAGCCTTGCCGGCAAGGCATATAACCCTATGTATAGAGCTAGGCGCAGACCCTGTGCGCAGTTGAATAAGTTTAAGTATGTACAACTCTTGTCGATTTCCATGTTTATTTATATGCATGCATGTCCAGGATATTGTACTACGTTTTTTCCGGCAAGTAATGATGAACCGCCAAGGTTCCATGTTCCTATTTTCTCTTCTTTCTTTCTATCAAAGGACAGAAGGTTCCCTCGCATACAAGTTTGTTGGGGGGATAGGGAGTATGGACGCCAACAAGCGACGTTTGAAGTGGCAGCTTGTGGGAAAGAATACAGCAGCGAAAAACTAAGTTGTGAAACCTTGAGTGAATTTATTTTGAATATGAGGCTATTTTCCTTGAAGTTCTTGTATGGAAAACCTGCACATCAAGGAACCTTATCATGATTGGTTGCGCCCTTGCTCTGTTTCGAGTCCACTCAATAGTTCAAGTGGCTACGCTAGGAATAGCAGGGTATCTTGCCGGCAGCAACACCCCCAGCAGGCTGCTAAGGATCCGTTCCTCAAAGCGCTCGCGGCAAGGGTGCGCGCACGGGCAAGTTTTCCCAATAAAGCGTAGGGTGTATGCCATACAAAAGAGAGATCAGACGAGAAAGATAGCATGCATTCATTCAAAACACAACAAGTTATATTACATCAATAGTTGCTGCAGTTTTAATTTAAGATGAATTGTCTTGGGCACGAGTTCGTAGCGGCAAGGAGAACGAAGCAGCTAGTCCCGGCGCTGGCCTTCCACCCTCTTGACTTGGTTAACCATGTTGATGATGGGCGCGATGAGCTCTTCAAGAGCCTTGCAATCTGCATCCTCCGGCAAGCTATCAAGCATGTTGGTGAGGTTGAGGCCAGGGTTCCTGTACGCCACCTTGGTGAGAACCTTGAGAAGGACGCCCCGGCAAAGCTTGCGGGATTCATTAGCCAGTTGAGTTGCTCGGATGGAGTGGAGAAACTTCAGGGCATCAAGGAGGGCCTCGAAGAATATGGTCAGCCTGGCGCTCATAGTCACCCTCTTCTTGTGGGAGTACCTGAAACTCGGCATGCCCACGGTGGACAGTTGTGCTGTGAGCCTCTCTGCGACATCAATGAGGTGCTCAGTCCAGATCTCCGCACCTTTCACATAGTCGGTGTAGGTGGCAGCGGTGCTCTCAAGAATTTTCTTCTCATCCTAGAGGTCCTTAGCCAGGGTCTTCTCACGAGCCCTGCTGCCCTTAAGGGACTCCTCCAATGTGGTCAGCTTCAGCTTCAGATCGGCGATGGAGTCGTTGGCGGCAGAGATCTGCTTGGTCTTGTCAGATATGGTGACCTGCATCTCCGCCAATGTAAAGGCAGTTTTATCTCTATCGCTCTTGAGCGTCGAGACCTCTTTGTCGTACTTCTCCAGATACACCTCCAACTTCCCCACCTTGCCGGCCAGCTCGTTCTTGGTGGCCTCTGCAGCTTCGGCGGTATCAACAGCTTCTTTCAACTTGCCGGCATGATCCAGGACTAGAGCGTCAAGCGCTTTCTTGTGCTACTGCCCCTGCTCATGGGTCTGCTGCGCGACAAGCATCTCAATTTCCTCATCCTTGCCGCGGAGGTTGGAGGCGAGTGCCTCCTCGCAAGTGGCAAGGTGTTCTTTGTGAGCGTCGAGCAAGATACGGTACTCCCTTAGTTGGGCGTCGTCCTTGGTGGCCTTTTGAGCGGCCTCCTGCTGTGCCTTCTCAATGTCGGACTGCTTTAGAAGGAGCTCGTCCCAACGCTGGCTCAGCTGCTTCCGTCCAGTCCTCAGTTCTTTCCAGGTCTCACCGAACCAGACATGCATCTGCTAGAGACACTTCTGGAGGTCCGGCTCCGCCGCGTCGACAACCGCTGGGTGCGGTGGAGCGCCTGAAGCTTCTGGAAATTGCTGCTCATGGTCTGGAGGAGCTGGTCTTCTTTGGATCTGCTGCTTCCGGCGCTCGGCTCGTTGACGACCTTGAGCCCGGCAGCGGCGATGACCTCTTCGTCAAAAGCTTCCCCCTCGGTTGGTTCTCTGATGCTCGCCGTCCCCGGGATGCTGACAAATAGATTGTCGCCAACTTCAGATATCTGCCTGACAGGGAGGTGGGCTTTGTATGTCGATGGCTGGTCCTAGACGACCGTCTCCCCGGCAGCTGAGGACTCTGGGACCGATGTTGCACCGGGCGCTCTTGCGGCAGGAATGCCGTCAGTACGGGCACCGGTCTCCTTGCCAGCCACCTCGGCAGACCCCTCGGCGGCCACTACGTGCACGTCCTTGGTGGCCTCGTCAGCAGCGACTTTGGTGGCTTCGGAGGCAGCATCCTTGGCGGTCTCCTCAATGGTGGCGTCAACATCCATCTGATCCGCCAAGGGGGGATCTGAAAGCCGAGGAGGAGAAATGAGATGAAACCAAGGTTGAAACTCAAAGCATGCAAAAAAAGAGAAAAAAAGATTGTGCTGGAAAAGTGACAAGTGCTAGGAAGCAAGTGGCATACCTGTGACGAGCGTCTGATAGGTGACCCCCTCACTGACAACATTCGTTGCTGGTATGGAGCTGCCGGCACCTGTGCGGATCAGCTCTTCCTCCATGTGCGTGGGCTCGTCAGTGGAAGCCCTTGCCGGGGACCCTCTCTGGGTGGTGTGGTTGACGGAGGCGGCGTGTCAGGGGTGGCCCTCGGTGGCTCCTCCTATTGTCGTTCACCTCCTGCAAACCCGGTGAGGTTAGCAGTAAAGATGTACACCCCAACACCCGCCAGCGGGAAATGAGTAGCGAAGTCATGTTGGGTGCTGAGTCGGGGGCTGCGTCATGGGCTGGACCCCGGGCTGATGACGATGGTCTACGGCGCCCCTACGGCGCTTGCCAGGGGATCGTTGATACGTCTCAATCATATCTACTTTCCCAAACACTTTTGATCTTGTTTTGGACTCTAACTTGCATGATTTGAATGGAACTAACCCGGACCGACGAAGTTTTCAGCAGAATTGGCATGGTGTTATTTTTGTGCAGAAATAAAAGTTCTCGGAATGACCTGAAACTTCACGGAGAATATTTTTGGAATATATAAAAATACTGGCAAAAGAATCAACGTCAGGGGGCCCACACCCTTTCCACAAGGGTGGGGGGCGCGCCCCCTGTCTCATGGGCCTCCTGATGCTCCACCGACCTCAACTCCAACTCTATATATTCACGTTCGGGGAGAAAAAATCAGAGAGAATGATTCATCGCGTTTCACGATACGGAGCCGCCGCCAAGCCCTAATCTCTCTCGGGAGGGCTGATCTGGAGTCCGTTCGGGGCTCCGGAGAGGGGAATTCGTCACCATTGTCATCATCAACCTTCCTCCATCACCAATTTCATGATGCTCACCGCCATGCGTGAGTAATTCCATCATAGGCTTGCTGGACGGTGATGGGTTGGATGATATTTATTATGTAATCGAGTTAGTTTTGTTACGGTTTGATCCCTAGTATCCATTATGTTCTGAATTGATGTTGCTATGACTTTGCTATGCTTAATGCTTGTCACTAGGGCCCGAGTGCCATGATTTATGATCTGAAACTATTATGTTTTCATGAATATATGTGAGTTCTTGATCCTATCTTGCAAGTCTATAGTCACCTATTATGTGTTATGATCCGTTAACCCCGAAGTGACAATAATCGGGATACTTACCGGTGATGACCGTAGTTTGAGGAGTTCATGTATTCACTAAGTGTTAATGCTTTGGTCCGGTACTCTATTAAAAGGAGGCCTTAATATCCCTTAGTTTCCAATAGGACCCCGCTGCCACGGGAGGGTAGGACAAAAGATGTCATGCAAGTTCTTTTCCATAAGCATGTATGTCTATATTCGGAATACATGCCTAAATTACATTGATGAACTGGAGCTAGTTCTGTGTCATCCTATGTTATAACTATTGCATGAGGGATCGCTCCGACATAATTATCCATCACTAATCCATTGCCTACGAGCTTTTCACATATTGATCTCCGCTTAGTTACTTTTGTGTTGCCACTGTTACGCTTGCTATAAAACTGCTAATATTACTTTTGCTACCCTTACCGCTACTATTATATTACTTTGCTACTAAATACTTTGCTGCAGATATTAAGTCTTTCAGGTGTGGTTGAATTGAAAACTCAACTGTTAATACTTGAGAATAATCTTTGGCTCCCCTTGTGTCAAATCAATAAATTTGGGTTGAATACTCTATCCTCGAAAACTGTTGCAATCCCCTATACTTGTGGGTTATCAAGACTATTTTCTAGCGCCGTTGCCGGGGAGCATAGCTCTATTCTTTGAGTCACTTCGGATTTATATCTGCTAATCACTATGAAGAACTTGAAAGATGAAAGAACCAAGATTTTTCCCTCAACTACGAGGGGAGGTAAGGAAGTGCCATCTAGCTCTGCACTTGATTCACCTTCTGTTTTGAGTAAACTTGCGACACCTACACCTGCTATTCATTCTGATATGTCGCATGTTATTGATGATGCCACTTCTGCTTTGCATGATGCTTATGATGAAACTACTTCTATGCTTGATAATACTGTTCCACTAGGTGAATTTCTCGATGAACAACTTGCTAGGGTTAGAGAGAATGAAATTATTGAATCTGATAATATCGATGAAAGTGATGATGAAGATTCTCCCCCTAGATATGAATTGCATGTTGTGCCTGAGGGTTATGTTATGGATGAAGAAACTGCTAAAGACTTTTTAGCTAGCAATGATAGATATGATCTTAAGAATCTGTTAGCTAAGCTGAAAGAAAAGTCTTTGAATGCTAGAATGAAATATGACCCTGCTTTTGCTACTTCACCTATCCGTATCACCCATAAGGATTATGATTTCTCTGTCGATCCTGAGTTAATTACTTTGGTTGAATCTGATCCTTTTATGGCTATGAATCTGAAACTGTTGTGGCGCATCTTACTAAATTAAATGATATAGCCACCCTGTTCACTAATGATGAGAAAACTCGCTATTTGTTTAAGTTGTACATTGTTTCCGTTCTCATTAAAGGGTGATGCTAAAATATGGTTTAATTCTCTTGATCCTGGTTGTGTGCGTAGTCCCCAGGATATGATTTATTAGTTCTTTGCTTAATATTTCCCCGCTCATAAGAAACAAGCTGCCTTAAGGGAAATATATAATTTTGTGCAAATTGAAGAAGAGAGTCTCCCACAAGCTTCGGGGAGGCTTCTTTGATTACTTAATGCTTTTTCTGATTATCCTCTTAAGAAAAATGAAATACTTGATATCTTTTATAATGGACTAACCGATGCTTCCAGAGACCACCTGGATAGTTGTGTTGGTTGTGTTTTCACGGAAAGAACTGTTGATCAAGCTGAATTGCTATTGAATAATATGTTGAGTAATGAGAATGATTGGACATTTCCTGAACCAACTCCTAAGCCAACTCCGAAGAAAAGGGGTATTCTATTTCTCAGTCCTGAAGATATGCAAGAGGCAAAGAAATTTATGAAAGAAAAAGGTACTAAAGCTGAAGATGTTAGGAATTTACCACCTATTGAAGAAATACATGGTCTTGATAACCCGACACAAGTATTAAAGGTAAATTCTCTCTATAGATTTTATGAAGGTGATATTCCTCATTATAAGTGTGCTAGCCAATGCTTAGATGAGTTTGATAATTTTATTGTTAAACAAGAGAACTTCAATGCTTATGTTGGTAGACAATTGAAACGTAATGCTTATATCATTGAACACTTGAGTGATTATATGTCTAGAGTTAAAGGTGAACTTAAACTTATTAGTAAACATGCTTCTATGGTTACCACTCAAGTAGAACAAGTACTTAAGGCTCAGAATGATCTGCTCACTGAATTAAATAATAAGAAAAATGATAATGCTTTTCGAGCTATGACTAGAGGGGGTAAAATGACTCAGGAACCTTTGTATCCTGAGGGCCACCCTAATAGAATTGAGTAAGATTCTGAGAGAACTAATGTTGACGCACCTAGTTCTTCTAAGAAGAAGAAAAAGAAAAATGATAGGACTTTGCATGCTTCTAGTGAACCTGTTGTTGACACACCTGAGAATCCTAATGATACTTCTATTTCTGACGCTAAAACACAATCTGGTAATGAACATGAACCTAGTGATAATGTTAATGATGATGTTCATGTTGATGCTCAACCTAGAAATAACAATAATGTAGAAATTGAACCTACTGTTGATCTTGATAACCCACAATCAAAGAATCAACGTTATGATAGAGAGAGACTTTGTTGCTAGGAAGCACGGTAAAGAAAGAGAACCATGGGTTCAGAAACCCATGCCTTTTCCTCCTAAACCATCCAAGAAAAAGGATGATGATGATTTTAAGCGCTTTGCTGAAATGGTTAGACCTATCTTTTTGCGTATGCGTTTGACTGATATGCTTAAAATGAATCCTTATGCTAAGTATATGAAAGATATTGTTACAAATAAAAGAAAGATACCAGAAGCTGAAATTTCGACCATGCTTGCCAATTATACTTTTAAAGGTGGAATACCAAAGAAACTTGGAGATCTAGGAGTACCAACTATACCATGCTCCATTAAGAGAAACTATGTAAAAACTGCTTTATGTGATCTTGGAGCCGGTGTTAATTAGTGTTATGCCTCTCTCTTTATATCGTAGACTTGATTTGAATAAGTTGACACCTACTGAAATATCTTTGCAAATGGCTGATAAATCAACTGCTATACCTGTCGGTATTTGTGAGGATGTGCCTGTTGTGGTTGCAAACGTTACTATTTTAACGGACTTTGTTATTCTTGATATTCCTGAGGACGATAGTATGTCTATTATTCTTGGTAGACCCTTTCTGAATACTGCAAGGGCTGTTATTGATTGCAACAAAGGCAATGTCACTTTTCATGTTAATGGTAATGAGCATACGGTACGAAACAACCTCAAGTCCACAGTATCAATTCTATTGGAAAAATTCCAACGATTACTATTGGAGGTTTTGAATTCCCTCTTCCTACTGTCAAGAAGAAATTTGATATTCTTATTATTGGGGATGTGCATATCCCCATTGAGGTAACCTAGTGTTATTCGAATATTCTCCAGGTTCATGCGATTCGGAAAGAGTCTGTTAACAAGACATGATCAACCTTGTTAGTGGATTACTTTTGATGAGCATGAGATGGATGAAGTTTGAAAGGACAACTCTCTGTACCCTCTTTTTACTTTCTGTTATTTAGTTTAAATAAAGCAAAAATAGTATTTTCTGTCTGTTTTCTGAATTATCCTTGCAATAAAAAATATCCCGAAAATAAAAGTTCTCCAAATGCCCTAAAATTTAATATGATTTTTTCTAGAATATTTATAAATATTTGGCACTGAGAACACACCAGGGGGACCCACCATGTGCCCACGAGGGTGGAGGGCACGCCCCCTGCCTCATGGACCCCACGTGGGCCCCCTCCACTTATTCTTACACCCACACACTTTGTCTTCCTCCAGAAAAAATCATCCACTAGCTCAAACCCGAGTTCTAGCTCATCTTGCTGCCATTTTCGATCTCCTTGCTCAAAGCTCCAGTCACAAAACTGCTTTGGGGGATTGTTCTTCGGTATGTGACTTATCCAATGGTCCAATTAGTTTTTATTCTAGTGCTTTATTTGTTGCAAATTTTTGCTGCTTAGGTGACCCCGTTCTTGAGCTTGCATGTCAAATTTATGTGGTCAAATGTAGTTTTATTGCATGATATGGCTTCTAGGCACTTGTGGGAGTAGTTGCTATCAATCTTGTTGAGTTTGGTTCACTTTTATTTTGAGTTACTAAACAATTTCAGAATTTTTTTAGAGGAAATGATGAAGAGATTGTTGAGGGGCTCTTCGAGCCGAAGCTCGAAGGATAAGAAAAGTGAATAGAATAAGAAGCCCAAATATAATATCCCTCGCATTGCGGAGGTTCGGCCATGCGAATAGCCTTTTGATGAGTTCTTGAGAGCAGCCGAGATTTATGAAGTCTTTTATTATTTGGTTGAGAATGCAGGCCTCATCAACTTCCTCTGCGACTAGCGCGAACATTATCTCCTCCTCACTAATATTTTTCATGCAAAATTTTTACTTTCATGCTAAGAAATCACCACCTTCAGTGGAATTTCATTTATATGATGAGGTGAAGGAGATGTCACTTTATGATTTTTGTCGGGTCTGTACGATAACCTTTGAGGGCTGCATAGACGAACCACATCGTAATGATGTGGAGGGGTTTATTGATATGATTGCTGTAGGGGAAGCGAGGAAGGTTTTCGATGCAAGAATTACTCGCATAAATTTCCCCGTTCTATGTTACTTTGCAATATTTGCTAGTAGATACTTCACTAGTCGTGGGAACAGTGGAAACCTTAGTGCCCCTGATATTGTTATTTTGCGCCATGCCTTGTTTCGTGATACCACTTTCAGTTTAGGCGCTATTGTTGCTAAACGGTTAAATCTGAACCATACAAAGGGTCCCATCTTTAGAGGCATCTTTGCCTCGCGCCTTGCTGCACACTTTAACATACCTATTAGGCACTATGAGAAAGAGGAAAAGTTGATGCCTCCTATTTTTCTAGATTATAAGAGTATGGTAGCACATGATTTTATTGTTAAGGATAAGAAGAAGATGCTTAAATATAGATTGATATTTGATAAAAATTACTTTGAGACTATTAGCTTGCCTTCTCCCTCTGTGTTTAACATATTTTCAGGCACGTACCTTGTTTTGCCGGAGGCCGTTCATGAATACTGGAGCCTGACATCAGCTCCAGAGCCTGAGCCGGAGCCACCACTTGATCCTTACCGTCAGTCCGTTTATCAGTGGGATCAGGAGGAGATTGCCAACCAGTGGCACCCAGAGGACACTCCTCCGTACACCGGAGAGGGTGGCTTTGAGCCGTGGCCATAGACCAACTTAGGCCAAAATCCTAAGCTTGGGGGAGTATGTATTTCTCACTGACATTACATTCATGCTCACACACTCATTTTAGTTGTCGGTGCTCATACTTTTTCACTGTAATATCCATGCTAGTTTATTTTCTTTTCCAGCATTCTTCTTGTGTGTTTGAAAAACCTTAAGAAAAACCAAAAAAATTAGTTGTAGCTTTTAGCTAGTTTACTTTCCATGCTTGTCGTAGTAGTAATTAAAAAGGAAAACCCAAAAAGATTTCTCGTTCTTCTTTTGCTTGTTGGGAGCTTTCCTGTGTAAATAGTTTTATTTCCTTTCTTTTCTTTGGGGGTCGAGGCGAGAAGACCATGACGAAAATGTTGAGTGGCTCTCATATGCATTATTGTCGATCTGACAAAGAGCCCATATTACCTTGTCTTCTCCCTTGTATTGAATGCTTGCAGATTCCAACTTAGTCCAATGCACGTGCACTATTATTATTATCGACACTATTCGGTTGTGCAAGTGAAAGGCAATAATGACGATATTTGATGAACTGATTGAGATGAGAGAAGCTGGTATGAACTCGACCTATCTTGTTTTTATAAATATGATTAGTTCATCATTCCTGATTTAGCCTATTATGAATGAAACATGTTTGTAATGACAATTAGAGATTATAGTTGCTCATGCCATGCTTAATTAGCTTGGAGTTTAAAATAGTTTACCTTGCGTGCCAACATGCTATTAAAATGGTTGTGATGTGGTATGATAGGGTGGTATCCTCCTTTGAATGATTCGAGTTGCTTGACTTGGCACATGTTCACACATGTAGTTGAAACAAATTCAACATAGACTCCACGATATTTATGTTCATGGTGAATTATATCCTACTCATGCTTGCACTCAGTGTTGATTAATTTTAATGCATCTTCATGACTATTGTCGCTCTCTAGCTGGTCGCTTCCCAGTCTCTTTCTAGCCTTCACTTGTACTAAGCGGGAATTCTGCTTGTGCATCCACTTCCATAAACCCCAAAGTTATTCCATATGAGTCCACCATACCTTCCTATATGCGGTATCTACCTGCCGTTCCAAGTAAATTTGTATGTGCCAAACTCTAAACCTTCAAATGAAATTCTCTTTTGTATGCTCGAATAGATCATGTATCAACTAGGGCTGTCTATATCTTCCATGCTAGGCGGGTTATTCTCAAGACGAGTGGACTCCACTCCTCATTCACGAGAAAATGGCTGGTAACTGGGATGCCCAGTCCCATGCTTAAATTAAAATAGTTGCAAACAAAACTCCCCCAGGATTGTTGTTACTTGGAGGCACCCGTTGTTTTGGACAAGCCATGGATTGATGTTTGTTGGTGGTGGGGGAGTATAAACTTTACCAGTCTGTTTGGGAACCGCCTATAATGTGTGTAGCATGGAAGATATCGAGATCTCTCGGTTGTTATGTTGACAATGAAAGTATACCACTCAAAATATTGTTCATCTCTATTTCAAAATCGAGCTCTAGCACCTCTACAAATCCCTAGTTCCGACTGTGAAGGGCTTATCTATTTACTTTTATGTTGATTCATCACCCTCTTATTAAAAAGCACCAGTTTGAGAGCACCGCTATCATTTGAATGAATTACTGTTACTTTACATTGAGTATGACTGTGACTGGATCTCTTTTACCATGAATTACAATGTTTAGTCAGTGCTTGATCTTTAGAGGTGCTCTGCATTTATGTTTTGCGGTCTCAGAAAGGGCTAGCGAGATACCATATTGTTATATCATATTATGATTGTTTTGAGAAAGTGTTGTCATCCGAGATTTATTATTATTGCTCGCTAGTTGATTATGCCATTGATATGAGTAAACATGAGACCTAAGTGTTATTGCGAATACGGTTAGTTCATAATCTTTGCTGAAAACTTGAATGTTGGCTTTACATATTTACAACAACAAGATCAAACAGAGTTTGTAAAAGTTTTTCTTTATCACTTTCACTTTGTCAACTGAATTGCTTGAGGACAAGCAAAGGTTTATGCTTGGGGGAGTTGATATGTCTCCATTGTATCTACTTTTCCAAACACTTTTGACCTTGTTTTGGACTCTAACTTGCATGATTTGAATGGAACTAACCCAGACTGACGCTGTTTTCAGCAAAAATGCCATGGTGTTATTTTTGTGCAGAAATAAAAGTTCTCGAAATGACCTGAAACTTCACGGAGAATTTTTTTGGAATATATAAAAATACTGGCAAAAGAATCAACGTTAGGGCACCCACACCCTGTCCATGAGTGTGGGGGCGTGCCCACCCCCCTAGGGCGCGCCCCCTATCTCGTGGCCCCCCTAATGCTCCACCGACCTCAACTCCAACTCTATATATTCATGTTCGAGGAGAAAAAAAATCGAAGAGAAGGATTCATCGCGTTTTATCATACAGAGCCGCTGCCAAGCCCTAATCTCTCTCCGGAGGGCTGATCTGGAGTCCGTTCAGGGCTCCGAAGAGGGGAATCCGTCGCCACCGTCATCATCAACCTTCCTCCAATACCAATTTCATGATGCTCACTGCCGTGCGTGAGTAATTCCATCGTAGGCTTGCTGGACAGTGATGGGTTGGATGAGATTTATCATGTGATCGAGTTAGTTTTGTTAGGGTTTGATCCCTAGTATCCATTATGTTGTGAGATTGATGTTGCTATGACTTTGCTATGCTTAATGCTTGTCACTAGGATCTGAGTACGATGATTTCATATCTGAAACTATTATGTTTTCATGAATATATGTGAGTTCTTGATCCTATCTTGCAAGTCTACAGTCACCTATTATGTGTTATGATCCGTTAACGCCGAAGTGACAATAATCGGGATACTTGCCGGTGATGACCGTAGTTTCACGAGTTCATGTATTCACTATGTGTTAATGCTTTGGTCCGGTACTCTATTAAAAGGAGGCCTTAATATCCCTTAGTTTCCAATAGGACCCCGCTACCACGGGAGGGTAGGACAAAAGATGTCATGCAAGTTCTTTTCCATGAGCACGTACGACTATATTCGGAATACATGCCTACATTACATTGATGAACTAGAGCTGGTTCTATGTCACCCTATGTTATAACTGTTGCATGAGGGATTGCATCTGACATAATTATCCATCACTGATCCATTGCCTACGAGCTTTTCACAAATTGATCTCCGCTTAGTTACTTTTCCATTGCCACTGTTACGCTTGCTATAAAACTGATGTTGTTACTTTTGCTACTGTTCCCGCTACTATCATATTACTTTGCTACCAAATACTTTGCTACATATATTATGTCTTTCAGGTGCGGTTGAATTGACAACTCAACTGTTAATACTTGAGAATATTCTTTGGCTCCCCTTGTGTCGAATCAATATATTTGGGTTGAATACTCTACCCTCGAAAACTATTGCAATCCCCTATACTTGTGGGTTATCACTCGTCACCCATTGAGGTCTTGGCCTTCTTCGCCATCCTCTGCGCCAATGTTTCTGTGTCGCTGCAGGAACGGACCAACGCAAGGGTAAGGTAAGATAAGCAGAACAGAGACTCAAGGGGATGAAGAAAGCGGTAAGACACTTACTCGTCTTCTTCTTCTGGCCTCTTCTCCCTCCTCGGGCTAAAAGAGCAGAGGTCGAAGTAAGCCTCTGCTATGGTGTCCGTGCGAGGGACTAGAGACGGAGACCTGGGCCGCTTGGCCGTGCCGGAGGCTGCTGCTTCCTTTGCTGTCGTGGTCGTGCGCCTCGTCTGGCACACAGGTTGCGGCTGGACCTCTTGCCGCTCGCCGCCTTATCGGCCGCCCCCTTGACGGGGACCTCTTCGCATGAGGAAGCTTGACGGACAGGCTCGACAGGGCCAACCCGCCGAAGGACACGTTTCTTCTTCCCCGGGACTAGGGGCTCCTTGTGCGGCTCCTCTTCAGCTGCCTCTTCAGCCATCTCTTCAGCTGTCTCTTCGGCAGAAGGGCCCCCGGCAGCGGCGCCACTGTGCTCTCCGGCAGGCTCCCCCCACTTGGAAAAAATCCTCCTCTGTGCTGGCTTCATCTTCGACAAAGCCAACGCTGCCGGCCTCCTCAACAAGGGCTGCCTCTTTCGTCCTGCTGGCGATATACCTCACCTCTTTGTCGGTGGTGGGGCGGATGAGCTGCGTTTCTTCCCGGATGGCCCTCTCTGACAAGTTGTCAAAGAATTCTCCGCGGATGGCTCGGCCCAGGTCTGATCAAGGCCATGGGCGTTGAACACTGACATCATGGCGATGATCGAGGTCGGGGTGGAGTTATTGCACAAGGGGATTCCACCTGCCGGCAACCGGAGTGGCTTGTCGGGCCTTATCGGTCTTGTCGGCCTTAAGGTGGAACAACTTTTGGCAGGGAGACGCATGATGCATGACCGTCAGGTTGTTGTTCAGGCCGGGGCGCAACCTCATGATGTCTGCAGCATTCTGACATTCCCAAGCTGGTCTCCCCTTGTTCTGCAGAGGGGTGATGCGGCGGCGGAGGAAGTCGGCACCAACCATCTCGATTGTAAGCCCTGTAGCCTTGAGGCGATAAATCCTGGTGGTTGCATTGATGAGCCTTCCGTCTTGAGGGTCGAGGTCGCCCCAATCGCCGCCGCAGGTCAGTTACGCATGACGGGGCATGCAGAACGGCTGCGGCTCCTTCTCCACAATCTAGCACCACTTGCCCCGCCATTTGTCCCACTTCTCGCGGTGGGCCTGTCTGGGTATGTCTTCTTGCTCAGGGCCCTCGGGATCAACGTGACGCAGCCAGAAAGGGCCCCTCCTGGCTGGATGCGGGGGACGAAGTAATGGCGGGAGAGATCCCTATTGGGGACCACCCCGGCAAAGTTCTCGCAAAGGTGGGCGAAGGTGGCCATACACGTCACACCATTCGGCGTGAAATCCAAGATATGGAAGCCGAGTGTGTACATGATGTCGACGAAGAAATTCGAAAATGGGAGTCAGAGCCCACAGTAGAAGTAATCGACAAAGAAAGGGAATTTATCTGGGGCGGGCTCGGCGCAATATTCTGGGATGATGCAGGTAGCAAGGTGCCCCATCATCGCTCTCCCCCGCATACACATGTACCGGTCCTTCCGCGCACCCATCGAGCGTTGGGGCGAAGACGATGTTCTCCCTCCGCATCTTCACCAACTCATTTTCTGGCACCTCTTTCCCCTCGCTAGCCTTGGGCTCCTCCTTGCTCTTGCTCGCTTTAGGCGCCATGAGAGACTAGAGAAAAGTGGAAGGCCGAGGATGGTGGGGGCGCAGGGGCGGCTGATGGATGTGGAAGCTTTGGTTTGGGCTCGGGGAAGAAGAGACGACGATTCTTTGATTGGAATGGGCAAGGGGTAAGGAGTGGCGCCTCTGCGGATTCCTCTTTTTACAGGGAAGGCGTGGGGCTGCCTCTTTACTGTTTGATTAGAAGGCGTTTTCCACAGGCGTGCTACTACTGTGACCGTTTCGCGCACGCGCCCCATGTCGCGCACTCAATACAGATCATGGGGAAGCATAACAGACGAGATGATTACATTAGTTAAATCCAGCCATGCCCGTGCACTGTTTGGGCCTAGCCCAACAACGCCTCACACTCGTCTGTGGCCCAGGCCCGGGGGCTCCTGCCAGTGCACTAAAGTTCGGGCCTTTTAGTACCCTATACTTGTGCATGGCCAGCCATAGCCATAACCGCGACAAGGCTTGACGGGGACAGCTGGAGGCAAAATACAAGTCGACCAAAACAACATCCGAGCCAGTAATTAGAGAGAAGAAAACAAGCTGAGCCCCCAGCAAGATTCTTGCCGGGGTGGTTTGCGAGCTCCGGCAAGATCCTTGCCAGAATGGTTTGCGAAGCCTCAGCAAGACCAAACCCTTGAGGTTGAGAGCTCTGACACCATCACTACTAGGGAAATGCTTACACACAGGAGCTCACTGATAAGTCCATTTTGCATCATGTTTTCTTACTCTTATTTATAATGTTTTTATCCATAATAATGCTTTTCAGAGTAATTCTAATTCTTTTTCTGTCATAATTTGCAAGGAACACACCAAGAGGGAGAATTCCGACAGCTGGAAATCTGGACATGGAAAAGCTATGTTAGGCCACATATTTTGCACAACTCCAAATGAGTTGAAAATTCATGTAGATTTTTTATGGATTATTTGAGAAATACTGGAGCCAATAAACACCAGAGGGGGGCCACCGGGTGGGCACAACCCACCTGGGCGCGCCATGCCACTTGGCGTGCCAGGCCCCCCAAGCGCCCCCTGGTGGGTTGTGGCCTCCTCGGCCCACCTCCGGGGCCCATCTTCTGGTATATAAGTCATTTTGACCTAGAAAAAAATAAAAGGAGGACTTTCGGGACGAAGCGCCGCCGTCTTGAGGCGGAACTTGGGCAGGAGCACTTTTGCCCTCCGACGGAGCGATTCCGCCAGGGGAACTTCCCTCCCGGAGGGGGAAATCATCGTCATCGTCATCACCAACAACTCTCCCATCTTGGGAGGGAAATCTCAATTAACATCTTCAACAATGCCATCTCCTCTCAAACCCTAGTTCATCTCTTGTGTTCAATCGTGTTACCGGAACTATAGATTGGTTCTTGTGGGTGACTAGTAGTGTTGATTACATCTTGTAGTTGATTACTATATGGTTTATTTGGTGGAAGATTATATGTTCAGAATCATTATGCTATTTAATACTCTTGTGATCATGAACACGATTATTATTTGTGAGTAGTTACTTTTTGTGACGCCCCTAGTTTGACCGTACACTAATCATACACGCAAACGTGTACGATCAAGATCAGGGACTCACGGGAAGATATCACAACATGACTCTACAAATAAAAATAAGTCATACAAGCATCATATTACAAGCCAGGGGCCTCGAGGGCTTGAATACAAGAGCTCGATCATAGACGAGTTAGCGGAAGCAACAATATCTGAGTACAGACATAAGTTAAACAAGATTGCCTTAAGAAGGCTAGCACAAACTGGGATACAGATCGAAAGAGGCGCATGCCTCCTTCCTGGGATCCTCCTAAACTACTCCTGGTCGTCGCCAGCGGGCTGCACGTAGTAGTAGGCACCTCCAGTGTAGTAGGAGTCGTCGTCGACGGTGGCGTCTGGCTCCAGGGTTCCAATGTCTGGTTGCAGCAATCGGGTATAGAAAGGGGGAAAAGAGGGAGCAAAGCAACCGTGAGTACTCATCCAAAGTACTAGCAAGCAAGGAGCTACACAACATATGTATGCATTGGTATCAAATGGAATAAGGGTATCATATGTGGACTGAACTGCAGAATGCCGGAATAAGAGGAGGATAGCTAGTCCTATTGAAGTCTACGCTTCTGGCCACCTCCATCTTGCAGCATGTAGACGAGAGTAGAAGGTAAGTTCACCAAGTAGCATCGTGTAGCATAATCCTACCCAGCGATCCTCCCCTCGTCGCCCTGTTAGAGAGCGATCACCGGGTTGTATCTGGCACTTGGAAGGGTGTGTTTTATTAAGTAACTGGTTCTAGTTGTCATAAGGTCAAGGTACAACTCCAAGTCGTCCTGTTACCGACGATCGCGGCTATTCGAATAGATTAACTTCCTTGCAGGGGTGCATCGCATTTCCCAACACGCTCGATCCCCTTTGTCCGGACACACTTTCATGGGTCATGCCCAGCCTCGGAAGATCAACACATCGCAGCCCTACCTAGGCACAACAGAGAGGTCAGCACGCCGGTCTAAATCCTATGCGCGCAGGGGTCTTGGCCCATCGCCCATTGCACACCTGCACGTTGCGTATGCTTCCCGTGAGCAGATGTAGCAACCTCCATTACAAAGGAAGTTGCATTACGCGGTCCAACCCGGCGCGCGCCGCTCAGTCACTGACGTCATGAAGGCTTCGACTGATACAACGACGTCGAGTGCCCATAACTGTCTCCGCGTAGTTGGTTAGTGCGTATAGGCCAGTGGCCAGACTCAGATCAAATACCAAGATCTCGTTAAGCGTGTTAATTGAAGTATCCGCGAACACCGACCAGGGCCAGGCCCACCTCTCTCCTAGGTGGTCTCAACCTGCCCTGGCGCTCCGCCTCAAAAGTAACAGTCGGGGGCTGTCGGGAACTCAGGCCCACCACTACCTGGATGGAGCCACCTGCCCCTTCAGCCCCCACATTAGAATCACTTGCGGGTACTCAACGAGCCGACCCGACTTTAGTCACCACCTATATAGCATGTATATATGTATAAGTATATACCCGTGATCACCTCCCGAGTGATCATGTCCCGATAGTATACCATGGCAGACGGACAAGAATGTAGGGCCACTAATGATAAACTAGCAATCCTATACTAAGCATTAGGATTACAGGTAAAGGTAACAATAGTAGTAGCAAGGATAGGCTATGCATCAGAATAGGATTAACGGAAAGCAGTAACATGCTACACTACTCTAATGCAAGCAATATAGAGAAGAATAGGCGATATCTGGTGATCAAGGGGGGGGGGGGCTTGCCTTGTTGCTCTGGCAAGGAGGATGTGTCGTCAACACCGTAGTCGAACTGGGGGGTCGCCGGCAGTCTCGGGGTCTACCGGAAAGAAGTAACAGAGGGGAACACAATAAATAATAGAGCAATCAAAGAATAACATGGTAATACGCGGTGCTAGGTATGCCCTAACGCGGTAGGAGGTGATACCGGCGAAGGGGGGACACATCCGGGAAAGTATTCCCGGTGTTTCACATTTTCGGATAGATGAACCGGAGGGGGAAAGTTGCATGTTCGATATGCTAGGGGTGTGTGGAGGACGAATGGGCTGCGTATCCGAATGCGTATCGTCGTTCTGAGCAACTTTCATGTAGAAAGTATTTTCATCTAAGCTACGGTTTATTTTATATGATTTTCTAAAGTTTTAAATCATTTTTAGAATTTATTTAATTAATTTAATTCAACATTATCCAGAACAGTGCATGATGACGTCAGCATGACGTCAGCAGACACCAGGGGTGTTGAGTAGTCAAACTGACGGTGGGTCCCACATGTCATAGGCTGAAGACTAATAATTTGTTGACATTTAATTAGCAGGTTAATTAGAGTTAATTAGTTAACTAAATAGGATTAATTAATTTAGTTAATTAATTAATTTTATTATTATTATTTTTAATCCCTTTTTTTGTTCTGGGCGTGGGGCCCCAACGTCATAGGCCCAGGGGGCCTATCGGGCATGGTTATCGGGCATAGCCCAAACGGTTACTGCGGGCATGACCACAGCCCGAGCAACGACCAACGCGAGCGGGACGACACGGCGCGGCTACTCACCGGAGGGAGACGCCGGCGGAATGGCAGCGGCGGGCGCGGGTCGACGCGCAGAGGCAGATGGCGACGGGAGGCAAGCGGGGAATGGCGCGCAGGTGAGCGCAAGGCCACAACATGGGGCGGCGGCGAAGCGCGTGGCTAGCCGAAGGCGGGCGCGTAGCGCGGGGTCGGCGGTGGCTGAACGCGGCCACGACGGGCGCGCATGCGGACAAGGCGGGACGACGGGGCAGGAGCCGCTGCGGGCGTAGTCGGGCGCGGCCACCGTGTGGTGGAGCGGCGCTGGGCGTAGATGGCCGCGGTGGTGGTGCGAGAAGGCAAGGATGGCCGGAGCGACGGAATGGGGGAGGCGACGTCAGTGCACCCCAAGGGCGCAGTGGGGCCGCAACGGCGCGGCGGGCACAGTTGACCGGCGCGGGCATTGCTGGAGCGAAGCACAGGTGGAGGTCAGGGGGACGCTGGAGAGGAGGCAGTGGGTGCGTGGCGCGCGAACGCGCGCGCATCGGCGCGGCCAGGAGCAGGGGCGCGGTTGTGCACGGGCGGGCGCGAGCACGAGCTCTGCCACAGGGGCTAACGGAGGAGAAGGAGGAGCTCATGAGGGTTGGTAAGGGACAGGGCAGTGGGGTGCGGGGAGGAGGTCGGGGACGGCATGTCGCAGGGGAGGCAGGGCGACGAGGGCGGCTCCGGGCGGCGGCGGGGTCCTGTGACAGCGTCGAGCGTCGGGGCGCGGTGGCGTCGTCCGGCTCTGCAGCCCCGATCCAGATGGAATCGGGAGAGAAGGGGGGAGTGGGGAACATGGGAGTGGTGCTAGGGTTCAGTTTGGGTAGTGGGGGGATATGGAGTGGGCGTGTGCTCGGCCGGTTGGGCCGGCCATTAGTTAGGTGGGTCAAAGAGAGCAATAGTTTAGGTCCACCTCTCTTTTCTTCGGTTTCTATTTTCCTTTTATTTCTTTTCTGTTTTCTTTTAGTTTATTTTATTTTATTATAGTTTTGTAAAATACTAAAGTTGTACCTAATTTAGTTTTAATAAACATGTCACTGCCCCAATAGTTTTGGGAAATTAAATATCTTAGTTAATATTTTATGAATTGAAAATGGCATTTATTTACTTCTTTTTGTTATTGTTTTGTTTATTTTTGAGCATCTAACTATTTTATCTGTATGTCGTTTCTCCACCATAATTACTCATGATTTATTTGACCCATCTTAAACATTTTAGTTCTAACTTTTGAAAACTTTATTTGTTTGACTTGACTTTGAATTTGACTTTGAACGAGATTTGAATCATCATGAGATTAGCAACAGTAATCGTGGTGACGTGTCCTCATTAGTAGGGAATTACTGTAGCTTAATTATCCGGGCGTCACAACTCTCCTCCACTACAAGAAATCTCGTCCCGAGATTTAGGAGCCAGAGTAATGGGGAAGAGATTTCGTTACGAAATTCTAACGAATCTTGTCGGTCTTGGTTGCTCTTCTCGAAGAGGTCAATCCATTACATTGATGTCTTTATTCCTATGCTTCAGTCATCATGATGAAGACGGCATCCTTTCATCGGGAATTCCATCGTACTTACGAAAGAATAAAGGGTGGAAAAACTCTATTAGGACGGATTCTAACAAAATTGAGCATCAGACGGTTAACTCAGGGAAGAAGCATACGTATCTCTCGAATTGAAACTTAAGAAGACATCAAGAGTAAAGTAAGAAGGTACCATGCGAAGTTTCCAATGGGCAGGCAATCATTCGATGGCCTAATCACAAGGTGAAATGGGTTCAGAGCAATGAGAATAAGTAATGCGTCTGATACCGCATTATATCAATAGGAAGATGGCTCGTGATCTTTCATACGAAGCCAAGCGTGAGGAATAACTTTAGAAACAGGGGTGTTCAAAAGAGTCAGGTTTCGATCCTGTGGAACTGTGGGTTATGGGCCCATCATGTGGGTTAAAAGTAGAAGCAGCGGTGATATCTTGCATGATCATGTAAGCAAGGATTGTTAGGGGATAGCCTGTTAGTTATGTCGGCAACAACATCGGTACAAAGGGAGAGGGATGAAGAGAACCCCTCTCCTGCTCATTCAACGAGGCAGACCAATAGGCAAAGTTCTCGTCCATCGGTGGATACTGGAATGTCATCAGTCAATAGTAACAAGTTCTTACTGACAGAGTTGTACACCGAGGTGCTTACAAAAGCAGTGACTTATTACTTCTTAGATCATATAAACCTCAATAAGGTTAAACAAAACAACGGAAAGGAAAATGTGATTATCAGATTAAATAGAAGAATGGAAAGGAAAATGTGCTTAAACATATATTTCAAGGGTATATCCTTCCGAAGGACAAGCAGCGCATGATTTCCTTGAAAGGATATAATGTAGAAAACTTTTTAGGTAAGGTGAGAGAAATTTCATGACATTACCCATACAATGGTGTTTGGATAATTGATGAGGAAAATTTAGTATTGTGCTTCAAATGTTCTTATTGAAAATCGGAGTACCACAAACATGCTTCGAGATAGCATTGACATGGTCTTCAAGCAAAGGTCATACTTTGGATACACGGAGGATTCATCAAGAACAACTTGTAGAATAAGTCTTACAATTTCCTCATGGAAGAGTGGATAACCTTGCTGAAAAGGAAACTATAACAATCATAGAAGGGTGCTCCCGGAAATCTGGACTAGTTGGCACGATCAATGTTTGAATGATGATTCAATAAGCAAGAGGCTTAAAATGTAACTATCGACCGTTAACTTCAAAGCAACAGGTTGCTTGAATTACAGAGTCCAAGCAGCATCGTTCACTTGTCGACATTGTTCGGGAACTCGGTAACTGGTAACTGCTCGGTCGACTACTGATTAGCGATTAATCTGTTAATCGGCCATTTAACTGAATTAATCGGTCGATCATTAATCAGATGCACATGAGAATATATTAGCAACATGTAACTAGTTTTTCACGTATTGTACACCACATAATCCAATGCTGATAGCTACGTACTTAATAAAACTGATATGACTGCTATAGAGGGTCCAATGCTAAATAAAGAAATATCTCCTCGGGATGGCAGAATATCTTCTTTAAAAAGACTTTTTTTTACGCGACAGGAAAAAGTGACTACGAATTCCCCTTTTTGTTTGCGAATCCCTGTTTGTATCCTTTGAGCGCACGCTCTCTCGGAACAATTATTATTTATTTCAAGCTATTTCGGATCTTTCTTAATCTTCAAAAAGAACTAAATTCCGTAATGGAATGGTAGTACTGCAGAAAAAAGAACTGCAAAATCCGATCCAATTTTTCGTAATCGATTAGTTAACATGGTGGTTAACCGTATTATGAAAGACGGAAAAAAATCATTGGCTTTCTGCTTCACGAATATGATATTTTTTGGACATTTCTAATAATAGCAAGCCTTATTCCTATTTTGGCATTTTCGATTTCAGGACTTTTAGCCCCGCCTCCGCTTAATGGATAACCATTTGCTACCAATGGGAGAATTGCTTCTTATTTCCAATTTAGATAATTGGATTTGCGAAATTCAGAAGAATTGCGTAGAGGGACCATTGAGCAACTCGAAAAAGCTCGGATTCGATTACAGAAAGTCGAACTAGAAGCGGATGAGTATCGAATGAATGGATACTCTGAGATAGAACGAGAAAAAGCAAATTTGATAAATATTAAGAGGACTCTTCCGCCTAGATAAAAATATATCATGGTCAGCAAAGTTGTTTCTTTATTTTTATTTGCCCTCTAGTTAATAATTTCAATTTCATTAAGAAAAACTAACTAAATAAATGGAAAATGAAAATTAATAGAATTCTTTTTTATTTTTTTTCTTCAAATCCAAAGATATCCGTTTCAGGGTAAAATAAACCCTTTACTTTAATTATTTTAAATGAAATTATTTTATTTGGAATTGGAACATTTCCGCGGGTACTTTTTTTTACTTTTTAGAAAGTAAAGTTCTTTTTCGAAAGCGAGACAGATAGAAGCAGGACGAAGAGCAATAACACGATATGCACGTCGTGGTGGAAAAATATGGGTACGTATATTTCCCGACAAACGGGCTTCTGCCTGAGCTTCCAAGGATAAAGGTAGATGAACAGCCATTTGATCTCCATCAAAGTCCGCATTGTAGGTGCAACTTCGGAAAAGAGAATCTGATAAAGCTTTTCTTGCCTAGAGTCATTGAGTCATTATAAACCTTAATTCTATTAAGGATCTTCCGCGGTCAGAATCCGAGCTCTTCCAGAGTGGTATCTCACTGATGGCTCGGGCCCCCCCGGAAGGGGGCCTTCTTCGCCTTCCACCTAAGCTGCGCAGGAAAGGCCCAAAGCCAATCCCAGGGAACAGTAAAGCAATCTTTTTTGAATGGAATCCAAAATTACGATTTTCTGGGTCTAATGAATAAATGGATAGAGCCTGGCTCCAATTCTGGTTTCTTCGCGAGACCTTTTACTTTTTTTTATCATGTGGGAGTTAGAATTAATTCCTGTTTACTTACTTTTATCCATGTGGGGGGGGAAGAGGCGTCTATATTCAGCTACAGTTCTTTTCAATTTCGATTATCTATATATTAGTTCATTTCTATTTCTAGATATCTATTTCTATATATTAGTATTAGTTAGTAGTACTATTAGTTACCGATCCCGGCTCTGTGAGTTCTTTCTTCCGTGATGAACTGTCGGCACCAGTCCTACATTTTTTTCTCTGTGGCTAAAATCACTTATTTTTTTGGCTTTTTGACCCCATATTGTAAGGTGGATCTCGAAAGATAGGAAAGATCTCCCTCCAAGCCGTACATACGACTTTCATCGTCGACTAAAGAAATAGTAGGAATCCCCAAAATGGCACATTCCCGAAGAGCTATA